>NW_006399771.1:9106567-9182147 GCF_000299155.1 Elephantulus edwardii
TCTATCTGTGTTTCATTGATTATGCAAAGGCGTTTGACTGTGTGGATCATAACAAACTGTGGCTGACTCTGAGAAGAATGGGAATCCCAGGATATTAAATCATGCTAATGTGAAACCTATACTTGGATCAAGAGGCAGTTGTCAGAACAGAGCAGGGTAACACTGCATGGTTCAAAATTGGGAAGAGTGTCCGCCAGGGATGTGTCCTATCTCCATAGCTTTTCAACCTGTATGCAGAGCAGATTATCTGAGAGGCTAGGCTCTATGAGGAGAAGTGTGGCACCAGGATTGGTGGAAGATCTATTAACAATCTGTGTTATGCAGATGACACAACCCTGCTTGCTGGAACTGAGGAGGACCTCATGCACTTGCTGCAGAGGGCCAAGGACTGCAGCCTGTAATGTCAAGAAGACAAAGATTCTTACCACTGGACCAATTGGTAGCATAAGGATGGGTGGCGAAGAGATTGAGATTGTTCACAGCTTCAGCTTGCTCAGCTCCACCGTCAACACTCTTGGCACCAGCAGCCAGGAAATAAAAAAAAACGTATTGAGATGGGAAAGTCCGCTGTTAGGGACCTCTCTAATGTACTCAAGAGCAATGGTGTCTCTCTGGAGACTACGGTGCGCCTGATACAGGCCATGGTTTTTGCAATCACTTGTTATGCATCAGAGAGTTGGATAATGACTAGGGAGGACAGGAGGAGAATTGATGCCTTGGAGCTGTGGTGCTGGAGAAGAGTATTGAATGTACCATGCACTGCCAAGAAAACAAACAGATTCATGCTGGAGAGGGTTAAAACAGGCTACTCCTTGGAGGCAAGGATTCTGGGGCTTCGTCTGACATACTTTGGACATGTCGTAATGAGAGACAGGTCCTTGGAGAGGGACATCATGCTTGGGAGGGTGGAGGGACAGTACAGGAGGGGAAGACCCTCTATGAGGTGGACTGATTCAGTGACTGGGATTATCGGAATGGGTGTGTCAGAGGTAGTGCGATTGGCACAGGACAGAGCAGGGTTTAGGGCTGTTGTACATAGGGTCACTATGAGCCACAAACGACTTGACGGCACATAATAAGAACAACAACAACAACAACAATATATGAAACCCAGACCCATTAATTTGATTCTGACCCATTATGATCCTATATGCTAGAAACTGCCTCTCAGATTTTTCTAGGCTATAAATCTTTATGAAAGGAGATTGTCTTTCTTCCTTCCTTAGAGCTTCTGGTGGATTGAAGGCCCCTATTCCTCTGGTCAGTAGCCTAGTTCTAACTCCACTGTACCACCAGGACTCATGTTTAAGATTAACAGTATGATTCATATTCACTCAATTTTTACCATTCTACATTTCTATTGGCATCACCTAAATTTAGCACATAATCTTATCTGTAAACTTTATCAAATTTTTATTCTCTTCACTTTTAAATTTTGAAATTTCACTTTAAATCAACATTTCTGGCATCAGCAGTCAGCAAATCAAAACATGAATGACACTGGGAAAATCTGTCATGACCTCTCCAGAGAACTGAGAACCAACAATGTCATTCTGAAGAATAAGGTGCACCTACTCTAGGCCATGGTTCACACTTGCTGTGCATCAGAGAGCTGGCCAATGACCAAGGATGACAGAAGAATCATTGATGCCTTAGAGTTATGATGTTGGAGAAGAGTTTTGAACATACCATGGACAAACAAGAAAATAAGTCTGTACTGGATAGGGTGAAACAAGCTTCTAGGATTTTGAAGTTCTGTCTCATATACTTTGGCACATGCTCAGTAGGGACTCATACTTTGAAAGGTAGAGGGATAGTGCAGGAGAGGAAGACCCTGAACGAGATGGATTGATAAAGTAACTGGGGCATTAGGGGTACGTGTGTCAGAGTCAGTGAGACCGGCTCAGTATAGGGCAGGCTGTAGCTGTTGTATATAGGATCACTGTGAGTTGCACATAACAACACTTTAATTTTCTTCCTTGTTCCAATCTATACTCCAGATAGTCATTTCTCTCCCTAAAACACAGATCTGACCAAGGAAACCCTGGGTGGCAGAAATGCTTAAACACTAGACTTGGTGGTGGTAAAAAAGCACCCAGAAATACTGTAAGAGTAAGGTCACAAAGTCTTAAAATTACACCCTACTGGGTGTAATTTTACTCTGCACACTTGGGGATACTACAAGTTGAAATTTACTTGATAACAATTGACAACAACACTTCTGAAAGGATCAACCATACGCCTAAAGAAAAGAATGTAGATTATCTAGCCAGGCAATAAGAAACTGTTTATAACCTGGCATCCAAATAATCCCTCAATGCATATGAATCTTCCAACTATTTATGCCATGTGGCCTTTTGAGCATTCATTCCATTTCACATACTGCTCCTCTGACCTTACAGTCCCCTTCTCCATTCTCCCATTGAAGAACTTGTGCTTATTCGTTAAAGATAAAGTTAACAACTTCCTATTCATAACTTATTTCACTACATTCCCACAGTACTGTCTACACACATTAACAGCAATACCTCTCCCAGTGAATTATAGCTAGCTGTGTGCCTTCTTCACTAGAAGGTGAAATAAACAGTGAGTGCATTTTAATTGTCCTTATACTGCTGGCGTCAGGCTTTGGCATAATCAAAGAAATGCCAAACTATGGTGGCAGGAAGAAAAGAGATTTGGTTTAGCAGAAAGAGCTGATCTATGAGAACTAAATTCCAGACCAATGCAATAAAATTTAACAACTATTTGTTTGAGCACCTAATGGTAGAACAGTCCATGGGGAGGTTGGGCAGCTAACCTCTCTGGTAATTTGAATCCACCAGCAGCTTTGCAGAAAGATGGGTAATCTCCTCCTGGGTAATTTACAGTCTTCCAAAGACCCCCTTAGGGTGTTAGCTATGAGTCAATTCTAACTTGATGGCATTCAGAGAAAGGGAGAGAAAGACTATATGCCAGTCTCTGACAGAACTCTGGATAAGAAGTGAACAAACTCAGTGGGCTTATTAATCTGTGTAGACTTCTTACTAACTTTAAGAGCACACTTGATATTTGTCACAAACTTTAGGATGTATACAAACATTATTTCATTTCTGTTCTATAAAACTAAGGGATGGGTGAAATTGTTAGTCGTGCTTTGTTTTAAGCACGATAGCAGCTTTATAGTTTTATAGCACCGATGAAGGATCAATTTCCCTTATGCAGCCCAGTGCATCAATCTTTACTCCATAAAAGAATCAGGCTTGTTTTGGAGAGCAATACTAAGACTGTACAGTGGGTTAGAGGTGATGCTACTTCCTTATGGTTATGGGGCCATCACACAAAATGAACTGCCAGTATGATTTACGTCTTTGATATGTCCAGAATGACAAAAGCATAGGAAGTTTTCAAATTGTTACATCAAAATCAGAGTGCTACTTGTTAAAATTATTTTTAACAAACTGCCTGATGGGAACTAAGTGTGAAGGAAAACCCAAATTAAAAAAAAAAAAAGTCTGAATTTGAGTAAGTTTGGAGAGTAACTTTCAGTCATGATATACAAGATGCTAAACCTTCTGATACAAATAAAAAATGTAAAAAAACCCCAACTTATTAAAAATGAAATATCAATATAATAAAGAATATTTTACAAAATTTTATATTTGAACAAGAACTCAAAAGGAAAGCTATGTTTTCAGTTCAGGAATGATATTTCTTCTTAGTAATCACATTTTGGCGGCTGTCATGTTTTGAACAACGTAACTTTGCACAAAGATTTCCCAAACTAAATATGGCAGAGGAAAACAATACCAAAATATCTAGCTGTGGCAAGGCGAATGCTGACAGGTAATAGAAATGATTCATTGTGATTCTCAGTTTCCACACAGTGTTTTTGTTTTTTGAAATAGCTATGAATAAAACAAAGCAGATATAAATGACAAGCAAGGTACAACACTGCATTAAGGGAGTAATTTCAATTTGCCAGTGACACATTTTATCTTGTGTGCTCAATCCTTCCCTCCTACATCTGCCCCTTCCCAGAGGGTGTTATAAGAATGTTCATTTAACTTTTATGATGGGTGTGATTTCCACAATGTGGAGTGCTATTCATTTCTGTGGCAATCAAAATGCCAACAGCTATAGCTTGGGGGATAGCAAACAATGACTGTAGCAGAATCATTTCAAAGGTGATGGGTATTTCCAACAGACTTTAAAGTACATCTGCTAAATTAAGAATACAATCTTGGAAATCACTCTCCACTGAAGACAGTCCTATTTCAAAGCTGGGTTTCCAGATTCCCTTAATGTCACAGGAACTTCTCTCAGATAATTCAAATGGTAAATTTAAGTTCCAGACTAGCTAAATCTCATTGTTAGCTTTTCTAAAAATGCAATCAATACACTGTCTATCTTGATTTGAAACAAGCATGTAGCTCCCTTGAAGTACAAGTGCTAAATAAAAGCTTTACTTGCATGAGGAAATATCTGAGGGCTTAGAGTACAAGCAGACAAGAAAAGGCAAAGAAATAAGTAGAACATTATAAAAGGTTTAAAAGTATCCATGGAAGGAAAATTAGAAGAATGAATACCACAGTCAAATATAGTCTCCATCTCTAAATACATCTAGTAAGTCACTGGTCTTGACCACTCTAGACAGCTGCTACAAAACATGAGTAATCTTCTTTTTTACTTTTTCACCCAACCAAATTCCTGACCTGTTTCTATTTCAGACATAGCTTAAGCAACATAATCCATTCTAGATTTTATTCATTTCTTTTTAGCCCGAAGAAAGGAATGTGCACATGCTTTATCAAACGTAATCCTATTCTGCACAAGATTTTCCACCAGTACAGGCTACCCAAGCATGTATGTGTGAAGACTAGGCTTGAATCATATCATTAAAAAAAAAAATCACAATGTTGTTTTAGATTATAATATAGCAATAGTTAATTCAAGAGGGTTGAACATGTCACTGGATAATCATGTTTGTTTTTAAGATGTATTTCAGAGATAATAACTGGTATTTGAGTCCACGTTTCATGGAAAATTATAGATACCTTTTTGCAAGGAGAGGATGGCTATTTTGCTATGCATATTAACCATTCAGCCTTACACAAAGCCCAAAAAACAAAAGAGAGTAGCAAGGAGTATAGACACAACAGAGCAACATCATCAGTGACTCAATGGATGCCCCACAAACACATCCCTGTAATTTGGGAGAATGACTTTCGTTTATATATATAATTTCTCAAGTCGACTTCCAAATGTGCCACTAAATGCTTTTCTTTGCTGTGGTGGAGGTCAAGTGTGAGATTTATAATGTGTAATTGGCTGATTTATTCCTGAATAAGATTTACTGACAATATTAAATTTTAAATATTATGGAAACAAGTATGTCAGAGACATCAGAAGGTGGATTAAAATAAATTTAGTTTAGCCATCCACACTCTAACAATCCATTCTCCCGCCCCTCCACACACAGGCACAGTCACAAAGTGGATAGTCACCCATGGTGTGAACAAGGAGGATTAATGCCGAGGTGACAGTGTCAATCAGAATGATCACACATCGACATGACATTTGAAGGCAGCAACTGTTCACCCTCAGAATGAATATGAAGAACCATGTTTCACTGAGAGAATTTATCACAGCCTTCAGGCATGCAGCAAGTGGAAAGTATTGCAAATGCTCTCAGTTCGGACAACCAGATCAAATATTACAGGCAGGAGCAAAGCAATTCTTCCAGAACCTATAAATCTTTTGAGTGACTAAAAATAAAAGGTAAACACAGTGTCTGATGTATGGCATACTATTTGTACTTTCAGAGGGCCAAGACTTTGTTGATACATGCTTGGAAAAATAATGATGCAAGGCCTTTACACACCATTTCAGAACATAGTCCATCAGGACACACCAATCAAAGGGAAGCCATGCTGCACTACGCTAAGCCATTATGGGTGCCAAGATGTACCACCTGAAAATGCGAAAATAAATAAACGTGGCTTGGGTATTTCTAAACTCACAGAAAATTAAGAGAGATTTTAGGACAGAACATCTCCCACTCACATCAGTTTACATATTGGTCCCAAGACCCTACTTTAATTATACATTTTGTCTTTATGTCTGAATTCTTCATAACTGTAATTGAACATTCAAGCTGTATCATTTATCTTCTAAGTGTGTGGATTAACAATTTTTTCATATTTAAGAATGCTTTAAAGACTGATTTGAGGATAGTTTTCAAAGCAACAGTCTCCAAACTTGCATACAATACAATTGAATTGCCTTCATCTCTTCTTCCAATGTTCTCAACATTCCTATGTTTTCAAAGGTTACCCTGCTATCTTCCTGCGTTCCCTTTTTGATTCACCATGCTAATATATTTTTAAAAGGATGCAAAGAAGCAAAATAACAAGTAATCAATGAAGCTAGCAAACAGACATGCAATCTATATAATTACCTTTTTAAAAATATTTATTGGATACTTTCCCCCAATACTCCCAAATACCCAGAAGGAGGCTTGAAAGAGAATGTATAACAGTATTAATTATTTTGGGCTCTATGTTTATTTCACATATGCCAACTCTGATTACTTTTAGACTCATGTTCAATACTTAGTTGTCAAATATGTTTAGGAAATCAAGATGTGATTTTCACCTACTTAAAAAAAAAACCACCCATAATCTAATATCGGAAACATTGAGACAGTAATATTTGACTACACTAAAACTTGGACAGGTAACACCTCTATCTAGGATTTATGCCTTTACAAGCAGAATGAAATATCCTTTCTGGAACGGCAAGAAGCACATCTTTTCAATTCCGTTATGTTAAAAAAAAAAAAAAGAAAAATCAAAGACAAGACCTTTTTCTGCTATTATGTATTAGTTATTACTAAAACAAAGTACCTTATGAATACTTCACTAACTATCTAATTAAATTTCAGGTCATTTGTCTCATAAACGCTTAATGACTACTGTGTATAATAATTAAATCCAATTGCAGTCTCCTGAAATGACTCATGTTCAGCTCATAGAAAATAAGCTAAGCTCTAGTGCTTTCAACTTGACATTTTTATTTACTTCACCCAAAGACAGCAGGATGAGAACTTTGCTAGCTTCTTTAGTTCATCAACAAGAAACTAGAGTTAAATGCTAATTATAATGTAATATTCTTAGAAAATTTGGTTCTGTATGTAAGCACAGATCAGTTACAGAAGTCAAGTGAGTAACAGCCTTCACCAAGAAGTTGGAATGCAAGTGGCTAGTCTGTGGGTCTCTTCAACTCTAGAACCTGTTTATGGGCGGTCAGGAAGCAGGATGTACATTCAATGAGACTTTCTTACTGAACATACTACATCAATGACATTTGGGAAGAAAGGAAAGAAAAATTGTAACAGTGAAGTAAGAGGATACTTAGGAGTTCAAACTCACTGAAAGACCCTTTAAAAAAAAAAGTAAACATTTAGGTAAAACTTTACTACTCTTGCATATTTCTGATGATTCTTAAACTATTTTAGTTCTTTATTGTCCTGTCTAGCCAACCATCCTACCTTCCTTTCTAAAAGTAGTATGCCTGTCCACAGCGAGCGCTAGTGGAGACGTGGTAACGAACTAGCTGCCCCAGGAGAAGAAGGTGGGCAATCTCCTCCTATACTTTCAACTGCCTCTGAAAACCCACCAGAGGGTCAGCTTTGGGTCAGGTGCAACTTGACAGTACATGACAAGAAGCATGTCCACTCATTCAGCCATTCATTCAATATATTGTATTGAATATCTACAAAGGCATTGAGAAAGAGTGTGGGGGTAAGGACTATCCCAAGAAAGGCCAGCTTTACCAGTCTGAGAAACTGGTGAAACTCTAAGGCTATGGGCCACCAGGGAGGAGCATAAATCAATCACATGAAACCAAAGGGGCAATATTTACTCCCAAAACAAAGTTCAGAAGACTAGAAGGGAAAAGAAGGCCTGATCCATGGAACCTGGGAACACAGGAAGGATGAGAAAAGGGTGGTGTTTTTCCTTTGGGGAACAGATTCAATGTGATGGGGAAAATGTGTACAAAATGTTGAAATGAAAATTGATTTTATTATTAAAATAGTTTACTTACAAAATTCAAATATATTGTTCCCTGGAACAGATTCTTCCACTTTCCCTCCCCCCCCCCCCATCAAATTGTACAACCATGATTATTCCTCCCCACCCCGTGCAAATCCTCATCCTTCTGCTTCTACACCCCCACCCCTGCCCCCTTGGATCCTCACACTCATTCTACAATGATAATTTTATACAATGTTTGTCCTTATGAGACTGATTTAATTCATTCAGCATAAGGCTCTCCAATCCTTCCCAAGTTAGGTAATAATTTACAAAATCATTGCTCCTGTGTGCTGCATAGTATTCCATTGTGTGAATGAACAATAATGTCTTAATTTATTTGTTTGTGGTTGGACATCTGGGCTGTTTCCACGTACTTACAATGGTGAGTAATGCTGCTATGAACTTTGGTATACAAGTCTCCATTTGTGCCTCAGTTCTCATTTTCTCAAGGTATATTCCAATTAGTGGAATAGCTGTGTCATATGGAATTTCTATGCTCAGCTTTTTGAGGAAGTGCCAAACTGTCTTCCAGAGTGGTTGTACCATTTTATAAACTCACAAACAATGTATAAGAGTTCCTTTCTCAGCACATCCTCTCCAACATTTATTACTTGCTGCCCTCTTTAATTTGTTCTCTAATGTTTCACTTAAACCACAGTAACAAGTGAAAACAAAAATGTTTCAAATGTAAATGAAGGAAGTAACAGCTATAGATAAGCAACACAAATAAAGTGAATAATACAGTTCAGGAAAGTTTAACATTCTCCTGGAATGTTATCTACTTTGGACAGTACTTAATTTGTTTAGCTTACAACTGAGAACCATTACACAGAACCAAGCTTATTTATCAGAGCATGAGGTGATTTTGTTAGTAAGAACACTTAACAAATGCATGCTTGTTTTGTATGTTGACACAATCCTTTTATGATCCTGCAAGGAAATGACAATTTGATACTATCTCTACAACACAAGAATTCTACTCTACACTTATGTAAAGTCTAACTTCATTTTCAGAAAATGAGGAAGCCATTTGCCTTCCATCATCTCTCTTCTCTCTTCATCATTATGTAGAAAGTCTGAGCACAAACCTTTTTGAGTAAAACAGCCCTTCTTCACAGACTGAATATATTTGGTCCTTTCAAACTCGAATTCAACTCACTGCCTTTGAATTGGAACTGAGTTAGAATAAAAACATAGCATAATTAACTGATATGACTGATATTTACGTGTTTTCTGTGCTCACTATTTGTGTAAAATCTTAACTTTTTCTTGCCTGAGTACAAGCTTTAGATGCTTTCTAAGGTACCAATTTGGTTAAAGATCTATCCAACTGCAAGGAGATAATCAGTATCTCTAGTTAGTATCTAAAGTTACCTGTGTGGGAAAAAATACCTAAGCTCTTGATTGATAACTGGAAAGGTTTGTCATTTGAATGCACCTATCAAATTAACAACAAAAAAAAATCCCTAAAAATCCCCTAACAAAATTATCTTACTGCCTAACAAAAGAACGGAACTCCTACAACCCTAAATAGTGCACATGCCAAACCTATACCAAGACCAAGAAGCTGTTACATGAAAAGAGCAAGGGAGCAGTGCATGGCTTAAAATCAAGAACAGTGTGTGTCAGCGTTGTAACCATTCCCCAGACCTATTTAATCTGTATGCAAAACAAATCATTCAAGAAGCTGGGCTATTTGAAGAAAATTGTGGCATAAGGATTAGAGGCCACACAGATGTGACAACCTTGTTTGCTGAACACTTGCTGCAGAGGATCAAAGACTATAGCCTTCAATATGGGTTACATCTTAGCATCTACAAAACAAAAATTCTCTGCACAGCGCACAAAGGCAACATCATGAGAGAAATAGCTAAAAATTGTCCATGACTTTACCTTGCTTGAATCCACAATCAAAACCCTTGGTATCAGCAGCCATGAAATAAAAAGATGCATTAGTGTTGTCATTGTTATATGCCACTGAGTTGCCTGTGACTCACAGCGACCCTATGTACAACAGCTCTAAACCCTGCTCTGTCCTGTGCCAAACTTTTTGTCTCTAACACATCTACCCCCATTACTCCAATTACTGAATCAATTCATCTCATTGATAGTCTTCCTCTCCTGCACTGTCCCTCCACCCTCCCAAGCATAACGTCCCTCTCCAAGGACTGGTCCCTCCTTGCAACATGTCCAAAGTATGTCAGACGAAGAATCCTTGTCTCCATGTAGCAGCCTGGTTTTACCCTCTCCAGGATGAACATGTTCATTCTCTTAGCAGTCCATGGTATATTCAGTACTCTTCTACAATACCACAGTTCAAAGGCATCTATCCATTCTCCTTCTATCCTCCCTAGACATTGTCCAGATCTCTGATGCATAGCAAGTTATTCCAAAGACCATAGCCTGTATCAGGTACACCTTAGTCTCCAGACTGATCTCATTGCTCTTCAGTACTATGGAGAGGTCTCTGACAGCAGACTTTCCAATCACAATACGCCTTTTAATTTCCTGGCTGCTGGTGCCAAGCAAAAAGCTGTCAACAACTTCAATCTCTTCACCATCCACCATGATGCTGCCATTCAGCCCAGTGGTGAGACTCTGTCTTATTGATATTGAAATGCATTGCATTGGGAAAATCTGCTGTCATGGACTTCTTCAAAGTTAGAGTTGAAGAGCAAATATGTCAGTTTGAAGACTAAGGTACACCTGATTCAAGCTATGGTCTTTTCAATCTGTAAATTAGATAATGACAAAAGATTACAGAAGAATAATCAAGGCCTTTGAGTTGTGATGCTGGCAAAAAGTGCTGAAACACGACTGCCAAAAGGACAAAGAAGTATGTCTTGGAAAAGGTGCAGCTAGCATTCTCATTGGAAGCAAGAATAGAAACTTTGTCTGACATACTCTGGGCCTAACATTAGGAGGTGTCTGTCCTTGGAAAAGGATATCGTGCTTGGAAAGGTGAAGGGTTAGCAAAGGAAGGAATAAACTACAATGATATAGGTGGACACAGTGTGTCTCAGATTTGATGAGAATGGGTCAGGGTTTGGATTCATTCTTCACAGGGGCGCTATGAATCACAGTCAATTCCATAGCACTTAACAACCACAACAAAATGTCCCAGAAGACAGCTTTGGTGCCCAAGCGAAGCAACCAATTATTGAAAAACCAATAATGTTTAACTGGAAGTTAACCCCAAACTGGATGAGAAACAACTGCATATTTAAATGTGTGTGAAAGGTTTAGTGTTGTAGATTCTTCAGCTGAAGAATACTAACAGAAAAATTTACACAATCTCTTCAACTTTAGAAGAGGCAACTGGGAAGACATAAACATCCAGGCACAGAGCACATATTATTTCTTACACAGAGAACTGAAAAATCCTGAACTGTGTACTGAAATTTCCTTCTTAATGCTATAGGAATTTAGATCTCAAGAAAAAGAAAAGACATTAATAAGAACTCAAGGAAAATTCAAATGAGCATATGTGTAAACTTTGGCTTTAATAAGTACACATTTAAAATTCAAAATGAGAAGAGAGTAGATGTTGTGCACAGTAAGAATTTTATTACAGAAAAACATTAAATCTTACTCATTTGTTTACCTACTGGGTTTTCTCTATTTAGTTTGGAAATTTCCACTGCTGTTATAAATTTTCACCATAAATTTCTAAGTATAACACCTACTGTGTAAGCAAAAATAATGGAATCAGGCTTTTAATCAAGAAATTAGGGGCTCTCTGGGAAGTACTTGAGAAAGGAGGGTATATCATATTTCATTCATTCACAAACTAGACCACTCTGAATATAATTCCAAATCCTCAAAGTTGGATAACTGTTCTATTAAAATTTGATGATAACAAAGAGATACCACCTCTTCTTACAATGATTACTGCTCATCCTACTGATGATAATGGTGCTACAAATGAATACGTATTAATACCTATTTGAAAATGGAATAAATACATGCTTGAAGTATCCTTTGGTGTACTAAAACACAAACAGCTAAAAAACAGTTGTGAGTCCAGGAGAAAGATAAAATTTGAAGGAAAATTTAGAGGGATTAAACAGAGTTGTACAATGACTGATTTATATCTAGTAAACTCTGTGTGTGTGTGTATGTGTGTTTGAATGTAAATGTGTATACATTTGTCTTTGAGAAGAATGATTTTCTGCTAATAAAAACGGATAGAAAAGTGAGAAGACCGTACTCTGTCAAACTTGCAGAAACTTGCAATGTTAGGAAAAACAAGGCAGGTCCATAGAGATCGGTCCATGGAGATCTAGTTTCACCAGACTTGTGCACGACTTTAATATCCTAAGACCCAGAAACAAAGTAAATCTCTGATATCTCCCTGGTCTCTGCCCTGATGAATCAATCATCTTATCTGAGAGCCTGGCTGTGTCAGTTGTTAGGAGTGTAACTTTAGGCAGATTACTAACTGTTTCACCTATTCATTCCACAGAAGATTATTAAGCATTCACTATGGACAATCACTGTCCATTGTTAGATATAAAGAATGTGATGTTCAATTACACAAACATAAATTGCTCTCTTGAAACCTATAATCTTATGAGGGAAATAACAACTTAAAACCCACACTAATAATTAAAGACTAGGGAGCTTAGGTGGCCTACGGTAAGAAGCCACACTGCAATCTCAACAGCACACAGTTCTCTGCGGGAGAAGGATGGATATTCTCCCTTCATGCCTCTGAAAAGATGCTGGAGAGTCAACTATGGGTAAATTCCTACTCGATGATACACAATAACAACAACAATTGATAAAGACAAATTTCTAACTAATAAAATGCCAGTTTCTAATAAAGACTAGGAACATTTAGGGAGCGTATATTTTCAGGAAAGATTTTCCTAGGTAGTTAGGGTTTTAAGTGGAGGTAAGATGAATGAGTAGAATTAATATGTAAGTGGACCGTCAGAGTCTGATATGACAGTGTCTGACAAGAGCAAAAGAAAAAAAGGAATATGGGATGTATTTACAAAGATCAGCTAAGACCAAGTAATTCAGAGCTTCAGAGCTGTGTTAGGGGTTTGGAATTGGAAAAGGAGTCTCCATACACTGCTACTTTCACATATTTGTTTTTTTTATATACTAGTAACAAGAGATAACAATTAGCAAATGTCTATTTAGAATTTCATGTAATGTTGTAAGAAATGTATTATTCCAAGTTGTGGCTCCAAAGATAATAAAGTGTATACACTTTTATAGATAAATTTGTTGTTGTTATTAGGTGCCGTTGAGTCATGTATAACTCATAGCCACTCTGTGAACAGTGAATCTGAACTCTGTCCTATCCTGTGCCATCTTCACCCCTCCTTGACACATTAGAGCCCACTCTAGCAGTCACCATGACAATTCACTTGGTTGAGGGTCTTCTTCTCATTTGTTGACCCTCCACCCTTCTAAGAATCTTGTCCTTCTCCAATGAATAGCCCCTCCTCAAAACATGCCCAAAGTATATGAGGTGAAGTCTCATCATCCTTGCCTCCGAAGAGCACTCTGGCTGCACCCGCTTCAAGACACATTTGTTTGTTCTTTTGGCATTCCGTGGGATGTTCAGTGCTCTTCTTCAACACTACAGCTTAAAGGCAACACCTCTTCTTCTGTCACCCTTACTCACTGTCCAGCTCTCATATGCATAGCAAGTGATTGAAAAGACTATGGCCGGAATCAAATGCACCTTAGTCCTCAAACTGACATCACTACTCCTCAATAATTTGGAGAGGTCCCTAACTTGATACTTTACCAGAGCAATGTGCCTCCTAATTTCCTGTTGGTACCAAGGGTGTTAATTATGGATCCAAGTAAGGTGAAGTTGTTGACAGTTTCAATCTCTTCTCCATCTACCATGATGATGGTCCAGGAGTAAGAATCTTTGTTTTCCTGACAGTGAGATGCAATTCATATTGAAACCTCCACCATCACCACTGAGCCAACAGGCAAAAAACATAATATGTAGAGAAAAGATGGAAGTTGTTAAAGGTGAATATGAAAATGAGAATCACAGAGAGGAAGTAGGAAGAGTGGTGCTACAAGGGAGGGGATTACAATTAATATAATAAAACAAAATGTATATGCATTGTTGAGTGAAAATTAATTTTCTCTGGAAACATTCATTCAAATAAAAAGAAAACATTTTTAAAGAAAAAAAATTCATTCCTCGATCTTCTGCAACAAGTGCTTCAAGTCCTCACTTTCAGCAAGCAAGGTTGTGCCAACTTCATAACACAGGTTATTGATAAATCTCCCTCCTATCCTGATGCCACGTTTCTTAACTAATTTTCTCAGCATACAGATTGAATGCCTTCAAATACAAGTAGTGTTTCACTGTTCTGTTACACAACAGCCTCCTGGTCCTGATAATGGCTTTCGTATGAGCACAATTAAGTGCTCTAGGATTCCCATTCCTCTCAATGTCAGCCACAACTTGTTAAGATTCACACATCTAAATGCCTTTGCACAGTCAATAAAGCACAAAAAGACATTCTTCTTGTATTCTCTACTTTTAACCAGGATCTATCTGACATCAGCAATGTTATTCCTGGTGCCACGGCCTTTTCTAAATTCTGCTTGAACTTCTGGCAATTCCCTAACCATGCACTATTCTAGGTGATTTTGAATGATCTTCAGCAGGATTTTGCTTGCATGTGATAATGATACTGTTCAATAGTTTCTACATCTGTTGGATCACTTATGACAAGTCTATCTTTATTAGAATATTGAATTACACTGATCACATGAGCTGCCAAAAGAATGAACAAATATATACTGAGGGATGTGCAACTAGGGTTCTCCTGAAGTGAGTATGGTATGATTTTATCTCACAAATGTTGGACAATGTATTATTAATTTTTAGATGCACAGGATAGGACAGGGTTCAGATCTGTTCTTTATTGAGTCATTAAGACTTATAATGGATTCCAATTGACAGGACAGCATGTAGTAACAACATTATTAGTCAAAGGGAGATAGCTTTAACATCTCTGTAATTTTTTTTTTTACATGCCCATGATTTCAAACTTTCATAATAATAAGAAAACAAGTGTTTTGGCTTAAGATTAGACCTTTTTATCTGAACTCAAAATTTGACTTCTAATACCTAAAAAGAAACGTCTTAATAATTAATATTGTGAAATAGATTTCCTAGAAGTGTATTTAACCTGCTTCCAAGGCCAACTACTTATCAGACATGTCTTACAGGTAAATGAAATAGATACTAGGTAAAAGAAGTAAGAGGGGAAAAAATTCATAACCTTGGGTGTGACATAAAGGACAACTTTATTGATGTTAGATGGGTCTTGGATGACAGCACAGAATACCAGAAACATGTACTCTTATGTTTCATTGATATGCTAAGGAATTCAACAGAGTGGATGATAATAAATTATAGGTAACAACTGGAATAGTGGGAATACAGAGCACTTAACTGCATTTATGCAGAACCTGTACACAGACCAAAAAGCAGTTTGAACAGATCAAGGGTATACTGCATAGTTTACAATCAGTTAAGGTATATCTCACAGTTTCTTTCACCATAACTACACAATCTATATGTAAAATAAATAATTCAATAAATTGGACTATTTGGGAAGAATATGGCATCAGGATTAGAGACAGAATAAAAAAAAATCTGTGATATGGAGATGAAGGAAATAAACACATGAAGGAAATAAAAAATGAATACGTAATGTACTTTTTTATGAAGCTTAAAGACCAGCACTTTCAGTACAATTTATATAAAGGCTACAATTCATATAAAGAAAAACAAACTCACAAATGGAACCATAAATAATATAATGACAGAGAAAAGACTGAATTTTCAATGACTTAATTTTACTTGGGCCCACAATCAACACTCAAGAAATCAAGTGATGCTTTGTATCGGGGAAATAGGCTGATCTCTTTAAAGTACCAAAGGGTAAGACTCTCATTTTGAAAACTAAGTTGCACCAGACCCAAACGACAGTCAGATGTCTTTTAAGTGATGGTGAAGAAGAATGAAGATAAGGTGAATTGCCAAAAAAACTGAATTTTGTTAATCTGATGTTCCTGAAGTAACTATGACGTGACTACAAGCACATACATTAGGCAATTTATCAAGAGCGTCCAGTTCTTGATATTATGCTTGACAAAATAGAGGATTAGTGACAGAGGAAAGGTCTGCTTTAGGGTATCAGATGGACTGACGGACTGAGCGCAACAATGCGCTTACATACAACACAGGCTGGAGGGATGTGTAAGATGTGTCGAGTTTCATCCTGCTGTAAGACAGGGTTGCTGAGTCAAAGCTGACTTGAAAGCATCTAGTAACTGAGAGTTAGACAATGACTAAGGTTGACACAAGAAGAATCAATGCCTTCGGACTGTGGTGTTGGGAGAAATATACTGAAGAGCCCATGGACTTCCCAAAAAACAAACAGATATGTCTTAGAGAAAGGTGCAGTCAGCATGCTTCTTGGAGACAAAGATAATGAGGCTTTACCACATATACTTTGAGCATGTTGCTAGAAAAGGTTATTCCTTGGAGAGGAATATCATGCTTGGGAAGGTGGAGGGGTGGTAAAAGAGAGGCAGATCCTTGACCAGATGGATTGACATGGTGACTGTGGCTTGGGTTTGAGAATGTTAGAGATTGTGAGGGTCTTATGGGATAGGGCACTGTTCAGATAAGTTGTTCATATGGTCATTATGAGTAGTACTTAACACAATGGTGCCTAGCAACAACAACAATATCATTGATTTGTATTTAGGATAATTATTTGCTTACCATTGTGCTCTGGGCAGGATACTAAATGATCCAGGAAGCATCAAAAGAAGATGGAAACACTATACATAGTCATTGTACCAAAAATAATTGGTGGACACAGAAGAATTTCATGAAACAACGTATGAGCAAGAGCCTGTGGGGTTGAAGGAAGACATTTAAGCTGCTCTGAAAGAATTGACAAAAACAAGGCCCCAGGAAGTGATGGCCTACTTAATGACATATTTCAACAAAAAGATGCTGCCCTAGATGTATTCGCCAAATTGTGCCAAGAAATCTGGAGGAAAACCACCTGGCCAACTGACTGGAAGAGATCCACATTTGTTCCCATTCCAAAGAAAGGTTATCCGACAGAGTGTGAAAACTATAGAACATTATTTTTGGTATCATATGAAAGTAAGTTTCTGCTGAAGATTATGCCAAAATGACTGGAACAGAACATCAACAGAGAACTGCCTAAAGTGCAGGCTGGGTTTAGAAGAGGCCGTGGCACTAGGGATATTATAGCTAATGTCAGATGGATCGTGGCTGAAAGCAGAGAGTACAAGAGGAATGTCTATCTGTGTTTCATTGACTGCAAAGGCATCTGATTGTGTGGATCACAACAAATTGTGGCTGACTCTGAGAAGAACACTTAATCAAGCTTATGTGAAATATACTTGGACCAAGAGGCAGTTGTCAGAACAGAACAAGGAAACACTGCATGGTTCAAAGTTGGGAAGGGTGTACATCAAGGATGTATCCTATCTCTATATCTCTTCAGTCTATATTCAGAGCAGATTATCAGGAGCCTGGGCTCTAAGAGAAGTGTAGCATCAGGATTTGAGGTAGACTCATCAACAAGATGCATTATGCAAATGACACAACCCTGCTTGTTGAAACTGAGGAGGACCTGAATCACTTGCTGCAGAAAGTCAAGTACTACAGCATTCACTATGGATTGAAGTTCAACATCAAGAAAACAAAAATTCTCACCAAGGGGCCAATTGGCAGACTTCATATTAGATGGTGAAGTGATTGAGATTTTTGACAGCTTCAGTTTCTTTGGCTCTAAAAATCAACACTCTTGGTTCAGCAGCCAGGAAATTAAAAGACAAATTGCATTGGGAAAGTCTGCTGTTAGAGACCTCTCCAAAGTACTGAAAAGCAACAACCTTTCTGGAGACTAAGGTACACTTGATACAGGCCATGGTATTTGCAATTACTTGCTATGCATCAGAGAACTGGACAATGAATGGCTAGGGATAACTGAAGGAGAGTTATGCCTTTGAGCTGTGGTGCTGGAGAAGAGTATTGAAGAGACCATGAACTGCTAGGAGAACAAACAATTTTGTCCTGGAGAGGGTGAAGCCAGGCTGTTCTTTGGAGGCAAAAATTCTGAATCTCTGACTGACATATTTTGGACATATTACATGGTGGGATCAAGTCCTTGGAGAGGGATGTCATGCTTGGAAGGGTGGAGGGACAGCACAGGAGAGGAAGACCCAAGATGAGATGGATTGATTCAGTCACTGGGGTTACGGGAGTAGGTGTATCTGAGACAATAAAATTGGCAAGGGATAGAGCAGGGTTTAGGGCTGTTGTATATAGGGTCACTATGAATCACAAGCAACTTGATGGCACTTAACAACAACTACCACCAACATGGTTTTAGTAATCACCATAACCACCATTACATGATCTTTCTCTCTCTCTCTCTCTCTCACACACACACACACACACGCCCCCTTAGATAGATGAAACATAGGCAACTGTGTCTTTTTTTGCTAGTCTTGAATTCTCAAGTCACTAAGTCAATCCATCGAATCGGGGTCTTCCTCTTCTGCACTGTCCATTCACCCTTCCAAGCATGAGGTCCCTTTCCAAGGACTGGTCCCTCCTGGCCACATGCCCAAAGTATGTGAGATGGAGCTTCAAAGTCTATCTCCCAGGGAGCAACCTAGTTTCTCCCTATCCAGGACAGACTTGTTTGTCTTCCTGGAAGTCTGGAAGTTGGCTTTAGGTTCAATACTCTTCTCCAGCACCACAACTCAAAGGCAGTGATCCTTCTTCTGTTATCCTTAGTTACTGTTCATCTCTTAGATTACATGTAATTACGGAACCAGAAAATATTTAGTGGTTGAAGAGAGGGAATAATTTTCACCTTTATCATTCAAATTACAGCCTATGTGTAATTATCTCTTTTGTAGGTTAAGTTTTCTGATTCCCAAATTTTTGTACAAACAACATGCATATTATATTTTTGCAAACTCTGTGATCTCTGTTGCACATTAGTCTCCTATGTACATTATATATTGTTATGTACCATCAAGTTGCCTGTGAATCACAGCAACACTATGTACAACAGCTCTGAACTCTGCTCTATCTTGATCCAGTGTGCATAATTTCATAGGTGTTCTCTATGTGAAAATATGGTAGTGTCCTCTTTTGTTCACCTCCCTTTTTATTCTTCTGTCCAGGCTTAGGTGGATCAGACAGGGGGTAGTTTCCACCGCAGAAATTTAGCAGGTACAAGCTTAGCACAAACTCATCTGTTTATTCCCTTTCTGCCTTCAGACCTTCACAGAAACAAACCCACCAAAGAACTTGAAATGTATCCAGTACATAGAGGAATAAATGTTCAGAAGTTATTTAAAATTCCACCTTTCTTCCTCCCCAATTTGTATAAAATAATTTAGAAATTTGAATTTGTTGAAGGTACTATTTCATTTACATTTGAAAGTTCTCTGAGACAAAAAAGAACCAGAAATGTCTGGGGAAATTTACAGGACTGTGATTTACTTTTTCCTATCTGGTAAAGATCAAACAAGGGCAGGAATTGTAAATACACAGGCACAGACACACACACACACACACACACACTTTTTAAAAATACCACTTTACAAAGATGCGATGACAAGAAATTTAGCCATGCATCCTATGTTCTCAAGGATTTTCTTCTCTAGCCTTTCATTATTCATTACCTTGTTAAGCTGTTCCACATGGATAGAAGGAAGAACAGACTCTGGGAGAGGAGCATGCACGACTGGGCATTCATACGTGTACTTAGTCACCCCTGATATGGGTAAGAGACCTGCTAGCACGCATGCTTCCCAAGGGAAAATGTGGAGCTCTTTCCAAAAAAGGCTTTGGAGAGAACACTCTGAAGCAGAACGATACTTCACTACTGAATACATCATAAAAATATCCTTTCATGACAATAATACCTAATCACATATCCCTTTTAAACAGTTCTCTCCCTCATCTGCTTCAAAGTAGTATACATAATTTATCCCATCTTTCTCAGTCTCACCCCAACACTGATATCAGTCCCATTATACAACAGTGGCACTATGCAGCATTTGTCCTTTTGTGACTGAGATATTTCACTCATAATGTCCTCCAGGGACAGGAGTCCAGAACGAAGGCTGCACAGTGGAGTGAACTTTGGGGGGGAGGGACTTTATAACAATGAAAGAATTTTTCTTTTACTTTTCAAAGAGAGAGTGAACTGGTGGAGAGGGGTGGTCAGGGAGAAAAATGCAGCAGTGAATGAATGGAAATCCAAAGTCTCTGCAAATTTTAATGAAAATAAATAATAATAATAAAAATCCTTGTATAAAACACACTGTATATTAATGGGGACAATATTAAAAAAGAAAACAAATATGATTGCATTAGTGCATCACTGCATTGATGTTAGCGTGCTTGAAAGTATAAATGACATACCTTTTTAATTATAGTTCCTTCTCCTATACTGTGTCTGAATCAGCCTACTGTAGAATGTTAGTTCAGTACTTTATCTGCAAGTTAACATTTTAATGATTATTATAAATAGCTACACAAGGGGGGGAACCCAAACAACCCCACAGGCTGAGAGTGTTTATTACTGCATTAGATGTTATTGAGACAGTTCTAACTAATAGCCATCCTATTAGAACAAAATACAGGCGGGTTCTACTCCATCTGCACAACCACTGTTACATGTGAGAACACGGGTAAAGCTTTCATATCAGTCTGTCTCATTTCAAGTTTCTTTTTCACTGATCTTGTACATTACCAAGTATGCTATTCTTCCCCTCGACTGGCCTCTCTTGCTTGCAAATTGAAAGTATGTGGGAGGAAGCTTGTCAGCCTCACTTCGAAGGAGCACGCTGGTTGCACTTTCTTCAGGCAAGAATTGCTTTTTCTGATAGTTCATGGAATATTCAATATTCTTCACCAACATAACAATTAAAAGTTATTAATTCTTCTCTAGTCTTCTTTCCTTATTGTTTAATATTCACAAAAATAGGTGACTGAAAATACCACGACTTAGGTCAGTATAGTCTAAATTGACATCTTTGCCCTTCAGCACTTAAAAGAAGCCCTTTACAACAGATCTGTCCAATACATGATAAGAGTTTACTTTCTTGACTGTTGCTTCCATGGGCTTTGATCCAAGTAAAATGAAATCTTTGGCAACTTTAATCTTTACTGATCATGATGGTGTATATTGGACCAGCTTGGGAGATTTCTGTTTTCTCTAGGTTGAAGTGTAATCCACATGGAAGGCTATAGTTTTTTCTTTTTTTAAATTGTCATCATACATTCTTTGCCTTCATCAAGCAAAGCTGTTTCATCACAGTGAAGAGTGAGTCTTCCTTCACTCTTGATTCCATGTCTTCTTCATATGATCCAGATTCCTGGGAGTATCTGTTCAGCATAAAGACTGAAAAAGTATGGTTAAAGGATACAAAACTGATGCAGACTTATTCTGATTTTAAATAATACAAAATCGCTTCATACTGTTTGAATGACTGCCACTTAGTATTTGGGTTCCATGTGAGTATAATATTCTCACAGTTATATTCTTTGCAATATCTTTTATCATTTTAAAACATGAAGATACACACAGATGAATGCCTTTGCATAGGAAATGAAACACAGCTTAAACATCTTTCTGATATTCTCTTTCAGCCAAGGTGGACCCAACATCAGCACCATGTTCCACTTCTTCTGAACTTGGTTTGAATTTCTGGCAGCTGTCTGATGATATGCTGCTGCAACCATTTTTAAAATGATCTTCAGTAAGATTTTACTTGTATTCAATTTTAATATTCTTTGATAGTTTCTACATTCTGTTGTCTCAGTTTTCTAAGTAAGGAGCATGTTGTTGAGTTGCCTGTGACTCATAGTGATCCTACGTATAACAGCTCTGAATCAGCCTATCCTGTCCACAGCCAGTCTCACTGACTCCAACACACCTATCCCCATCGCCCCAGTTACTGTATCAATCATATATAGTAATAATACCCTCTAGTCAGTTTGCAACATAGCTGTCCTCCAAGATTATTGGCACAGATGAATGAGCAGCACATCCAGTGCTGCATTCATTTGTTAAAATATTTCAATAGATGTTGTGTCAATTCTTAGAGCCTTGTGTTTTTGTTAATACCTGCCGGGTTGCCTGAATTTCATCTTTCAATATCAATTCTTGATCATATGCTATCTCCTGAAATGGCTGGATTTAGATCAATTATTTTAGGTACAATGACCCTACTTTCTTTCTATCTTCTTATAGTGCTACCTGCATATGCTCGTTAAAGCTGTGTGACAACTTTGCGGCCTATGATTATCTGATTTAGCTGCTCTGATGGGGTAATTCCCTTGATGAGGTCTGCTATAGGGTAACTGCTCTCTGTATGAAAATGACTATGACCAGACAATTGTTTGAGCAGGAGTGTCATCAGCTTTTGTTTGCACTGAGTATAAAAGGACATTGGGAAGAGTTAGCTTGCTTTTTCACTTGAAATCTTTCAGCTGGTTCTTTTCTCTCTTTGGTTCCTATCTTATTTTTATTAAGTCTCCACTTATGTATTCCAGGGACCTGGGACTTGCTCGACTCTACAAGGGGGTAATTCCCATTAGTTAACCTCTCTCTGTGTGAGAGAGTTTGTTCACCGGTCTTACTGTTCTAGAGAACCCAACCAAAGACACTGCCTCATTCAGTATGTGCCCATAGAATCCTTAAGGATGGTGACTCGTTGTTCTTGTTGCATGCAGCTGAGTGGGAACTGATTCACAGGTGATCCTCCATCAAGTTTTCAGAGGCAGTATAGCACATGGGAAGAGAATGCCTCTCCTCCTCCCACAGAGCAGCTGGTATTTGAATTGTGTGCCTTTGGGATTGCAGCCCAGCTTCTTTCCACTCGGCCACCAGGGAGGCCTCAGTAGTTCTTTCAACCTGCAAAACGCTAAGCGTGTTCTTTCTTCCCTTTTGAAGCCCAATTGCAGGCCTTACATATTTCAGGGTAATAGCTGACTGTGCCTGCTCAAGCTGCGCTCAGCTCTTTTAAATCATCATTTCTTTTCTTTTATTTAGGTTCTCTCCACTCCAGTTCTGGAATTTACTGAGTCTTCTCTTTCTTTGGGATGACCTTTTATTTTCTTCATTTATGATCTTCCTGGGGTAATTCAACAATGCTTCGGGTCTTCAGTTGCTAGTGTGGCTGCAATGCCCACATTAAATTTCAAAGCCATGTTCCAAGAGTCACAGGCAAATCCATGAAAGGAAGAATGCTGTATGTTTTCTAAAGGCTTTGGTACTTGTCAGTTGATCAAAACAATAAAAACCAAAATGTTTTTGCTTGTATGTTTACAATGATAGTGATATATTTGATGATATATTGATATATATTGAGGATATTTGATAGTGGGATATTTGACAAGGAAACTACAGTAACTGGTTCATAGTTAGTCAAGGAAATAGCCATGAACGTGAGTACCACTTCTGTTTCATTATAGTAGGCTGTAACTATTCTGTTAGTAAAATTTCAATTGATAAATGTCAGAGTAAATAAAGAACAAAATGTTGGGTTTTATCTGTTTGGCTGCTGTGATTTTTGCTATGTACCCTTCTTCTTGGCTATATAGCACCAGTTAGATAGAGGACATATATTTCACTTTTTCTTGCTTGGTCATGTTAGTCTCAAAAGTGAAATATAAGAGGGATCTATGTAACTTGCACTTCATTGTGTAAAAATGAAACCTTAATCCTGAGCATCCTTTCTTTTCTTTTATCACAGGTTAGGACACACTCATGGCTAGAACCATCTTTGATAATAGAGAAAGTACCAATGTTTTTAAAGAACAGAAGTAGAAAAAATTGGCAAGTGACCTTTGGACTTTCTAAGGAGCTATTAGCAATTGGGCTTGGCCCTTAGATTGTTGTTAGGTGTTTCTGAGCTGATTACAACATACAGCAATGCTATGAACAGTGCTTCTAAACCTTGCCTCACTGTCTGACAAACCTGACCTCATTGGCATATTTACTGTGTTAATTCATCTTATTTAAGGTTATCCTCTCTTGTACTACTCTCCACCTTTACCAGCATGATGTTGTTCTCCAAGATAGGCCTCTCCTGACACAGGCCAAAAGTATGCAAGAGAGAGTTTCACCACCATTGCCTTCTAAGGAGCACCTGATTTCACTTTATTCAAGACAGGACTGTTTATTTTTTTGTCAGTCCATGGGATATTCAATAGGCTTATTCAGTGTCACAACTCAAAGGCACTGATTCATCTTCTGTCATCCTTAGTCATTGTCCAGCTTTCAGATTCATACTGTGCAAATCATAAAGACCATGGTTTGAATCAGAGCACCCTAGTCTCTAGACTGATCTATCTTTAGCACTCTAAACAGATTCTTGGCATCAGACTTTCCCAAAGCAATGTGAAATTGTTAAAAACTTCACCCCTACTGTGCAACACAGGTATGTGAACTTTGCAAGCAAACCAATATAAAAGAAAAATTTTAAAAAACCAACAATAGAACTCTATGTGTAAAAACATCATCTCACATGCTAACAGCAATGACATCTAGGTAGTAGTTGTAACTAGGTGAGGTAAAGATATGAAGGAGGTCTTCTACATTTTACTATTAATTCTACCACACTGTTTGAAAGCTTGAATTTTTGTAATATGTTTGAATTTAAAAAAAAAAAAACAACCAAAAACCTTCAATTCTTTCCCCATCTATAGTGATGGCCTAGTGGTGGGAATTTCTGTGTTATCAATATTGATATACAATCCATACTGAAGACTGTATCCCTTGATCTTCTGCAGCAAACACATCTTCAGGTCCTCCTCATTTTCAAAGATCAATGTTGTGTCATCTGTGTAATGCAGGTTGTGATAAGTCTTCCTCCAATTATGTTGCTATATTCTTCTTCATAAAGTCCAGTTTCTCAAATGATCCGTTAAGCATGTAGGTTGAAAAGGTATGGAAAAATGATACACCCCAATGCATTCCCTTCTTAATTTTGAACCATGTAGTGGTGTTCCCTTGCTCTGTTAGGACAATAGCTTCTTGGTCTAGGTATAGGTTTCACATGAGCACAATCGAGTGTTCTGGGATTCCCAACCTTTTCGATGTTACCCATAATTTTTTGTGATAGACACAGTCAAATGTTTCTGCATTGTCAATAAAACTCAAATAGATACCCTTTGGATAGAAGAAAATGTTGCAAAAAACAAAAACGATTGGAGAAGGCAAAATTTTCTCTACAAATAATAGAAACTTAAAGGCCACAGAGAGAGAATAGGCTAGTTAGTCTTCATGATAGGAGACATGCTTCTGGAAAATACACATGCATATTTCACAAAGGTAATAATCTCTACTTCTCCATCACCATTCATACCACTATGTAGAAGTCTGTGCTTAATCTTTCTGACATGTTCTTTCACTCTTTCTGTATGTGCCTATAATCAGTGCTGTTAAACAGTATTCTTATTATACCTGTTGCTTTACACCACAGAGTCAGAACTAACCCATAGTTGATTCTCTGGTGGCTTTTCAGAGGCAATTAATTAGGCAGGAAGAGACTGCCCAACCTTCTCCGACAGAGCAGCTGGTGGCCTTGCCTCTTGTGCCTTCAGTATTGCAGCACAGCTTCCTGCCACTAGCCCACCAGTGCACCCTACTCTTATATCTACAACTTCATTTTCACTAATCAGATTTATGCTCCTAGTTTTAGGCTTATAAGTAGAATATATTCTTTAACGATACAGAATGTTCTCTATGGAGTCTATTCTAAAGCCATAAATAAAAATAAGGCACAAATAAACAACAGATGAATTAAAATAAAAATTTAAAATGGAACAAACCTCAACACAAGCAAAGCAGAAAACTCAAACACCATAGTACAAAGAGAAACATTTAGAAAGAAAAAAAGAAAATGTAGTAGGAAAATGAGCAAAAGTTATAGCAGGCAAATCACACAGATGACAATAAACAAATAATAAATATATGCAAAAAGATGCTATCAGAGTGGTAGTCAGAAAGCTGCAACTTGAAACAACAAGATAGCAATTTTCACTTTTCAGTCTGATAATAATATAAAGATTACCATTACCCAGGCCTGGCGATTATGCGTGCGGGAACGCAAATTGCTATGACTTTTCTGAAAACTAATCTGGCAGAATATCAACTAATAAAATTGAAAATGTTCATCTTCTTGACTCAGCAATTCAACTTTTAGGCAAATGAAACATAAAAGCAGAATGAACAAGAAAATATGTAAGGGGGTGTTTCTTCAGCACTATTTATAATAGCAGCAAAGAAAATACAAGAAGAAACCATTGTATTGTCCATCAAGGGGGTTAAACATAACAAAATGATGGTAACACTTTGGTTAAGTTTTCTTCTTCCTTACCATGACCTTTGGTTTGCTCCAGAATTTTAAGCTGAGTTAAATGCCAAAGCACAGCCTCCTAGTATATAGTTAAAGATGGAGATTAGCAGCAAAGAATTCTGTGATGGTGGTCTACGATGACCTGGCCTTAGAGCAAATTTGTTTTGGAAAGAGAAGGGATATAGTACCTAGTAACTCCCTAGATATTTTGAAGAACATGTGAGTATTGACTGCTGATTCCTGAAATCATGTAAGATAGTTAAGGCTCGTCACCATAAAGTTGATCATGAGTCATGGCGACCCCTTGTGTATCAGAGTAGACTTGTTTGCCATAGAGTTTTCAATAGCTGCTTTTTCAGAAGTAGATCACCAAGCCTCTGGGTAGAGTCAGACCTCTACTTTCTGTTTAGCAGTGGACTATGCTAACCATTTTCACCACCCAGGGACATATGAGGATTGACGTGAAGGCAATTTTCTTTTTATAAAGTTCAATCATTGAAATGGTATTGTTTTTGGTAGGTGCTGGTGAACTGATTCTGAGTACTCATATCAACTGTATGGACAACACATAGAAATCTTACCCGGTCCTGTGCCATCCTCACAGTCTCTACTATGCTCAAGCTGAGTGTTGTTGTCATTGTGTCAACTATCTCATTGAGGGTAATTCATTTATTAAGAGAAAAATTGCATTACTTGATAGTCACACTATGTTGAGGTCACATGATACCTAATTTATATCTGATGTGAACAGTTTCATGTTTGTAGTGATGGATGTAAGAAGAGATTCTTACAAGTATGAAGATTTATCCAGGGAAGCGATAAGACTGTCATTTTATAAGACAATGACAAAACAGCTCAGTGGCAGAGTCTAAGAAGCAGGCAGATTAAGCCATGAAATTTTAGAATCTGTCCAGAACCAGTAGAAAGAGCAGTGGAAGTAGAAATGAAGAGGGAAGAAAGAGTTAATGAATGAATGTTGAAACTTCTATTAAAATGAGAAGAACTGGGATTGCAGCCTAAATCTTTTGCTTTGGTGGTTGGACAGCTGATGGTGTGAAAATTTTGAATAAAGGACTGATGTTATAAAATCATCTTCTTCAAGGAGTTTAACTTTTTGCAGAGACTTGTGATATGTCAGCTGCATGACTCCTAATGCATAACAATGGAAATAGTACCTTCAATATTAAATTACAGCAAATGAGTTTTCTCTCCAAAGGGCACAGATGTGACACTCTTAGAAGAATATGATGTTAGAATAAAGTACTTCAGTGATTATATTTCATTTGATTTTCCAATTGTAATTGGTTCCCCACAAACCCCAACCCTCTCTTCTCCTTCACTCAGCACATGGCTTTTAAATCATTTTCTCAGGCATAGTCTGAATCTAGGAAAGTATGTCTACATCTAACCTCCCCTTTCTGAAAACTAGACATCACAATGCTGCATTTAAAACACCTAAACCATAGTCAAAGTCATATGGAATACTGTAACTGTGCACAATCTTTCTGACCTCATTATTAAGAATCTGGAGTAAAACCAAGGGCAGCAAAGATGCTAGTATGAGACAGAGAAGATTTTTCTCTCTACTTCTGTGATCACAACCCTAAGTCTCAGGGGATCATGCCAATGAAAATCTTAGATTTTATGCTCCAAATTCTGCAAAATACAGATTGAAAAAAAGAACATGCAGGAGTAGAAAAATAGTTTTAAAGCACCTACTTTTAAAAACAATTATTCAATCATGCTCTTATTTTGCCTCTATTTAGTGTATATGTATATGTGTGTGTGTGTGTGTGTGTGTGTGTGTGTGTGTGTGTGTCCCAAGGGAGCGCTTGGTTCTTGTTGGATAAAGAAAGATTTGTGTGGCACTCTCTGGTGGTTTGAATCCATTGGTCACTTCATGGAAAAATATGAGCAATCTCTTCCTAAGTGGTTGACAGGCTCTGTAAACCCACGGGCAAATAGCAATGAGTTGAAACTCCAATCAGTACTGCCTACACAAAGGTGTCAATGGTATAGCATGCAGACGTTCTATTGTTGGGCTTTACTCACCACCACCCAACGCTTCAGAGATTGTCTTCTGAGTCTGCAGAGATTTTAAGACCTAGACATGATTTACATTTTTCTATTTCTACTTCCTAAGTAATTCTTCAGAGACTTCTGCAGGCCTTGTCCTAAGATGCCGTGCTGCAGCATCCCAAAGGCATGTGGTTTGAATCCAGCAACTGCTCTGCAGGACAAGGATAGGCCATCTCCTCCTGTGTAATTTACTATCTTTGAAAACCTATGGGAGGGCCAGCTATGGTCCGGTTTCTGCTCAATGGCACACAACAACAGGCACTCTCTAACTAAACAACATGTTCGATTACTTGTAGGCTATCCCTATTTGATTTACATTTAAGGTTCCTATTATGCTTAAATGATCAGCTTAATTTAGTTAAACAGCCTCAAATTGCAAAAAAAAGTCTTCTGTAATATTAATTCATTATCCCTTGAGTACCATAAAGTCACTAAATGCGGTAACTTTCAAAACTAAGCAATAATGATCACAATAACACTTCTCAGTCTCTACTGTATGCCATTCATTAGTCTCAATTCTTAGACTAACACTCAATACTATTATAAAAAGTTGACTTATATTGTGTACACATGACAACTCAGCATTGAAGTGCCACAACCGATGTAACAGCAGTTTTACGGCCCTTCATAAATGCAGTGAAGGAGCCTGGGTGGTACAATGGTTAAGCTCTTGACTGCAAACAGAAAAGACTGATAGTTCAAAATCAATCACCAGTTCCATGGTATGTCTTGAATAGATCACGGACCACCAAGGAAACAAATAGGTCTGTCTTGATGAAGGTGAAAATAATTTCTCCTTGGAGGCTAGGATTTTGAAGCTCTGTGTCACCTATTCTGGGCATGTGGCCAGGAGGGACTAATCCGTGGAGAAGGACATCATGACTCGAAGGGCGGAGGGACAGTGCAGGAGAGGAAAACCCCAGATGGGATGGATTGATACAGTAACTGGGGTAATAAAGATAGACATACTAGAGTCAGTAAGACTGGCTCAGGACAGGGCAGGCTTCAGAGCTGTTATACCTAGGGTAGCTCTGAGTCCCAGGCAACTTGCTGGAATATAACAACAATAGCAACATTGGAGACTAAGTTAAACCTTCTTTGCCTTTTAGCAGCACCTTAATTACACTCCTTCCAAGACAGACTTGTTTGGGGGTTTTGGAGCAGTCTGTGAAATATTCAGAACTCTTCATCACCACAAGTCAAAGGCATTGATTCTTTTTTTTATCATCTGTATTCACTGTCCAACTTTCAGATATATAAAAAGTAACAGAAAAGACTAGGGCTTTGATCAGGCACACCTTAGTCTTTACACTGACATCACTGCTTTTAAGCACTTTGGAGAGGTCCTTTGACAGCAAAGTTTCACAGTGCAACATGTCTGTCACCCTGAATTGTTAATCCTAGTAAAATGAACATTTAGCCTATAATATTGTTGTTGTTGTTCTTAAGTGCCATTGAGCCGTAGGTGACTCACAGCCACCCTATAAAGGAAAGGCCTCAACACTTGTGTGACTTTCATTCTCCCTCCAGGTTCATAGGATTTCTGGAGGCAAGCTATTATGGAAGTGGATGTCACTCCTGCTTCCAAGTTTGTTTTAATTGGGGAGCTCCACTACACACTGTCCACCATGGGTAACCGTTAACGCATTTGACACATCAGGTTCATTGTGTTCAGCTTCACAGCAACCACAAATTACCTCTGTTATGACAAGTGGACACACCAGGGCTATACGACCTAGAAGAATGTTTGAACAAAAACAATGAAAGATAGGCCTGAGGGCCATGGATTAAAAGTCACCCACCTCTGACTTAGTAACATCGCTTTCTGTCCACTGGACCAACTGATCATTCTCTATGTTGATGTTAGTATTGTCAAGTGATGTCGAGTCGTAGGTGACTCATCGCAACCCTATGAAGGAAAGTCCTCAACATTTGTGTGCCTTTCATCCTTTCTTCAGGTTCATAGGGTTTCTGGAGGCAAGCTATTACAGAAGTGGATGCCACTCCTGATATTGTTGTTGTTATGTGCCGTTGAGTCGTTTGCGACTCATAGTGACCCTATGTACAACAGCCCCTGTGTACAACAGCCCTAAACTCTGTTCTATCCTGTGCCAATCGCATTGCCTCTGACACACCCATCTCAATACCCCAGTCACTGAATCAATCTACCTCATAGAGGGTCTTCCCCTCCTGCGCAGTCCCTCTACTCTACCCAGCATGATGTCCCTCTCCAAAGACCTGTCTCTCCTTGCAACATATCCAAAGTATGTCAGACGAAGCCCCAGAATCTTTGCCTCCAAGGAGTAGCCTGGTTTAACCCTCTCTAGGATATGTCTGTTTTCTTGGCAGTCCATGGTACATTCAATACTCTTCTCCAGCACCACAGCTCAAAGGCGTCAATTCTCCTTCTGTCCTCCCTAGTCATTGTCCAACTCTCTGATGCATAACAAGTGATTGCAAAGACTATGGCCTGTATCATGACCTTCATCTCCAAAGAGACACCGTTGCTCCTGAGTACTTTAGAGAGGTCCCTAACAGCAGACGTTCCCATCGCAATACGTTTTTTTATTTCCTGGGTGCTGGTGCCAAGAGTGTTGACTGTGGAGCCGAGCAAACTGAAGCTGTGAGCAATCTCAATCTCTTCGCCATCAATCCTGATGCTACCAATTGGTCCAGTGGTGAGAATCTTTGTCTTCTTGACATTGAGCCTCAGTCAATACTGAAGGCTGTAGTCCTTGACCCTCTGCAGTAAGTGCAGAAAAACAGCATTGATTTCACATGCAAGCAAGATTCTACTGAAGATTATCCAAAAATGACTGGAACAGTACATCAGTAGGGAACTGCCAGAAGTCCAGGCTGGGTTTAGAAGGGGTCGTGGTACTAGGGATATTGTAGCCAATGTTAGATGGATCTTAGCTGAAAGCAGAGAATACCAGAAGAATGTCTATCTGTGTTTCATTGATTATGCAAAGGCATTTGACTGCGTGGATCATAACTCCTGATATTACTTAACAAAAACAACTAATTGCCATTGATTTGGAAATGACCCAGCTGACCCTCTAGTAAGTTTAATAGCGAGAGACTGCTCATCTTTTTCCTGGGGAGCAGCTGGTAGATTCCAATTGCTGTCTGTGCAATGGCAGTGCAACACTTTACCCACCAGACAATGGGGGTGACCTATAATTCAGCACTGACAGGACTGCATCCTACAGCAATAACACAGAACAATCAAAGTGTAACTGAACAGCAATGTCCTAAAAAAGCATGTCTAGAAGAATAGAAGAAGAAGTGATTTCAAAGTCCATTATTATTACTTAGATTTTAAAAACCATTTGATAACTATGAGGACAGCTAACCTCTATGTGACACATGTTACACTTCAGGTAATGTTTTCAGTAATTGAAACCCATGAATTCATGAGATCTTCTGAACAATTCTAAGTACTATGGCACAATGGTTAGACATTCAGCTGCTGGCTGAGATGTTGGCAGTTCAAAACCCGTCCAGCAGCTCTGAAGGAGGAAGACTTGGACATTTTTTTTCCATAAAGATTACAGATTAGAAATTCCTATAGGGCAGTTCTATCTGCCACCTGGGGTCTTTTGAAAATTGACTTCATGGTATCTAACATCAACAATGCTATGTGTGGCAGAGGAAGAGTCTGAAAGATGGAGGGTAAGTAGCACTGCCAATTTCACTAGAACAAAGTGATGGCACCAAAAAGAGTCATTAACAGATTACTAGAATATACAATATACTCCAATACATAAGTGGTCCTCAGACCTGTTGCATATTAACATGGCCCATGGAGCTTTACACACAGGAATCTGGGCTCTATTTCTGGCCAGTTCAATGCAGATCCTCTGACAGGGTGGGTCAGGCCTCAGTAGGCTATGATAGTTCCTTAGGTGAAGCTGATATGAAGCCGGGCTTGGAAAGGCTTTATTACACCAAGGCAAGACAATGTCTATTTTCAACTAATACCATTTGAACTCGGGATCAACGCCAGGAGATAGATTTAAAGATCAGTAGTAAGTAACAGAACTATACCACTGTTGCCTTTGCTGTGCTGGAAAATTTGTTAGCATTGACTGGAAGCAGAAGAACTGGAGATAACTTTAAAACAAACAGTCCCGGAGTGAATGCACAGTCATGGGCTTATTTAATGAGTATCAATGCTCACTTTCTTATCAGTTCTAATTGGATAGTAAATTCATCTTACTGTTTCAAGTAACAGGGTAGGAATACTCTTTAGGAGATGCCTTGGAGGATTCCTTTTTAATTACACTCAAACAAATGGTTTAATTTCTAAAATGCTAATTTCTTATTGTGGATTTTACTTTGCATGACATTTTATTTTGGCAATGAGGACAGTATTTTTAAGGCATAAGGAAAAAAATGTTCTCAATACAAGTGAATACACATCATTAACCCCCTCAATTTTGCATGAACAGAGCTTCACATAAGCAATGAAATCGCAAAAAAAGAAGCCAAAGATGTAAAATTGTTTGTAACAAAGTAAGCTGTCATGGTAATAATTAAAAATCTATGATCCCTCTCTCCTGGTTAAATAGAAAGACTATGAGAGAAAGTTTGTTGTTGTTGTTGTAGAGGAGATAAAAGAAAATTCTTGGTAAATCCTACCTGGTGAGGGAAGTCAGAACCACGACTGACTCCATCAAGCTAGTCTCTCAGTTGTTGTTATGTGTTGCCAAGTCAGAACAAACTCATAGCTGACTCTCCATTAGAAAATGTAGAGGCTGTAAATCACACGGGAGGAGAATGCCCACCCTTCTCCCCCCCGAGCTGGTGGTGGATTCAGCCACCTGCCTTTGGTCTGGCAGGGCAACTCATTACACACTAAATCACAACAACTGCCTAATCTCAGAGACTTATTTTATAAACTTTAACAACTTTTCCTAATTGTTCAACCTTGTTTGGTACTCTTTAACTCAGAAGAACTAACAGAAAATAGAAATTGAAGAAGGGTGTCAAAGTAGGGTGTCCTTCAGTGACGGGACTATTTATTCAACAATTCCATTAAGACAAAAATGTCACAACCAAATTGTCCCATGCAAGGTACTATCAACCTTTACCTCTAATTTTCTACACCCAAGGGGGCAATGCTGTTTTAATGGTGAGATTCTCATCTTCCATGAAGGATGAGTTTGATTTTTGACTAGTGAAGTTCATGTGCAGCTATCACCCACCTGCCAGTGAAGACTTGCATTTTGCTCTGAAGTTAAACAGGTTTCTGAAGAGCTAGCACACTAAAATAGATTAGGAAGGAAGGACTGGCAATCTGCTTGGGAAAATCGGCCAGTGAAAAAACCTATGAATCACAACGGTCAGCTCCACAACCACGCATGGGTTATGATGGAGATGATGAAAGACCACATGGAAATTTCTCTTTTAGAGACTTGTAGCCTTTCTTTCATTTTTATGGTTGGCATGACACTGCCATTTCACATAGGCGTCACTTGTATTAAGTCTTTAGCCTGCTTTCTCACCCAGTAGATGTATCTCACTGTTTTTTGTGTGTTTGCTTTCACTCTTATTTCGTCTTTCACTTAGCTTTTCTCCTATTATGACTCCAAATATCAATACAGGTCATTCCCAGAGCACATGGAAATGAAGCTACTAATGATATTTCCCTTGTCCTCTTTTCAGTCTCCATAAAAAGGACTGTTGTTGACTGCCATATGAACAAAAGACTTAATTAATCCCTTTCCTTAACTGTACTCAATTCCAGGTTAATAGAGTTTCCAGAGGCATATGATTTAGGAAGTGGATGCCACTCCTGCTTTCTGAAAGGGATTAATGGGTAAGAAAACTCTTTCTCTCATTATTCATATCCTAATTTTTTTCACATGATCTTACTATTTATACATTTTGATAGTTCTTTCATTATTTAAGAGGATCTTATTCAGGGATTCAGGGTAAATAAATTACATGTTGAAAAGAAGAACTAACTCTGGGGGTTAATTTCCTTTGAAAATCACTGATAAATTCTCAGTAAAGTCTGAATGAATTTCTAGAATGAATTTCACCCTTATTTTGTGTTTTGAAGAGCAAGAGAAGTCATGTAAAGGGCCCATATTACCAGGTCAAGCTAAGGAGTTTGAGGCTCACACTGCTTATTTATATAAGAATTAAATTTTATTTAGCGTGCACAGCTCAATAGCTATTGTCCTAAACATTTCTATCAATTGAATTTGTTGTCACTTCTGCTGTGAGCTGGCTATTTATGAATACTTGGTAGGAGACCTAACCATCTGACAGAATTTGGGTTTCCTGAGAGTCTGACTTTATTCAGAATTAGGTGGACCTCACTATGATCACTGTCTCCTGCCTCACACTCAAGCAGTTAGATAAGAGGGACCATAGGATCAAAGAGAGTGCACATCAGGGAAGAGAGAGAAGATTTTGAGGTCTGACATTCAGCAAGAATCAAAAGTCAACATTATCCTTGAAAATCTTTTAAAAATCTTTTGAAATGCTCTTGAAGTACACTACTGTAGAGCTTCTCAATGTGTTCTTGGCAGTCAGCTTTGCTGTGTTTTGGTTTCTTGCCAGCATTGTAAAAAATCACAGTGTTTAGAGTTGAGCATCTCATGTTTTAGTTGGCTTGCATTTAGAGGCCAACTTTTACTGGGGGTGAGGGGAATGTACACAACATGTTTAAACACTAGAATTACACTCGGTGCCACGAGAAACCCACACTGTGCAGGCATAGGAAGCTGGCACAGACAGAGAGGACAGAAGCTTTATATGAATTCTTTCACAATATTGACTGAATACCGACTGTGTTCCAGGCACCACACTATGGGCTGGGGAAAGGGAAGCTAAGAGAGCAAAGTCCCTGCCATCACAGAGCTTATGTTACAGCAGTGTCACCACCCCTGCTGTCAAAGTGATTCTGAATCATGGTGATTCAATGTATATTAGAACAGAATGGGTGATCTGGGGAGTTCAAAGGCTAATGTGTCAGAAGCAGAGCACTCACCATGCTATTCCCCAAGATATGCCTGAGGGGATTTACATCTCAAACCTTCTGCTTAGTCAAATATGCTAACCTTTTGCACCACCCAAGTACTTCACAGTAGATACCTTAAGGTAATACTACAAAAAAAATGAAAACAAAGAAAGCAAGTGAAAAAAAGACGTTATGAGATGCTGTTGATTTGACGAGGATTCACAGTGAACCTATGAACAACAGATAAAGATCTTACCCTTTCCTGTGCCATCTGGCAGGTGCAACTGAATTCTTTATTTCAAATCACTCTTCCCTAATTAAGAATACATACATCCTTAATGAAAATAAGAACACCATAATTGTAATGTATGAGGCAATAATATAAATGATTATCTATCTATCATATAATTTCATAACAAACCAAATGAAGTAGAATTACTTCCACCATCATAAGGGTAGTTAAATGAAATTTAGAAATTGTTGACAATATCGCTGAGTCTCAAAGTCAGAAAAAAGTAAACCATGCATAACATACTCAAGCTATGTGATTCCAGAAGCTACATTTCTTTTTTTTTTTATAAAAGTATTATTTTTAATAAATCGATGTATTTCAATGTCGAAGCTACATTTCTTATCTGTAATACCTTTCAATATGATGCCACTCAACAGTCTTGGTAACAGCAGCCAGGAAATCAAGAGACAAATTGCATTGGGAAAGTCGGCTGTGAGAGACCTCTCAAGAGTACTGAAGAGCAACAACATTAGGCTGGAGACTAAGGTGCGCCTGATCCAGGATATAGTCTTCGCAATTATGTGCTATGCATTGGAGAGTTGGACAGTGAATAGGGTTGACAGAAAGAAAATTGATGCCTTTGAGCTGTGGTGCTGGAAAAGAGTGTTGAATATACCATGGACTGCTAGGAGAACAAACAGGTTTGTCCTGGAGAATGTGAAGCCAGAATGCTCCTTGGAGTCAAGGATTCTGAAGGTTTGTTTGACATCCTTTGGGCATGTTGCAAGGAGGGAATGGTCCTTGGAGAGGGACATCATGTTTGGGAGAGTGGAGGGATGGCGAAGGAGAGGAAGACCTTCGATGAGATGGATCGATTCTGTGACTGGAGCGGTGGGAATAAGTATGTTTGAGACAAATAAGAACAGTGTTTAGAGCTGTTGTACAAAGGGTCGCTATGAGTTGCAAATGACTCGATAACACATAACAACAACAATAACATGAATTAACCTCTATAATTTAAAAGTTTCTAAACAGCACTCCTCAATCTAAACTATTAAGGTACAAATATTCTATGCTAGTAAATAAGTTACTAAATAAAAAAAATATTTCTTAAATAAGAAATAATTTCAGTGCCTAGAATTTTGTGTTTAACTTACCACTTCCAAGTTATAACAAATTTATACCTAACTATCCCGTGGAATTTTTGAGACTTGAGATTATATTGGAGGAGCTTGCTCATCTTGTGCCAGCAGAACTGCTGGTGAATTTGAACCATTCACCTTTGAGTTGTTAACTCAACTCTCTATCTATGAGGTGTCCAGAGCTCCTTTATTTGCAATTCTTCTTAGATTTTGTAAGTAATCTTAGATATGATGTTATATTGTTATGTGTTATTGACTCACGAATCCTAGTGACCCTATCTGAATCCTGTCCTTTCCTGTGCCATCTTCATCATATCTGAAATACTTGAGCCCACTGCCACAGCCACCATGTCAATCTATCTGACAGAGGGCCTTTCTCTCTTTTGCTAACCCTCCACCTTTCCACGCATGAAGTCCCTTTCCAAGAATAACATCTTCTAGCGATATGTTCAAAATATGTGAGTTAAAACTTCATCATCTTTCTTTCTAAGGAGTACACTGGTTTCACTTTTCCTCAGACACATTTATTTGTTCTTTTGATAATCATAGGATGGATATTCAGTGTTCTTCTCTGACATAACTCAAAGGCATTGAGTCTTCTCCTGGAATCCTTATGGACTGTCCAGCTTTCAGATGCAAAGCAAGTGACTGAAAGGACTGTGGCTTGAATCAGGCACTCCTTGTTGTTACTTTTCTGTACCACTGAGTTGGAACCAACCCATAGCTGACCCTCTGTCAGGTTTTCAGAGGCTGTTTGCCCACTCTTCTGTGGAGCAGATGGTAGATTCGAGATGGTGGACTCAAATTATGGGCACAACTGGATCACAGCTTCTTGCTACTAGGCAACCAATGCTCCCTCAGGCACTCCTTAGTCTTTAAATTGACATAATTGCTCTTCGGGACTCTGAAGGGGATCCCTAACAGCAGACTTTTCCAATGCTGTATGTCTCCTGATATCCTCACTGCTGGTAGCAAAGGTATTGATTCTGGGTTCACGTAAGATGAAATCACTGACAACATCAATCTTTTCACCATGTATCGTGTTATCTATTGGTCCAGTGTTGAGAATTTTTTTTTCTTCATCCTGAAATTTAAACCATATTGAAGACTGCAGTTCTTCATCCTCTTCAGCAAGCTCCTCAAGTCCTTCTTGCTGGCAGCAAGCACAGGTGTGTCATTGAACTCCAACTTTGATGAAACATTCTTTCTCATAAAGAAAATAAACCCAAAAACTTCATCCCAGTTTTTTTTAACAATTTGCTTAGCATAAATATTGAATATCCCTGACATACACCTTTCTTGATTTTAAAACATGCCATATTCCCAGCAGCAGTAGTGTTTTATCCTTACCCAGTCTAGAACTGACTGAAATTTGCCATATTGTACATAATTTAAAAACTCAGTTGAGGATTTCTTTATGTGAGTTAAACCTTTCTTTTGTAGCTATGAATTGCTAAAGTAACTGATGTATATATAATTTGGTAACTTATTCTAAGAAATCTTTAAATATTGCTCTGCCTTTAAAATAATTTAGACTTTCAAACTTTTGTCACACCATCTTAAGACATCATACTTGCTCTCCCTAACTTCCTGTTAAGGAGAAAATGTACACACAAATGTACCTTTTTAAAAATGTGCATATACTGTATTACTGCATTTTGAGAAGTTATTTAAATAAAAAAAATTAAGGAACATAATACAGTATTAAAAAAAGAAAATAATACAATTTAAAAATGGAGAGCAAAACAACAAAGAAAAATATAAACTGGACAAATATTAATGACCCATTCTTGAGAAATTTAAGACTATGGCTTTTACTTTTTTACATAATCATCTTCAAGTTCATCCTAATTGTAAAATCACAATAGCCATTGTTCTCACTTGACGTAAAAAAAAAAAATAAGGCTCATTTCTAAGATAAATCAATTTTACCCCCTTAAAGATATTGTTCTTTTTAGATCTCTTCAAGGGCTTGTTAATAAAGATAATGTTACAGCATTTAATCAACTATTCTTCAAGTGATAAATTGTTAGTTCTGATATTAAGCAAGTGGAATGGCGTTTAAGATAACAACTCAGACTTGAAAAATGTCATTCAGTCCACAAGAACTTCAAAAGGCAGAACTGCACCAACCTTTTTTTCCCCCCTGGTTCTGGTCAACTTTTATTTGTTTAGGGCAATGTGTAATGTAATTTATCCAAAGTTAAAGGTAAAGGGTTTGATGAGTCAAGGGAAAAGGGGGTAAGAAGTGAAGACAGAAAGGAAACAGAAAATGAGGGCATAAGGTATCATGGATTGTAAAAGTGGAAAATAACAAGGACAGACATAAAAAACACATTTGATTTAATTTTCAGTATATGTTTAAGAAAAACAATGCCCTATGATACCAAAGATTTACAAAGAAATACAAGTGGTCACAAAGGCAAAAGAAAAAGAAAAAGGAGGCCCACAACAAAAAGAATCAAAGAGATTCTAAAGGATGTTATGACTAAGGGCTGGGGAGGAGGGAGGTGCGTATACCCTATTAACGGTGGCACAGCACCCACTAGTGCACTGCTGATTTTCCCGAGTGGTTAGATTAGCTGAATTTTCAAAGCAACCAGGAATATTGTTTCTCTGAAGGAAGAACTACTAAATACCATTTTAGTGAGTGGTCCTACAATTCTAACAATTAGATCTACAACTCTATGCAAATTATACTTCTTCAAACATGTTTGAAACCAGAGAGCATGATTTACTGGAATTTCACAAAGGTTTTTTTATGTCCAAATTAAAGCACTTACATTAGTTTTCTGTATAGCTGAGAGTCACCTAAATTCTTGCCTAATACTTACTCAACTTCTCACCTTATCTTTTCTCTGGTTGTGAACATCTCTCGTGCGCTCATGCTCGCTCTCTCCCTCGTTTGTTCTCTCTCTCTCTCTCTCACACACACACACACACACACACAGAGAGAGAGAGAGAGAGAGAGAGAGAGAGAGAGAGAGAGAGAGAGAGAGAGAGACATGGAGCGAAAGAGAGGGGACCATATGAAAATTTTAATGAATAGCAATAGCTCAAGTACAAATTAACTATAAATACAGATTAGTCCAGTACAAGTATCTGAGCCTACAAAGAACTGTAATAGGACCATATATGTCAACAGTTATGAAATAAATGAGATATGCTAGTCATCTTTTTTTTAAGCATTAATTCTCAAAAAGCACAAACTTTTGCTAGCTGAACCTCCAGTGGGTTCTCAGAGACTGTGAATTACACAAGAGGATACTGCCTAGTTTTCTCCCATGGAGCTGCTGGTTGATTCAAATTACCACACGTTTGGGTTAACTGCGTAATTCTCTATGTTCTACACCACCAGAGCACCTCACTTAAATCCTATGACTTAGAATACAGTAACTACTTCAGAAATACATTTTTGGTTTGTTTTTACAACACTTTGGAATTGAAATACAACACGAAAAACTGTAGAAAAAAAATTGTAGGTATAGAGAAATGAACACATCAGAAATAGTATTTTGTCATTTAAGGAGAGAAAAATAGTTCAGAAAGGAGATCTATAATGGAAAAAAAGATGGAAATCTATATTGGTGTGATTAAGATTGGAAACTGACTGAAAGGTTGTTGGTCTGAATTTACTAACCTCTCCGTGGGAGGAAAATGTGCTCATCTGTCTCTGTAAAGATTCACCGTATTAGAGGCCCTGACAGAAATTTCTACTCAGACCTACATAATTGCTATGAGTTTGAATTGATTTACAAACTGGGTTTGATTATGTACTTTATGACTAGATGCTAAAAGGGATGACATAATAATGGTGGAATCTTAATGATATTCCATCTTTGGAATAATAATGGAACCTTAATAATGGTGGTAACCACTAGTTCATTCAGCATACAAAGTTAGAATACATTGTTTTTCACATTCTGTACCTTTTGAAGTTAAATGAGAAGGATCAAATCTGGAAAATCAGTTTCTGAAGTGCAAACTAAAGTTGAAGAAAATGAAAATAAGTCTACAAAGTCAAAGTAGGAACTTGAATATACTACACCTTTATTATATAGAGGCCATATTCAGAACAGGTTTGACACACTGAAAAGTAATGACTGGAGACCAAATAAGTCATGGAATGACATCAAGGACTACATGCTTAAAGAAAGAATAATGGTTATTAAATTATTAAGAAAAAAGAACAGAACAAAATGAGTGTCAAAATAACTTTGAAACCTATTCTTAAATGTTGAGCACCTAAAAGTGGAAGAAATAATGAAAAGAAGTAGGTATTTGAGACAACATGAAAAGAGTAAAATATTATAATGAAAAGTACAGATCTGGAGATAGAAAACTAAGTAGGAAGAATGCATGTAACATTTCTTAAGCCGAGAGAAATGGAGAAAAAAGAGTCAAGCTCCAAGTTGCAGTATTGAAGCATTCCGGGGCAAAGTGTTGAACTCTGAAAGGGGCTCAATTGAGGATGGAATAAATACACAGAGCCACTGTGACAAAAGGAACTGGTTGACATCCAACTATTTCAGTAGCATATGTTCAAACACTGATGATAATGAAGAAAGAAACTCAAAGAAATGAAGGCAGTGGGTAAAAACAAACAACAAAACAAAACAAAACCAAAAAACACTACAGGAATTGAAGGACTGATAGAATATCAACTGAAATATTACAACCAAAAGATCCAATGTTAAAAGCACTCACTTATCTATGTTATGAAATTTGAAAGGTAGCTTACCTTGACAAGATCCGTATTTGTGCCCATATTAAAGAAAGGTTATCCAATAGAATGTTTTTATTAAAAAAAATCTTTCCAATAATTAACCCAGAGTATTTTGAATTGTTGAAAAATAAATCACATGCAAGTAAATTTTTACCAAGATAATTCTAAAAAGAATCCTAGCAGAGCATTGAAAAAGAATTACCAGAAACTAAAGCTGGAATTGGAGAAGACTTGTAAAGTGAAATATCATTGCTGACATTTGGTAGATCTTCACTCAAAGCAGAGAATGTCAGAAAGATTTTCACTTGTATTTTATTGACTTTTTGCAAAGGGAATAAATTGTGTGGATAATATTGTGATGGATAAATTGTGATGGATAATATTGTAAAGAATAGGAAATCCACAACACTTTATTGAGAACCTATACATAAACCAAAAGTTAGTCATTTGAATGCAACTGTGTGATTTTAAAATCAGGGAAGAAGTGAATCAGAGTTTATGCTTTAACATAATCATATTTAATTTGGATTATGTGAAGAAGAAAATCAGGATTTGAGGAAGAATAACCGAAAACTTGCACTATGAAGATAATATAGCTTTTCTTGCTGACTTACTGATGAAGATCAATGACTATAGTCTTCGATACAGAATACTACACAACACAAAGAAAACAAAAATTCCTACAACTAGACAGATAAGTAATATTTTTATAAAAGGAGAAGATATTAAAGTGTTTAAGGATTTCATTTTATATGGATCCTCAATCAGTACTCATGGAATCAGCATTATGAAATCAATTTATATATTCCACCAGGAAAACATTCTGCAAGAGAGCTCTTTAAAATGTTAAAAAGAAAAGATGTCACCTGGAGGATTAGGGTGCGCCTGAATCAAATATTTCCAACCATATCATATTCATACAGCAGCTGGATAAGAAGACTAAAGAACCTAGCAACAACAGTGCCTTAATTCATCAAACTGTGAATAATAAGATAAATGGCCTTATTCTTTCAATGTTACCTTTTGGTTTATATCATAAAACCAGTTGAGATGTGGTAAAATCTAGCACAGCATAATTGCTCTTGATTGAAACCTGTTTCTTTTGAGTTTGTCAATTTACCAAAGTCCATTTTCTAACTATAAAATATATACATACATCTGAAACTGTATAAAAAAATATAAATGAGAGTGGGAAGGATATGTGGAATGTTAAAACATATTTTACTCATAGAGTCAATCTGGTGATTCTGAGATCCATTTAATTAATGCCGGAAAGTAAAGAGACACATGGTACGTGTCCCCACATCACAGAACTCTGTGGAAAGTTTCTGAATAGGCCATATGGTTACTCCCCCATTTATAAGCAGAAATGTGGTTTAACTACTTTTCAGATACATCATTTTAACCCTGTTATTTCCCCCAAAAAAGAATTTTACATACGGTCAAATGTGTCCATCCTGCTTAAATGGATTACATTATTATTTTGTTCTAAGGTTGAGGAATCCATTTTCTACAGAAAACAAGGGGGAAAATAAAAGCCTAAACTATTAGTTCTTACCTTTCCCTCTCAGTCCTAGTCCTAGTGACTATCCTATGGTATTCCATTTCTATCCTACAGTCATCACCATTTCCCCAAGCACTGCTCATATTTACCATTAAAATTTAGATCATATTAAAAGTAATACAAAACTATTACCTCATAATAAAATTTAACAACACAACAGCAGCATCACATATTTGAATCTTCAAATATTTTAAATTTTTATCTTGGGCATGTAATTATTGTTTTAAGAACCAAATGAATAATATTGGCTTTGATTTTAAAATAACCCTGGGCACCACTGCTATGCCCCGTGCCACTGCTATGCCCCATGCCGCTGCTGAATCCAGTCAACTAACTTAACCTGCCTTAAAAATTTCTTAGTGTACGTCTTGATCTCTAGTCTTGTCATCTCCACCCTATGCCTGGAACTCTGGACCCTGAGCAGATGCCCCAATCCCAGAACTCCAGCCTGTCCCCAGCATCCAGGCCCCATGCCTGGAACCTGTCCCCGGAATTCCAGTCTGGCTCCAGTGCCCACACCTGCACCTGAAACTCTGGATCAGCACCCAATCTGACACTGATGACCACACCCTGATCTCTAGTCCTGACACTTGGAACTCTGGTCCTGACACCAATACCCTGCACCCAGATCTCTGGTCCTGATGCTGTTGGCTGACACCCGGAATTCTGGTCCTGCCACCAACGTCCACACTGGGAGCAGATATGCACCAGGAACAATGCTAGAACTTGAGTGAGGTACTTTGTGGGGGGATTACTCTGTTTGTCTGGAGCACATGGGACCACTTAAACTCAATTAGAAGGGAATGAGACAGCTGGAGTTCATTCTTGAAGGGAAAACCAAGGTTTCCTGGATTCAGAGTCAGGTCTCTGTGTACCACCTTGCATCTCCTCATGTTCAGCTCATCAGCTGCCTTTAGACCAGAATACCGTGGGCTATCATAGGTGTGAGTTGTCTAACAGAGGATCCTGAACTATACCAACTGAAAAATATTTTCCCTTGGGTGAGAAGGCATAAGGAAACCCAGGCAAAGTAGCTGTTCCATCCTCTTCTACAGTGGTAACTTCAGATCTAAAACCTGCTATCACCTCAGACATGAAAAAATTCTACTAGAACAATGTTACATAGGAAGCAGGCTGCCTCACTTCCTACACAAGCCCAAAGCAAGATGTCATGCTCCAAAAAGTGACACAGTATCAATGGATTTCCTGAAGCCAGAAAGTATGATGAAACTTTCTGACACAGAATTTAAAAGAACAATGACTGAATATTTTCAATGGTGAAAGACAAACTTAAAGAAATTACAGGATACGTCAATCAAAAACCAGGAGAACCTAAAAAAATTCCCAAACAACAAAGATAAAAACAAATGAGGTGTTAGAGGCTCTAGAAAAACAAGAAAGCACAATCTAAAATATGAGGACCAATGATTCAGATGCTGTCAACATGATGGAGGGACATATGAACAAGGTTAAAGAGATGGACACAGAACCAATGAAATAGAAGACAGAATTGTCACCACGGATCTGCTAGAATAAAAAGCAGAATCAAAGAGGAAGGAAAAAGAAGAAAACCTAAGAGTAATGTGGGACATCATCAAGAGAAATAACATGCACATAATTGCAATCCCAGAGCAAGAAGAAGCAACTAAAGGCAGCGAAAAAGTTGTAGAATTCCTAGAAGAAAACTTCCCAAGCATAACAAAGAATAAGAGAATAAATATTCAAGAAACCGAGAGAACACCATATAGAACATTCTCCAAAAGAAATGAAACCCCAAGACATATCATAGTCAAACTTTCCAGAACCAAAGATAGAGAATTCTGAAAGCAGAAAGGGAGAAACAAAGAGTAACCTATAAGGGAAAGCAAATAAGATTAAATGCCGATTTCTCAGTAGAAACCATGAGAGCAAGGAGACAATGTAATGGCATATATTGAACACTCAAAGAACACAAATGTCAACCAAGAATATTGTACCCAGCAAAACTGCTCATCAGATATGAAGGAGAGATCAAGACATTCCCAGACAAACAGAACTTAAGGGAATTTTAAAAACAAGACCACCATTGCAGGAGCCACTGAGAGATGTCCTTCTCACTGAAGTGCCACAAAAAGCTATACCAAAGTAACTAGAAACAACAACAAAAAGAACTCAACAAAATGATAGCATTGAAACTGTGCCTCTCAACAATCACACTTAATGTGAATGGTTTAAATGCACCACTGAAGAGAAAAAGAGTAGTAGATTGGATAAAAACCCAAAATCCATCAATATGCTGTCTACAAAAGACACACCTAAAAAATGAAGATAGAGACTAAAAATAAAAGGATAGGAATAAACATACCAAACAAATGGCAACCAGAAATAAGGCAAGAGTGGTGATATTAATTTCTGTTAAAATACATTTTAATGCAAAAACCTTCATAAAGAAGAAGGAAGGTCACTACATAATGATTAAGGGGTCAACAGAACAAGAAAACATAGCAATAATAAATATCTATGCATCAAATGAAAGACCTGCAAAATATAGAAAACAAATATTAATAAAACTGAAAAAGAAAATAGACAACACCTTATACTAGTTGGAGACTTCAATACACCACTGAAAAGATAGTACTTCCAGAAAGAAATTCAAGAACGATGCTGAAGAATTAAACCACACAATAAATGAATGTGGTCTCATAGATATTTATAGGCTAATGCACCACAAGAAAGCATACCTTCACAGTATACCTTCTTCTCCAATGTGCATAGAATGTTCTCCAGAAGAGATCACATTTTAGGACACCAGGGAAGCATCAACAAATGAAAAAAAAAATAGAAATAATACAATGCATCTTTTCAGACCACAATACTACAAAATTAGAAATAAATAATAAGAGGATAAAGAAGGAAAAAAAACCCAACAACCAAAAAAACAACCCAACACATACATTTGGAGACAGAACAATACCATGCTTGAACATGAGTGGATACTAGAATAAATAAAAAATGAAAAGAAAAAGTTTCTTGAAACAACTGACAGTGAAAACACAAATTACCGAAACCTCTGGGAAACAGCCAAAGCTGAATTAGAGGTCAATTTATAGATAGAAGAAACACATTAAAAGACAGGAAAAAATTACCATTAACTCTCTAACCCAACATTTCCAACAAAATGAAAAAGAACAGCAAAAAAATCTGGCATCCTCCAAAAATAACCTGAAATCACAAAAACTAGGGCAGAAATAAATGAAATAGAAAACAGAAAAACAATTGAAACCATCAAAAAAAAAAAAAACCAAAACAACCCCACAACAAAACAACACCTGGGAGTTGGTTCTTTGAAAATGTCAATAAAATCAACAAACCACTAGTAAAACAAACAAAAGAAAAGACACAAATAATTCAAGTAAGAGATGAAACAGGCAATGTCACAATGGAACCAACTAAAAGAAAAAGGTTAACAATGGAATATTATGAAAAAATTATACTCAAGCAACTATGGAAAACTAGAGGAAATGGACAAATACAAAGAAAATCACAACCTACATAAATTAACACAAACCAAAATGGAACACCAGAACAGACCCATTACAAAAGAAGAAATTGAAAAGGTAATAAAACAACTATCAGCCAAAAAAAAAAAAGACCTGAACCATATGGTTTTACAAGTGAATTTTACCAAACATTCAGAGAACTGTCACCAATTCTATATAAACTATTTCAGAAAATAGAAAAAGATGGAATTCTCCCAGACTCATCTTATGAAGCAAACATATCCTTGATACCAAAGCCAGGTAAAGACACAACCAAAATAGAAAACAATAGGCCAATATCTCTCAGGAACATAGATGTAACAATCCTGAACAAAATCCTGGCCAACAGAATCCAATGATGTTGTTCTTGTTGTTGTTGTTAAGTGCTGTCGAGTCACAGGCAACTCATAGAGACCCTATGAAGGACAGTCCTCAATGCTTGGGTGTCTTCCATCCTCTCTCCAGGTTCATAGGGTTTCAAGAGGCAAGCTATTACAGAAGTGGATGCCACTCCTCCTTCCAAGCTTGTTTTAATTGGATTGCTCTACAGTAACAAAGAGAATATAGAATTGGAGCTAAGAAAAACAATACCTATCACAATAGCTAACCTCAAGATTAAATAATTACCTGGGAGTAAATCTAAGTAAAAACAGAGGATCTATTCCAAGAAAATTATAAAACATCACTACAAGAAACAAAGAGACCTGGAGGAATGGAAGGATATATCTTGCTCATGGATAGGAAGACTCAATACTGTGAAAATTACAATCCTACCAAAGGCAATCTACATGTTCAATGGAATCCCAATAGTGACATCAACACCATTCTCAATGAGATGAAAAAGGCAATCTCCAGTTTCATTTGCAATGGAAAGAGATCCAAAACAAGCAAAACACTTGAAAAGAGAAACATGGTAGGAGGCATCTCACTCTCAGATTTCAAATCTTATACTGCTGTAATGGTCAAGACAGTGTGGTACTGGTACAAGACAGACACATAGATCAATGGAATAGAATTAAGAACCCAGAAATCAGCCCATCTACCTATGGTGAATTGATTTTTTACAAGGACATTTAGGCTGTGTGTGAGGATCTAACGGGAAGGAGGGGACAAGTAGAGGGGTGAGAACGGGCACGGGAGGGTGGGGGAAGGGGTAATCATAGGGTCATATAATTTGATGGGTGGACGGAGGGGTGGGTAATAGAAAGGGGAAAAATCCAGTGTAAAAAACAATGTATATAAACTTTCTAAGTAAACAAGCATAAAATAAACATTTTATTTTAAATAATTATAAAAATAAAATTACAGACATTATTGGTACACTGGGTAAGTATTCTCTGTGGGAGGAAGATGTGGTAGTCTGCTCCAATAAAACTTACACCCTTGGAAAGACTAAGAAGTAGTGCTACTTTGTTCTTTAGGGCTGCCCTGAGTCAGAGTTGAGTCAAGGGCAAACGGATACATAAATACAATTACACACTCATACACTTTTCCTCTCTTCCCTTTGACATCTACTCTTCTATTTAACAAATTAACGATTAAGAGATTTTGTTTTTCCTCCTGCTTTTTCACTTACCTACAAATATATGTACAGAATAATTTTAATATTCTATGCTCCCAGGTCTCCATTTTCTTAGTTAGATGTTCTGTCACATTTCTTAATTGAAACTTCAGGTCCCCAGTGTTTTCCTTTTTCTCTACAGGCAAGCTGCTTTCCGAGTCTGTGTTTCCCTTACCTGGTAACTTGGGGGGGGGGGGCTCTGCGTTTTTATGTTCTACCACTGTCCTAGGCCCTCTAGTAGATGGCTGCTTGTCTTCTTTTGTCTATATTCTAAATGTGCAAATTCCCAGGGGTTTGGGATGTGGCCCTTTTTCTCCTTGTACATGCTCTACCTTAGTTATTTTGTCTCCTCTTTGAAAATCACTCCTACCTTTTTATCCCTAAATATGACCTTTCTCCTAATTATTCAATTTTAGAAATGTCTGATAGAAAAATCATAATATTCTGCATCTCAGCCAGAAATGACTCAGTTAAAATTTCACATTATACATAAATGCTTCTTTCTCACTCCTCTATTTAATGGCTTTATTCCCCCCCCCCCAACTTATTTAGATTTAAAATTCTGGAAACCTCATTTAGAGCCATTCAGTTTTCTGACTCACATCCTAGTAAGCATCCCAGTGGTTATGTCCCATGAGTGTTTCCACTCTACTGCATTCCTACATTTCAGGCTCTATGACCCTATAACTGTTAAAATGGTCTTTTGTATGCTTTTTTGCCCCAAAGTTGTATCTCCTGGCTCTAATTCCTACATACAACATGCATTCTTCACTGTATCACATAAATGACCTTCCTAAATTATTATGTTCACTATGTTATACTGTTCAATAAAACTTCTCAATCTTTGACAGGTATTCAATGCTTTCATCTGGCTTTATCTTAGTATCAAATCCTATTTCATTCCTCCCTCACCTGCATGATAAACATGTCCAAATTTAACATGTCTACTTACTATTCCTTGCACATAATCAAATGCCTCCTGGGCTCCATGCCCTTGTTCATGCATATGTGTTGTGCATATGTCTTACCTGTCTGAATTCTCTTCTTTCTTCTTCCTCTTGCTAAAAATTTTACCTACCAACATACATTCAATGACTTCACATTCTCTAACCTTGACAACTGACTCAATGCCTTTTTTTTTTATCATTCTGGCTAAAGTGATTTCTCTCTCCTGTCACTTTTCTAGCACCTAGCTTATATCATTCACAAAGCATTTACTATAAACTATATTTACTGCCACAGAATGAGAAGATTTGGATCCATGTGTTTGCTCCTTTACTCCCTACCCATTACAGCATACATTTTCAAGGTCAGGGTTAATTTTTCAAGTAACTTTGAAAACCCACTACACTTGGCATACAGCCTTACACAAAGTTGGTAGTTGATAAAATTAAGCTGAATATATTCAGATTAAAAACAACACCACCCTGAAATATACAAGATTTACAGCTGATCACTGGTGCTTATGCCCTCTAACTCCAGAGTTTACTATCAGCAAGTAAAAACAGATGACTTTGTATTATGTAAATTTCCCATACTTCATATTAATTGTTTAAATTCATACGATAATGCAAAATTTGGCTTAATTCCCATAGAAAGGACAAAGGAGCTTCATTTAAATGTTCCTTTTGTCCTCAGGAGTCAACATTTTATGATGTAGATAAATGAGAGAGAAATCTGTGGCCTTTATTTTAACATAATCCCACAGAAGATCAATTTTATTTATAGATCAGAAAAGTTAAAATGGGAAAAGCTCAAAATGGCAAGTTTGGTAAAGAGTTTTCTTGTCATAAAAATGTTTTCATGTAAGATGAGGTCTAATTACAGAAAAACCTATAAAAACTCAAGTAAATTATATCTTAAAATATAATGACATAATTTCTCATATAAATAGATTTCATTTTTGGACAGTCAGCAGATTAAAATAGATTTTATATCCATGATGAGACAATGTCTAAAGAAGAAATTTAACGTTACTACTTAAATTTACTTACTAGTTTATATTCTTCTTCATTATTCTATCATTTGATCACAGAAATGCTTTGTATATTAAAGACAATGAAATGAATTAAAAATTAAACTTAATTAAAAACAATTGTGTTAAAAAATGTCTTTTCTAGAAATAAAAAAAAACTCATAAAAACATATTATAAAACATACTGAGAAATGAGAGTTGGTATTTCATGAAGAGAAATATATCCCATGGATAATAAAAATACTTTTAAAATGTCAAGTAATGTAAGTTTACACTTACTCATTTGACTTTGTATGGTTAGTCTTGACCTGTCATGAGCTTTGCTAGAATGTTCATTTAAATGACTACATATAGCTATCTATTGTAGTTGGGGAGTTAAACAACAAGGAAAAGTATTTAAGAAAAATAGTAAGTTTATATTATCATATAAAGGCAAAAGAAATAAGAATTATCCCACTGCCACAGAGGTGACTCTCACTCAAAGAATATTCTCCATCAGATTCTGAACTCTAAATTTTCATGGGAAGGGACTACCTCTCTTTCCACCACAGAGTAGGTGGTGGATTCACCAATCAAAGCTCCAGCTTTTTTATTAGCAACTTGAGAACACACTATGCCTCCAAAACTCACTGGGATTACCATTTAGATGACAAAAAAAAAAATAGAATATTTATATAGGGAATAGAAGTGAAGGTCTATTTGCTATGCTCTTATTTCAGGTAACAGATTTATTTAGTCAAAGCATAGAAGTAACTGAGGATGTTTGTAAGAACAAAGAAAATAGTTAGTAGCAAGATAAATGTTAGAGTGCTGATTTAATGTATAACATAGGTATGATTACTAATGAATCATAGCATAAATAAAGAGAGTTCTGGTGAGTTAGATCATAGGGAGTTGTTTTGTTAACCCGGAGTCCACTTCTCTCTAGTGGTCTGAATCCACCAGCCTCTTGGAGGGAGAAAGATGGGTAATCTATTTCCATGTGATTTACAGCCTCAGCAAATTCTACAGAAGGTCAGCTGTGAGTGAGTTCCAACTTGACAGCAATGAACTGAATTGTTTAATGGCTCTTTTAATTCCAGAAGAGAAATGTGTATTATTTCCACAGTTCTCACTTTATAAATCCTGACTTGTTGGCTTCTTACTTAAGCAGAATCTATATCACATGTTAGGAAAGGATCAAATTGGCTCATCTATCAAGTTTAAGATTATTTATTTAGTAAATATGAACTTGGCATTTCACTCAAAATCCGTAAGATACGTATTTTTTGTTCTCAAGTAAGAAAAATCATTTGCATAAAGCTATATTCAAAAGAGTTTTTGAGGACTTATTACTTCAGAAATGAATGGCCAGTCCTGCACTTTATTTTTTATTTATTTATTTTGCAGGCAGATAAAGGCTTGTTTTATTGAATGACTGACCTATGTAACTCAAGTCCACTTGGTTGAGAAGATCTGCTGAAACCTGTTCACCAGAGGTGACCCTGCTGGCTTTTTATATACAAGTGGCACAACTTCAAGCATCACAGCAACATAAAAGTCATCACGGTACAACAAATAGAGACAGGAGACGTGCTGCACTGATATGTGCTGTCAAGGAACTCTCTAAAAAGCTAATGGGCAAGGATACCAGTTTAAAGACTAAGGTGCACCTGATCCAAGCTATTTTATTTTCAATTACTTGCTATGCATCTGAAGGAGGATGACAGACAATGAATAAGGAGGACTGAAGTAGAACTAGTGCTTTTGAATAGCGGTCCTGGTGAAGAATATTGCGTTTCCATGGACTGCCAAAAGAACAGCAACAACAAAAAATGATCTTGAAGGAAATGCAATGAAAGTGCTCCTTAGAAGCAGGGATGTTGAATGTTCATCTCACGTATTTCAGGCATACTTTCAAGAAGAACTGGTCCTTGGAGAGAGACATCATGCCAGGAAAGGCAGAGAAGGGGTTAGTTAAAGAGAGAAAAATCCTTAATGTCATAGATTTACACCGCTACTACCAACGTGGGCTTTAGCATAGCAGAGATGGTGAGGATGGCAGCAGGTTTAGATACGTTGTTCACAAGAAAGTCATATGCAACTCAATTGCACCTAACAACAACATGCTTAAAAGCAGCTTACAGAATGCCTATTTTTTTTTAAAGGATTTCAGAATAAAATAAACAACCAGCTTTAAATTGCCGATTAAACATACCCTTTATTATTTGACTAGTTATGTAAACAACCTCATAAATCAAGATTAAATGTTACAGTGTCTGAGTGTCTGTTTTTCTTTTTGGGGTCAGGTGAGCTCTTTTACTATTAATCCATTATTAATCCAAATGGCGAATCACTTCACAAAAATCAAAGTGACATTCAAGTGACTGGAACATAGTGAATAAAATTAGAGCTTTATAATTTATTAAGTATATTTGGATCAAGGTGAAAGGGACAAAAAAGAAAAGGGAAGGGGGGAAACCCCTTAACACTTGCCTTTCATGACATTATTTTAATTACCTAAAGACTTCAAATGCAGCTCTCTTCCTACAAATGCTGTGCAGACAAAACCTGGGGCATTTTCAAAGTCATACCTTCTGCATATGTCCCACTGAATATACTAGGTGTTTTTCCTGTGGTATTTTTCTCCAAAATATTTATTACCATCTACGCTCATGGTAAAGGGTTGCCCTTCCAACTCAAAAGTATGTGATTTAAGTTCATCAGCTGTTTAGCAGGAGAAAGATTGGTAATCTCCTTGTATGCTATATTTATAGCCTCTGAAAGCTTGCTGGAGGATCAGCTATGAATCAGTCGTAACTTGATGGAAAAATAACAACAAACAGTATATATTTGTCTAAAGGGGAAAAAACAGGTCATGGAAGCACAGGGCTACGAATACCTCTCTGAAAGAGTCAGAGGGAATGAGAATAGCACAGCCACTCACAGCCCCAGTACAGAAAGCAGTTAAAAGAGTCTGAACCCCAGCCACATGGTGCCTGTTGAGCCCTACCAAGAGAAGGAGGTTCTTTTATTCCTTGCTAACTCAAAGACTCAAAGTTGTGGTACGGAGGATGGGGTTTATTAGGGAAGTAAGTGGGAGAATGAGGGAGAAAAAGAATATCACCTGTTGCAAATCTAAATTTTAGCCAAGCAGTCCTATGGCATAATGCCTCAGTAAGTCCAGGTTTTGATTTCAGTTCAGCAGTCAAATCTAGATCATCCAGCAAGCAGAGCATTTATAAGTCAGTTTCTCCTTCAAATATCTGGCAAGAACAGCCAAACCTTTAACTGTGGTCAGCACAAATGCAAGAAGCCTCAGGTCAGAGATTCCCCACAGCAGTGCAGGGTCTCACTCTCACCAGATCTTGTTGCCACATGTCTTGCATACCTCAATCCTTGCTCTCCTCAAGTATTGCTGCTCAGTGTGGGAAGCACTCTTGCATTTATCCTAGTCTCACAGCTGTTGGTGATTGGCAAGACCATGCTGATGTGTAAGACCATGTGTCTTCAGTTAAAGTAGCTGGAGACCAGAGGCTAAATGGCTAAAAAAGCAGCCAACTTTTCGTCTAATACTACAATACTTATTTATGCCCCATCTTCTTAATCTAGATTATGAACTCCTAAAGGGCTCTGAATTGCTATGCACCTGAGAGCTGGATAATGAATAAGGACGAAAGAAGAATTGATGCCTTTGAGCAATGGTGTTGGAGAACAACAATAAACTGCTCATGGCCCGCCAACATGTCTCAGAAAGAGCTGTCAGAGTGCTCTTTGGAGGCAAAGATGATGAGGGTTCACCTCCCATATTTTGGGCATGCTGCTAGGAAGGGCTATTCCTTGGGGAGGAATAGGTGCTCAGAAACGTAGAGGGTTGGCAAAATAGAGGAAGACCCTTGACCAGGTAGATTGACATGGTGACTTCTGCAATGGTCTCTAGTGTGTCGGGAGGTGTGAGGACAGGACAAAATAGGATGGTGTTCAGATCTGTTGTTTACAGGGTCACTTGAGTCATACTCAATGATGACACCTAACAACAACAATAACAACAACAATGGGCTCTGATGGCCTAATGTAAGGAGCTATGTTGCCAACCTAAAGGCATATGGTTTTAATCTACCAACTACTCCGTGGGAGAAAGATGGGAAATCTCTTATCATGCAATTTACAGCTTCTAGAAACTAACTGGAGGGTTAGTTATGGGTTGGGTCTGACCTGAGCATATGTGACAACCACCACCACGACAGGCAGACACTTTGATTTTGTTTACTCCTGCACATTCAAGCAAAGAAACAGAACTCCCTGCTGAGGTGATTCTAATTCATAGTGATCTTATAGGATAGGATAGAACTGACCCACAGAGTTTCCAAGACTCTAAAGCTTTACAGATGAAGACTACTGATTTTAGTACATCCAGTGGCTGCTGTATTTGAACTGTAAGTGCTTGGTTAACAGCTGAATGTTTTAACCAGTGTGTCAATAGAGCTCACTTGTTATAGAGTCAATTGTTTACAGTAGTGTTTGCCATATAATAATCTAACCTAAAGTAACCAATTCCTGTCAAATAAATTGTGATTTATAATGATGCCATCAATCGTGTGACACAGAACTGTTTCATAGTGTTTTGCAGGCTGTAATCTTTATGGAAATGATCTTATGGTGGGACGATGTTTACTCACTCAGTTACTAACAAAAAGGTTGGTGGTTTCAATTCTGGAGGTCGAGTGGTAAGGAACTGAGCTGCCAACCTGAAGGCACATGGTTCGACGTACTAGCTGTTCTGTGGGAGGAAGATAGGCAATCTCCTCCTGGGTGATTTACAGCCTCTGAAAACCTGCTGGAGGGTCAGCTATGAGTTGGTTTTTAATTGAAGCACTCGACAACAACAACTAGCTCCATAGGAGCTCTAGTGGCATGGTCTATGTAGAGTTATATGGAAAGATGGGTCGGTCAATCTCCTGTGTGATTGAAAATTTCCAAAAAATACCTGGAAAGTCAGCTATGAGTCAGTTTTGATTTGATGACAATGATTTTCCGAGTTTTCCAGCATGTTAGGGAGCTCTGGTGGCAAGACTGTAGAGATTAGTGCTGCTAATCCAAAAGCTGTGAGTCTTTGGTGGTCCAAATCCACCAGCAATTCCATCAGAGAAACTTGAATTGGCTGTCACTACAATTTATAACCTTGAAAAGCCAATGCAGAGGCAACAATGAGTTGGAACAGATTTGATGAAAGTAGGAATGAATGAATAAAAAAGAGCTTTAGAATAGACAGGGTGAAACCACATGGCTGACGTTTGGGGGGTGGATGGAGAGTAGGAAGTAAATGGAAAGGATCCTGGCAAAAATACAGGGTAAGAATGGACAAGGGCCAACGGTAATTGATTTTATAAAACATAAGGCATGAGAATGATTGTATGAAACACAATGTGAATGAATAGTGTGAAACACAATGTATATAAACTATGTAAGTGAACCAATTTAAAAAATAATGTAAAATAGAATGTTTATGAATGATTGTATGAAACACAACGTGTATAAATGAAACATTATGTAAAGGAATTATTATATGGAAACCAAGTAAAATATTTTAAAAAAACACATGAGCGAGAGGATGATAGTGGTACACTGAATTATTAAACTAACATCAAAACAAAAATCATTAAAAATGTAAAAAAAAAAAGAGGTTAATAGGAGAAAGGTCTGGCAATCAGCTCTCTCTGGAAATAGTGTTGTTGCAGTGTATTGTCGAGTTGGAACCAACTCACAGCTGAACCTCCAATGAGTTTTCAAGGCTGTTAATTACACAGAAGGAAACTGCCCAACTTCTGCCACAGAGTGGCTGGTGGCCTCAAACAATATGACTTCAGTATTTCAGTGCAGCTTCTTGCCACTAGGCCACCAGAGCTCTGTTGCAGTAGTGGTGATAGTAGCAGTAGTATACTATTTTGTGTGTGTGTGTAACTTTCTGTTTGTGCATTATTTAAGTAGGATGTCCCTTGTAGTAGTAGTTTTTGTTGTTGAGTGCTGTCGAGTTATAGGTGACTCATAGAAATCCTATGAACAAAAGACCTGGACACACATATAACTTTTGTCCTTTCTCCAGGTTTACTGGGTTTCTGAAGGCAAGCTTTTTTCGAAGTGGATGCCATTCCTGCTTCCAATCTTGTTTTAATGGGGGAGCTCCACCAAACACTGTGCACCCTGGGTAACCATTCTCACATTTGACACATCAGTGTCAAAGTGTTCAGCTTCATAGCAACGAGTTACCTCTGTATAGGAAGAGGATAGACTAGGGCTATATGATCTAGAAACATGTTTCACCAAAAACAATTAAAGACAGGCCTGAGGGCCATGGATTAGTCACCCACCTTTGGCTTGGCAGCATGACTTTCTGTCCACTAGGCCAACTGATCTCTATGTTGTTGTTGTTGTTGTTAAGTGCTGTTGAATCATAGGCAACCCATTATGAATGAAAGACTTGGACAGCTGTGTAACTTTCATCCTTTCTCCAGGTCCATAGCGCTTCCAGAGGTAAGCTATTTTGGAAGTGGATGCTACTCCTGCTTCCAAGCTTGTTTTAATCAGGGAGCTCCACCAAACACTGTCCACCATGGGTAGCCATTATCACATATGACACAACAGTGTCAAAGTGTTCAGCTTTACAGTAACCAAGTAACCACGAGTTACCTCTGTACAGCAAGAGGACAGACCAGAGCTATACAACCTTGAAGAATGTTTCACCAAAAACAATTAAAGACAGGCCTGAGGGCCACAGGCCCTGGGGCCCTATAGGAGTTTAAGCTACAGCCTTAAGCAGGCTCCGCAGGTTCCACCCTTACTTACCCTTAGTCTAAGGCTCTGGGCAGCTTTTGAAGGGCAAAAGAAACAGTAACACACAGAGAAAAGGACCCCAGAAACTTCCCTTACCTAACTGCCACCAAGTCAATCTGCCAGCCATCCTGCCAATTAGCCAGCCGACAATACTATTTATGGGCCAATTCCACTTTCTCTTGGTACCATAATGAGTCAAAACCAACAAATCTAACAGCAAGCATCTTTATGAAGCAAATCTTCAGACTCCTTCCTGTACACTGCTGGTGGGTTCAAATTTTCATCATTTAGTGTTATTAATAAAATTGGCCATCCCTTTCAAAACATAACAGGCCTTCGATAACCCTATGTACAAAAGAGGACACTTAGAGTAGTCTAGCAGATATGGCAACTGAGACTGAGCGCTCAAACATGGAAACACAAAGGAGAAGAGATATGTTTGTAAGCATTGAGTCTCCTGTGACTCATATAGCAACCCTATATACAATATCTCTGAACTCAGCATTATCCGGTGCCACCATCATCATCTCTGACACACCCACCCCCATTATCCCAATCACTGAGTTTATCCATCTCACCCAGGGTCTTCCTCTCCTGCACTGTCCCTCCACCCTCCCAAGCATGATGTCACTTTCCAAGAACTGGTCCCTCCTTGCAACATACCCAAAGTATGTCAGATGGTGTATTCAGTACTCTTTTTGTGCCACAACTCAAAGGTATCAAATCTTCTGTATATAGGGTTGCTATATGAATCATAAGAGACTCCACGTCACTTAACAACAAAAAACAAACTTCTTACTACCCAGGGACCTCTAGGTAATCAAAAATTAAATACTGCATAAGTAAATAAGAGAATCCTTATTATATTGACATCTGCCTTGTATTTTCCAAGATATGGTTATAATTCTTCATCAGTATTTCTCTATGCACACAAGCTTGGAATGTGGACCCTATAACTATTTAGCTGTTATGATACTTATACAATTAATGTCTCTGAATTTCAACAGAATGGGGTCACACAGCATCTTAGTAGGTTGTTGAGAATTGAATGAGGAAATTCATGTGAAGCACCTGGTACAATACATAGCAAACAGTAAACGTGCAATGCATTTTAGCCATTACTCCTTTAACTCTGGTGATAATTTGATAATTTTCATTTTATGAAAAAACTTACCAACCCTTGATGTACCTCAGAAAGAAAGAAACTGGACATATTTAGATTCAGGGTTCAGGTTACATGTGGTTGAATCCACTAATCTGGAGCGCTCTTCCTGTGGGGGCATCTTTTGAGGAGCATAAATCCTCCTCTTATGACTCCCAAAGCATCCTCTATAGGAATTACCACAGTGTACTTGAATTGGTTGATTCTGTTTGCTGCACTGTGTGGTCTTTTAGAGTGTGATATCTCTTCATTCTATTACAAGGCAATACACTTGTCAATGTTGACCCAATGGATGAGTTATTGCAAAGAAATGAGACTGAGACCATTATTTGCAGTCAGGTCACAAGTGTGCTTTCATTACAGTTTCAAAATTACATTTCTCAATTGATGGTTGAAATCCAGAGAGGAGAGCAGGGTGGAGGGTGTTAGTGTCTGAGATGTAGAGAGTGTAAGAATAAAGGCAATGTGCTAGAATTCAGTGATGTGCTATGAATAAAAAGTGCTTAGAGGACCAATACAAAACCAGTTTTTATTTTCTCATAAATGGCTACTCTATTTCAAAAGTAATGACTTTATTTCTATCCATCGAACTTTATAGAGATGCAGCTCTCCAGGGAAAAATTCTAATGAAACTATTCTTGATGAAGTTGAATAGCAATGGTTATTGGAAATGAGGATTATAAAATGGGAAAGAGGCACACAGCTAATGGTTTGACTGCAATTAGGAATAAAGAAGTATTTATGATGTTAAGATATCTGTGGGTATTTGAAGCAAGACAAAACCGGAAAAAAAACCAAAAATCTGTTCAAAGAATCACTTGTGAAAGTGAGGAAATTGACGGTGCTTTATGTATGCTAAAACCATAGTAAATTCTTACTTCTGGAAAAAGAAGCTTGAGACTAGCAGATTTTACTGCTAAACTAGGCATTAAATGTGTATTTAGGTTAAGAATCAGAGAAACGCAGAGGGAGAGAGGAAGGGGGCAATGGTGGAGAGAGCCAAAGGAGGAAGTTAAGGATAAAGGAGGGGAGAGAAGGCAAGAGATAAGGGAGAGAAAAAATATACCAACACATTTCTGAGTCTTCAAAACTATCACATGTTAAAAATGTTCATCAGTAATATGTTTCAATAGGAAAGTACTTACATTTGGCCTCAGCTTTGCTGCCAAGTCATAATACTTCTCAGCTGCTTCATTTAGGCTGGCTTGTCTGTGCAAGAAAAAAAAAAAAAAAAAGGAAAAAGTCCAAACCATTTAATTAGAATTGTAGGAAAAGCCCAGCCCAGCCGACTGCCTACAAGTTGCTTCTGACTCAGTGAGTGGCCCTATGGAGCTAAGCAGCACCACTCCACAGAGTTTTCAAGGCTATAAGCTTTCAGGGGAATACTGGTAGCTCTGTGGCAAGGAGCTGTGCTGCAATCCCAAAGGCATATGGTCCATTCCATCAGCTGCTCCACGGGAGAAGGATGGGCAATCTCTTCCCATGTGATTAACTGCCTTTGAAAACACGCTGGAAGGTCAGCTATGGGTTGGTTCCAACTCGACAGCACACAACAACAATCTTTAAAGATTCAGACTGTCACATCCTGTTTCCACAAAGTAGCTGGTGGGTTCATACTTCTGATCTTTCTGGTTGCCAACAATGTATTCTAACCACTGTGCCAGGAAAGTCACTTAAAATTGTAGAAAAGTGAACAGAATCAATCATTGCACAGCAAAACACTACTTTTTATATTTACAGTCAAATCAGTCAAATAAAACACTAAGTTATCCAGGCAGAAAAAAAACACACCAAACAAACAATACAACAAACCCAATTAAAAGAAATAACTTTTTTTATTTCAAGTGCATTTGAGGCATTTTACATTACATCTTCACCAATCTTATTTACATAAATATTTTTGCTTTTAGCTTTATAGATAGATCTATTACACATTAGGAAACTTATTTGACTTTCCCCCAAAGTAACTCAGATAATACATTGACTACTGGGATACTCTAGCATTAATACAATGCTTCTGGAAAAATATTAGTATTTTTATTATAGATTTTCAAAATTAATGATCAGCTGCTTTGTTTTTAGGAAACAGTAAACACTGGCATATTTTAAAATTTTATATTATTTGTCTAGAATAATATTTTTCCTTTCTTTCCTATTTGAGAGAAGGACCTTCTGTTTGGTGTAGTTTATCGGGAAAAAAAGCAACCCAAAGCAAATCCAAAAACCAACAAGCTCTTCGTTTTGCTTGTTTTCCGGTCACAATTTCTGTGCTCTTTGGTACATCATCTGGGCTTAACTAATTAGATGAGCTCATCTGGACTTTGATTCCTGTGTGACCGGAAGATGAAGGGATCTCCAGGATTTATTCACAATAGTGGAAGTGATGCAGCTATGCGCTGGCCTGAATCCTCCTGTAAATAACTGCTGTTGTGTGCTCTGCAGCTTGACTTCTCTGGGTACCTTATTTCCTGCTGATTCAAGCAGGGACAAAGCCCAAAAGCACCACTCTCCAGCCTGCACTGAATTCTACAGTCCCGACCAGTTTCAAACAACCTGACACAGCTTCCATAGCTTACAACCAAATACCATGAGTATGATACAAATAAGATGCATAGTGAATGTAAAACACAAGTTTCTACATCACTTGTTCTGGCAATTCACAGCCAAGGCCTAGGTTCTGCCAACTTGTTAGCAGAATAAATCAAATGCTTTGGTTCTAAAGGAACTCACAAAGATGTTTTTTAATCATGTCATGCTGATTCAGAAGACCTTCAGAGATGGGAGATGATGAGCACTGACTTAACAAGCTCTTGAAAAGTGACCTGAAATATTTGAGGGAGATAAGATAAATGCCAAAGGAAAAAAATGCCAAATTTCACCACAGTTTATGAATACAGTGTGGCTACTACATATGCAATTGTATCAAATTAAAGACTTGAGTTAAAAAGGAGCTTTCTCTTGAAGCAGTGATGTTAGGGAACTTTAGTGACAAAGATGATAAAGAGGTTAGAAATAAAGGGGAGAAAACAAAACTTAACTCTCATATAATTGGGTTTTAAAAGAGAATGCCAACTGTACCTATAAAATTGAATTTTCATTTTGGTCAAGCTAAATAGAAATTACACAAATCCCATCCACCTACATAAACTTATAGGAAAAACTGAAGAGAACATCTTTATGGAGAATTGGATATAATTTTCTAAAATTTTAAAGAAAAAATAATTATAAACACTGCTATTTTTAAATGAGGTTACAGGGAAAGTACAAACCTTTGACCTATGGCTCCACTAGCCCCATGACATATTATAAAGTGCTATTGCAATTTATATTCTCATAAATGTTGAAGTTCAATTTCAATATGTCAAGAGAAATACTGATCAGCCTGCTATGCAACAGTAAAAATTCCCTCACTAGGGTAGTTAATGAAGGATCACTCTACCAAATTACAGAATCTCTTTGGTTCAGTTTCATTTGGAAATTTGAACCAGAATTCATTAGGTCATGTCCTGGAAGAATTTCCCCAGAGGACAATAAAGGCATGGAGGTAGGAAATTAGTAACTTAATACTACAAAAAGGTACGTTGCTTTGAAGTAAGCTCAACCAATAGATGTCTAAGATGGAAAGTGGAGCTATCATTAAAATTCATTTTTATGGATGTTCAAGTTCATAGGTCAGTAAAGATCAAAGGAGAAACTGAGGAATCCATTAGAGGAAATGCTTTCAAAACAATGATCAACTTGAGTGATAAGACCTTTCTTCCCTCCACAAAACTGGTTATTAGTATTTTTAAAGCCTTCATACTCCACTGGTTAGATTCTGAAAGGAATCTTAGTTTGAATCTTAGTTACCTGAGGTAGATAATTCAAACCAAACAATTTTTAAAACCTCAGTAGAATTTACTGTTGCTACGGTCAAGGACTGCAGCCTTCAATATGGACTGAGGCTCAATGTTAAGAAGACAAAAATTCTCACCACTGGACCAATTGATAGCATCAGGATGGATGGCGAAGAGATTGAGATTGTTCACAGCTTCAGTTTGCTCGGCTCCACGGTCAACACTCTTGGCACCAGTAGCCAGGAAACAAAAAAACGTATTTTGATGGGAAAGTCTGTGGTTAGGGACCTCTCCACAATACTCAAGAGCAACAGTGTCTCTCAGGAGACTAAGGTCCGCCTGATGCAGGCCATGGTTTTTTCAATCACTTGTTATGCATCAGAGAGTTGGACAATGACTAGGGAGGATAGAAGGAGAATTGACGCCTTTGAGCTGTGGTGCTGGAAAAGAGTATTGAATGTACCATGGACTGCCAAGAAAACAAACCGATTCATTGTAGAGAGGATTAAACCGGGCTGCTCCTTGGAGGCAAGGATTCTGGGGCTTCGTCTGACATACTTTGGGCATGTTGTAAGGAGAGACAGGTCTTTGGAGAGGGACATCATGCTGGGTAGAGTGGAGGGACAGCGCAGGAGGGGAAGACCCTCCATGAGGTGGATTGATTCAGTGACTGGGGTACTCGGGATGGGTTTGTCAGCGGCAATGAGATTGGCACAGGATAGAGCACGGTTTAGGGCTGTTGTACATAGGGTTGCTATGAGTCGAAAACGACTTGATGGCACATAACAACAACAACAACAACGTGCTTTTGAGTCATTGTTTCAACTAACTTTCTACCTTTCCCAGCATGATGTTCTCCTACAAGGACTGATCCCTCCTGGTAACATGCCCAAAGTATATGAGATGGAGCTTCAAAGTCCATGCCTCCAAGGAGCAGCCTGGTTTAACTTTCTCCAAGACAGACCTGTTTGCTCTCTTGGCAGTCCATGGTATGTTCAATACTTTTTTCCAAGACCACAACTCAAAGTCATCAATTCTTCTTCTGTCATCCCTATTTATTGTCCAGTTCTCAGATGCTTAGCAAGCAACCGAGAAAACCACGACATGGATCAGGTGCATCTTACTGTCTAGACTGATATGTGTCATTGCTCATTGGCACTTGGGAGAGATTCCTGAAAGCAGATTTTCCCAAAGCAACTCATCTCTTTATTTCCTGACTGATACTTGCATATGATACCAGTTATAATGTTCAATAATTTTCACACTCTGTTGAATTACCTTTTTTATGGTGAAGGGAAATAAATATGAATCTCTTCCAGATGGCCAGGTAGTTGTCCTGCAGATTTCTTGGCAAAAACTGCTGAGCACATCGAAGGCTGCATCTGCTTGTTGATACATGTTAACTGGCATTTCATCAATTCCTTGGCCTTTTGCCCCCACCTTTTTTCCAGAGCAGCTTGAACTTTCTCTTTCATTATCATGAAAGAGGATCATTTTTTTGTGTGTGTGTTTTGTATTTTTTAATAAAGTTTGTAATCCAATGGACACAGAAAACAAAACTGTGCTGAGAAAAACAGTTTCATAAATTAATAAGTGTTAGGAAGTTGGGGGCGGTCCAGGTAGAGATCAGCCAGTCTCTCTTTACATTTTTGATAATATGCTATTTTATGAAATTGTTCTGTGTCAGCCAGCTCTGTTGGTTACAATGACTCTGTGCATTCCTTCCATCTCTGCATGCTTCTTGCATCATTATTCTGTTGATAACATCTAAGTTTTGCAATTCAAGACTTCAATTTGCTCTTGCATTCCTTCAGCTTGAGAAATGCCAAGTGAGGGATGAACTCTTGATTTTCTGTCTCCAGTTCTTTGCACATTTCATTATAATAATTTGCTTTTTCTTCACAAGCTGCCTTTGAAATCTTCCATTCAACTCTGTATCTTCCAACTGTCTTCCCTTTGCTTTGGTTGCCTGCACTGCAGTCAGAGTTTCTTCTAACATCCATCTCTGTCCTTTCTTCCTCCTCTGTCTTTGCAATGACCTTTTACTTTCTTCCCATATAAAAATACAGAAATTCACTTTCATCAAAAGCTTTTTAGTCTATTATTAAGTGGCTCCTATTACTAAACAATAAGGATATATTGTGGCCTATTGGGTTATATATTGGACTACTAACTAAAAGGTGGGCAGTTTGAATCTACTAGCTGCTTCTTGCAAGAAATATGAGCAAGTTCAAGACTTCTGGCCTTGAAAATCTGAAAGGAAGATAACTATGAATTGGAATTCACTTGATGAGAGAAGGTCTTCAGTATAAATAATCATTGAAGGGAAAAGACTATGCCAATAAATAGTCAATTATATTCTTATTTTCTAGTCAAGGCTTAAAACTCCTGAACAATTAACTTATACTGTATTTTATTTTACTTTGTATTCCCTCCTGTAAGAAGCGTCCTGTGAGTGCTTAACAAAAAACTCTTAAGAATATAGATGCCTGAACCATTAAATAACATTTGAAAATTGAGGACATGACCAAATTCTGGGGGCTGAAGTGATTCTACTAACTACTATTTACAACATCAGCCACTGGATTGTTCGAGACTGATCGCAAGGCTCAGGTTCTCAGAATTATCAGGATCTGTTTAAGGACACTGGTAACGCAGACCTTTCCTGCATGCTTAGATCCTTTCTTTTTATTTCCTTTTTTTTTAAGTGAAGCATATTTTAGTATCTTTCACACATTTTTTTGTTTCCTTACAAAGTTTGTATACATAGAGCTTCACACTATTCCTCAATTATTCTCATGCATAATGTTTTACAAAATTAATCACAATTAAACTTTGCCCATCATTACCCTGTCTTTTCACTCAGAGGCTTCCCATTTCCTTCCTCCATTCATCAAACTATGTTACCCTGTGGTTTTGCCCCTACCCATCCTCACTGCTCCACTCCCTCCCCTTTCCCCCTTGGGTTCCTATACATGTTTTATTAGTTATCCTTCTATTTTAACAATAATGATCATACACAGTATTTGTCCTTATGAGACCAAGTTAGTTCACTCAGCTTAATGCTCTCCAATCTCTCTCTAGTGATGCAGTATTTTTTGAAATTGTAGCTCTTGAATGCTGCATAGTATTCCATTGGGTAAATGTGTCACAATTTCTCAATCCATTCAGTTGTTATTGGATATTTGTACTGTTTCTATATTCTTACAATGGTGACTAACACTGCTATAAACATTGGTGTACAACATATCCTTTCTTTCACTGTTTCATTGGGTTATACAACAGAACGTTTCTAAATCTTCCAACTTGATGTCACTCATGGAACAATAACCATTAATTCTCTTATTTACCAGCTATGAAACCAGGAAGAGGTAGGTGTTGGTATTAACTCTCATTTAAAGAAGAATAAAATGAAGCTTAAGTATCTGGATCTTAACTTCCCAAGATTATATAGCAAGAAAAATGCTGAACTGGAAATCATGAATTAAAAGTTCAAGAACTAAACTGTAAGTTTATGCTGACATGTATAGATGAAGAGAGAGAAAAATGGTATTGTTGTTGTTGTGTACCACAGAGTTGGAACCGATCCATAGCTGACCCTTCAGTGGTTTTTCAGAGGCAGTTATTGCATGGGAGGAGATTGTCCATGCTTCTTCCCTGGAGCAGCCGGAGGCCTTGACCTGCATGCCTTTTGGGATTGGCAGCTTCTTGCCAATATGAAGTACTATTCTATAGTCAATTCATTTTAGCTAGTAAAAGGTGTTATTTTGTTCTAAATTGTCCCTTTTTGTTCACCTTGACACATATTATTACCACTGTGTTATCAATTGAGAAAGAAAAGAAGAAAGAAAGAAAGAAAGAAAGAAAGAAAGAAAGAAAGAAAGAAAGAAAGAAAGAAAGAAAGAAAGAAAGTTCTTTGTCCATGATTTTTTATTTTCTTGTTGTGTTGTTAGGTACTTTCATGTCGAGTATAACTCATAGTGACCCTATGAACAAAAGACCTGAAACAAGTCTTGTCCTGTGCCATCCTCATCCTTCTTGATACACCAGAACCCGTGTAGCAGTCACTGTGCCAATCAACCTGGTTGAGGGTTTTCCTCTCCTTTGCCAATCCTCTACCCAAAATCATGTCCCTCTTCAAGGAATAGCCCCTCCCAGCAATATGTCCAAAGTATGTAAGGCAAAGCCTCATCATTCTTGTCTCCAAACAGCACTCCATATGTACATTCTCCAAAACATGTCAATTCATTTTCTTGGCACTCCATGGAATGTTCAGTGCTCTTCTCCAACACCACAGCTCAAAGGAGCCAATTCTTCTTCTGCCATCCCTATTCATTGTCTAGCTCTCAGATACACAGCAAGTAATCAGAAAGCCCATGACTTTAAAGGTCAATATTTGAGTATGAGATTAAGATAAGGAAATGAGATCATACTTGCAATTACAATGCTTACTTCCTGATTGACTGTATCCTTAAATTGATAACACTGGAGTTTAACCAAACCAAACTAAGTAGAAGAGGAGAAAAAGATTTGAGTGAAATATTGTGTTTAATGTTACTCCTTGTACTTCATTCTCAAAAAAAGGGTAGAGGAGGAGAAAATGAGGAAGAAAATAAAAAGGAAGAGAGATAAGGACAAGCAAAAAGCAAATCCTACATATCCACTTTCTCACTCTCAAAATATCTCATTTTTAAGGGATGACAAGTGGATCTGGAGAAGAGACATAAGTTACTCTTGTGTCTATCAGGATATACCCCTTAGGTTACCTCTATATTCTGAACATAAGGTACAGTAAAAAGCCAAGACTAAGATAATAAGAATAATAAATTATGTCCGAAGGCTCACTATGAGTTTCAGGTGACTTGATGGCACAAAACAACAGTAACAACATGCCAGTTTATCTCACATACTTTATACATATCCCCGGGAGAAGCCAGCCTTTGGAAAAAGACATCATGTTGAAAAAAGTAGATTGTCAGTGAAAGTGAGGAAGACCCTCACAGAGATGGACTGACAAAGTATCTGAAACAGTGGGTTTGAGAATGGTAGAGATTCTGAGGATGGTGCCGTTTCCATCTGTTGTGCATACAGTCTCAAGGAGCTGTAGTCAACTTAATGGTACCCAACAACAACATGAAAAGTCCAAATAGGAAGTTAACCATATCTAATATGCCATCCTAAGATTCAACATTATGCCTCACATCTAGAAAGTCATCATGCTAGCAACAGGTAAGAATCTCTAGAAACTGTGTTGGAAGCTCCTTCCTCATGACCAATTCATGTCATCTGCGGGCTCCTTCATTTTCTCTTGTTCCAATACGTGCAATCTCTCAGAGTCAAGAAAGATATGGAATTGGAAAACACTTATATGGTATTAGTAAAATGTACTGTGAAATAGTCAATTCTCAATAAATCACTAGAGTGAGATGGCTGTATTACAAAAGTCTTTAGATTTAGTTTTTCTGCTATCAGGGAAAAAGCAAGATTACAATAAAAATGAACAGACACAGAAGACCTTTTTCCTCTCTCTGGTATGACATAACAATACCTTTATTGTATGTTGTTACTGGTATGTGCCACTGAGTCACCTGCAACTCACAGCAACATTATGTACAGCAGCCCTAAACTTTGCCCTTTCCAGTGCCAATCTCATTGTCTCCAACACACCTAGCCCCATTATATTTTGGAAGAGTTTTATCCTTTAATATTTTTATAAGAAAGATGTGTGAAAGTAATTTGGGATTAACTTAAGTTTTGAGGTAGCAGTTTAGTATATCCTTAAAAATGAATGCTGAGAGTGCAAATAAAAAAGTTGGGTACAGTTTCATATATTTTTATGTATTCTGTGAGAATAATAAAATGAAAGGTAATGAAATATAAAATAACTTCCCTTTAACATATAAAAAAATTAGAACTCTGGTAACATTTAGAAAATATTAACATTAATTACCAGTCTTTTTATTGGAAGCAGGAGTGGCACCTACTTCCTAAATTACATGCCTCCAGAAACTCTATGAACTTAGATAAATGTTGATAATTGTAGAGGGGCTTCAGGCCTTTTGTTCATAGGGTCGCTATGAGTTGTGCTCAACTTGAAGGCAATCAACAACAATAACAACAACCAGTCTTCTCAATCATCCATTTTGGATTATAATTTTTGCAATATGTGTAACAATCAGTTCACCTCATATATTGTTGTTGTTAAGTGCTGTCGAGTCACAGGCGACTCATCACGACCCTATGAAGGAGAGCCCTCGATGCTTGGGTGTCTTTCAACCTCTCTCCAGGTTCATACAGTTTCCGAGACAAGCTGTTATGGAAGTGGATGCCACTCCTGCTTCCAAGCTTTTTTTTTTTTTAAATTTAGGTTGTTTATTTTTCATTTCAATGAACATCTACAGAGATTTTGGGATTCCATTCATTCATTGTTGCACCCTTCTCCCCGCACAAACCCCTCCCTCCTCCCCCCCCATTTGCTCCTCTCCTTGAAACGCAAAAGAAAAACTCCCTCATTGGTACACAATCCCCCCCCATACCTCCCCAAACCCCACCCCCTAGCCCCAAATATAATCCACTCTACAACCCTCATTGCATACTCCTACGATAAAAATAATGCTCCACCCCACTCTCTGTCCGCACTGGGTAACCAACCATTCATTAAGGCATTTGACACATCAGTGCCGCAGTGTTCAGCCTCACAGTAACCACAAGTTACCACTGTATGGCAACTTGTACACCAGGACTATACGCCCTAGAGGGAATGTCTGAACAAAAAACAATGAAAGATAGGCCCGAGGGCTGTGGATTAAAAGTCACCCACCTTTGGCTTTCATCTCATATATAAAAGATAATTTATTTTTTTAAGTGATGGGAATTATTTTCAAGGATAACTAAGAGCCTTAAAAAAAAAGAAAAAGAAAGGAAAGAGAAAATGAGAGCAATGCCATTGTTTGGTCATGTACCAGCAGAGTAGAAAGAAACAGTAGCAGGGATCTCCTGAGTTCTTGCCAATTGTTAAGCTGACTTATTAGTTTTAAACTACTCAAAGAAGCACAAAACTAATTTTAGTTGATAAAATGTACAATACAATGAGAAGTAAAAGAATTGAACCCATAACATGTAATCAAAAATCTTGAAATAGTAAAAATAGCACCACACATACAGGTCAAAACAGTAGAGTAGATAATATTCTTGCTATGAAACACTTGTAATACATTATTCATGGCCAAAAAGGGGAAAGATATAAGAAGATAGGGGAAGTACTGTCTCTGTCAAGACACAAAAATGGCTTCAGAGTTCTAGGCATCTAAATTTAAAGAAAGGACTGGTAACACATAAATTTAGATCTAAGGAATACTAGGCTAATAATATAATTTTATAAAAATATTCTCTTTAATCAGAAATTCTATGATGCCCATTAGAATGGATGGCCTAGTGGTAATAAGCTGTTCCGCAATCCCAAAGGCAAGACGTTCGAATCTACTAGCTGCTCTGTTGGAGATGATCAGCAATCTCCTGTGTGATTTACCACCTCTGAAAATACACTAAAGAGGTCAGCTATGAGTCAGTTCTGACTCAATGGCACACAACAAAAAGCAGCATGAGAATCGGAGTCCATTTTTAACCATGGCTTTTGACCTTTCAGGAACTGCTTGGACTAATTTATTATTGTTACGTGTAATAAAGTTGAATTGACTTATAGTAGATTTTCTAGGTTTTAAGTGGCTGTAAATTACAGAGCAGGACAATGAATAAGGACTGTTGTTGTTGTTATGTGTTGTCGAGTCGCTTGCGACTCATAGTGACCCTATGTACAAAAGCCCTAAACTCTGCTCTGTCGAGTGCCAATCACACTGTCTCTGACACTCCCATCCCAATTATCCAGTCACTGAATCAATCCACCTCATAGAGGGCCTTACCCTCCTGTGCAGTCCCTCCACCCTCCCAAGCATGATGTCCCTCTCCAAGGACCGGTCTCTCCTTACAATATGTCCAAAGTATGTTAGCCGGAGCCTCAGAATCCTTGCTTCCAAGAAGCTGCCCAGTTTAACCCTTTCCAGGATGAATCTGTTTTTTCCCTAGCAGTCCATGGTATACCCTCAACACTCTTCTCCAGCACCACAGCTCAAAGGCATCAATTCTCCTTCTATCCTCCCTAGTCATTGTCCAACTCTCTGATGCATAACAAATGATAACAAAGACTATGGCCTATATCTGACGCACCTTAGTGTCCAGAGAGACACCATTGCTTTTCAGTGCTTTGGAGAGGTCCCTAACAGCAGACTTTCCCTGACAATATATCTTTTAATTTCCTGGCTACTGGTGCTGAGAGTGTTGACTGTGGAGCCAAGCAGACTAAAGCTGTGAACAATCTCAATCTCTTCACCATCCATTCTGATGCTGCCAATTGGTCCAGTGGTGAGAATCTTTGTCTTCTTGACATTGAATCTCAATCCATACTGAAGGCTGCAGTTTTAGACCATCTGCTACAGAAGAAAAATTTATATGTTTGAACTGTGGTGTTGGTGGAGAATACTGAATGTCTATCTAAATGGTGTGCCAAAAGAAAAAATAGATATGTCTTGAAGAAGGTGAAGCCAGAGTTCCTTGATGCCAAAGATGATAAAATTTTGTCTCACATACTTTGGGCATATTGCTAGAAGAGGATATTCCTTGGAGAAGGACATCATCCTTGCAAAGTTAGAGGGACGGATAAGGAGAGGAAGACTCACAAACGGGTAGATTGACGCTGACTGCAGCTACAAGTTCAAGTATGTGAGACACTGTTAGGTTGGTATAAGATAGGATAAGTCTCATGTTCACAGGGTTACTATTAGTTGTATTTGACTTGATGGCACCTAATAACAAGAACAAATTATATAGAGGGATAATGGCTATCTTTTTCCCAGGGAGCAAATGGTGGAGTCTATTGTCTGTCTTTGGCTTGGCAGTGTAACTCCTTACCACTAAGCCACCAAAGTTCCCTTAAAAAAAAAAAGGTAAATCTACATAAAGACATCAATGGGATACCAACAGACACCTTTCATATAACAGATACAGCTGTAAGTGTGCTCACCAATATGTGCCAGGAAATTTGGTGGACAGCAATGTGGCCAACTGACTGGAAGAGATTCCTCTTTGTTCCCATTACCAAGAAAGGTGATCCAACAAAGTTTGAAAATTATCAAGCAATACCATTACTATCACCTGCAAGCAAAATATTGCTGCAGATCACCTAAAAATGGTTAGAACAGTACACTGACAGAGAACTGCCAGAAGTTCAAGTTGACTTGAGTCGAGGCCATGGCACTAGGACTATCATTCCTGAGATCAGATGGATCTTAGCTGAAAGGAGAAAATAGAAGAAGAATGTCTATTTATATTTTATTGACTATATAAAAGCATTTGTCTGTGAATGATAACAAACTATGGTTATTACTAAGAACAATGGCAATTTCAGAACACTTAATTGTCCTTACATGAAATTTAACTAAGCCAGAATCTATTTTGTGAACAGCACAAGCAAACACTGCATGGTTTAAAATTGGGAAAGTTGTGTGTCAGGGCTGTATCCTCTCTCCATACCTCTTCTACCTAATCAATTTGTATGCTGAGAAAATCATTCAAGAAACTGGAATTTCTGAAGAGTGTGGCTTCAGGATTGTCCTTATAGAGTTTATATCAGATGATAGAGTTTTGCTTACGGAAGTGAAGAAGACTTGAGGTGCTTGCTGCAAAGGATTAAGTACTATAGCCTCCAATATGGACTACAACTCAATGTAAAGGAAATAAAAATCCTCACCATTGGACCAATAGGCAACATTATGATAGATGGAAAAAAGATTACAATTTTCAAGAATTTCATTTGGCTTAGATCCACAGTCAATACCCTTGGTAACAGCAGTAAGAAATCATGAGACTTATGTTGTTGTTTGTTGTTCTTATGTGCCATTGAGTCATTTGCGACTCATAGTGACCCTATGTACAAGAGCCCTAAATGCCATTCTATCCTGTGCCAACCACTCAAACACATTCATTCCCACCACTCCACTCACAGAATCGATCCACCTCATTGAGGGTCTTCCTCTCCTGAGCCATCCTTCCACTCTCCCAAACATAATGTCCCTCTCCAAGAACCAGTCCCTCCTTGAAACATGCCCAAAGTATGTCAGATGAAGTTTCAGAATGCTTGACTCCAGGGAACATTCTGGCTTCACCCTCTCTGAGACAAACCTATTTGTTCTCCTAGCAGTCCATGGTATATTCAACACTCTCCTCCAGCACCACAACTCAAAGGCATCAATTCTCTTTCTATCATTCCTCTTCACTGTCCAACTTTCCAATGCATAGCACATAATTGCAAAGACTATAGCCTGGATCAGGCACACCTTAGTCTCCAGCCTGACATCATTGCACTTCAGTACTCTTGAGAGGTCTTTCACAGCTGACTCTTCCAGTGCAAATCTCCTGATTTCCAGGCTTCTGTTACCAAGAGTGTTGACTGTGGAGTCAAGTAAACTAAAAGTGTTAACCATCTAAGTCTCTTTACCATCCATACTGATGCTGCCAATTTGCCCCGTGGTGAGAATCTTGGTTTTCTTGATATTGAGCTTCAATCAATATTGAAGACTGCAGTCCTTGACCTTCTGCAGTGCTTCAGGTCCTCCTTAGTTTCAGCAAGCAGGGTTGTGTCATCTGCATAATGTAGGTTGTTGACAATTCTTCCACCAATCCTGATGCCACATTCCTCCTCGTACAGCCCAGTGTCTCAGATGATCTGTTCTGCATACAGATTGAAAAGGTATGGAGACAATATACATCCCTGATGGACCTCTTTATTGATTTTGAACCATCCAGTGTCTCCCTGCTCTGTTCTGATGACTGCCTCTTGGTCCAAGTATAGGTTTCGCATTAGCACGATCAAATGTTCTGGGATTCCCACTCTTCTCAGAGTCAGCCACAGCTTGTTGTGATCCACACAGTCAAAAGCCTTTGCATAGTCAATGAAGCACAGATAGACATTCTTCTGGTATTTTTTGCTTTCTGCCAAGATCCATCCTACATTAGCTATAATATCCCTAGTGCTGCGACCTCTTCTAAATCCAGCCTGCACATCTGGCAGTTCTCTGTTGACATATAGCATGGGAAAGTTGGCTGCCAAGACTGCAAAGTCCTGAAGAGCAATGATGTTAGTTTAAAGGTTAACATGTACCTGGTTCAGTCACCTGCCATGCAGTTGAGCGTTCAAGAACAAATAAGGATAGCAGAAGAAGAATCATTGCATTTGAGTGTGGTGCTAGAGAAGAGTGCTGAATATCCCTTGGATTGCAAAAAGAAAAAACACATAGGTCATGAAGAAAGTGAAATCAGTGTGCTCCTTGGAGGCAAAGATGGTGAAACTTTGTCTCACATCTTTTGGTATGTTATTAAGACAAGGAATTCTTTGGAAAGTGACATCATTCTTGGAGAGGTGGAGTGTCAGATAAGGAGAGGAAGACCTTTAATGAGTTAGACTGATACAGAGTCTGGAGCAATGGATTCAAACATATCAAGGATAATAAGATGGTGGAGGATAGGACAGGATTCAGATCTGTTGTTCATAGGGTTGCTATGAGTCATACTCAAGTCAAAGGCACTTAAAAAGAAAAATAGCTAGAATGATAATGAAGTATACTGGAAAAATATGTTTAGGAATAACTGTGCATTAGCAATGTCAATTTTAATATATGCTGTAAGTGATCATTTCAGGTGTTACGCTTTGGTGTGGAAATTGAGTTGGGAGGAGCAAATAGGGCTGTAGGGTAAACAATATGCACTCCTTAGAAAAAAACAACTAAAGGGGATCAGAGGGCAGCATTGTCCTGAGGATCAAGGTCAGAAGGCAGGTAGGGTTCACAAAGATGGGAACTAAAAATGAAAGGAGCAGGAAGAGAGATGTTACATTGTGAGGACTGCAACTGACATCACAAATGAGAATGTGCATGACTGCTGAGTAGAAACATTGTTTTTCCCCCTTTACAAACATTCACCTTGATCACAATTAAAGTTTCTGTAATTGTTGGTATTTTGGTTTTTAAAACGCAGATGCATCTTGTTTCTCTTTGTAATTTAAGGAACAGCATGACAGACATCATTTGAAGCTTACTGAAAAAGTTCAGGCATCCTCCAAAATTACCATCTATATTCCTAGTGAATGGATGGTTCAATAAACAGAAATTTATTTTAATAGTTGAGGAGCTATTATTATTATTGAGAAGCTTGAATTCAGATTCTAAGGAATGTCTTCTCTCTCCATTTCCTCTAGGGAAAGCCTCCTGTCTCTTTTAAACATCTGTGACCCCAGTATTCCTTGAAGATCTCCATAATATTTGCCATAATTTTGCCGTGGGTCTAAGTGGTTCTTAGTAAATGTATCCCAAGCCCAAAGGATGTATTTTGCTTCTGTTTCTTCTCCCTTGAGTAGCCAAGTTCTTCATCTCTCTGCTACATTCTATCTTCTTTTATCTAAGACATAAGATGTGACTCAAGATTGTAAATGAAGTGAAATGTGACTTTAGTCATAGCCTTTTGTAAGGCTATGACTAAAGGTACACCTCTAGTGGTAAGACGTTGTGCTGTTCCTCTGTGACCCTATGTAAAATAGCTCTGAAGCCTGCCTTGTCCTAAGACAGTCTCACTGACTCTAACAAACCAAAACCCACTGCCTCGGTTATCAACCCATCTCATCCAGGGGTCTTCCCTTCCTGCACTTTCCTTCCACCCTTGTGAGTATGATGTCTTTCTTCAAGGACTGGACCCTCTTAGCCACATATCCAAAATATGTGAGACAGAGCCTAGCCTCCAAAAAGAAACTTGGTTTCATCTTCTCCAAGACAGACCTATTTGTTTTAACGGAGGTCCATGATATGTTCAATACTCTTTTCCAGCACCACAACTCAAAGGCATCAATTATTCTTCTGTCATCCTCAGTCATTGTCCAGCTCTCTGATGCTTATCAAGTAATTGTAAAAACCCTGTGTGATTTACTGCTTCTGAAAAGCACTCCATAAGGTTAACTATGGTCAGCTATGGGCTTGTTTTGACCCGACGGCACACAACAACAATAATCTGGCCCTTCATTAACATAGAGAGGTTATGATGTAGAACATATCAAATATTTATATTGTTGTTATTAGGTGCCTTCAAGTCAAGTATGACCTGCAGCGACCCTATGAACACCAGATCTATCCTGTTCTCACACTTCCCGACATGTTAGAGACCACTGAGGCAGTCACTGTGTTAATTCACCTGGTCAAGGGTCTTCCTCTCCTTTGCTGATCCTCCACCTTTCCTGTTATCATGTCCCTCTCCAAGGAATAGCTCCCTCTTTTTTTTCCCCAGACAATATATTGCCTTTTCATAGGAATCAAAATATATTTCACTTAAATGCATAAGTTTTCCAAAAAAAATTGCAAAGCAAATTCTTATCATATATAATATTATT
>NW_006399771.1:9182247-9183596 GCF_000299155.1 Elephantulus edwardii
TGGTTTATTTACAAAATTTGAATACATTGTTTTTATCACTAGATCTTTCCCATTTCCTTCACCCCCTCATCAAGTTTTACAAACCTATGATTAACCTCTCCTGCCCGCCCATCCTTATCCCTCTGTTTCTACCCTCCCCTTGGATCCTCACACTCATTCTACAATAATGATTTTATACAGTATTTCTCCGTATAGGACTGAGTTAGTTCACTCCGCATAATACTCTCCAGTCCCTCCTAAGTTAGGCAGTAATTTAAAAATCATTAGTCTTACATGCTGCATAATATTTTTTTTTAAAGGAATAGCCTCTTCTTGTAACATGACTGAAGTAGGAGAGGCAAAGCCTCATCTTTGCCTCCAAAAGAGCACTCTGCCTGCACCCTCTCTAAGGCATATTTGTTCACTTGGCAGTCCATGGGATGTTCAGTACTCTTCTCCAATACTACAACTCAAAGGCATCAATTCTTCTGTCATCTTCATTCACTAACCAGCTTTCAGATGTATAGTAAGTGATCAAAAAAGACCTTGGCCTGAATCAGACGCACCTTAGACCTCAAACTGACATCACTACTCCTTAATAATTTGAAGACATCCCTAACTACAGACTTTATCAGTGCAGTACATCTCCTGATTTCCTGACTTCTGGTACCAGGGGTATTGTGGATCCAAGTAAGATGAAATTAGTGAATGTTTCAGTCTTTTCTCCATCTATCATGATGTTGCCAATTACATCAAAACACAAAATGGGGATAATCCCTACAATACTGGTCACTGTGGCCTAGCCAAGCTGGCATATATTTCTAGAGGATATAATTAATCCCCTGACACCTACTGATTTATAAAATACATTTTAATAAGATCCCAAGGTGATCAAAAGGCACATTAGTGTTTAAGAAGCATTTATTTGGAAGATGTTTGCCACCAAATCCACCTGTCACCTTCTTTTGTTTTAAAGGCCTTACAACCATTAGAAACTAATTAATGTTCTGCTTCACCAAAATCTCACAGTAAAAAACAAGATATAATTGGGAAAACCAGCTACTTTTTTGAATGACTCTTATTATCTAAACTTTTAGTAACTTCTAGAAGTATTATGGATAGAAGCATATGCCTGATAGATTGATAGAGTCAATACTCTCAATATACCTATTGATAGAATTAATACCCTCAGTGTATCTTCCCTTTTCCTCTCATGTAAGGAATTTTAGAATATTTAAAAATACTATGTATTTTGTTGTTGTTGTTGTGTACTGTTGAGTAAGAACCAATTCACAGCTGACTCTGGTGGGTTCCACAGGATGAGATTGCCTATCCTTCTTCCACAGAGCAGCTGGTAGTTTCGAACCATG
>NW_006399771.1:9184625-9262022 GCF_000299155.1 Elephantulus edwardii
GAGTGGAAGCCCAAAATCTCTGTAAATGTTTATGAAAATTAATAAAATATAATTATAAAAAAAAAGTAGAATGCTGGGCAAATTTTTGAAATATTTGAATAAATGCTACTTTCTCCTTTACATTTATAAGTAGAATAAAGGAAAAGTAAAATACATGAACATTTCATCTGTAAAGGAAAGATATAAGTTGTAGGTGGGTCCAAATCTGGCTTCTACCTGCTTTGTAAAGGGGCACTGTCCCAAATACTATTCATAGCAGCAAATACATTGCTGCTTGGTCAAACATGCCTCCCCATATACTCCTGCACCTCTTTCTATGACTCATTCATGCCTGATATTCATTTTTGACTAACTGACTTCACTCATGGTTGTGGTATCAAGAGTGGGGTTTCCTATGGAAGTAGGGTGGGGAGTGGGGGATGCAAAGATTATCACGCAGAAGTCCAGGTTTAGCCTAGCAGTTCCACACCAGAGTAGCAGAAAAACACAATTTCTCAATTAGTGAAAGTCCTGATTTCAGTTCAGTGCCATGAATTTACGAAGCCTCTTATTTCCTTACTCATTCAGTAAGGTTTGCCTCAAATCAATTACAAGCCAGTTTTTCTTTCAATCATCCAGCAAGCAAAACCTGTAACTGTGGCTAGTTCAATAATTTAGCAATCAAAACCTTTAACTGTGGCTTTATCTCAGGATTCTTTTGGTTACAACTTGCCACTGTCTCTTCACAGTAGTGCTGCAGTGCCAATTTCTCCCGCCCCCCCACCCCATTATCACCACAGTCTTGCTCTACTGGGTGGAAAGCACTCTCTCTTATATTAGTCCTATAGCTGTTGATGACTTACAAGATCATGGGTCTATTGTTAAGAGCAGCTGGAGACCAGCATGGGCTAAGGCTAGAAAAAACAACTTTTAAATGAACACCATTAACACCTATATATTTGTAAATACTATGCATTTGAGCTGTGGTGCTGGAGAAGAGTATTAAGAATACCATGGACTGCTAGGAAAACAGATTCATCCTGGAAAGGGTTAAACCAGGTGGCTCCTTGGAGGCAAGGATTCTGAGGCTCCATCTAACATACTTTGGACATGTGAGGAGAGACTGGTCCTTGGAGAAGGACATCATGCTTGGGAGGGTGGAGGGACAGCACAGGAGGGGAAGGCCCTCTATGAGGTGGATTGATTCAGTGACTGGGATAATCGGGATGGGAGTGTCAGAGACAGTGCAATTGGCACAGGACAGAGCAGAGTTTAGGGCTATTGTACATAGGGTCGCTATGAGTCACAAGTGACTCGATGGCACATAACAACAACAACAACAACAACATGTATTTGACAGAGCTTGATTTTAGTATGTCCAGTCTTCTTTGGGAAGCACATTTCATAACATGCTTCTACTAACCAAAAGGACAGAGGTTCTAATCCATCAGCTGCTTTGTGGTACTTTCTCATGATTTATAGCCTTGGGAAACCAATGGAGGAGTGTTATGATGCAGGATAAACTTGATGCAATGTGTAGCCTAACAGAAGTAGTCTACTTCTTAGGTATCAAACATCATCATGTTATTATTTTCAGTTCTGGGGAAAAAATGGAATAAAACTATTCATACAAAATGCTTTGAATAGAATTCATTTCTTTCAACTCTATAGATTTAACTATACTGAATTATATAATTTTAAATTCCTTTGATATTTTCCTTTGATGTTAACCAACCTGCTTTTTAAAATATTCTCATCTCAATGCTCCGATATTTTTCATTCTCTTTGAAGGACTAAAATCATCAACATGTATAGTTAACATCATGAGGTGAGGCCACTCACCATCTGTGATTACCCTTCCTTATATTTTGGTAATTAGCCATAAGGTGAAACGTATCTTCTTAAATAATGCAGAAACTCCTTTAAGTTCTGATTTGTTTTTAGGCTATGTGCCAATCTAAAACTCAGGCTCCACCAATCAGATACAAGCTCAAAAGACTTGAATTCAGAAGCAAGCATAATGGGAGGCGCCTGCTCCTAGGAGAATCACTATTTCATGACTATGGCTCTGGCTCTGCTTAGTTCCTTGTGGGTGGTGGTGGCAGCTTTTCTGAACTTTCAAAGCTGCTGAGCCCTAGGGAAGGCCTTGCTGGGTGGCTGGGTATTATTCTAAGCTATACAGTATTTTGCCCTCTACTCCACTTAAATTTTGTAGAATATAGAATATTTTTAGTGAATCTCTTTTTCTGCTTAAATTAGGGAGAGTGGATTCTGTAGTTTGAGAGGCAAAATTTTGATGCATACATAACAATAAATCTAGAAGGTTGTCTATTTTCATGAGTTTGCTTTTGATATGATGGTATGAAGACTTCTTAAAGAATTTCTCCAATTATTTCTTGTAAATTGCTTATTTTACCTATGTTCTTATTCATAAATTTTCATTTATAATAACAATTATATATATATATATATTCAAACACAACTATTTAGTATTGATGCACACAAAAACACATATATGTGCTCTTTGTAACATATGGACATATGTGCTATAAAGAAATACACACGCACGCGCGCACACACACACACACACATACTATGGATAATTACCCCACTGTTAGTAGAGTATTCAATGTGACCCTCTGTCAGGTTTCTAAAGCTGCAAGTCTTTGAGAGAGGAGAAGGCCCATTTTTCTTCCTCTAAGGGCCTGGTAGATTCAACTTCCCAAACTTTTGCTTAGCAGCACTATATGCTATACCAAAAGAGATCTCTCTCTCTCTCTCTCTCTCTCTCTCTCTCACACACACACACACACACACACACACACACATGCACTCACATGCTCTGGTGGCCTAGTGGCAGAGAAACTATGCTGCAAACCTGAAGGCACGGGGTTTAAGGCCACCAGTTGCTCCGAGGGAGAAACGACAGATAGTCTCCTCTCGAGAAACGACAGATAGTCTCCTCCCATGTGATTAACTGCCTCTGAAAACCTGTCAGCTTATAGGTCAGTTCTGACTCTATGGTACACAGCAACATATACACATATACATATTTACATATACACACACGCACATACATACACATGTATATACACATATATTTGGAAGCAATGTTGTCATCTACTTCCTAAAAAACATGCCTCTGGAAACTCTATGAACTTTGCTAAATGTCGACACTTGTAGAGGGGCTTCAGGTCTTTTGTTCTTTTTTTTTTATTTTAAAATTGATTTTATTGCAGCCAAAACAGTGGAATTAACTGTACATGATAAACTATTTTATATATACACACACATTTTAAGTTATGGGAAGAAAGTTTCTTTTGGCAGATAGTGTTAAACAGAATTAAAGTTGCATACATTGGTAACATAAACCAATATCCCTAATTTGGTCTACATGTGACGCATTCTCTTGCTTCCTGTGCTCTGCCAGCCCACCGATCCTAAACTGCTTCATCAAACTCCTACGCCCAAAGTGAATTTTATTGTTTTCCCTTACGCTCTGATTCTAAACAAAACTTTTCATAAGCTTCCTCGATTTCTGGGTCCATTTCATCATCAATATCATCCAAGTATGAATCACCAGTGCCTGATAAATCGGTACCATTTTCTTCATAATCGGGGAAAAAGAGAAGACTGATCTTGCCTTGCAACATGTGCAAAATATGTCAGACGAAGCTTCAGAATCCATGGTGGTTTAATGTCAGGAAGCTGCACTGCAATCCCGAAGGTACAGAGTTTGAATTCTGCTGAATATCCTGCTCCATAGAAGAATGGGGAAATCTCCATCCATACAATTAACTGCCTCTGAAAACCCGCCAGAGGGTCAGTTATGGGTCAGTTCCAACTTGACAGTAACAATAACAAAATACACACACACACACGACTCCACAGCACACAACCAAAACCACACACACACACACACACACACACACACACACACACACGGAGGTGGATTCAAATTGGAAGCCTTTGGGATTGCAGTGCAGTGTCCTGACATTAAGCCACCGTGTGTGTGTGTGTGTGTGTGCACACGTGCGTGTGCACGCATGTATGTGCATATGCATTTGTGTGTGTAAATACAATTGCATATGTTTGCTTGCCTATAATATTCCTATACTAGACCTCTCTAAAGTACTCAAGAGCAACGGTGTCTCTTTGGAGACTAAGGTCTGCCTGATACAGGCCATGGTCTTTGTAATGACTTGTTATGCATCAGAGACTTGGACAATGACTGGGGAGGATAGAAGGATAATTGATGCCTTGGAGCTGTGGTGCTGGAGAAGAGTATTGAATGTACCGTGGACTGCCAAGAAAACAAACAGATTAATCCTGGAGAGGGTTAAACCAGGCTACTCCTTGGAGGCAAGGATTCTGGGGCTTCGTCTGACATACTTTGGACATGCTGTAAGGAGAGACAGGTCCTTGGCGAGGGACATCATGCTGGTAGGGTGGAGGGACAGCGCAGGAGGGGAAGACCCTCTATGAGGTTGATTGATTCAGTGACTGGGGTAATTGGGATGGGTGTGTCAGAGGCAATGCAGGTGGCACAGGATAGAGCACTGTTTAGGGCTGTTGTACATAGGGTCGCTATGAGTCTCAAACGACTCGACAGCACATAACAACAACAACAGACTCTAATTATTTATCCCTTTCAGTTATAATTTTTATGTCCTTCATCTTTTCCACTAAGTTCAAGGAGAATATCTATAGCTTCATTTTAACCCTCAGAATTAAGTTACTGTATCAGTCTGTCAAGGGCTGTATGTAGGTCTTGTGCTATTAACTAAAAGGTTACATGCTGCTATGATGGGGAAACCCTCAGAAACCATAGAGAGGGTCACTATGTGTTGGAACTGACTTTACACAAGTGAGTCTCAATACATTTTTAATTTGAGAGTGTTTTCAATCACTCTGTCAACTATATCTTTGCCTCCAAGGAACATTTTGGATGTAGCTTATCCCAAATATATTTGTTTGTGGTAAAGCTTTGTCTCACATATTCTGGGCATGGTGCTAGGAGATGCTGTTCCCTGGAGAGGAACATCATTCTTGGAAAGATGAAGGGTTGCAAAAGACAGGGAGATGCTCAACCACATGGAAAAGAGAGGAAGAACCTCAACCAGATGGACTGATTGACACAGTGACCACAGCAATGAGCTTGTGGATGTCAGAGATGGCAGAGGATGGCACAGGACAGGACATGGTTCAGATCTGTTGTTCATAAGGTCTCGGTGAGTTTTATTTGACTCGGTGGTACTTAACAACAACATCATCATCAACTGGGTACTGCTTCCCAGTGTAGCTGTCAACTCAGAGATCTCATTAATTTCTTGTGGCCCTACTGATAAGAAGTTGCACTGTAGTTCTAAGGCATGCTGTTCAAATCCATTAGCTGCTCCACAGGAGAAAGATGGACAATCTCCTCCTGTGAGGTTTAATAAAGCATCTGAAAACCTTCTGGAGGATCAGCTATAAATCAGTTCTGACTTCACAGCACACAACGCCACCACCACATTAAATGTCTTTGTCATCTTTTATAACGTTATGTTGTTCTTCTTTCTAACTACCTATTTTGTTTTTATTACTGTATTGAATGTCACTCAGTGTCAAGGACGCTTTAGCATAATGATAAACACATCCTAAATGTCAGAAAATTAATACGAGAAGCTGTGCTGCAATCCTGAAGGCATGCAGTTTTGAGTCCACCAGTACTTCGGAGGAGTTAAAGATGGGCAATCTCCTCCCATGCGATTAACTGCCTGTGAAAACCTGCTGGAAGGTCAGCTAAAGGTCTGTTTCAACTCAATGGCCAACATGCAGAAACACACACCTTATGCAGTGGAGGTTAAGAAGGGAAATATATTCCTCTCTGGCCACTTTAGGATCAACGTGACAGGGGCATTGACTTAACAGTTTCGGTTATGAGGTACCTTACATATCCTTTACTTATACTCGAAAATCCTAGCAAAATCTTTGGTAATGCTCCACCTCAAAGAAGGCAATAAAATTTAATTTGACTGATTTCCCAAAGATAGCGGTCTGAGTTTATATGGTGAAAAGCACTAATATTACTTCTATATTACATGTTGTTATTGTGTGCTGACGAGGTTGACTCATAGTGACTCTATGAACAACAGATCTGAACCCTGTTCTTCTCTGTGCCATCCTCATCATCACCGACTCACTTGAGTCCAGTGCTGCAGTGACTGTGTCAATCCATCTCATTGAAAGTTTTTATTGAAGTCTTCTTTTAAAAAATGCCAATGAAAAGAAATTAGAGATGTTCTAAGCGGCACTTGTGCTTTTAATATTAATCTCTCAAAATAAGGGCACTTTCTGACAGCTCTGATTTATTGTTTTCATAACAAATGCCAAATTAAAATCGTATTTTAGAAAATTATGTGAAATTGAATCCAGAGGAGAAACATCATCCATTATTGACAGCAAAAATGGACTTATTAGCAATTTCTCTTAATTCAAAGGCAGCTTCAGAGAAAAACTACATATTTGATCATTCTAGTTTTAAGGAAACTTGATACTCTATACAGCTAGGAAATCAATAGATGAATTACACTGGGTAAATCTGCTTTCAGGAACCTCTCCAGAGTGCTGAAAAGCGACAATGTCAGTGTAGAGACCAAGGTGCACCTAATACAGGCCATGGTCTTTGCAATTATTTGCTATGCATCAGAGAGCTGGACAATGACTATGGATGATAGAAGTATTGATGTCTTCAAATTATGTACTGGAGGAGATTTGTGAACATACTATGGACTGCCAAGAAAACAAATAGGTACGTCTTAGAGAGAGTAAAGCCATGTTTCTCCTTGGAGGCTAGGATTTTTAAGCTTTGTTTCAAATATATTGGGCATATGGCCAGGAGAGACTGGTCCTTGGAGAAGGACATCATGCTTGCAATGATGGAGGGACAGTGCAGGAGAGGAAGATCCTAGATAAAATGGATTGATACAGTAACTGGGGCAATGGGGCTTAATGTGTCAGAATTAGTGAGACTGGCTCAGGACTGGGCAGGGCTCAGAGCTGCTATCCATCACAGGTGACTTGAAGGCACACAACAACAGTAGCAACAGTTTTAAGGAGGGGGCTCCAGTGGTCTAGTAGGTATGGAACTGCACTGTCAACCCAAAGCAGGCAGTTCAAATCTACCAGCTGCTTTGCAGGAGAAAGATAGGCAATCTCTTCTCTTCCAATTACAGCTTCTGAAAACTGAAAAAAACAGTGTCAGCTCTGATTTGGTTCTGACACAACAGTGATAAGTTTTAACTAGTGCCATATTCTCACTTGTGGTGCTTGGCAGCTCTAACTAGCTCAGACAATGTTCAAGCTATCTAGCACATCTACCTGTAGTAGGAACTAGTCACCATTACACTCATACTTTACCTAACATATTATCTGTGCCAAATATAAGCCAAGGAAAACACAATGACATGGAACCAAGTCCTGTTCGTGTGTAAGCTCCAATATCTCAAACACGTCTTGAAGGTTCCAATAAGATACATACTGGTATTCAGCACTCACTTTTTCCAATCTACAAAGAGTTTTATATATAAATACATTGGAAATTAGCAAGGGGGCGCAAAGCTGAATTTGTGTGCTTGAACCTTAATGTTAAATGATAAAATTCTCCTAAATTGCTGTTTTAGAATTTAAAAAAAAAAAAACAGTAATAGACCTACTCAAATCACTACTCTGGAACAATTTTTCCCTCAAACCAATTAACTAATAATACGAGAAAAACATAAGCACACAATTTGATTTGTTGTTGTTGTTGTTAGGTGCCATCAAGTCGCTTGCGACTCATAGTGACCCGATGTACACGAGCCCTAAATGCCGTTATATCCGTGCCAACCTCGCCGTCTCAAATACACTCATTCCCACTACTCCACTCACAGAATCTATCCATCTCATTGACAGTCTTCCTCTCTTTCACCGCCCCTCCACTCTCCCAAACATTATGTCCCTCTCCAAGGACCAGTCCCTCCTTGCAACATGCCCAAATTATGTAAGACAAAGCTTCAGAATCCTTGACTCCAAGGAGCATTCTGGCTTCACCCTCTCCAGGACAAACCTGTTTGTTCTCCTAGCAGCCCACGGTATATTCAACACTCTTCTCCAGCACCACAACTCAAAGGCATCAATTCTCTTTCATTCCTATTCACTGTCCAACTCTCCGATGCATAGCACATAATTGCAAAGACTATAGCCTGGATCAGGCACACCTTAGTCTCCAGCCTGACTTTGTTGCTCTTCAGTATTCTTGAGAGGTCCCGTCCCTCATAGCTGACTTTCCCAATGCAATTCATCTCCTGATTTCCTGGATGCTTTTACCAAGAGTGTTGACTGTGGAGCCAAGGAAACTAAAACTGTAAACTATCTCAATCCCTTCACCATCCATACTGATGCTGCCAATTGGCCCCATGGTGAGAATCTTTATTTTCTTGATGTTGAGCTTCAATCCACATTGAAGACTGCAGTACTTGACCTTCTGCAGCAAGTGCTTCAGGTCCTTCTCAGTTTCAGCAAGCAGGGTTGTGTCATCCGCATAACGCAGGTTGTTGATGATTCTTCTACCAATCCTGATGCCACATTCCTCCTTGTTTAGCCCACCATCTCGGATGATCTGTTCTGCATACAGACTTAAAAGGTATAGAGACAAAAATACATTCCTGATGGACCCCTTTCTTGACTTTGAACCATGTAGTGTCTCCCTGCTCTTTTTGAAAACTGCCTCTTGGTCCAAGTACAGGTTTCGCAATTGTACAATCAAATGTTCTGGGATTCCCATTCTTCTCAGAATCAGCCATAACTTGTTGTGATCCACACAGTCAAAAGCCTTTGAAAAGTCAATAAAGCACAGATAGACATTCTTCAGGTATTCGTTCTGCTTTCTGCCAAGATCCATCTAACATTAGCTATAATATCCCTAGTACCAAACATAACCTCTTCTAAATCCAGCCTGCACATCTGCCAGTTCTCTGTTGACATATTGTTCCAAACATTTTTGGGTAATTTTCAGCAAAATCTTGCTTGCATGTGATATCAATGATATTGTTCGATACTTTCCACACTCCATTGGGTCATCTTTCTTTGGAATGGGAACAAATATTATCTCTTCCAGTCAGTTGGCCAGCTGGCTGTCCTCCAGATTTCTTGGCACAACTTAGTGAGCACATCTAGGGCAGAATCTGTTTGTTGAAATAAATCATTTGGCATGCTGTCAACTCCTAGAGACTTGTTTTTTTCCAATTCCTTCAGATAAACTTGAACTTCCTCCTTAATCACCATAGGTTCTTGCTCATATGTTATTTCATGAAATTCCTCTCTGTGTCAGCCAATTCTTTCTGACACATTGACTCTGTGTACTCCTTCCATCTTCTTTTGATACTTCCTGGATCATTTAACATTCCACCCAAACTATCTTTAAGTATTGCCACCAGTGGCTTGAATTTGTTTTTCAACTCCTTCAGCTTAAGAAACACTGCACGAGTTCAGCCCTTTTGATTTTCTCACTCCAGCTCTCTGCACATTTGAATATAATATCTTGCTTTGCCATCCCTAGCTGCCTTTTGAAATTTTCTCTTCAGGTCTTTGATTTCTTGATTTCTTCCTTTAGCTTTGGCTTCTCGGCACTCTAATGCAATACTCAGAGTCTCATCTGACAGGATAATATGCATGCACATACAAGGAAGTTCAGTGAGTACCACTATCATTCAAATATATGCACAAATAGCTAGAGCCAAAGAGGAGGAAATAGAAGATTTCTACCAACTTTTGCAGTCAGAAATTGAACAAACATGCAATCAAGATGCATTAATAATAATGGGTGACTGGAACGCAAAAGTTGGGAACAGGGAAGAAAGATCAGTAGCTGGAAAACACCAGCTTGGTGAGAGAAATGAGGTGGGAGATAGAATGACAGAGTTTTGCACATTCAATGATTTATTCATTGCAAATACCTTTTATAAGAAACATAAACACAGGCTATACCTGATGGTATGCATAGGAATCAAATTGATTACATTTGTGGAAAGACTAGCTGGAGAAGCTCAATATCAACAGTGAAAACCAGGTGGTGGGGGGAGCTCTGGTGGCCTAGTGGCAAGGAGCTGCAACTACAATCCCAGAGGCTCACGGTTTGAATCCACCAGATGCTCTGCTGAGGAAGGAGGGACAATCTCCTCCTGTACCAGTCAGATCTGATCTGATGGTACACTCACACAAAAATAATAAAATTAAAAAAAAGAAAACCAGGTCGGGTGCTGATTGTGGGACAGACTAGCAATTACTCATATGCAATTTCAAGCTGAAGTTGAGGAAAATTAAATTAAGTCCACAGGAACCAAGATTTGACCTTAAGTCTGTCCCACTCGGATTTCAAAACCATGTCAGGAACAGGTTTGAGGCCTTGAGCACCAATGAGCGTAGACCAAATGAGCTCTGGGAGGATATCAAGAAAATCGTCCATGAAGAATGCAAAAGATCATTACAAAGGCTGAACAAGAAGAAAAGACTAAAATGGATGTCAGATGAGACTCTGACAATTTGATTTAGTTTCCTTTAATTTGATTATGTGATATCTTTAGAAGAGACTATAAATAGATGTAATTATTTGACAGTTGTCTTAATAAAGGTACATTCAAGGGAAAATCCAGAAAGGACTCTTAATCTTTTCAACAAAGGAAACTTGGAAAGCTTTTGATTAATAAACTGTTGATACTCAGTTTATACAGTAATTACTCAAGAAAGGCTTTATGTGCAAAGATTGTTCAAAATGGGTTTCCTAGCTACTGGCTTTGCCTCTTGTCACAAGGCTGGCTGGGAATATGTAAATGATGTTAATGAGGTGAAAAGTACTTGTTGGGTAAGTACAAACACATAAGGTGTGAAGACTACTGTTGAGATGACAAGCCAGTTTTCTTCTGTCAGGCTGAAACAATGTAGGTTCAGAAACAGAAAATGGAAATCTCACTATCAGTATTAGACAGTGGGTGCATCATATCCTGAGGTCAGAGATTCTTGTGCAAGAGGGATTGAAACCAGTAGTAGAAGCAGCAGCAGCAGCAGAAGTGGTGACAGAGAACCAGAGATCAACGAGAGCCAGTTGAACTGGAACTTTTACCTCAGGAACCAGAGCTGTGAGCCCCTGCCTGGGTTCACTGGAAAACTAGGGGAAGGCACTCTAATTAGAAGGATTAAAAGAAGTTTGTTGTACTGGCCCAAAGTCAGCAGGCCAAAGGTCAGCAAGCTGGTGAGCATGTTAGAGAATCTGTCCTAACTGAAGAATTATATCCTGCTTCCAACCTGAAGTTAAATCAGTTAACTCCCCTAATAAACCCCACGATCGTCAGTAAGGAATGTACTTTCTATGCTACCACAGCAATTGATTGTTGTGTACTATCAAGTAGGAACCAACTCCAGTGGGTTTTCAGAAGCTGTGAACTGCATGGAAGGAGGCTGTCCATCTCTCTCTCAGAGCAGTTGTTGGATTCTAAGCACATGCCTTTGTTTTGACAGTGCAACTTCTTTCCAGCAGGCCTTCAGGGCAGTGGGTTAGTAGAGAAATGAGAGCCTGACGAGCGATGGTTGACATTAGAATGGATAGAAGGTACTAGAGAAGCTGTGAACATGGCGGACCTCCCAGGAATGGGTTTTGTGTTGTGAATGGGGACAGTTTGCCCTTGCGGTGTTAATGGAGGTCAGGTTCGGCTGCCCTCCCACAGATCATACTCTATATATCTGATTTGATAAAGCCATAAAAGGAGGGATAATCAGTAAAACCATTAATTGGAACTGTTAGAATATGGCCAGACTGCTGTAGTCATAATAAAGTGACTCCATGAAGGTGCTGACTGACTTCACACAACTAAAGAGAAGGTTCAGAAAAAAAGTCCTAGATAATTCCTCATCACCAACTTGTAAACAGTACTTTCTTCTAGTTTCTAGCCTATATCACTTTTTAAAAAATTGCAAGTGATATACTCAACAAAGATATGTTTTGTAATGGTCTTATAATGGGTTTCTATAAGTCGACCTTGAATTTCACATACTGATTTAAAATGTAGTGAAACACCATGTTGATGAAAGTATCTATTATGATTAAGATGAATTAGCCTTTAGGAACGTGTGCTTTCTCATCCTTGCAAATGATTTATTGTGACTAAAAGCCTGGTGTATTATTCATGAAGAACAAAAAGTTCCCTTCTCTAAAACAGCACCTAACCTTGTCATGTAAATTAAGGTACCTTTAAAAAATTATCCTTGCATTGAAGGTTCTTGCAGATTGGCTACAGTTAATTTTATAAATATACTAGTTGTCAGATCACTCCTGATTTCTCTTTGCAGAGGCCAGATTGAAAACTTACTAAAATCCAAGCAGAATCTGATTTGATGGCTGTTGTTGTTGTTATGTGCCGTCGAGTCGTTTGCGACTCATAGTGACCCTATATACAACAGCCCTAAACTCTGCTCTGTTCTGTGCCAATCAGTCTCTGATACACCCATCCCGATTACCCCAGTCACTGAATCAATCCACCTCATAGAGGGCCTTCCCCTCCTGCACTGTCCCTCCACCCTACCAAGCATCATGTCAAGGACCGGTCAACATGTCCTTACAACATGTCCAAAGTATGTTAGACGGAGCCTCAGAATTCTTGCCTCCAAGGAGCTTCCCGGTTTGACCCTTTCCAGCATGAATCTGTTTGTTTTCCTAGCAGTCCATGGTGCTCTCAATACTTTTGTCCAGCACCACAGCTCAAAGGCATAAAAAACAAACAAAAACAAGAACACCAAGAAAAACATAAAAAAAACCAAAACCAAGTAGAAAGCCATTAAAGATTCATTTCTAATAACAATCTCAAATGACAAGCCCAAACTAATCAACAAAATTTGCTTCAAATATTATTTCCTATGTACAACAGGACACATGTAGATAACAGAAAGGGTAAATGAGGTTGAGCTTTCAGGTATGGAAATTCAAAGGAAGAGGAACAGTTGTAAGCAGACACTAGTGATTGGGACATGGAATGTGAGAACCATGAATGTAGGAAAATTAGACATTGTTAAGGAAGAAATGGAATGCATAAATATTGACATACTAGGCATTGGAGAGATGAGATGGACCGGCATGGGGCATTTTGAGACGGACGATCATATGATATATTACTCTAGAGATGAAAAAGTGAGGAAAAATGCAGTTGCTTTCATAGTTAAGAAAGCCATTGCTAGATCCATCTTGAAGTACAATATTGTGAGTGACAGGATAATATCCATACACATACAAGGAAGGCCAGTGAATACAACTATCATTCAGATATATGCACCAACAACCAGAGGCAAGGAAGAGGAAATAGAAGAGTTTTAACAACTTTCACAGTCGGAGATCGATCGAACATGCAATCAAGATGCATTGATAAAAATGTGTGACTGGAATGCAAAAGTTGGGAACAGAGAAGAATATTCAGTAGTTGGAAAACATGGACTTGGTGACAGAAATGGAGCTGGAGAAAGGACGATTGAATTCATTGCAAAAACATTTTTAAGAGACATAAATGCAGGTTATATACATGGCTTTCACCTGATGGTATGCATAGGAATAAGACTGATTACATCTGTGGAAAGAACTGCTGGAGAAGCTCAGTATCAGCTGTGAAAACTAGACCAGGAGTTGATTGTGGAACAGACCACCAAGTACTCATGAAAAGTTCAAGCTGAAGATGAGGAAACTTAAACCAAGTCCTCGGGAACCAAAATATGACTTTCAGTCTATCCCACCTGAATTTCAGAACCATCTCAGGAACAGGTTTGAGGCCTTGAACACTAACGAGCGAAGACCAGATGAGTTGTGGGAGGATATCAAGGGTATCATCCAGGAAGAGTGCAAACAGTCATTACAAAGACAGAGGAGAAAAAATAGACCAAAATGGATGTCAGTAGAAACTCTGAATATTGCACTGGAGTGAAGAGAAGCCAAAGCAGAAGGAAGAATTCAAGATACTAAAGAGTTAAATAGAAGATTTCAAAATGCAGCACGGGATAACAAAATAAAACATTACAATGAAATGTGCAAGGAGTTGGAGTCAGAAAATCAAAGGGCCAAACTCGTTCAGCGTTTCTTAAGCTCAAGGAACTGAAGAACAAATGCAAACCTAGAGCTGCTATAATCAAGAATGCTTTAGACACAATATTAAATGATCCAGGAAGTATTAAAAGAAGATGCAAAGAATATACTGAGTTACTGTATCAAAAGGAATTGGCAGACACAGAAGAATTTCATGAAACATCATATAAGCAAGAGCCTATGGTGATGAAAGAAGTTCAGGCTGCTTTGAAGGAAATGGCAAAAAATAAGACTCCAGGAATAAATGGTATACCAATTGACATATTTTAGCTAGCAGATGCTACCCTGGATGTGCTCATCAAGTTGTGCCAAGAAATCTGGAGAACAACCACCTGGTCAACTGACTGGAAGTGATCTGTATTTGTTTCCATTCCAAAGAAGGGTGACCCAACAGAGTGTGGAAACTACAGAACAATATCATTAATTTCACAAGCAAGCAAGATTATACTAATGATTATCTAAAAATGACAGGAACAACACATCAACAGAGAACTGCCAGAAGTCCAAGCTGGGTTTTGAAGGAGTCATGGTACAGGGATATTGTAGCTAATGTTAGATGGATCTTAGCTGAATGCAGGGGATACCAGAGGAATGTATATCTGTGTTTCACTGACTATGCAAAGGCGTTTGACTGTGTTGATCATAACAAACTGTGGCTGACTCTGAGAAGAATGGGAATCCCTGAACACTTGATCGTGCTAAAGAGAAACCTATACTTGGACCAGGAGGCAGTCATCAGAACAGAGCAAGCAACACTTCATGGCTCAAAATTGGGAAGGGAGTACACCAGGGATGCGTCCTATCTCCATACCTTTTCAACCTGCATGCAGAACAGATTATCCGAGAGGCTGGACTCTATGAGGAGAAATGTGGAGTCAAGATTGGTGGAAGATCTATCAACAATTTGTGATAAGCAGATGATACAACCTTGCCTGCTGAAACTGAGAAGGACCTGAAACACTTGCTGCAGAGGGTCAAGGATTGCAGCCTTCAGTATGGACTGAAGCTCAAAGTGAAGAAGACAAAGATTCTCACCACTGGACCAACTGGCAGCATCAGGATGGATCTTGAAGAGATTGAGATTTTTCACAGCTTTAGTTTGCTTGGCTCCACAGTCAACACTCTCAGTACCAGTAGCCAGGAAATTAAAAGATGTATTGTCATGGGAAAGTCTGCTGTTAGGGACCTCTCCAAAGTACTGAAGAGCAATGATGTCTCTCTGGAGATTAAAGTGCGTCTGATTCAGGCCATGGTCATTGCTGTCACTTTTTAAGCATCAGAGAGTTGGACAATGACCAAGGAGGATAGAAGGAGAATTGATGCCTTTGAGCTGTGGTGCTGGAGAAGAGTATTGAGGGTACCGTGGACTGCTAGGAAAACAGATTCATCCTGGAAAGGGTCAAACCGGGCAGCTCCTTTGAGGCAAGGATTCTGAGGCTCCGTCTAACATACTTTGGACATGTTGTAAGGACATGTTGACCAGTCCTTGACATCATGCTTGGTAGGGTGGAGGGACAGCGTGGGAAGAGAAGGCCCTCTATGAGGTGGATTGATTCAGTGACTGGGGTAAGCGGGATGAGTGTATCGGAGACGTGATTGGCACAGGACAGAGCAGAGGTTAGGGCTGTTGTGCATAGGGTCGCTATGAGTCGCAAGCGACTCGATGGCACATAACAATAGCAACATTATTTCCTTAGGTAGAAGGGTGATGCTATGGTTTTAGGAGGGAAACAAGAGGGAATTCTATGGCAACAAGAATGTTCCAGATTTTGACTATGTGTGATCTATAAGTATGATAAAATTGCACAGTACTAAACAGACTTACACAGGGTAGTAAAATAAAACTGGACTGCATCTAGGTCAGTATTTTAGTGTGATGTAATACCAGTGTTTTGTAGACCACACTGTATGTGAGAAATTGGGTATAAAAAGTATAGGAGTTTTTTCTGTATTAATGAAAAAGTAGGTCTATTTTATTTATAAGTTCATGTTTTAAAGCATGCACATTTCAATCAACTCCTGCACTATTTTTCTTATTATTTATAATAATTAGAAATCAATTCCTGGAAGTGAAGCATAGAGGCCATAGTGTGTGATTCACATGATGAATATAGCCTTGAAATGCAGTTTTAATACAAATTCAGCTACAGCTTTAGGAGAAGAGCTATATGCTAAGAGAACAAATAATGCTTCTGGAACTAAATTTTTGTTGTTGTTGTATACCACAGTGTTGGAACTGACCCATAGCTGACTCTCTGGTGGGTTTTCAGAGGCAGTTAATTGCATGGGAGGAGATTATCCATCCTTCTCTCATGAAGCAGCGGGTGTCCTTGAGTCAAGTGCCTTAGCAATTGCAGTGCAGCTTCTTGCCACTAGGTCAGCAGAGTGCCTCATAAAACCAATTTAATTTCTTTAAAATATTTTATCGTTGATCTTGTTGATGTTATGTGTCTTCAATTTTTTTATTTTTGTTATATTTTAATGAAAGTTTATAGGAAACTGTAATTTCCATTCATTAATTGTTGCACATTTTCCTCCCTCCAAACTCCCCTCCCCCCGTCACTTTTCTCTTTAAAAAATAAGTTTATCTTTTGGTTTTAAGGAGAAGAGCGAACTTGGGGGAGAGGGGGGAAAGTGCAGCAATGAATGAATGAAAATCCAAAATCTCTGTAAATATTCATTAAAATTAATATTTTTTAAAAAAATAAAAGATTTTCATTGTTGCAAAATTCCCTCCCTTCCCTCCAACACCCAATCTACTATGCATCTCAGTGACTCTATGTACAATAGCCCTGCTCTATTTTGAGCCCAATTTCATTGTCTCTGACACACCTTCTCCCACTGTCCCAGTCACTGTATCAATCCCCCTCATCCAGGTTCTTCCTCTCTTGTGCTGTCCCTCTACCCTTCCACGCATAATATCCTTCTCTAATGACTGGTCCTTCTTGGCAACATGCCTTAAATATGTGAGACAGAGCTTCAAAATCCTTGCCTCCGAGGAGCAAACTGGTTTTACCTTCCTTCTCCAGAAGAAATCTTTGTTCTCTTGGCAGTCCTGGTATGTTTACTACTCTCCTCTAGCACCATAACTGAAAGGCATCAATTTTTCTTCGATCATCCTTATTCATTGTCCAGCTTTCTGATGCATAACAAGTAATCGTGAAGACTATGGTTTGAATCATGTGCATATTAGTCTCTAGACTGACACTGTTGCCCATAAAAAACTAATACTGGTCTGCCCTCTTACCTTTTTTTTAAAATATTTGTAATCATTTGACAGAATAACCTTTCTGAATGTAAACTAAATGTGAACTAAAAATGTACTATTTAAATACATTACACTCATGTTAATTACAGGGTAATTTTAAGAATATGATAGACTTTAAATATATTTCTATTTTACTATCCTCTCCACTCTCAAATATATTAAAATGTACCCACATACCATATTGACTATGATTCACTTAAGTACATAAATGTTGAGAAGCAGTTAACTTACTGACAAATGTTTTGTGTTACAGATATTGAAACACATTTTAATTTCACAGTTTCTGTTTTATATTTTAAGACCAGTATTTTTTTGAGGGAAGGGGGTTATTATCTCAACACTTTCTAAATGTTGTTGTTGCTGGTGTGTACTGTTGAGTAAGAATCAACCCATACCTGACCCTGCAGGTTTTCAAGGCAGTAACCTGCATGGGAGGAGATACATTTGGGTTGCCAGTACAGTTCCTCACTACTGAACCACACAAGAGCTCCCCAAATGGTGTAGAAAATTTACATATTACTGGTGGAAGTACTCACCAGGCTATGCCAAGAAATATGGAAAAAAAATACTTGGGAAACTGACTGGAATAGATCCATACTTATTCCCATTTCAAAAATGTGATCCAACAAAGTGTGGAAATTATTGAATGAGTCACAGGCAACTTGATGGCACATAAACAACAACAACAAAAATCAATAATATCATATGCAAACAAAATCCTGATGAAGATCAGACAAAAGCAACTGGAACAGCACACTGACAGATTTTGTTTGTTTGTTATGTGCTGTCAAGTCACTTGTGACTCACAGTGACCCTATGTATAGGAGCCCTAAACCCTGCTCTATCCTGTGCCAATTTCACCATCTCTGACACACCTACTCCCACTACCCCAATCACTGAATCGATCCATCTCATTGAGGGTCTTCCTCTCCTGCGCCGTCCCTCCACTCTCACAAACATGACACCCCTCTCCAAGGACCCGTCCCTCCTTGCAACATGTCCAAAGTATGTTAGACGAAGCCTCAGAATCCTTGACTCCAAGGAGCATTCTGACTTCATTTTTACCAGGACAAACCTGTTTGTTCTTGTAATTATCAGAAATAAAAGCCAGGTTTAGAAGAGGCCATGACTCTAGAGAGATCATAGCCAATGTTGATGGATCTTGCTGAAAACAGAGAGTACCAGAGGAATGTCTATCTGGAATTTTACTGTGTGGATCATAACAAATTGTGGGCAACCTTGAGAAGAGACAGAAATCTCAGAACATCTGATTGTGCTCATGTGAAACCTATTCTTGGACCAGGAGGCAGGCAGAACAGAGCAAGGAAACACTGCATGGTTCAAAATTGGGAAAGACAGAAACACTGCAAGATTCATAATTGGGAAAGACTAACCTGAGCATGTGGGCAGCATTGAAGACGACATCAAACTCCGTGCTGTCTAGTTCAGCTGCTTTTTTTGCCATCTCAGCTGCTTCTAGGAGACGAGCTTCTTCCAGAAGAAACTGACCTGCCAAGTATGAAAGTAAATGCTCATGAACCAGTAAAATAATTTAAAGAAATGATGAAGCTATATAAAGGAAATGTAAGAAAAGCAATAAAGGTGATGTGAAGTTATTATTCATATATTCTGTAGATCTCCACCTCTGTATTCATTATTTGGTGATAATTTGGTTTTTTTTTAGTTTCAGGATACTCACAGATTTCCTTCTGTTACTTTTCCTTAATATCCTTAAAACCAATGGTAGACTCTGTAGACAGGTTATAAGTAAATTTAATTATCACAAACATGAGTGGACTTGATTTCAATTTGTTTCTTTAAAATTGTCTTTGACGTATACACAACAAGCAACTAGAGAACTCTGGTGGCGTAGATCACTGGGAGCTACATGGCTAACCCGAAAGGTGGTACACCTCTCTGCTGGTCTGAATCCACGAGCTGCTTTGTGGAAGAAGGATGGGATATCTCTGTGATACCCCTTGGAAACCCAAGGGAGAGTCAGCTATGAGTTGGTTCAGCACAATAACAAGAGAAAGACACATACACAAACAGCTACATTCATACTTAATCCTTCATGATTAAGCAATTTAAAATATTACTTAAAAACAGAAAAAGTAGGCTTAACATTAACTCACTTTTAATTAGTAGTGCAAGTGGAATAAATGTCAAATTTGGATTTTAAGATTACTTTCAGGACAGCTTTGCGAGATTAAAATGTTTGCAGAAAATCTTGAAAAATTCTCTAAAACTGAATCTCGAAAATAATTAGTCATATCATGTTATCCTCACCTTAACATATTAGAGGACACCCCCAGAGAGATGGACTGACACGGTAACTGTACACATGGCTCAAGTATGTCAGAAACTACGAGAGTAGCAGAGGATGGAGCAGGGTTCAGGTCTGTGGTTCACAGGGCTGCTACAAGCCTTACTTGACCCGACAACATATAACAATCCTAGAAACAGTGTTTTAAGGAAAATAAGGCAAAGGAAAATAAAAAGACGTAAAGCTGGACTTATTTTGGAAAATGTACATGTGTGAAAGAAGACAGTGTACTGCAGTTATAGACAGGATTTTGAACAGAAAAGTAACAGTGTTAAGTCTTCTTCCACGTGGACATTTCAAATCAAACCCAATACAACCACAACAGAGATAGGCTGATTGCACAGGCTCAAGAGCTACAGCTTGCCGAGTTGTGCTCAAAGGATTAATGCTCTTTGCTTTAAGTTCCATTGTTGGTTTCATGCCCAAGAACTTAGCAATTCTAAAATAGTTGTAAAGATGATATGCAAGCCCTGAGAGGCACATAGAAACAGAAAAATTTTAATGTTGTAAATGCTCCCTGGTGGTTGCTGGAAGAGCTCATTATTTACTATTTAGCTAATAAGAATACAAACTGTCCTGTGACCTGAAAGACCCAAATTACAAGAGGAAACTTTCTAGTTTAAGGCCATAAAATGAAACACAGGTCCAGATTGTACTTAAGTATTTCTAAATTCTAACTGTTGATGAATAAGGTATAAAGATCAGCCTAGGACTGTGAAGGACTACTTTTAATTATATAAGTAGATGTTTTCAAGACTGGTACTTAAGACTTCTCAGTAATTCTAGAATTGATGTAATTAATAGAACAAATTATATATATATATATATATATATAAATGTATTTTTATGTTTCCACATTATAGAACAACAACCCAATATATATTTAGGGAGCTCAGTTGGTGTGGTCTGTAGCTAACTGTACTGCTAACTCAAAGGTAGTACTCTATTAGATCAAATCTATCAGACTCCTTGAAAGAATGATAAGTAATCCCTCCCACTTGATTACAGCCTCAGAAACCCAAAGGAGGGTCAGCTATGAATTGGTTTTGACTGCTGGCAATGAGTTTCAATTTGCTGCTCTATATATTTAAAATAATAATAAGAATAAGAATAATAACCTTTATATCTTTCTTTTTTACCTGTGCCTTTCTTAGCTTGCAAAAAGAAACAAACAAATACAATTTTGATATCAGAAACTGATCCAGGAAACAGTCATTAATAGAAACATTTTAAAATTGGAAGATATATTACTTATGAAATGCATCTGCATATTATCTCTGCAGATACACTGGTATGAGATTAGAGCGCATGTGATATACAGAAAAAGATTTCCTCACATTTTTTTAAAATAACTAAAATAATATTTTTAAAAATTTTATTGGTTTGCATACAATGGTGGTATACATTGCATTTCACATTATCCCTCATGTAAATTGTGTTTCATATAATCATTCCCATTCATTTTATTTTATAACAGCAATCAACATTAGACTATGCACACCAGGATGAAGCCATTCTTTGCTTAGTTATTATGGATTGTTTCTCAGATTATACCATGTTATTTATTATTCTGTCTTCGACTTAATAATTAGCTTGTATAAACATAGCAATTGTTAATGTAACATTTAAAAAGAGTGCAATGTAAGAATTTTACTAACTGTTCTCTTTCTTCATAGAGATCAATTAACTCAGAAATGCACCCTACATTAATAATTTAAAATGAAAAATGTAACAGATAATTGAAGGTAAGGCTAGTTTCTTGAAATTCAGTACTCTAGGCAGAAGAGAGAAGAGGAAATATATTTAGTTCTTATTAAAAGAAGCAGGATAAGTCCATGTGATCCTACATAGAAGACCATAGACAAGAAGTCTATGTAGTGAAGACAATGGTACTCACCAGTGGATGAAGTTAGATTATAATGGATTGTTCAGGGCAAAGTTTACAAACTGTCAATGCCAAACAGAGTATTAAAAAGCAAGAATGAAATAGCATTATTAATTAATTAAAGTATTGTTGTTATGTGCTGTTGAGTTGCCTGCGACTCATAATGATCCCATGCACAACAGCCTTAAACTCTGCTCTATCTTATGACAATCTTATTGTCTCAGACAATACCCCCATTACCCTGATAACTGAATTAATCCATCTCATCGAGAGTCTTCCTCTCCTGCATTGTCCCTCCACCCTCCCAAGCATGATGTCCATCTCCAAGGACTGGTCCCTCCTTGCAACATGTCCAAAGTATGGCAGATGAAGTCTCAAAATCCTTGCCTCCAAGAAGCAGCCTGATCTCACCCTTTCTAAGATGAACGTGTGTGTTCTCCTAGCAATCCAAGGTATGTTCAATGTAAAATAAAATATTTGACATTTGTCATCATTCAATAATATTAATGTTTTATGTTAAATTTACCATGCAACATATACTTTGAAAACAGCTTACAAAGTATAAAAACTGCATTGAAACAGTGGCAACCTACAACCAGGAGAGGATAAAATAGATGAATGGGTCCTTCTAGGAATCAAATCCCTATGCACATTCAAAAACTTCTCCAATAAGGTAAAAAGGGAAGTCACATACTGGGAAAAATATTTGGCAATGACATATCTAATAAAGGACTTATATCTAGGATGTATTCAATACTACAGCACCAAAAGAAGATAAAGGTAAACAACCCGCTTGCAAAATGGGCACAGAATATGAGCAGACACTTCACCAAAGAAGACATTCAGATGGCCAACAAGCACATGAAGAAATGTTCAAAATCTTCAGCTCTAAGAGAGATACAAATCAAAACTACTACATCATCTCACCCCAGTAAGAATAGCAAAATTCAACAGAGCAGCAAACAACAATTGCTGGTGAGGTTGTGGAGAAAACTGGAACCATTATTCACTGTTGGTGGGAGTGTATAATGGTGCGACCACTATGGAAGGAAGTATGGTGCTTTCTCAAAAAATTGTAACTAAAGAAAGCTCAGGTGGCCTAGTGTCAAGAAACTGTACTGTAATCCCAGAGGTATGTGGTTTGAATCCACCAGATGCTCTGCTGGAGGAGAAGGGGCAATCTCCTCCTGTACCAGTCAGCTCTGATTTGACGGTACACACACACACACACACACACACACACACACATTTAAAAAAAAAAGGTGTAAATAGAAATAGCATTTGACCCAGCAACTCACTACTGGGAATATATACCCTAAAGAAACCAGAACCCAAGAAGATATATGCGTATTCATGTTTATTGCTGCTTTGTGCACAACAGCAAAGAGCTAGAAACAACCCAAGTGCCCATCAACAAAGGAATGGGTAGAGAACCTGTGGTATAGTCACACAATGGAATACTATGCTGCATTGAAAAAATAGGAAATTCATGGAATATTATATAAAATGGGTAACCCTGGAGGACATTATGCTGAGTGAAACATCTAAGTCACAAAAGGACAAATACTGCATAGTGCCACTGTTGTAAAATGGGACTGACATTGGGGTTTGGGGGAGCCTAAAAAAGAGGGGATAAATAATGTATATTGCATTGAAACAGATGAGGGAGAGGATTGTTTAAAAGGAATATATGATTAGGTATTATTTTCATGACAAGATTCTGGAAAAAGAAATGCATAGTAAAGTGGACTATGGACATAGGGGGAAGAGGATTGTATAACTATGAAAGAATTTTTCTTTTTAAAGAGAACTGCAAACTAGGGGGAGGGGTGGGCAGGGTGGAAAATGTGCAATAATGAATGTATGGGGGTAAATTAAATGGGAAAAACATGCTGTAAATAAACAAACAAAAAGAAACAGTGGCAGTGCCAGATATGGTAAAAATAATAAGTCTCCTATAATCATGGGAGAATTTAGATGTCATATTAAAAAAAACCCCACTATCCCAGCACATTTTTAGGCATTTTCATAATTCCACCTATTCTGAGTTTGATGGGCCTATATATCTCAGTAGAGCAACAATGTTTTTCAATGATAAAGACATAAAATATTATGGAGTGTGGATGATTTGGCATCAGTTTTAGGAAGAAATTTGAAAATCTGAACAAAAATGGAATATATTATTCTCCGAGAGGGTTAAACCGGGTGGCTCCTTGGAGGCAAGGATTCTGAGGCTCCGTCTAACTTACTTTGGACATGTTGTGAGGAGAGACCGGTCCTTGGAGAGGGACATCATGCTTGGGAGGGTGAAGGGACGGCGCAGGAGAGGAAGGCCCTCTATGAGGTGGATTGATTCAGTGACTGGAATAATTGGGATGGGAGTGTCAGAGACAGTGCGATTGGCACAGGACGGAGCGGAGTTTAGGGCTGTTGTACATAGGGTCGCTATGAGTCGCAGGCGACTCGACGGCACATAACAACAACAACAACAACAACAACATTATATAGCACCCATTTGTTTGAAATATAGTCCCAAACTGGTAAAACATATTTAGCGACTCAAATTCACAGAACCAAACACAAACAGGAGAACAAAGACATTAAAGGTTTTTGTTGAAAATATCCAAACCTAAATCCACTGGTGTTGAGTCAATTCCAACTACAGCAAATCTATGAACAGAATAAAATTACCCTACAGGGTTCCCAGCTGGGTAAATCTTTATCGATGCTGACTGCTACATCATTCTCCTAGGGAGCAGCTGGTAAGTACGAACCTCTGACCAACGGTCCTGCAGCTCAATGCGTAAGAGCCGTTATTACTGGTGTTGTCGAGTTGCGGCCCTATGAACAATACATCTAACACGATCCTATGCTGTACCATTATTATCTTTGCTGACACATTCGAGGCAATTGCTGCAGTCACTGTGTCAATTTATCTTGTGGAGGACCTTGCCCTCTTTCACTTACTTTCCTCTTTCCAAGTACGATGATCCCTCCCAAGGAACAGCCTCTCCTAGCAAAAAGCCCAAAATATGTGAGAAGAAGCTTTGCCATTCTTGCATCCAAGAAGCATTCTTGTTGCAACTTCTGCAAGACATTAGTTTGTTGTTTTGGCTTTTTTTATCAGTCCATGGAATATTTAGTATGCTTCTCCTACACCACAGTGCAAAGACATTAATTCTTTGGTCATTATTCATTTTCCAGCTTTCAGATGCACAGCACGTTGACTGAGAAAACCATGGCCTGAACAAGGTGCACCTCAGAGCAGCTTGAACTTCCGCTTTCATCACCATTGCTTCTTGATCATATGTAGTTTCATGAAATTCTCCTGTGTCAGTAAATTCTTTTTGGTACAATGACTTTGTATACTCTTTCCATCTTCTTTTAATGCTTCCTGGAATCATTCAATATTCTTCCCATAGCATTCTAAAGTATTGCAACTTGAGACTTGAATTTGTTGTTTAGTTTCTTCAGTTTAAGAAATGTTGAGTGAGTTTGTTCCTTTTAGTTTTCTGACTCCAGTTCTTTGTACATTTCATCATAATACTTCACTTTGTCTTCCTAAGCTGCCTTTTGAAACCTTCTGTTCAGCTCCTTAACTTCCCTTGGTTTTGGCTTCTCAGCGTTCTAGTGCAATATTTAGAGTCTTCTGACATTCATTTCTGTCTTCTGTTCCTCCTCTGTTTTTGTAATGGCCTTTTGCATTCTTTGTGGATAATATTTTTGATACCCTCCCACAGCTCATTTGGTCTTCATTCATTAGTGTTCAAGTTCTCAATCTGTTCCTGAGATGTTTTTTAAATTCAGGTGGGATAGACTCAGGGTCAAATTTTGGTTCCTGTGGATTTAACCTTCTTTAGCTTTAGTTTGAACTTGCATATGGGTAGCTTACAGTCTGTTCCACAATCAGCACCTGACCTAGTTTTCACTGATTGATACTGAGTTTTTCTGATGATTCTTTCCACAAATGTAATCATTCTGATTTCTGTGTATACGATTAGGTGAAACTATGTGCATAGTCTGCTTTTATGTTTCTTAGAAAAGGTATTTGCAATTGAATAAATCATTGAATGTCCAGAATTCTATATACAACAAATCTCTATCTTCCCATTCCTGTGCCATCCTCACAATATTCACAAGCCATGTTACAGTCACTGGGCCAACCTATCTCATTGTGGGTCCCTCTGTCACTGATCCTCTACTTTTCCAAATACAATATTCATTTTGAGGAACCCACCCCTCCTGGCAATATGCTCAAAGTATCTGTAGTAGTGTCACCATTCTTCCTGATAAGGAGTAGCCTGGCTGCACCTCTTGCAAGACAGATTTATTTGTTATTTTGGCAGCCCACGATCCTTGCAAACAATAAAATTCAAAGGCATCTATTCTTTGATGTTCCTTATTCAACTATCCAATTTTCACATGCATATCAAACAACGAAATTACCAGGGACTCAATCAGGTGCACCTTAGTGTTTACACTGCTGCCCTTGCTCTTTAAAACTTTAAGGAAATCCTTGGCAGCAGATTTATCTACTGCACTTATTATTCAGCTTGACCATAATATAATTTATTACAAAACCAAGGTATTTTATGATTTAAAAGCATGTGGTATTTATTATTAACTAGGATGGACAATCTCCTCCTGTGTGATTTACTGCCCCTGGAAACCTACCGGAGGGTCAGCTATAGGTCAGTTCTGACTCGACATTACCAACAGTCTGGATTAAGTGTTTAGACAGGAACAGTTCCAACAAGGCTATCCTGCTTACAGCATATGTAGCTGGATGAGAATCTTCATTCTGTCACTGTTATCACTATTTGGAACCAAGTCCTTCTATATTTTATAATAATAAAGTACTGACTCACTGGTAGAATGTATTAATATTAGCCAAAGGGACAAATGTTAGTTTCATCAGTAGATGTTCTTCCTTCACCGAATATAAGAGTGCACTGATGAGTTTGGGACAGTGGTGACTCATGGGTTAAGTTCTGGGTTGCTAACCAAGAAGTGAGTGGTTTAACTGGAATATCATATGAATTAAGCAAAGATCAAGGCCCAACTGATTCTAAATGAGAAAATAAGAGAAAAAGTTCCAGGCTGCCATTTGGAAACATTGTTCTGCAAATATTAAAATGGGGACAGTGTCTCCATTCTGAGTAAATAAAGAAGTCACATTGGCTAGGTCTTCTAGGGTTCACTTGAGTCCCTTTACACTTGACCCCTACAGCACAGAGCATGGCTAGAGTTTCAATTTCAGCCTGCAGAGGGCACTCTAGAGTCAGAGCTCTGGTGAATTTTTGCAGGGCTGGAAGACTCACAATGTCCCATCTGTCAAAGCATGTAATATGATTTCAACAGCCAGCAGGCAAAGATAAAAGGTCCTTGTAACTAGTGACCTTTCTGTTTAAAGAAAGTGACAGCAGGCTGGGACCGTTACTTTCACCTTCTGCCAACCAATAAAAAGGTGCTGAAAGAATGGGGGGGAAAGTAAGTTGGGTAGTTCAAACTCACCAGTCACTCCCTGGGGAACAGACAAAGCAGCCGTCTTCCATTAAAATGTGCAGCCTTGGCAATATGATGAGGCATTGTCCTTTACAGCTACTATGAATCAGAATCAACTCAACAGCAGTGAGTTATGTGGGGGACCTAGGTTTGACTCCCGAATAATGCATAATCACTAGTAGCTTCTCTGTGGAGGTTACATGTTGCTCTGAAGCTCTGGAAGCTAAAGGGTAAGGGGCTTTGCTACCAACCCAAAGGCACACAGTTTGAATCCAACAGTTGTTCTATAGGACAAAGATAGACAATCTCCTCCTGTGTAACTTACTGCCTCTGAAAGTCTCTGGATCACCTGCTTTGAATTGGTTCAGATTTGACAACGCAAAACATGAAGGTGAATGTGTATTATTGGAGTTTCTGGACTAAAAAGGACTAAGAAGAAAAGCCTCGTAATCCACCTTCCAAACATCAGCCAAAGAACCTTATGGCTCACAAACCCACAAGTTATCAGAGGGGTGGTAAAGATCTGGAAAGTGTTTCCCCATTGTGTACTGTGAACAGGGTTCCTACAGCTCAAGGCCAACTCAGTGGCTACTAATGACAATATCCTTGAGGTCAGAAAGGCTATCAGCTCAGCAAGTAGGAGCAGCTACTGGAGCTCAGATGAGGTAAACTTAAAGATGTATCCAACCCCAAGGAAATTAGAACGGAGTCACAGTTTTGTACATCAATGTTCATAGCAACATTATTTACAATCACAAGAACGTTGAAACAGTCCAAATGTCCAACCACAACTGAATGAATTGAGAAACTGTGGTACATTCACACAATGAAATACCATGCAGTACTCAGGACCAACAATTTCAAAAGTTACTATATAACTTGGGAAAGACTGGAGGGCATTATGTTGAGAGCACCAACTCAGTCTCATATGGATAAATACTGCATAGGACCATAATTGTAAAAACAAGATAACTAGTAAAATGTATATAGGGATCCAAGAGGAGAAGGGGTGGAAACAGCGGGGAGGGTTGGCAGGAGGAAAATCACAGGGTAGCACAATTTGGTGGGTGGAGGGAGGGGACATAAAGGAAGTGGAAAAGGTCTGGAAAGACAGGGTAATGATGGGTATGGTTTATGGTTGAGTTCATGAAACAGAATGAATGAGTATGTATGAAACACAATGTGAAGGAAGGATAGTAAAACACAATGTATATGAACTTTGTATGCAAACCAATGTAAAATTTTAAACTCTACTGAGATTACAAACAGAAAATGAAGTCTTTTTAAAGAGAAAATCCTCACAGGTGGATTGGGCAAGGTAATAATTTTTAGAGATTCTCTGCCTTCAGCACACATCAGAGTCACTAAATCCTAATGTGATTTGAGTGGAAAGGGAAGTGCATGTTCCCCCGGCTCTGATTAGATCTGGAATGGGCATGACATTTACATAATAAGTCCTCAGGTGATGCTGATGTTGCCAAACCAGGCAGAGTCCCTGCTTTAAGGACAAATACCTTGAGGGAAAACGAAATAAATATTTGCACCATGCTCTGAACAATGATTATATCTAAGATTAAAGTCAGATTGAGCTCTCCTTGTAATCATTCTCAACTGTTGTGCCTTGCCCACTATACGGCACAAGGACCAGATTACATGTGTATGTGTGGTCCCAGTGATGCAGTCTGAATAAGACACACACACACTAGAAGTGCAGTCATTCTTTCGAAACTTTTAAAAAGAGTTAGGAGTTATTTCCTCAGGTGCAGGAATAAGCTTACTGAGAAATCATTTCTTTCACACACACTAGACAAATTTATTCTTTATGTGTGATAATTAACTCTGATTTCAAACAACGAAACCATAAAATTCTTAAGTGTATTTTATTTTCATATCTGTATCTAGCCACCATACTTTTCAATGTTCCTTTGATTTATCTTGTATTAGCCACGTTCATTATCATCATCTTTTTTAAACTCCCATGAAAAGAAGAAAACAAAGTATTGGTGGGACATTTAAACAGGAAAAAACAAGAAATACACTAAAAAAATAAAACAAAACCCCACATAAATCTCAAAAAATGCAATAATTTTTGAGTGGGGAAAAAGAGAAGCAGAAAACAAAAGTGAGAACATTCTCTAGAGATTTAGACATGAAGTATGTAAGTCTCCCTGGGCTGAAACAAGAAAACAAAAGAGAAAAAAAAAAAAAAGAAATGATTGAATTCAACTGTTTCAGCTGGAGACTCATAGCATTTTTTTTTTCTCTGGAAAATTCTCTAACTAAACCTTTTAAATTGCTTGGTAGAATTTTCCAACAGTTCAGTATGACAAGCCTGTGAAGATCAATCTTTCATTAATTCCTGAATTTAAAACTGTAAGGAGGTGGAAATCCATAAAAATGTAAGCTTGCCTTAAGCTGTAAGTTTAAATATGGCTTTGTTTAAAAAATCTACATATAATTTCCGTAGATTAGGCAGGCCTTGCATTTCTTTACTAAAATACTACAAAAAATTTAGTCTTATGATCAATGCAACTAAATTATGGAGTTGCAACAATCTATAATTGGTGTTATGATCACAGAATTCATTTTAGGAATAACAAATGATTCCTGTTTCTTTAAAAATATTCAAAGGCAAATAGAAATCTTATATAAGAAAAATGAAAATATAACATTCGTCCTTGGGATAGGGCATGTGATTACTGAACTATATCCAGAATTGTCTAACTTTTACCACTGTAACTTTGTTTGAAGTCATCTTGTCCTGGAACACAGCAGTAATAGCCTCCTAATTGGTCTCCCTGTATCTGCTTCTGTACCCTGCACAGCATTTGCAAACCTCCACAGTATTCCCAAAACAGCTGTCAGTACTGTCCTGTTTAAAAAAAAAACCCAAAAAACAAACAAGCAAACAAAAAAACCCCCCTCAAATTATAGCATTCTACAGGGTCACGCAGGTAGCTCTAACAGTATGCTGTCATTGTTGTGTGCCATCAAGTCGACTACGGCCCTTTTAGTAACCCTACACACAATAGCTCTGAACCCTGCTCAATCCTGAGCCAATCTTACTGCCGCTGACACACTTACCCTCATTATACCAGTTATTGTGTCAATTTATCTCATTAGGGTCTTCCTTTCCACTCTTCCAAGCATGATGTCCTTCTCCAAGGACTGGTCCCTCCTGGCAACATGCCCAAAGTATTTAAGATGGAGCCTCAAATCCAAAGACAAGACTGGTTTCACTCTCTCTAGGACAGATCTGTTTGTTCTCTTGGCATTCCACGGGATGTTCAATACTCTTCTCTAGCCCCACAACTCAAAGACATCAATTCTTTTTCTTTCATCCTTGGTCATTGTCCAGGTCTCTGATATACAGTAAATAACTGTGAAGACCATGACATATATCAGGTACACTTTAAGTCTATAGACTAATATCTTTGCTCTTTAGCACTATGGAGATGTCCATGACAGCAGGCTTTCCCAAAGTACCTCATCTTTTAATTTCCTGATTGCTGGTGGCAAGGGTGTTGAGCAGAAATTGTTAACAACCTCAAGCTCTTCTCCATCTTTCATGGTATTGCCAACTTATCAATGGTTGTATTGTTGTGTACTGAAGTCAGAACTGACCCATAACTGACCCTTCTGCAGGTTTTCAGACGCAGTTATAAACACACAGGAAGAGACTGCCAAACCTTCTCTGGTGGAGCAGCTAGCGACCTTGAACCATATACCTTCAGGACTGCAGCACATTCTTTTGCCATTAGGCTACCAGACCTCCAGTAGTAAGAATCTTTATTTTCTTGATGTTAAGCTTCAACTCATATTGCAGACTGTAGGCCTTGACCTTCTGCAGCAAATGTTTCAAGCCCTCCTCGGTATCAGCAAGCAAGGTTGTGTCATCTGCATAAACAGGTTGTTGATGAGTCTTTCTCGAGTCTTTATCATTCTTTCTCCTAAAGCCCAGCTTCCCAGATGTCCTGTTCCACATATAAATTGAAAAGGTATGGAGATAGCACACTTGTTTGACTCCCTCCTTTCCTGAATTTGAACTCTGCAATGTTTTCTTGCTTTGTTTGGACAACGGCTTCTTATTCCAAGCAAAAGTTTCACATCAGCATAATTAGATATTCTGGGATTCCCATCCTTCTCAAGGTTAGCCACAATTTGTTACCATCCGCACAGTCAAATGCCTCACATAGTCAATGAAACAAAGATATACATTCTTCTGGTACTCTCTGCTTTCAGACAAGATCCATTTGACATTGGCAATAATATCCTTAGTGCCCTGGACTCTTCTAAATGCAGTTTATACTTTTGGTAATTGTCTTTCAATGTACTGTTCCTGTCATTTTTTAATGATCTGCTGCAGGATTTTACTTGCATATGGTATTAGTGATATTGTTTGATAATTTTCACACTCTATTGATTACCCCTTTTTTTCTAAATGGGAATAAATATGGATCTCTTTCAGTTAGCTGGCCTTTCTTAGCACAACCTAGTGAGCATGCCCAGGGATTTATCTGTTTGCTGAAATAAGTCTACCTTCTCATTCTCCAATATCTTTGGCCTCTTCTACTACTTCTGCTTTTGTTTTTCTTTTCTCTTGGCCATAGGTTCAGTTCTACCTGTTTTTTCCCTAAAATATCAGTTATACTCCTTCCTCAGAGGCTTCCATACATTTGTGTTGGAGAAGAGTACAGAATATCCCCCTTAATGGTCAAAAGAACAAGCAGATGTTTTTGGAGGAGATGTAACCAGAGTTCTCAATAGAGGCAAAGATGGTGAAGCTTCATGTCACATCCTTTGGGCATGTTGTTGTTGTTATTGTTAGTGCCATTAAGCACCTAATGATCCACAGTGACCCTGTGAACAAAATACCTGATCTCTATTCTATCCTGCACCATCCTCACACTTCCTGACCACTAGAGCCCACTACAGTGGTCACTGTGTCTATCCACCTACCTGAGGGTCTTCCTTTCTTCTGTCGACCCCCCACCTTTCCAAGCACCGTGTCTCCCTCTAAGGAACAGCTCTCCTAGCATCATGTTCAAAGGATGAAATGAAGCTTTACTATCTTTGCCTCTAAGGAGCACTCAGGCTGCCCTTTCTGCAGACATAGTTGTTCTTTTGGAAGTCCATGGGATGTTTCAAACATCTCCAACACCACAGCTCAAAGGCATCAATTCTTCTGTTACCCGAATTCAATTTCCAGCTTGCAAGGCATGTTAAGAGGAGTTATTTCTTGGAAAGACACAGCATACTTGGAAAGGTGAAGGGTCAGTGAAAACGAGGAAGACCATCGATGAGACGGTGGACTGACACAGTGGCAGCAGCTGTGGGCTTGAGTATGTCAGAGATGATGAAGATGGCATGGGGAAGGACGGGGTTTGGATTTATTTTTCTTAGGGTCACTATGAGTTGTATGTAACTCGGCAACACAAAAGAAAAACTCCTTGGGATATTTTTCCTCTATATATTAATGGTTCATTCCAAGAATTCGAGGCACATTGCTGTAGTTGTGTGGCACTGAATTAGAACTGATTCCTATCGGACCCCTTAGTAGGTTTTCAGAGGCTGTAAGTCACATGGACAGAAACTACTCATCTTTCCCTCACGCTGCATGCTGGATATGAACCGTGTGCAGGCTCCACACCAACAAAGCACCTCTTCAGGCAGATACTGGAGATTAAAGCAAATATTCTTTTCTAGAAGGGCACTGAATTAACTAATCATCCCCAAGATGGCTACTTGCTTCATCTTTAAAACAAAACAAACAAAATCCCTAATGTCTCCCCAGACAATGCTGCGAGGCACTCATTTATATGTATCCTCCCAGCTTAAAGTGAATGACCATGTATGTTAGACACTGAACAATTCCCAAGGAACCATTCCAAGCAATATCACCATGAATAATGCCTTCTGGGCTTGAGCGATAAGGTGACCCTGGCTTTAGATAGCTATGCTCCTTGGCAAATAACACACACGTGTACAGAGAATAATTATCAATTACCTCTTCAAAGGCATATTCATTCTAGAACAATTCAAATTATGTGATTTGGATATAATATGATGTAGTCCTTTGCACTGTAACATATATGTAACCAGTTGAAGAACAAAATAAAAGAAACTATGGTTTAAGAGATTCAATCCAAGAAATGTTACTTGTGCCAACTATCTACTGGACATGGTCATACTTGGAGTCAGGGAAGCAAAGAGAAATGCAACATCTATCCTTAAATATTCTTCATCTAGGAGAGAAGAGAGAATATTTAGAACACAGAATTTATGTTAAAAAAGAAATACATTAACATTTGTACATCCAGCAGCAGATCATTTGGGAGGCTGGGCTTTAGGAGGAGGAATGAGTCATCAGGATTGGTGAAACTGAGGAGGACCTGATGTGCTCGCTGCAGAAGACCAAGGACTGTAGTCTTTAATATGGATTGAAGTTCACCATCAAAATGACAAAGATTCTCACCATGGGGCCATTTGGTGGCACCATGATAAATGGAGAAGAGATTACAGTTGTTATTCTAGGCATCAGAAGTCAGGGAATCAAAAGACAAGCTGCACTGGGAAAATCTTCAGTCAGGGACCTCTCCAGAGTGCTGAAGAGCAAGGATATCAGGCTAGAGACTAAGGTTTGCTTGATCGAGGTGAGGATCTTTGTAATTATTTGTTATGCATCAGAGACCTGGAAAATTACTAAGGATGACAGAAGAAGTATTGGTGTCTTTGAGTTATGGTGATGGAAAAGAATATTTAATATGCTAGAACAAACAGTTCTGTCTTGGAGAGGGTGAAAATAAGTTTCTCTTTGGATGCTAGGATTTTGAAGTTACATCTCACATATTTTGGTCACATGGCCAGGATGGACTGGTCCTTGGAGAATAACATCATGCTCAGAACGGTGGAGGGACAGCACAGGAGAGGAAGACTCCAGGTGAGATAGACTGACACAGTAAATGCGATAGTGGGGATGGGTAGTCAGTGAGATTGGCTTGGAACAGTGCAGGCTTCAGAGCTGTTGTACGTCACTATGAGTCACAAGTGACTCGATGACACATTAACAAGAAACATCCAACAGATAAATATGTCTTGGAGAAAGTGCAGCCAGAGTGCTCTTTGGAGGCAAAGATGATAAAGCTTTTCCTCACATACTCGGGCATATTGCTAAGAGGGGCTATTCCTTGGAGGGGGACATGACGCTTGGAAAGGCAAAGGGTCGGTGAAGGAATAGAAGATCCTCAACCAGGTGGATTGCCACAGTAACTGCCACAACGGGGCTCTAGTCTGTCAGGAATTGTGTGGTTGGCACAAGTTCATCTGTTGTTATAGGGTCGCTATGGGTAGTATTTGACTCAATGGCACCTAACAACAACTACAACCCATGCATATGATTGTCCATGGAGTCGTAGCTATGCCTGCATGGATGTGATTATTTTGTTCAATTTTTAATTATATTCAGCACATACAGAGCAAAAGGTGTTGTAAGTGTACCACTTGAATTTTGACAAACATAACCAGTAGGTAGATTATGAACCAGAACAACAGCATGAGTATCTCAAGCTAGTGTCTGTAGGTGAGGACTTTTCACATAGATTCAGATCCTTGGACCAAGGAAAAGGTCACTATGGGATTATATAGTGTCCTGTTTTTTGGGATAACAAGATGGGTGAGTAAAAGGGAACTGAGGCAAATAAATCTTCAACTGGCTGGTCTCAGATCCACAGCAAAGAGTCTAAGTTTTTAGCATAACAGAAACACCCAATTGAAGATTCATTTGCCTCTACCAATTACTTGGTAAGGAGCTCTGCGGCCTTAATGGGAAGGAGCTGTGCTGTCTCCCCAATGACAGGTGGTTTGAATCCACTAGTTGTTGCCCTAGAGAAAAACAGACCATCCCATTTGAACGAATGCCTCTAGAAACCCAATGAGGGTTAGCTACGCATCGATTCAGACTGGATGGCACATGACAACATCATCAACTACTTGGCTGGTTAGTGGTGGGTTGAAGTATATACATTTTCCACTGAATGTTTCTATTTTACTCAAAAATTCAAACCTGTGGCAGTGAATATGAGACCAGCCCGTAGCTGACCCGCCCCAGGTTTTTCCAAGGCTGTGTATGGCACAGGAGGAGACAGAGCACCCCTATTTCTCCCCTGGAGCAGCTGGTAGATTTGAACTTCCAGAGGAGCTAGCACTCACTACTAAATCTCTTTCTATCATAAAGTCAAAATTCACTGCCATGGAGTAGGAACCAACTCACAGCTGATCTTCCATTGGCTTTCTGATGCTACATATGGATGGAGGAAATGGTTTCTCTTTCTCTCACCAACCTGCTCTTGGATTTAAACAGCCAAAGAGGTGTAAACTTTGGAACAGCAGTGCAATTTTCTGTGGACCAACAAAAATCAATGCTTATGAAATGATAATGACAATGTAATTATCCGGACCTAGAATATCTATCCAAAGGAAACTACCTGTCAAGGGCATGCCACTATGCCTGTGATAATTTTAAAAACAGGGAGGGAAATCTTCTGTTTTGCGCCCCTGAAGGAAACCTTACACAATGTCTTGCCCCCCCCCCCCGAACCCCCGCGGCCTATACTACTCTTGCATTTGTGTATGCTCTCACTCTAAAAGTAATCTTTCTCCCTCTCCCTTCTATTCATTTTGCTGCATTATATTTTTGTGTTCTTGGCAATCTGAGTTAATAAAAGCTCTATTTTAGTGCGACAGAGTCCATGGGGTAAATGTATCATAGTTACTGGCTAAGGAAACAGGTGAGCTGAATAAGCAAGGAAAGGACTCCCTCGGGATCAATATGGACTGCTCATGTTGGAGCTGAGACAGATTGTCCCTAAGTGAACATAAGAACAAGACTTTGCCCTGAATTGGACACGGGGCTAAAAAGGTGTCTACCATAAAGAAGACTAGAGGCTCAGCGAGCCAGGGCCTTGCAGTCAATGAGAACGGAGGCCAAGAGGGCTGGCACGGCTTGACTGAAGTTATTTCTCCCAGGAATCTTTCAAAAAGGGTTATAAGGAACCAGAAAACCACTGAGGGAGTCATGAAGATGACTGATGTAAAGTAAGAGTTACAGGGGTTGAAGGAGAAATGTTCTGATGCTATTCTTAGGGTTTTCAAGGGCATGTTATTTCAGAAGTTGATGGTCAGTCCTGCTTCTTTGTTGTCTTAGTCTAGAAGTTCTACTGACACCTTTTCACCACTGGTGTATCTGCTGGTATTTAAAATATCAGTGGCATATCTTACGGTACCATAACAACAAAGCAAGCACAGTAAATCAAACTGACAGATGAATGGTGGAAGACCAAAGAGGAAGAGAATCAATGCCTTTGAGTTGTCTTGGAAAACACAGAGTCAGAGTGCTCCTTGGAGCAAGGATGGTGAAGCTTCATCTCCCATACTTTGGACATGTTGCTGAGAGGGGATTACTTGGAGATATAATTCTTGGAAGGTGGAAGGTCAGTGAAAGAGAAGACCCCCCCCCATGTGATGGATTGACACAATGACCACAACAATGGGCTCAAGTGTGGCAGAGATGATGGCACAGGATAGGACAGGGTTCAAGTTGTTGTTCAAGCAGTTACTATGAGTCACACTTGACTCACTGGCACATAACAACAACAACAACAACAACAACAATCTTCTCCCTTAAAGGTTACAACAGAGGAAACCTTATGGGGTAATCTGAGGTGGTTATATGTGAGAATCAACTTAATGATAACTGGCAATAACAATAAGAAACAAAGGTAAAGAGACCGGAGAAGAGTTGGAGAGAAGAGATGATAGGAGGGAGGGTTACTGGGAGGTGAGGCTAGAGAGGGAAAAACAATTATAGCAGCAACAGTCATAGCCAGATTAAGAACACAGCTAGAAAAAAAAAAAAAAAAAAGAACACAGCTAGAGAGAGTCTAACTGAAAGAGGGCCATGCTCAAAAAGATAATTAACAGGAAGGGTGGGGTTGGAATCCAGGTCCATCTCATTTGCAAATTCATGCTCCACTCCACAATCTACTGCACTCTCCCCTTCTCAGTGCAATTTTTGGAAATTTTGTGGCTTTTGAATTATTAAAAAAAAACACCCCCCCAAAACCAACAACAAACATATTGAAAAGCAGATATGTAACTTGGACTAATCTTTAACTTTCTGCAAAACTGGGCTGCGATTTACACAATTTAAAACAAAGTGGATCTGATTTTCATATCAAAATTAAGACTTGAACATGATAACAGAGAAGGGTAAAGCCAAATAAAGCTAGTTTGCTCTCTCTTATGCCTTCCTTTATGGCAAAGAAGCTGACTGATCACCTTTTAAGGCACTGTTTTAAGTGATGGAAACTCAAAGGAAAGACACTCTAGCTATTGTCAGGATTATTGGGTGCTGAGTCATACTCTCTCATTTTTCAAACAGAGACATTTTATTGTATTATAAGGAGGATTAAACAATATACCATCATGTGATGTCAGTGTCTCCTCTTCTGTCTTTTTCACTCTTTTCTAAATGCTTTTAACGGACAGAAATTAGGGAAGTGCAGAGTATGCAGGCTCCCTTTATCATGATAACCTCAAGCTGTCTTTCTCTCTTTGAGAAAATTTCATGGGCAAGACTGTCAATGGCCCATAAGTATTTCTACCAGCAATATCCTATCATATCAGTGTTCTGTCTCCATACCTGTTATATCTATAGGCTGAGCAAATTATCCGAGATGCTGGACTCTATGAAGAGGAGTGTTGCATCAAGATTGGAGGGAAACTCACCAATAACCTGCGTTATGCAGATTACACAACCTTGCTTGCTAAAAGTGAGGAGGAATTGAAGCACTTGTTGCAGAAGATCAAGGAATGTGTCTCAATATCAAGAAAACAAAGGTTCTTATCACTGGTTCAATAGGCAGTGTCATAATGAATGGAGAGGACACTGAAACTGTCAACAGCTTCATCTTGCTTGGATCCACAATTAACACCCTTGGTATGACCAGTCACGAAAGAAGGAGACACATTGCAATGGGAAAAAATCTACAGTTAGGGACCTTTCCAAATCATTGAGGAGTAGTGATGTCAGTTTGAGGACTAAGGTGTGTCTGATTCAGGCCATGGTCTTTCTGATTACTAGCTATGCATCTGAGACCTGGACAACAAATAAGGATAACAGAAAAAGAATTGATGCCTATGAGCTGTGTTGTTGGAGAAGAGCACTGAACATTCCACGGATAGCCAAGAAAATGAATAGATAGGTGTTGGAGAGGGTACAGCCAGAATGATCTTTGGAGGAAAGAATAATGAGGCTTCACCTAACATACTTTGGACATTTTGCTAGTAGGTGCTCTTCCTTGGAGAGAGACACGATGTTGGAAGTGTGGAGGGTTGACAAAGGAGAGGAAGACCCTCAACCAGGTGGATTGACAGGGTGACTGCTGCAATGGGCTCTTGTGTGTTAGGAAGTGTGAAGATGGCACAGGACAGGACTGGTTCCAGATCTTTTTGTTCATAGGGCTGCTATGAGTCAGACTTGACTCGATGGCACCTAACAATAACAACAACAACTGTCTCTGTTACCACTGGGAAAACCTAAAATTTACATTTAGTAAGACTGTGTGTGTGTGTGTGTGTGTGTGTGTGTGTATTTGTGTGTGTATGTATATGTATACACACATATACACATATATATAAAATGTATATATGAAAGCACAGCAAAACTATTATTTCATCATGTGTTTGAGAGTCAGAGGAGTACAAATCTTGGTCTGCTAGTTTATTATACATAGAGATATAAATGTGCCACTTGTTTAATGCTTTTGGATTTATAAATGACAGTATTGTTTTTGCACAAGGTTTGGTTATGGAAATGTCAAAACATAAAAGTATTCAATGGTTACTAGGGATGATAAGAAACAGAATGAGAGTAAAAATTAGTCACTATACAGCCTGGATGAAGAAAAAGTAAATAATGAGGGGTTAACCAGACATTATAATTACTTATTAATCTATTATAATTTGTGTTATAAAATAAAATTTGCATGAATAAAATAAAACCAATGTGATTTGTAAGCTTTCACTAAAACAAACAAACAAAAATACTGAAGAACTTAGGAATGGGGCAGGAATATGATTGTTGAAACATACCATGGACTTCCAAGAAAACAAATCAATCTGTCTTAGAGAGGGTAAAACCAAGTCTCTCCTTGGAGGCTAGGATTTTGAAGGCCCGCCTCACTTATTTTAGGCATGTGGCCAGGAGAGATCAGTCCTTGGAGAAGAACATCATGCTCGGAGGAGTGGATGGACAGTGCAGGAGAGGGAGACCCCAGATGAGATGAATTGATAGAGCAACTAGGGCAATGGGTTGGTGTGTCAGAATTAGTGAGACTGGCTCAGGACAGGGAAGGGTTAGGAGCTTTTGTACATACATTGCAGGTGACTCAACCAGTAACATTCTATGACAAGTTTGGAAGCAGGAGTGGCATTCACTTCCTAAACAACATGCCTCCGAAACTCTATGAACTTTCATAAATGTTGATAGTTGTAGAGGGCTTCAAGACTTTTGTTCATAGGGTCGTTATGAGTTGTGCTCCACTTGAAGGTAGTCAACAACAACAAGGAACATATACCGAGGTACACACCACCACTTATCATCATTGCTTTATTCCATTCATATAGCATTAAGACTCATTACTTGAATTTAATCATCCATACATTTAGAGGGATCTTTCAATTCTGGTATATTTTTTACAACAATACTATTACTCTTCTTGTAGGGGTGTGTGTATATACACACCTAAAATAAAACTTGGTTGGTCAGATTGATATCATCTTGGAATCTCAAAAGTATTATAGTATCTGCATTTTACAAATGAGAAAATGTGAGCTAAAGTACTTGAGATATTCTTAAAATTACACAACAAACATGTAGCAAATCTGTTTGATTATCCCAGAACACTTGATCGTGCTAATGCGAAACCTATACTTGGACCAGGAGGCAGTCGTTAGAACAGAGCAAGGAAACACTGCATGGTTCAAAATTGGGAAGGGGGTACGCCAGGGATGCATCCTATATCCATACTTTTTCAAACTATATGCAGAATAGATTATCTGGGAGGCTGGACTCTATGAGGAGAAATGTGGGGTCAACATTGGTGAACGATTTATCAGCAATCTGCGTTATGCAGATGACACAACCCTGCTCACTGAAACTGAGGAGGACCTGAAGCGCCTGCTGCAGAGTGTCAAGGACTGCAGCTACAATATGGATTGAGGCTCAGTGTCAAGAAGACAAAGATTCTCACCACTGGACCAACTGGCAGCATCAGGATGGATGGTGAAGAGACTGAGATTGTACACAGCTTTAGTTTGCTTGGCTCCACAGTCAACACTCTTGGCACCAGTAACCAGGAAATTAAAAGGCGCATTGTCATGGGAAAGTCTGCTGTTAGGGACCTCTCCAAAGTACTGAAGAGCAATGGTGTCTCTCTGGAGACTAAGGTGCATTTGAAACAGGCCATGGTCTTTGCAATCACTTGTTACGCATCAGAGAGTAGGACAATGACCAAGGAGGATAGAAGGAGAATTGATGCCTTTGAGCTGTGGTGCTGGAGAAGAGCATTGAGAATACCATGGACTGCCAGGAAAACAAACAGATTTGTCCTGGAAAGGGTTAACTGGGTGGCTCCTTGGAGGCAAGGATTCTGAGGCTCCGTCTAACATACTTTGGACATATTGTGAGAAGAGACCAGTCCTTGGAGAAGGACATCATGCTTGGGAGGGTGGAGGGACGGTGCAGGAGGGGAAGGCCCTCTATGAGGTGGATTGATTAAGTGACTGGGATAATTGGGATGGGAGTGTCGGAGACAGTGCGATTGGCACAGGACAGAGCAGAATTTAGGGCTGTTGTACACAGGGTCGCTATGAGTCGCAAGCGACTCGATGGCACATAACAACAACAACAACAACAACAACATCATTTTAAACTGAATGACAGCAGTTTTTAACATGTGAGCAGGAGGTAATTTAAAATACTGATTTTAGTTGATTGATTTTTCTAATTGATGCTTTTAGGTTCTCAGTGCAAAATATCCTATAGACTGGCCAAAGAACAGATTGGTATTGGAGAAAGTTCAACCCCAGCATGCTCTTTAGAAGTGAGGATGGAGAAGCAGCATCTCACACAGTTGGAGCATGGTGTCTGTTGTTGCTTAGAAAGGTGGAGAGTTAGCAAAAGAGAGGAGGACCCTGAATAAGATGGACTGAGCCAGAGAGTGCAGCTATGTGCTCAAGAATGTCAGAGAGGATGAGAAGAGGATGGCACATAATACGATAGGCTGCAGATCTGTTGTTCAGAAGGTTGCTGTGAGTTGTAGTCATTTTGAGGGCACCTAAGAACAATAGCAACAACAACAATAATAAATTGAGACATTTTTGTTTAAAGTTTAAGGTTTAAGGATTGTTTTCTCAAGTTCATCTAGCCTCAGTGACTCCAGAAAATACGAATGTTGAAGGAGTTGTAAATATGTATTTTTCTCTTTCTGATTAAGAATATTCTATAGGATGCTTGGTCAAAACCTTCATTAATGATATCCAGGCACCATTTAATTTTTCTGGTCTGATGGCCAAGGAGGCAGCTGTTGAGGCAGACACTGTCCTCCACATTCCATTTTTCCTCCCATTCCTTGTTCTCCTTCTTTTATTACTCCAGGGCAATAGACATCAACTATGTATGGTACTTTCGATGCCCACTTGAAAATTTTCAAGATCCCAGACACTAACATAATTAGTAAAAGAATATTTACCTTAAACCTAGGGAGATTTTAAAAACTGTAAGTATGGGATCAAGTTAGCAATAACCACTCAAAAGATTAGATAGGAAACTTTCAGGGCAGTGATTTTTATGATAATGGGAAAGGAGCTAACTTCAAAAAATGAAGATGAGAATGGTTACACAACTCAAAGGATGTTGTCAATGACATGTAACTGTGTACTAGAAAAATGCTGACTTGATTTATGTTCTTCTGTATATATGCTCAAAAACAACAAAAAGAAATGATACAAAAAAGGCACATAACATTGCTGTCACCTTTTAAAAATATTTTCTAAACAAAATAGTAAATTATCCTTCCTACATACATTTTTATGCATATTGTTTTTTATAAAAGTAGTGGGCTTGTTGCAGAAAATTTTATACAGAAAATACTAACATCAGCAAATGGCTGAGGGATTCTCAAACCTAAACCATCCAGTTTCACTTTACTTTGCTTTTAAAATCACAGTTATTCTGTGGCATCTAAAGCTTCATATATAGTTTAAAATAGGACATTTTTAATCCAATATATTGATAAATGTTGTTGTTATATTTTATATTATGCATCCCTGCATAAATTTAGAACTTTATTAATATTTTATTAAAAGGGAAAATATAATTCATCTAATAATTTCTTCATTTTTGGTATTTAATTGCTTCCTCATCATTGGTCTTTAGTAAGTAGTGATGCAGTATTTCAATTCTTTACGATAATTTTAAATCTAGAAAAACATTTTTGTAAATTAGATTTTGAGAATTGGGTGAGGGTAAATGCTTTAGGAGCTTAAAAATTGTTATTTGATTTTAAATGTTATTTGAATTTAAGATAAAATGGCTCTGATGGCCCAGTAGTAAGTTGCACTGCCAAACCAAAGACAGGCAGTTTGAGTCTACTGGCTGCTCCATGAAAGAAAGATGGGAAATCACCTCCTGTGTGATTTACAGCCTCTAGGAACCCACTGGAGGGTCAGCTATAAATCAGTTATGACCTGAAGATACGTAACAACAACAGCAGTAGTGTATTCTATATTCTACTATCTTGTAAAATTTCTTCCTTTAAGAATCATTTGGTTATAACTTTGGATGTTGTCTGTGTGTGTGTGGCTTCATAGTTTCTCAGGTTTTTTATTGACTGACCATTTTATGAAAATTATTTCCTATAACTTTATTTTCAATTTCTTTTAATTCCTTATTCAAGCCTAGAATGTCCCTTACCATTGTTTACCCATCAGAAAGTAATAATTCTAAAAGGCTTTGAAAAATATTTCACGAAAAGTACAAGTAAGAAGATTAAGCCATATTAAATTCTTAGACGTAATAATATAATTTTAAAATTAAAAACTTCAGGTAAAAAAAATAGTAATTTGGAGTAACCTTTAGAAAAATTCCATTCCAATTATACCTCTAAAGGGCTCCTGGGACTGTCCTTAAACAAGTAAAAGAACATTAAACATAGTAACAAAAAATGTTTTGGTCTTGAACATTAAACGTAATTGTAATCTCAACATGATTTTACAACATCCTATCAAAAATGTATTTTCATTTTTAACTCAGGTAATGCAATTATTTAGCTCATTATTTAATTTAAAAAATGACTCTTGCCATTTATGAAGTGATTTAAAATGAACTTTTATAATGCAATCTTGTTCCACTGCCACTTTCTACTTTTAATTCTGAATAATGAAAAATAATCATAGCCGTCTCACAAATTCAACTTACTATGTATTTTCAAGCCTCTCCTCTCAGTGAATAAAGACCAAACCAATGTTCTAATGATTTTCCCAAATGTTTACATTTAAAAAACAAAAGTTAAATTGTATATATATCATCCTGGAGATAAGCCATGCATGAAATTAAAAACAGAAAACTTTTGATGTAAAGTTCAAAGAACTGGTTTTTAGTTCTTCTTCCGCTACTTAGGTTGAAAATCTGTGCTTGAGGAAGTAACTAAAAATTCTGAGTTGCCATTATCTCTGTTAAATTGAAGTGGGATCGCTTCTTAACTCATGGGGATAACATGATGATTTACAAACCAATCAGGGAAAAGAAAACACTAGGCCAACTGTAAATGTTTTTGTGGGGGTTCTAAAATTGAGAGTGAATAAAAATCCAAATACGGATTTTAAAAACTGAGTTTATTATTTAAGTTGGACAAATTTTCAAGCACTTGGCTACTAACTGGCATTCTGGTGATTCAATATCACCCAAATATACCCAAGAAGAAAGAAAGGTCTGGTGGTGTCAAAAAATTAGCAACTGAACACACTGCAGAGCACAGTGTGATTCTGATATATCACCTTGAGTCTGAACTGATTTGATGAAAATTTCCATCATGTAAATTTTATGGGAGAACACTCTTAAGCTCCTTCCTGTGGAGTACCTGGTGGAATACCTGGTGGATTAGAACCACTGACATTTCAGTTAACAGCCTAACAAGCAACACAATACCCCACCAGAGCTCCAGGAGGACAGCCCTTCCCCGACAGATACAGGACTTGGAACATTGGTTTCTGGTTTGATTTTCAGTAATAATTTGACAGATACATGGAAGAAGAGATTAAAGAATTGAAAAAATATTGGTGGATGAGAAAAGAGGAGGAGGAAGAAAATCTAAAGTGGAAATAGTATGAATAAGTATAAATGCGTGCTATTTCTTGCTACTGGCAAAGGGTCCTATCCCAAGATATTTAGAAATGAAAAACTGCCGCTGTCAAGTCTATTCCAACTCGTTATTTTCTGAGGTTATAAACCTTTATAGCTGCAGACTGCCTCATCTTTGTCCTGCGGAACAAGGGTAAATTCAAAGGTTTAACTTTTGGTTAGCAGCCCAATAAGTAAATTATTACGCTCCCAGGGTTCCCTCAGATATTTATAATTAAAACAAACAAGTAAACACGGACAGTAACAGCAAAAGTTTCTATACTTTTCTATGGATCCAAAAGTAAGAATGGCGATATAACTGAATTTCAATGTCACCAATTGTTAGAAAAGACTGGACTAGCCCGTTACCATTTACAATGTTTAAAAACTCTACTATCTTTATAAACTCACACTTGGAAACCTTCAAATGGACACAGATTCATCTGTACATCACACCTTCCAACCAGGAAGCTCTAAAAGTTAAGAGTATATGTTCTATTACAGCACCATCATTTTTCTTCTTGCTCAGAGCTTTTAGCTAGAGTCACCGTTCTGTCCTTAAACATGCTTTGCTGGTGAACTCTTCTCTTATTATTCAGATACAACTTATATACGAATTTGTTCCTCCTACATATTCTCATGCACAGTCACCCCCCAGGTCACGGTCTTTTAACTATACTCTTGCTCCTTTTAAACACCTCTAATTATAATTGTAAACAGATCACTGTTTTTATAGTATGTGCCTTCCTCACTAGTTTGCTGGTTCCACTGGAGTTTTGTCTTGTTCTCTGCTGCGTGTCCACATCCAGTGTTAGGCTCACTGAATACAGAGCCAGAGACTTCAAGTAAAGAGGCTCAGGACTAAATAAAATCCTTGGAAATAAACATTATCAGCAGTATCTAGAGAGACTGTTAATAAAGAAGGAAATGGGGTAAAATTATTTACTTTTTCAAAAGATGACAATTGAGAAGCAGACAGAAAAAGAAGAAATCATGCAAGGTTGAAGTTAAAGACTATTTCCTCTTTTTATTCCATTTATCATAATCTGTCTCAGTTTAACTTTTAATGTTCCTATGCTTAAGAGATAGTGAATTCCCATTTGCTGGTTACATGGTTAAGTACCTTATAATGAATTTTTAATGAATTAAGTTGTCTCAATTGCTATAAAATTTCATGCTATGCATCTAAAAAGATCTAAGGATTTATAATATATTCCATCTGACACACTGGTATTGCTAAATAGTCTTTAAAAGGGGGAGATTTTTCTCTTAGCTTTCATTCTTTTGGCAGAAGCTTTCTATTTTGAGTCACAAGGGAAGCCCACAAAAAGCCCCTTAAATTATAAGCCCACTTGAGACCCCAAGGCACCAAATCTTCACTTTTGACATTTATAAAAAAAATCCCATATAGATTTCACATTATTTACTTGATATACACACGTAGATACCCTGTAAACTTGACAATATGCAAATACAGTAATATTACAACATTCTTTAAAATTTCTGAAAGACAGCCAGTGAAAAAAATGAGTATTTATGACTGACACATAAAATCTGGATGTTAGAAAGTATTTCCAAAATCCACAGTAACCAATTCGATTTACAGATGATAAATGTCAATCCCAGAAATTAGAGGTGCCAGAAAATCCTACATGTAACCCATTAATTGAACCAATTTTACAAACCTGTCTGTTTTGGAAACCAAATTGAAGAAAAACAAACAAACAAAACCCACAATCCTCTGATATGTAAACATTAAATGGAAGATCTCAGCAATACACAGTTATAGTTTTAAGAACAAACTTCTGACAGTCATTTCAGTGAATATAAATTTTTAACATTCCCTCACTCTCGTCCCAAGTGGAGAGCATTTTCCAAGTCACTAACTAGCACTACAAAACCACAATGACCCAGGAGAGTGAACTTCCAATAGAATAAAACTCATCTTTTTAAAAAAATTTCCATTTTCATTGGCATTTGCAAAAGAATTTTTTAAAAAGACTCAAAACAACACATGTATTTCATTTAAACATTTATTTTTAAACTGAGGAAGTATAATTATTCATTCAATATGTGTGTATATAAAAACACTAAGAAAAAATATATACACTAAGCTGGAACTTATATGATTCTCAGGATATTTATCTACTTGGACAGAAACGAACAAGAATTTAAAGGGAAACTCTTTTCAATAAGTTTGAAAACCTATTTCCAGTTTCAGAATGGGATTATTTTTTAATGGAATTCAACAAATATTTGTGCATATTACCATAAATGTATAACTCTGTACAACGTATGGGTGCTACAAAAGTATAAAAACCCTCTGGAGGGTTAACAGTAAATGGGCTGTGACTCATTAGTACATAGCAACAACACACACTTAATGAAAATCCTTTCCTAAGATGTCCGAAATTATAAAGATGGCACAGGATAGGACTGGGTTCAGATCTGCTGTTTACAAGACCACTCTGAGTTATACTAGAGGGCACCTAACAAGAAAAAGAAGAATTTTATACATGACATATACAAACTTGTTATTCATTATTAGTACTATGCAGAAAAAAGGGAGAAAGTTATTCCTCTTTCTCTGTTAGAGCTGCTGGTGGATTCAATCTTCCAGAGAGGCCCTACCACTAGATTAGCAGTGCAACTCCCTGCGGGCTTCCTCCCCTACTTGTAAGGGTACCTAAAGTAGTAGTCACAAGAAAATCCTAATTCCAAATACTTTTTATAAACCTATTAAAAAATACTGCAGCAAACTTCCCTAAGTCAGCTGCTCTCTTAACACGGCAACGAAACCTTACTGTGAAAGAAAATCAAATTATGCAGTGTGTTATGTGAAATTATATGCCACTTTATGCTGGAAAGATAAAGCTCCACTATCCTAGGTTTATAAACACCCACACAATAAATACTGTAAATAAAGAAATGGATTTGTGTTTGGTTAAATGTATGCTCTATTTTATGATTTCCATTCTTTCACACTCACAGGCAGTCACTGATTTGTGTTTACATGCTGAAAACTTGGGAAAAGAGCTATTATAGAAGCATATATGCTTTTTCTTCAAGATAACACTTTCACTATCTTTGTGATTATTACTTAATCATAATCAACATATTTAAAAAACACAACAGAACGAAACATTTTTTTTTTTCCTCCCAAAGAGGTCAGTACAAGTAAATGGGATTGGTTCTTCGAAAGCCATTCCAAAAGCAAATCTGGTAGAAATAAGTACATCTTACCAAATACCAAACCAACAATATTCTTTGCCTCACTTAGCACATGACTCACTACTAATGATACAGCAGAGTGTGACTGAGTTGTTATGTAAGCTCGTTCTAAATGGATTAAGGTCAAGGCTAAACTGAGTAAGACAGCCATGCTTTTTATTCTAACTTATCCTTAGCCTCAATTACAGGTATTTAAGTCTTGTGTATAACATATCTTCCAGACAGCAAAATTTTGAGACAAAAAAGTAAATCTTTTTGAAACTTCAAAATGACACACTCAGTAAGCAGCTTTTCATTGTTTAGAACAGAAAGGATGCTGATATTTTGACACTGTATTACCCATAAGGCAAGATGATTTTGAAGCAACTTGGGAAACAGCCACTCCACTGAATTCTATAAAAATTGCTAGAGGACATACAGTGTGTTGCCGTCATTGATAGGACTATTTTGAATTGGAAGCTCTAAATTTAGTACGAGGCTGAATCTGTAAGGACAAAGTCAATCTCTTTGCAAAGTATACTTTGCCAGCAGCAGTCTTTGAATACATGTCAATCTCGTATCAGCATTCACATTCACTGTAAATGTGGATGACAAGGGGCGAAAAAAACTATCAACCACTCACCATAATGCATGTAACAGTTTCCTTTGGTGGGATCCAGCTCAATAGCCTTCAAGAAGAACTTTTCAGCCTCACTCTTACGACCCTTGAAAAACAGAGAAAATGGATGGTTCAGGTACAAATCATGAAGGAGTCTTCAACTATTCAAACAAAGCAGACTGTGTACTTTGGTAACTGTCCCTGGGGGAAAAATTTGTTTTATCTAAATAAGCATGATAAGGATAATATATTGAGAATCAATATTTTGTCCAGAATCCTGGGAAACATCAAGTTCAGAAGACTAGGAGAAGATATTGATCTCATCAAAGACACAGAAAGGTGACACTAGGGAAGTAAGAAAAAAAATATATGAAAAGGGGAAAAAGTGCTTTCATAGAAATCAAAAGATAGAGGCTATATGGTGACGAGCAGCATTATAATTTTATATTTCATTTTCTCTTTGATGTATGCCACTTCAGTTCTTCTTTCCTATAAGAATAAGGGTCATTTGAGTTTTTGTGATGAACTTAAACATTCATTTAATCCTACCATGGCCCTTTCGGTAATTCTAATACTGGGTATTTGACAAGACTTACGATTTGAAGAGGAAACACTGAATGCAGTAGAATTACTAAAATGAAAGAAGACATGAGGAGAGGCAGTCTGATCCTTTGGTTATCACTCGCTACATGTGGCAAAGAAGATCATCACAGTTTGGTAAAGCTCAAATAGCTATTATTATCCTGGCTGCTCATTCAGGATTCAAAAACAGCTAAGCCGGGATTTACTCTAAAGATAGATCATCTTCTTAGCTATGGTTTTGTGTCAATATTATCATTATTCTTAGAAGAATATAGAAAAGAATAGGGGGAAGATCTGCAAGCAGTAAATTGATTTTTAATGAAATGGTGTCATAATGTAAGCAGCATCTAAAAACTATGCATTTTTCCCAACTCTGCTGTTAACTTGGTTACTGCTTCAGACCCCCAACTGACTCCACAGTAACACAAAGCTGAGGCCTGCAGCAGGGGGAAAAGCCTCTGAGAAGAACGCTCTTGGAGCAGTTCTGTCTTCTTAGCTTACCGGGATTAAGTTGTGTGATGACTACAATTAGCAGCCAGCCCTGAGTGAGGTCCAGGATCATGGCCCGTGGTAAAGAAATGACTTGATCTTCTCAAAATAATTCCAACAACATGTTATATGTCTTCATAAACATATAGACATACACTTAAGCTAACTATTATAGAAAGACATTTTCTAATTTTAGAGGAACAGAATCAGTTTATGAAAGTTCTGGTAGCCTAGTGGGTAAGGAGGTACATTGCCACTCCTAAGGTAGATGGTTCAAATTTAGCAGCTGCTCTACAGAAACATCCTCCCGAGGCATTTACAGCCTCTGAAAACCTGATGAAGGGTCAATTATGAAATCTCTTTCACCCCAACAGCACATAACATCAACAGATGTATTCTAATATTCTACATAACCATGCAATCAACTAATTTCTCTATACCCACAATTATAGTCTTTCATACACACACCCTCCCACTTTTTAATGAATCCTTTATTTCTTCATTATCTAGTTAGGCCCTAGCCTAGAGCTTCTGCCACATTTAGAGAGTGATAACCAAATGATCAGACAACCTTCATTCATATCTTCTTTCATTTTGATTCTACTCTATGCAAGAGATTTATTCAACAAAGATTTTCACCAGTGGACCGACTGGCAGCATCATGATTCAGATGGTGAAGAGACTGAGATTGTTAACAGTTTTAGTTTGCTTGTCTCCACAATCAACACTCTTGACACCAGTAGCCAGGAAATGGAAAGATGAATTGCATTTAAGAAAGCCTGTTGTCAGAAACCTATCCAAAGTACTGGAGAGCAATAATGTCACTCTGGAGACTAAGGTGTGTCTGATCTAGGCCATAGTCTTTGCAATTACTGGTTATGCATTAGAAAGCTGGACAATGACTAGGAATGGTAGAAGAAGAATTGATGCCTTTCAGTTGTGGTGCTGGAGAAGGGTATTGTATATACCATGGACAGCTAAGAGAACAAACAGATTCATCCTAGATGGAGTGAAACCAGGCTGCTCCTTGGAGGCAAGGACTCTGAAGCTTTGTCTGACATACTTTGGACATGTTGCGAGGAGGGACCAGTCCTTGGAGAGGGATGTCTTGCTTGGGAGGGTGGAGGGACAGTGCAAGAGAGGAAGACCCTCAATGAGATGACTGATTCAGTGACTGGGCTAATGGCCATAGGTGTGTCAGAGACAATAAGGTTGGCAGGGTTTAGGGTTGTTGTACAAAGGGTCACTATGAATTGCAGGCAACTCAATGTCATATAAAAACAACAACAATTCAAGAACTCTTCTTTAAATCATATTGTTGTTGTTGTCAAGTGCTGTCAAGTCGTAGGCAAGTCATAGTGACCCTATGAACAAAAGAGCTGGGCACTTGTATAACTTTAATTCTTTCTTCAGGTTCATAGGGTTTCCAGAGGCAAGCCATTTTGGAAGTGGATGCCACTCCTGCTTCCATGCTTGTTTTAATTGGGGAACTCCACCAAACACTGTTCACCATGGGTAGCCATCATTGTATCTGACACATTAGTGTCACAGTGTTTAGCATCACAGCAACCACAAGTTACCTCTGTACAGCAAGTGGAGACATCAGGGCTACACAACCTAGAAGAATGTTTGACCAAAAACAATTAAGAACAGGTCTGTGGGCTGTGGAATTAAAGTCATGCACCTTTGACTTGGTAAATCACATCATAGATCTTGTCAAATACTTAGTACTAAAACATTTTAAGTGTCTTTCAAGAGTTCCCTCAGCAATGTAACTTCAAAGGAAGAAAGGATAGGGTAGATGGAAGGCTTTTTATACATCTCTTGCTTTCATCAAGTTAGTAGGAATTAGCAAAAATCTTAGCAAGTTAGAACTCTAAATAATTTCATGATTACAGTATACTGTATAAGTTAAAGCACAAATTTTAAGTTGGTAGATGTGGTTCCACATTTTGTGCTGTGAGACTCCCAGTCAAGTATTTTACCTCTTAATTGCAAATTATCTCATTAAAATATACATAGATAATAAATGCTGTTCACAAAATTATTGTATTACATGGGAGGATTGTTGTTGTTAGGTGCCATCAAATAGAGCACAACTCATAGTGACCCTATGAACAACAGACCTGAATCCTGTACTACCCTGTGCTAGCTGCACAATTTCTGACATACTTGAGCCTGTTGCTCTAGTCACTGTATCAATCCTTCTCAATGGGGTCTTCCTATCTTTTTTTGACCCTACACTCCTCCAAGCATTATAATCTTTTACAAGGAATAGCCTCTGCTAGCAATATGTCCAAAGCATGAGAGATGGAGCTTTGTCATCCTTGTCCCCAAGGAGAACTCTAGCTGCACCCTTTCCAAGACATACCTGTTAGTTCTTTTGGCACTCTATTCAGTACTCTTCTCCAAAACCAGAACTTAAATATATCAATTCTTCCTTTGTCATCCTTATTCACCATCCAGCTCTCAGATACAGAGTAAGTAACTGAAAACACTATGGCTTGAATTAGGCACATTTTAGTCCTAAAATAGACATTACTGTTAGTTAGCATTTTGGAGAGATTCCTGACAGCTGACTTGACCAAAGAAATGTTTCCTTATCTCCTGTATGCCAGTACCAAGAGTGCTGATTGTGGGTCCAAGCAAGAAGAAATCATTCATTGACTGTTTCAATGCTTTCTCCATCTATCATGAAGTTGCCCACTGGTCGATTGGTAAGGATGTTTGTCTCCTTCATATTAAGATGCAATACAAATTGAAAGCTGTAGTCCTTGATATTCTGCAACAAGTTCTACAGGTCCCCTTCACTTTTAGCAAGCAATGCTATGTCATCGACATAAGATAAATCTTCCTTTGATCCTGATGCCAGAATTTTCTTCATGGAGTCCAATTCTGTGAATTATGTACTCAGAGTACAAAATGAATAGGTATAGAGAAAGGATATACCCCTGATGCACATCCACTCTTAATTTAAACCATACAGTGTTTCCTTACTCACTTCAGCTAACATCTTATTGGTCTAGGTATAAATTTTGCATGAGCATAATTAAGTGTTCTGTAAATCACATTCTTCTCACTGTTAGCCATAATTTGTTGTGATCCACACAATCAAACTCCTTTGCATAATCAGTAAAACCCAGACAGACTTCTTTTTGGTGTTTTCTACTTTCAGCTAAGATCCAATTGGTGATCAATGTGTCATGGCCTCTTCTAAATCCATCTTAAATTTCTGGTAGTTCCCTGTTAATATGCCGTTCCAATCATTTTTGGATGATCTTCTGCAGTATTTTGCTTGCACTGATATTAATGACATAGATTGATAATTTCCACGTTCTGTTAGAACCCCTTTCTTGGGAACGGGAACAAATAAGGATTTCCTCCAGTCGGTTGCCAGTCAACTGTCCTCCAAATTTCCTGGTGATCATGTTCAAGTTTGCATCTTTTTAGTTGAAAAATGTCAATCAATATTCATTTATTCTTAGGGCTTTATTTTTTAAGTAAAATTTCATTTCAATTGTGATTTTAATGAAAATTCACAGAGAAGTTAGATTTTCATTCATTCACTGTTTCACATTTTACCCCTTGCCCTTCCCCCAGTCTACTTTTAATTTTTTTTCTTTTATTTCATTCATTGTTGCATAATTACCTTCATCTTCCCTCCCAGTCCTCTTTACAATGATATATCTGTTACTCTGGCTTGTTGTCGTACGTATAATGCCTAATCATTTATTCATTTTAGATAATTCTTTCTTTCATCTGTTCCAATGCTCCCATGGGGATCTGGAAGGAGAGTAAGATAAGAGTGGATCGATAAAGACCATTGCAAGAGCTTTATTTTTTGTCACTGTCGCCCTTTGCTCATTCTTCTTCCATTGACTGTTACTTATTAGGTGCTTTCTGAGATTGTTCAGTATTGATCAGTGTTTTTGGGTACAATGACTCTGCATATTCCATCTATCTTCTTTTGATGCTTCCTGGATCATAGAAGATTTTGCCCATGGCACCTTTCGGTATTCCAACTCAAGACTAGAATTTGGCTTTTTGTTCTTTCAGCTTAAGAGATGCTGACCAAGTCCTTCCCTTTCTATTCACTGACTCCAGATCACTGCACATTTCATTACAATATTTTGCTTTGTCTTCTCTAGCTGCCCTCTGAAGTCTTCTGTTCAGCTTTTACTTCAACATTTCTTCCCTTTGTTTTTATTTTAAACTTCACACTAATTTACGAAATTTTAATAAATTGTTTTAGAGAACAGATTCTTTCAATTTCCCTCACCTCCCCATTCATCAAATTGTACAACCCCATGATTAATGCCCCCCTCATCCTGCACATTCTCTCTCTTCTACCCTCTCTCCCACCCTCTCCCACCTCTCTTGGATCATTATACTCATTCTACAATAGGGGTTTTATACAATATTTATCCTTGTGGGACTAAGTTAGTTCACTCAGCATAATACTCTCCAGTCTCTCCCAAGTTAGGTAATAATTTACAAAATCATTGTTCCTGCGTGATGCACAGTATTCCATTGTGTGACTATACCATAATTTCTCAATCCATTCATTTGTGGTTGTGCATTTGGGCAGTAACAGTGGCAGAGTTTAACAGGGCAGCAAGTAATAAATGTTGGAGGGGATGTGGTGAGAAAGGAATTCTTATACATTGTTGGTGGGATTGTAAAATGGTCCAACCATCCTGGAAGGCAGTTTGGCACTTTCTCAAAAAGCTGAACGTAGAAATTCCACATGACCCAGCTACTCCACTATTTGGAATACACCTTGAAAAAATGAGAACTGAAGCAGAAACAGAGATTTGTACACCAATATTCATAGCAGCATTACTGACCATCTCAAGAACATGGAAACAACCCAAATACCTTCCCTTTGTTTTGACTTCTCAATGCTCTAATGTGATTTTCATAGTTTCTTATGACAACCATTGGCTTCTTCTTTCTCCTCTGGCTTTGTAATTGCATTTACTCTCTTCATGGATGATATCCTTGATTTCATTCCAAAACTACTCTAATCTTCAATCATTGGTGATCAATGCCTCAAAACTGTTCTTAAGATGATTTTTTTTAAATTCAAATAGAATAGATTCAAGGTCATGTTTTGCTTCTTGTGGAATTTGAACTTGCAGATGAGTAATTGATAGTCTGTTCCACAGTCAGCACCTGGTCTGGTTCTGATTCCTGATATTGAGCGGCCCCAATGGTTCTAATGGTTCTTTCTGAAGATGTCAAATCTGATTCCTGTGCTGACCCTCAGGTAAGGTCTATGTGTAAAGTCACCATTTGTGTTTCTTTAAAAATGTGTTTGCTATGAATAAATCATTGAATGCATAAAATTCAGTCATTCACTCTCCTGCCTAATTTCTGTCACCAAGTCTGTACTTTCCAACCACATTTCATTCCTCATTGCATTTCATTCTCCAATAACTACGAATTCATCTGAATTGCATGTTAGATCAATTTCTGACTGTAAAAGTTGGTAGAAATCCTTAATTTCCTTCTCTTTGGCATTAGTTTCAGTGCATATATTTGAATAATAATTGTGTTAACAGGTCTGCCTTGTATGTGCATGGATATAATCCTATCACTCATAATACTGTACTTCAGAATAGACTTTGAAATGGTCTTTTTCATTATCAATGCCATGCCACTCTTTCTCAGTTTCTCATTCCTAGGATAGATCATATGTCTGTCTGATTCAAAGAATCCCATGCCACTCCACTTCAGTTCACCAATGGCTAGTATGCTGAACTTCATGTGTTTTATTTCATTTTTTACAACTTCCAGTTTTCCTGTATTCGTACATTTCACATTCCAATTAGTAAGAGTTGCTTGCAGCTGTCTCTCCTTATATTTGAGTGACCTCCCATCTGAGTTATTCCTCTGATAATAAAACTATTTGTCTCTGCCATTTGTGGAAAGAGCCTAGAAGTTTCAAAGGCTGGTTGTTTCAGAAATGGGTGTCCAGCCTTACTTCCTAGCTTTTCTTATTCTAGGATCTCTGCTACAACCTAGGCACCAAGAGTGACCGCTCTGACACTTGGCACATTGGTGGCAGAGTTGCAGTCAGAACTGAGTAATGGTTGACCCTCCGTTGGATTTTCAGAGGTCAGAAGTCTTATGGAAGGAGACTGCCCACCTTTCTCTTGTGGAGCAGTGGTGGTTTCAAACGCCTGCCTTTGGGTTCTCAGTACAAATACTTAACCACTAGCCCTCCAAAGCCATATGTGCATGTATGCAAGTGTGTGTCATTAGTATGTGCCTCTGAGTTAAAACAGACTCATAACTGATTTTCCAGTAGGTTTTCAGGGGTAGTAAATCACAGGGGAGGAGACTGTCTTTTTTTCAGCTGGTGGATTAGGACCATGTGCCTTTGGATTGGAAGCATAGTTCCTTATAAATAGGCCACCAGCTGTTGTTCTTATGTGAGATAATGTTGAGTACAACTCAAAATGACCCAACAAACAACAGATCCAAATTCTGTCCAAGCTGTGCCATCCTCATCTTCTCTGACACACATGAACCCATTACTGTAGTCACTGTGTTGTTAATCCATCTTGGTGAGGGTCGCCCTCTCTTTTACTGATGCCCTTCCATCTTTCCAAGTACAAGGTCCTTTTCCAAGAAATAGCCTTTCTTAGCAATGTGCCCAAATTTTGTGAGATGAAGCTTTGCCATCCTTGCCTCCAAGGAGCACATTGGCCGCACCTTTTCCAAGAAGAATCTATTTGTTCTCTTGGCCATCCATAGGATATTTAATGCTCTTCTTCAACACCAAGGTACCAATTCTTCTTCAGTAAGCCTTACTCATTATCTAGTTCTCTGATGCACAGCAAGTGACTGCAAAGAACATGGCCTGCATCAGATTCACCATAATCTTCCAACTGACATCACTGTTCCTCAGTAATTTGCAGAGATCTCTGAAAGAGGTCTTTCCCAGTGCAGTAGGCCTCCTGATCTTCTGAATGCTGGTACCAAGGGTGTTGACTGCAGATCCAAGTTGAGATGAAATCCTTGACAACTGCAATCTTTTCTCTCTATATCATGACATGTCCACATACAGACACACACATACATACAAAATGGCTACTACATTATCCAGGGCATTGAGTAGAGATGACAGAAGAAGAGGGACTAGTCCCAAGAAAGGACATCAAGCTTGGAAGGGTAGAGGGTCAGCACAGAAAAGGAAGACCCTGTATGATACGGACTGCCACAGTGACCATGACAATGGGTTGGTGGGTCTGAAACTGCAAGGTTGGCTGATAATGGAATAAGGTGCAGAGCCATTTTTTCATAGGGTTGCTATGAGTCGTAGTCAACTCAAAGGCACAAAACAACAGTATCCAGGAAACTCTCTACTAAATGTCACCTATTAATAATATGTACAATGTTTACATATTACTAAAGATTCTTAGATGATTATATGCACAGTCAATATATAGAATGCACACATCAAAGACATTTTTGTTCCAGATAAAATACTGCTGTTGCTCTTAAGTGCTGTAAAATTCATCCCAACTAATAGTAATTCCAGGCACAATAAAATGAAGCATGCCGCCGCCTTTAGTGACCCGTGAACAGTTATTGCCATGCTTGAGCCCACTAGTATAGGCCTTTGCCAATCTGCATCTCTAACGATCTTCATCTTTCTTGATGACTCTGTACCAAGCATGATGTCCTTCTCTAGGTCTTGGTCACTCTTGATAATATTTCCAGCTCAGGTCTCACCATTTTTACATCTAAAGGAACATTCTGTCCTACTTCTTCCAAGGTCAGTTTGTTTTTCTGACAGTCCACGGTGTTTTTAGTATTCTCCATCAAGACTGCAATTTAAATGAATCAATTCTTATTTGTGCTTCCTTATTCATTGTCTAGATTTGGTAAGCACGGAAATGATCATGGCTGAGGCCAGACGCATCTTCATTCTCAAGGTCCTACCTTTGCTTTGGATAACTTAAAATATTTTTCTGCAGTGAATTTGTCCAATGCAATATGTTCTTCGATTTACTGACTTCTGCCGCCGTAAATATGGACCATGGATCCAAGTAAAATGAAATCCTTGATTACTTCAGTATTTTCTCCATTTATCATGATATTGTTTAATGGTCAGAGTGTGAACATCTTTGTCTTCTTTGTTGAAGTGTAATCCACAATGAATGCTCTAGTCTTCGGTTCTGAAAAGTACTCTTCACTCTTCACTTTAAAGAAGCAAGATAGAGTCATTTGTGTATCACAGATCCCTAGTGAGTCATTATTCAATTTTATATTTTTCTTGATTTAACCCAGATTCTTGGATTGTTTATTCAGTAGAAAGTAGCATACTGCCAGTATAAAACCTTGATAGGCATCTTCCTTGATTTCAAACCACTCTACATTCCTTGTATGTTTGAACAACAGCCTATTAGTATGCGTATAGATTGTATATGAGCACAATTAAATATTCTGAAATTCTGATTTTTTGCATTACTATATATACATTTTATCATGATGTATAGTGTTTAATGAATTTGCATATTTAATAAGACATTAGTAAGCATCATTCTGGTATTTCTTCCTTGGATCAAGATCTTATTTCTGTAATCTTATTCCTCATTCCACATCCTTTTTCAAATATGGCTTGAATTTCATTCAGGCAGTTCTCTGCAGTAAACAGTACACTGAAAGTAATTTTATCTTCAGTGTAACTTAACTTGCATGTAACAATTATGATTTTTTAAAAATAATTTCTTCAGTCTGTCAGATTACTTATCTTTGGTAGGAGAATAGATACAGATCTCTTCAAGTCAGATGGTTATATCACTGTATTCCAAGTTGCTGGGTAAAAATGAGTAAGTATTTCCAGTGTTCTGTTTTATGAAACATTTCTATTGCTGTCCCATCAGTTACTAGAGTAACTTGTGTATGAACAATTGATGGGTTGTTCCACATTTGGCCTTGATCTTGTTGACAGATGATAATGGAGCTTCTCCTTTGGCTTTTTCTACAAATATAGCTGATTTGATTCCTGTGTAGTTCAACTGGCAAGTTTCATGTGTTTACACACCACTTAATGTGTTAAAAAATGAGTGTGCAATGAATAAGTCACTGGTCTTTCAAAATCTATCATGTGAGTACATTTCTATCAAGACCATATTTTTCACACATTTGTCCTTCTTTGTTTTGTACTTTTTAATTTCAACTCTCAATAATTATTAATACATTCTAATTACAAGATTAATCTTCTTCTTGTTGTTGTTATGTGCCATCAAGTTGCTCATGACTCATAGCAACCCTACGTACAAGAGCCTTAAACACTGTCTATCCTGTGCCAACAACGCCGTCTCAAACACACTCATTCCCACCACTCCACTCACAGAAATGATCCATCTCATCGAGGGTCTTCCTCTCCTGCGCTGTCCCTCCACTTTCCCAAACATGATGTCCCTCTCCAAGGATCAGTCCCTCCTTGCAACATGCCCAAAGTATGTCAGACGAAGCTTCAGAATTCTTGATCCCAAGGAGCACTCCAGCTTCACCTTCTCCAGGACAAACCTGTTTGTTCTCCTAGCAGTCCATGGTATATTCAACACTCCTCTCCAGAACCAAAGCTCAAAGGCACCAATTAATTTCTATCAACCCTATTCACTGTCCAACTCTCTGATGCATAGCAAATAAATGCTGAGACTACAGCCTGGATCAGGCACACCTTAGTCTCCAGCCTGATGTCGTTGCTCTTCAGTACTCTTGAGAGGTCCCTCATGACTGACTTTCCCGAGGCAATACATCTCCTGATTTCCCGGCTGCTGTTACTAAGAGTGTTGACTGTGGAACCAAGTAAACTAAAACTGTTAACTATCTCAATCTCTGCAGCATCCATATTGATGCTGCCAATTGGCCCAGTGGTGAGAAACTTTGTCTTCTTGATGTTGAGCTTCAATCCATATTGAAGGCTGTAGTCCTTGACCTTCTGCAGCAAATGCTTCAGGTCTTTCTCAGTTTCAGCAAACAGGGTTGTGTCATCCGCATAACACAGGTTGCTGATGATTCTTCCACCAATCCTGATGCTGCACTTCTCCTCATAGAGCTCAGCCACCAAGAAAATCTGTTCTGCATACAGGTTGAAAAGGTATTGAGATAGGACACATCCCTGGAGTACACCCTTCCCAATTTTGAACTATGCAATGTTTCCTTGCTCTGTTTTGCTGACTGCCTCCTGATCCAAGTATAGGATTCGCATCAGCACAATCAAGTGTTCTGGGTTCCCATTCTTCTCAGAGTTAGCCACAGTTTGTTATGATCCACACAGTCAAATGCCTTTACGTAATCAATGAAACACAGATACACATTCCTCTGGTATTCCCTGCTGTCAGCTAAGATCCATCTAACATTCCTCCTCGAACAGCCCAGCGTCTCAGATGATCTGTTCTGCATACAAATTGAAAACTATGGAGCCAAAAACATCCTGAGGGACCCCCTTCTTGATTTTGAACCACCCAGTGTCTCCCTGCTCTTTCTGACGACTGCCTCTTGGTCCAAGTATAGGTTTCACATTTGTACAATCAAATGTTCTGGTGTTCCCATTCTTAGAGTCAGCCATAGCTTTTTGTGATCCACACAGTCAAAAGCCTTTGCATAGCCAATGAAGCACAGATAGACATTCTTCTGGTATTCTTCTCTGCTTTCAGCCAAGATCCGTCTTACATTAGCTATAATATCCCTAGTACCATGACCTCTTCTAAATCCAGTCTGCACATCTGGCAGTTCTCTGTTCACATATTGTTCCAAACATTTTTGGATAAGTTTCAGCAGAATCTTGCTGCTTATGATATCAGTGATATTGTTTGATAATTTCCCCACTCTGCTGGGTCACCTTTTTTTGGAATGGGAACAAATATCGGTCTCTTCCAGTTAGTTGGACAGCTGTCTGTCCTCCAGATTTCCTGGTACAACTTAGTGAGCACATCCAGGGCAGTGTCTGTTTGTTGAAATAAATCAATTGGCATGCTGTCAACTTCTGGAGCCTAGTTTTTTGCCAATTCCTTCAGAGTAACATGAACTTCCTCCTTCATCTTCTTCATCCTCTTGCTCATGTTATTTCATGAAATTCCTCTATGTCAGCCAATTCCTTCTGATACAGTGATTCTGTGTATTCCTGCCATCTTCTTTTGATACTTCCTGGATCATTTGACATTCTACCCAAGCTATCCTTAAGTATTTACACCCATGGCTTGAATTTGTTTTTCAACTCCTTCAGCTTAAGAAATGCTGAGCGAGTTCGGCTCTTTTGATTTTCTGACTCCAGCTCTCTGCACATTTCATTATATTAGCCTGCTTTGTCATCCCGAGTTACCTTTTGAAATTTTCTGTTCAGCTCTTTGATTTCTTGGTTTCTTCCCTTAGCTTTGGCTTCTTGGCATGCTAATACAATACTCAGAGTCTCATCTGACATCCCTCTTGGTCTTTTCTTCTTTTTCAGCCTTTGTAATGATCTTTTGCATTCTTCATGGATGATTCTTGATATCTCCAAGAGCTCATTTGGTGCTCAAGGCCTCAAACCTGTTCCTGAAATGGTTTTGAAATTTGAGTGGGAAGGACTTAAGGCCAAATTTTTGTTCCTGAGGACTTGATTTTCCTCAACTTCAGCTTGAACTTGCATATGAGTAGTTGGTGGTCTGTCCTACAATCAGCACCCGGCCTGGTTTTCACTGCTGATATTGAGCTTCTCCAGCTATTCTTTCCACAAATATAATTGATTTGATTCCTATGCATAGCATCAGGTGAGATCCATGTATATAGCCTGCGTTTATGTTTCTTATAAAAGGTATTTGCAATGAATAAATCACCGAATGTGCAGAACCCTATCATTCTATCTCCCACTTCATTTCTCTCACTGAACCCGTGTTTTCCAGATACTGATCCTTCTTCCTTGTTCCCAACTTTTGCATTCCAGTCTCCCATTATTATCAATGCATCTTGATTCTATGTGTGATCAATTTCCGACTGCAAAAGTTGGTAGAAATCTTCTATTTCCTCCTCCTTGGCTCTAGCTGTTGGTGCACATATTTGAATGATAGTGGTATTCACTCGACTTCCTTGTATGTGCATGGATATTGCTCTGTTGCTCACACATTGTATTTCAGGATGGATCTAGAAATGACTTTTTAATACCGAAGACCTCATGCACTTGCTGCGGAGGGTCAAGGATTGCAGCCTTCAGTATGGACTGAGGCTCAATGTCAAGAAGACAAAGATTCTCACCACTGGACCAATTGGCAGCATCAGGATGGATGGCGAAGAGATTGAGATTGTTCACAGCTTCAGTTTGGTCGACTCCACAGTCAACACTCTTGAAACCAGCAGTCAGGAAATCAGAAAGCGTATCGCGATGAGAAAGTCTGCTGTTAGGGACCTCTCTAAAGTACTCAAGAGCAACGGTGTCTCTCTGGAGACTAAGGTGCGCCTGATACAGGCCATGGTCTTTGCAATCGCTTGTTATGCATTAGGGAGTTGGACAATGACTAGAGAGGACAGAAGGAGAGTTGATGCCTTTGAGCTGTGGTGCTGGAGAAGAGTATTGAATGTACCATGGACTGCCAGGAAAACAAACAGATTTATCTTGGAGAGGATTAAACCAAACTACTCCTTGGAGGCAAGGATTCTGGAGCTTCGTCTGACATACTTTGGACATGTTGCCAAGAGGGACGGGTCCTTGGAGAGGGACATCATGCTTGGGAGGGTGGAGGGACAGCGCAGGAGGGGAAGACCCTCTATGAGATAGATTGATTCGGTGACTGGGGTAATCGGGATGGGTGTGTCAGAGGCAGTGCGGTTGGCGCAGGACAGAGCAGGGTTTAGGGCTGTTGTGCACAGGGTCGCTATGAGTCGCAAACGACTCAACGGCACATAAAAACAACAACCTTGGACATGTTGTCACGAAGAGTTAGTCCTTGGACATAAGATGTCATTGTGGGAAAAGCAGAAGGTCAGCCAAAAGAGAGAAAGACCTTTGAGGAGATGAGCTGACAATGAGCATGGAGGGGATTTTGAGGCTGACACAGGCTATTGCAATGCTCATATCTGCTGTTTATAGGGTCACTATGGATCCTATTTGACTTATGCCTTCTAACAATAAAAATAAAGACATTCATCTTTACATATTTAATATTATTTTGTCATACCCTCCCACTTTCCTGGATTCATGCTTCCTTCATTCCACCTACCAACTATTAATAGATATCTGCAACTGCTTCTTATTTTAAGTCATACCACATCAGCAAACAAGGATAGAGAAAACTGTAGCCATATCATTGAGACGGACTCAATTTCAAGGTGAATATTTTTTCTTTCTTGATGTTGAGATGTAATTTTTGACATTCTAAAGCAAGTATTTCAATTCTTTTCACCTCCTACATGCAAAGTTGTGTCATCTGCAGAATGCAGGTTATAGGTGAGTCTTCCTTCAAACCTGAGGCCACAATCTTCTTCACAGAGTCCATTTTCTTGAATAATTTGCTCAAAATATAGATTGAATTAGTATGGAGAAAGGCGATAACCCTAAAAAAGCACCTTTCCTGATTTTAAATCATGTTGTGCTCTCCTACCGAAGCAGTGTGGAACACTTACTACATAAGATCAAGGTCTACAGTCTTCAATATGGATTATATCCCAATGTCAAGAAAACAAAAATCCTCACCACTTAAACAGTAGGCAACACAATGATAGAGAGAAGATGGACTTGTCAATGATTTCATGTTATGTGTGGCCACAATCAACACCCGTGGTAGTAGCAGTGAAGAAATCAAAAGACATGGGGCACTGCTGGGCCAATATGATATTGGGAATGTCTCCAAAGGGTTAAAGAGAATGGATGCCCATGTAAAGAATAAAGTGAATCTGATCTCTGTCACAGTATTTTCGATTATTTCCTTTGCATCTGAAATGTGGACAATGAATAAGTATTAAAGAAGAATGTATACCTTTGAATTATAGTGTTGGTAAAGGGTATTAAATATAATATGGACTGATGAAAGAACAAACAATCCATTTTGAAGGAAGTACACAAAGAGTGCACCTTAGTGGCAAGAACAATGAAACTTTGTCTCACTTACTTTGGATATATTTTCAGGAGCAACCAGTCCTTTGAAAAAGACATCATGCTGGGAAAGGCAGAGGATCAGCAAAAGAGAAGAAGAGCCTCAAAAAGATGGACTGATGGGATGACTATCCCAATGAACTTGACCATGGGGGAGATGGTGAGGATGGTGCCAGATACAGCAAGATGCTAGAGGTAGAGCTTCCAGTCTCACAGAGATTAACAGTATGACACTACAGTATTACAAAATGTCAAAGATCTCCTGTTAATTGGGTCTCTCTGAGTTATGATTGCCTTTCTGACACTTAATCACCACAACAACCACTCTGAGAAACTGATTCTCTTTCCTAGTCATCTTTTCAATGACTTCCCAACCAGAAGGAATCAACGTCTTGGGTTATAATTTTGTTCCACTTCTATCTAAAAGGTATTTGATAGTCAAGGTTTTCAAGAGTTCCCATCTTTCTTAGTCTGGAAGCTCTGCTGAAACCAGTACAACATTGGGCATCCCTGTGGGTATCTGAGATGCTAATTAGTAGAGCTTCCAGTCTCACAGAGATTAACAGTATGACAACATGTCAGACAAGAAGTGGTAAAATACTGTAGCACACTGCCAAGACCAATCTTTGTGCTCTGACCACTATTTATTTAGTCAAGCCTTAAACAGAAAGATGTAAAATAAAATCCTGATAAGCCTACATAAATAAAAAGGCTACCAAGCATATAATCTAACCAAACACACCTACTCCTAAGAAGGGGTTTTGATCACTGGTAGAAAATAGTACACTCACCAAAACTTACTGTATCTACCAATTATGATGATTGTAGAAGAAGATCAGTTAAGAAACTAAACAGGGGGGAAAGTACTGTCTCAGTAGATTTTTCTTGGTTCTTTTCTATCACATCAGTATTTTCTATAAACAAGCTTTATGGAGTACACACTACTTGTACAAATTTCTCAAGCTGGGCATTTGTTATACTGGTGGCAATATCTAGACATTTGTAGTGTTCAAATAACTGTGAAAAAATAAAAAGGACTCTATGGCGGGCTATGATAAATAAAGAAATGTGGATTAGAGGGCTCAAATTCTCAAGATTGTTTTCTGTTGGTTAAAATATATTTTTTGTATGCCTACTATTTTTCTTGCACTATTTGGAGTATAGGAATACAGCAGTGAACAACACAGATTCTCTCGTGATAGGGGGTACATAATAAATATATAACGAAGAAGTTTACCATATTACACTTAGGGAAAAAGAATTAATTTGTGTAATTCTCATTGAGAATAAGTAACCTAGAGCCAGTGCAATCGTGTTTGACTCTTCTTCTCTTCAACTTATTTAACTATGGGACTAGAGTCTATTTTTTTCCCCCTGTACAAATCACTGCAGTGCTTTTAATGAATTATCAATTATAAGACATGTATCTATTTCTGTTTACTTTCTTAATAATGTTTGCTTATATGTTTGTGTGTGTTCTTATTTATAGTCCTATTCATGTTTACTGACTAAATTAGTTTTCTGCTATAACCGATAACAGAAAATTTAAAAAGCAGTATTTTTTCCTGATTTTCTGATCATTTCCCCCCCCCTCACTCTCACAAGATATGTGACTTTTCAGATATAAAAAGAAACCAAGGACTTAATTGCTTAAGAAAAATCCCCATTTGGTGCTCATATCTTCCATCAAAATAAATTTAAAAATTAAGCAAATAAAAGAGAAACATCTAAAAGAATGCATGTTACTACAAAAGAGCACATCATATTAATGTTTAGTTTATAATTACCAAGATTAACCAAAATAAAGTTGGTAAGATTGTGAGAATGAACATGTGTATTCAGTTCTTTTTTTTTTATTTTATAATACTGCTTATTTTATAGGTGTAGTTCCATTTGTCTTCCCATTCCTTTGGAGGGTATTTATAGACTAGAGTCTATTTTATAACATCTTTGAGTCTCTTTTTACTCATTTGTAAAATGACTAATTAAAATATTTTTTGTAGAATTTCTAAGAAAACAACAGATAAAACAGAAATGACTCTTCCAAAATCTGGCACATAATTTCAGACATTTAAAAAATTTTTTTTTCCTTCTTCCTTTGCAAAATAATTTTTCCTTCCAACTTCAATATTATAATCACAATATTATATTTTTTATGTCAGAAGAGACTATGAATACTGCACTAGAACACCAAAAAATCCAAAGCAAATGGAAAAAAATCAAGATGTTAAGGAGCTGAACAGAAGATTTCAAAGGGGAAAACTGTAAGATAAGGCAAAGTATTATAATGAAAAGTGCAAGAAACTGGAATTGGGAAATCAAAAGGGCTGATTTCTTAAGGTGAAGGAACTAAAGAAGAAATTCAGGCCACAAGTTGCAATGTGTAAGGATGCTATGGGATCAATACTGAATCATTCAGGAAACATGAAAAAAGATGGATGGTATACAAAGTCACTCTACCAAATAGAACTGGATGACACAGAAGAATTTCAAGAAACAGCATATGCTCAAGAGGTAACGGTGACGAAGGAGGAAGTTCAGGCTGCTCTAAAGGACTTGACAAAAAAATAAAGCCCCAGAAATTGATGGAATACCGATTGACATATTTCAACAAACAGATTCTGCCCTTGACGTGCTCACCAGGTTGTGCCAAGAAATCTGGAGGACAACTACCTGGCCAACTGACTGAAAGAGATTCCTATTTATTCCCATTCCAAAAATAAGGTGACATAACAGTGTGGACATTATTGTCCAGTATCACTCATATCACACGCAAGCAAAATGCTGTTGAAAAGTATCCAGAAGTGATGGAATCGTACACTGACAGAGAATTACCAGAAATACAAGCTGGGTTTAGAAGGGGTTGTGACACTAGAGACATTATTGCCAATGTCATACGTAATCATGGCAGAAAGCAAAGAGTCCCAGAGAAATGTCTATTTGTGTTTCATTGACTATGCAAAGGCATTTGACTATGTGGATCATGACACATTGTGGCTAACTTTGAGAAAAATGGGAATCCTCAAACACTTGATTGTGTTTATGTGAAACTTATAATTGGACCAGAAAGCAGTCCTCAGAACAGAGCAGGGAAACACTGCATGTTTCAAAATAAGGAGAGGAGTGCATCAGAGATGCATCCTGTCTCCATACTTTTTCAATCTATATGCAGAACAGATTATTCAGAAAGTAGGGCTTTAAGAGGAGGTATATGGCATCAGGATTGGAGGAAGACTCATCAACAACCTGCGTTATGCAGATGACACAACCTTGCTTGCTGAAACTGAAGAGGACCTGAAACCCTTGCTGCAGGAGGTCAAGGACTGTAGTCTTCAATATGGATTGAAGCTCAACATCAAGAAAACAGATTCTGGCCACTGAGCCAGATGGCAGCACCATGAAAACTAGAAAAGAGACTGAGGCTGTTAAAATTTACAACTTGCTAGGCTCCACAACCAGCAGTTAGGAAATCAAAGACAAATTTCACTGAGAAAATCTACTGTCAGGGACCTTTCCAGAGTACTGATAAGCAATGATGTCAGTCTAGAGACTAAGGTTCACCTAATTCGGGCCATAGTCTTCACAATTACTTGCTATACATCGGAGAACTGGACAACAAGTAAGACGACAGAAGAAGAACCGATGTCTTTGAATTGTGGTTCTAGGCAAGAGTCTTGAAACTACCATGGAGTGCCAGGAAAACAAACAGACCTGTCTTGGAGTGGGTGAAACCAACTTTCTTCTTGGAGATTAGCATTTTGAAGGTCCGTTTCACATACTTTGGGCAAATGGCTTGAACTGGTCCTTGGAGAAGGACATCATGCTTGTAAGGGTGGAGACACAGCACAGGACAGGAAGACCCCAGAAGTGACAGATTGATACAGTGAATTGGGTAATGGGGGTTAGTGTGTTGAAATTAATGGGACTGGCTCAGGACAGGGAAGGGTTCAGTGCTGTTGCACATATGGTCACAGGCAACTCGATGGCACATAATAACAATGCATATCCAAACTTTTATATACTTATTTTTAATAATAAATTACACATGACATCAATTCTACTTCACCACTGGCATGATATCACACCTCAGAACTGTCTCACTGAATTACAATTACAAGCATTTGTTTCTATTATATAGGAACTTAAATATACGGCATCCTTTTGCTAAGGCAAAGGTGAGCGCCTCTGTGAATGGTTGATCAACACTTTTTTAAAAAGACTACCACAATTTTTTTTACATTACTTAATAGCTTCTAGTTACTTTTCCAGATATTTATGTTCACACAGTATCAGAAATGCACACAGATGAGAACAAAGTACTAGTTTATCTGACATCTGGATTCTGTCACAAGTACTAGCTCACTTTCTCTTTCTTAACCAAGTCTTTTTTTCCTAACTCAGGATTACATGTATCTTTAACATTGATAGGAAGGTAAATGAGAATAATTAAAAACTAAAGTCAACAATGAATTTAGGGTTTCTTTATAAGAAGTGATAAATATTTTGATTAGTAGTAAGTCTGGTAGATGCAATGCCTCCATTAGTAACTCTGTATCTAACCACTCATCTATACCTAGTATTTACTCTGAGAATGTTTGATAATTGTGAATAGTGTTAACTTTCAACAAATAGTACAAATCAGGCTATTCAGTATGCTGTTTTTCATTTATTTCAATAAGAATTAAGAAGAAAAAAGTTAATAAAAATTGGCTGAAAGTTTATGAATAGTTTGGTAAATCAGTTGGCTAAACATTCATCATAGTCAAATGAGAACAAAAGGAAAAACAATTAAGCAGATATTCTTGAAACATCATTTTGTGATAATCACCATTAATAGTCTGATCATGACAAAGTTTTGCAGATATCCTTAGAATGTGGAAAAAATGTTTCTTTTTCTTAAGAAAAAGATGTTTTTTAAAAAAGAAAAAGCTTTATTTTAAAACCCTAATGGAACAACTTATTACTACAAAGCAACATGATTTTCAGCATTTGCTGAAGATGAAAGACTGTAACCTTTAATACGGACTGCATCTCAAAGTCAAAAAAACAAAAATCCTTGCCACTGTATTGATAGGAAAGATCAGGATAGATGGAGAAAATACTGAGACTGTCAACAACTTCATCTTACTGAGAGTGCACCCTCTACCAGCAGTCAGGAGGTCCAGAGATGTATTGTACTGGGAAAGTCAACAGTCAGAGACCTCCCCAAATTACTGAGGATCAATGACAGCTCTGTTTCTTCTGGAAGTTCATCAGATTAATGAAACACTCTTACCCAATACCATAATTCAAAGGCATATATTCTTCTTTGGTCTCTCTCCTATCACTGTCCAAGTTTCAGATGCATAGGATGCAAATGAAAATACCGTGAGTTAGATCAGGCACATCTTAGTCTTTAAACTCACATCCTTCCCTGCAGTTCAAGAGAGGTGCCTGACAGCAGATTTTGTGGGTGAATAAGCTTATATAGCAGTTTTCCCCTTGTTTTTCTAGGCTGCCTGGGGATGTAGACGTTAAATGCTAGGCCACTAAGAAGAGTCAGACATTGGAACTCACTGGGAGCTCCACCTAAGAAAAATATGGCAGTCTAAGTGGCAATTCTACTCCTTCCCGGACTGCTGCTGGGAGTCAGAATCAACTCCATAGCAGTAGTATTATTGATTTATTTTTTTTTTACTTATCCTCCCAACTCATTTTGCATGAATAGAAAGTCTTCTGTTCCTTCTTTTCTTAAAAGAATTCTAAAGCAGAAGCTGCTAGTGAGACATCTGCTTTGGGAGTCTATCTGGGAGTCATAACGCCCAAGAACACTGGAAAAAATTACATCACATGACACTGAGGGTTACTCAAGGAGAGAGACAGAGAGTCTCACACTGTTCTGAGATGTTGCTCAGTCAAGTAACAAGACATTACATGAATGGCTGTGTGGAATAGTACAAACAAGGCTAGATCACAGAATTAAAACTTTCCACCTCAGAAAAGGACCCTCATACCCATGACAAGTCATACCGTAGAACTATTAGGCTTCAGGATAACAAGATTAGCATAGACCAAGACATACAGATCAAACTCCATTCCCTTATTTCTTCCAGCCTGTTAGGTGCCAGGGTGCATTTTTGGTCTTGAAATCAAAAGAAATAAAAGAGCTTACATTCTGGAAGTGGAAAACATACAAACCCTTAACAGCCTTAAGGGATGGAGTGAAAAGGAATGCAGAATAAGGGATAGAGTAATACACATGTGGTGAGTCATATTATATAAAGTGGTCAAGAAAGACTTTTGGTGACACCTGAACTGAAAGAAAAAAAAGCCACTAAAAATCATTGCTGTCTAGCTGTAACTGACTCATAGCTGATGCGCCATCAGGTTTCAAAGACTACAAATTAAAAAAAAAATCCCACAACTAAAAAACCAAAGACTATAAATCATACAAAAGGTGACTGCCAATCTTTCTCTGATGGAGCTGCTTGTGGATTTGAATCACCAGAAGGGTGGTGCCTTTGGGTAGCAGCACTTCTCTCTAGGGACTCCACCACCTGAACCTGACACTTGAGCACTGTCCTAAATAGAGTGAGAAAGTCTTGAAAACACCTAATGTATCAGGAGTATCAGAGCTAACAGTTAAGTCACAACAGTGAGGGTGAGGCACAACCTGCAGAGAATCACAGGACCTGAATGAGCGCTAGAGATACTTGTGTTACTGTTGAGATACTTGAGATACTGTTACTGAGTTGACTGCAGCTCACAGCTCCCTTCAATCTTGTACCATTCCATCAGCCTCTGCCATACTCCACCCATTGTTGCAGTCACTGTGTCATTCATCTCATTGAGTTTTTTCTTCTCTTTTGCCGACTCTCTAACTTTCCCAGATAGATGTCCCTCTCTGAGGTCTGTTCCTCTTGATAATATGTCCAGTGAAGCGATTGAGATTGTACACAGCTTTAGTTTGCTTGGCTCCATAGTCAACAGTCTTGGAACCAGCAGCCAGGAAATTAAAAGGCACATTGCCATGGGAAAGTCTGCTGTTAGGGACCTCTCCAAAGTACTGAAGAGCAATGGTGTCTCTCTGGAGACTAAGGTGCATCTGATACAGGCCATGGTCTTAGCAATCACTTGTTATGCATCAGAGAGTTGGACAATGACCAAGGAAGATAGGAGGAGAATTGATGCCTTTGAGCTGTGGTGCTGGAGAAGAGTATTGAGAATACCTTGGACTGCTAGCAAAACAAATAGATTTGTCCTGGAAAGGGTTAAACCGGGTGGCTCCTTGGAGGCAAGGATTCTGAGGCTCTATCTAACATACTTTGGACATGTTGTGAGGAGAGACCGGTCCTTAGAGAGGGACATCATGCTTGGGAGGGTGGAGAGACAGCGCAGGAGAGGAAGGCCCTCTATGAGGTGGATTGATTCAGTGACTGGGATAATTGGGATGGGAGTGTCAGAGACAGTGCGATGGGCACAGGACAGAGCGGAGTTTAGGGCTGTTGTACATAGGGTCGCTATGAGTCGCAAGCGACTCGACGGCACATAACAAACACAAACAACATTTGAGAGGGTGTTTTAGAAGGAGTACTATGGTTTCATTTGAACATGTGAGAGGGTGTTTTAGAAGGAGTACTATGGTTTCATTTGCTCAAGACAGATTTGTTTGTTCTTTTGGCAGTTCATGTTATAGTCAATCTTTCTCTACAACATCACAATTCAAAGGCATTAATTCATTTTTGAGCATCCCTAATAATTGCTCAACTTTCAGATGCAATGAAAGCAATTGAAAATATCACAATTTGAATCTGGTGCATCTTAATTTTTAAAATGACATCCTTGCTTTTTAGTAGTTTAAGGAGTATTCAGTACTTTAAAGACGGTATTATTTTCCCAATGCAACTCATCTTTTGATTTCTTGGCTTCCCTTGCCATGAGTGCTAATTGCTTATACACATAAAATGAAATTGTTGACAAATTCAAGATGCTGCCTATTGGTCCAGTGGTGATGATTCCGTTTTCTTGATGTTGAGATGTGATTAATATTGAAGTTTTTTTCCTTCTACAATAAATGCTTCAAGTTTTTTTTACCTCCTGCCAGTTAGGTTGTGACATATGAATAAATGTTGGTTTTGATGCGTTTTCTTCTGTTTCTTCTGCCAAAATCTCACTTCTACAGTACAGCTTGTTGAATGATTTCTTCAGTATACAAGTTTAATATGCATAGAGAAGGAATACATCCATGATACACACCGTTCCTGATTTTTAATCAGACAGTATTCCTCTTTTGGTTTTACACTGCTTCTTGGTATATGTAAAGCTTTCACAATTGAGCACAATTAGGTGTTCTGGGATTCTTATTCTTACTATTATACATAAGAGGCTGCGAGATGGGAGGGAGGAAATAAAAAATAGACTCCGAGGCCACTGTCAGTAGTAGTTCTGTGTGCTTTATAAGAAGCAGCAAAGGAGCCCTGGTGGTACAGTAATTAAGCACTCAGCTCTTAATCCAAAAGTTTGCAGTTCAAAGCCACTAGCCAAGTACGAGAGAAAAGACTTAGAAAATCATATAGCCTTAGAAATCATGTAAAGCTATTCTATTCTGTCTTAAAGGTCTACTTAAATGAGTTGGAAGTGACCAAAGAGCACTGAACAGCAGCAACATGAGCTGGAATGAACTAGACAGTTAAGAAAAACAGGAAGAAACACCTGAAGGATTTTTAAACATGGGTACAAAATAATCAGACACAAAATTTTAAAATACTACTTTAAATGTCTGGTAGAAAACTAACTGTAGAGTGTAAGAGGGAAACCACTCAAGACTAATTAATATTGCATGACTTAGACCTGGGTGATAGTGCAAGTGGTAAGAGGTAATTAGATCTGGGGTCTCTTCTGATAACAGAAGAAGTTGAATGACCAGGGGACTGAATGTAAGTAAAAAGAAGAATCATGTATGACAGCGTTCTTTTTACTGTGGCATCTGGATCAGTGAAGTTACTATTTACTTATAAGAGGGTAGAGAGGTACAGGACCACTGAGGTAACTGAGTATCAATGTCTGATTAAAATTTAAGGGAAATGGTGGTGATGGTGGCTGTTAGGTGTTAAGGTGGCTCAGAATCAGAGAGACCATGTATACAACAGTATGAAGCCTACTTGATTCTCTTCCATTCTCATATTCTTCACTCTTCCATAATTGGTTCACTCACATTGTCAATCCTTCAGGTGGTATGTCTTCCTGTCCTTCCCGGACACTGTACTTAGTGTCTTTTTCCCAGGGGCTGTCCCTTCCATTTATGTCCAAAGTATGGGAGATGTTTCACCACATGTGTTACTACGGACTAATTCAGAAAGAGTGGTTCTGACTAGAGGCCACAGGCAAATTACTCGCAGGAAACAGAAGCAACATATCTCTGGTACTTATCATGAGTAACGTAAAAGGAAAACAAAGGCAAAAATGTCCAGACGGGGAACAGATCATACAAAGCAAAAACAAAACCCCTCACAGACATACATATTAATCACGATGTACCACTGAAATGGAAAATTTTATGTTATGAACACATCATAAAATGTATGTTATTATAAACTACCATTTCTGACTATATTAAACTTGCTTTTCATTAGTATTTAACACAAATATTTTCTTTTTTTTAAATTTGATTTTTAAAATGACTATTCACATTTAAGGGAGCTCTGGTGGCATAGTGGTAAGAAACTGCACTGCAATCCCAAAGGCATGTAGTTAAAATCCACCAGCTACTCTGCATGAAAAGACCAGGCAGTCTGCTCTTATGCAATTAACTGCCTCATAAAAACCTGCTAAAGGCTCAGCTCTGGGTCGGTTCTTACTCGACGGTCCAGAGCAACATTCAAATTTAACTTTCATGCTTTGTATAAAGCTTTAAAAATATAAGTGAAATAATGGACAATAAGCATAAACCTAAAATGAATAACTTCTATAACTATGACACAACGGAAGCTGTTTAACTTACTGAGATTTCCTATTACAGGTTTTCATATCCTTTTTACATCTGTTCACTCATATATTCTCCCTTCAATGTTAGTAAGGTCATCTACACAAACTGTAATAACATTTCAGGAGAGATAATTAATTTGATAGGATACAACCACATCTTAAGCTCCACATGAACAAATCACTTAAGCCATTTCATTGCATTTCTATACAAAGCGTAAAGTCAAGTTAAAATCAACAACTCATCAAAGCTTTTTATCCCTTCATAATCTCGGCTGATGAGAATGACATTCAGGTATTTTATTAAGATGTCTGAGGAAGCTGATAAGAAAGGAATAGACTTTGTGGTTTGTATTGAATTTATAATTAAATTGCAGATAAAAATATCCCAAAGATTTACTTTAAAATTTATATAGATTAAAATTGGTAGTTATTAGGTTTCAAAACTATATATAAATAGCTTTATCTTTGGATCACAAATCAAGCACAAAAATATTCACCTGTTAAAAACAGTGTCATTTTAATAACAGAGCCTATTTCTTCACTGATACCCTCAATTCAATAAATATGCATTGGCATTGGGTACTGTTATTAATTCATTTTATTGCCCAAAAATATGTGCAGTAAATCCTAACCCCTTTCTGTGTGGTTTCAATCGTACTTGGGAATGGACATTTCTATATTACATTTAGGAGCCTGTTTGATAATTTTACAAAGGACTATTCAAATTTAAGAGGGCTCTGGTGCTCTACAAACCAGGTTGCTCCTTGGAGGCAAGGATTCTGGGGCTTCATCTGACATACTTTGGACATATTGTAAGGAGAGACAGGTCTTTAGAGAGGGACATCATGCTGGGTAGAGTAGAGGGACAGCACAGGAGGGGAAGACCCTCTATGAGGTGGATTGATTCAGTGACTGGGGTAATCGGGATGGGTGTGTCAGGGGCAATGAGATTGGCACAGGATAGAGCAGGGTTTAGGGCTGTTGTACATAGGGTCGCCATGAGTCACAAACGACTCGAAGGCACATAACAACAACAACAACAACTGGTGCTCTAGTGGAAAGAAACTGCACTGGAGTCTCAAAAGCATGTTTTAACACTTTTGTGTTTGTTTAGTAAAACAAACAACAACAACAAAATGTTAATCACAGAGCAGGAAAGCACAGTGGGAAGAAGATGCCACCCTACATGAAGGTAACCAGGGAACCAAAGAGCAGGAGCTAAAAAGCACTTTCTCCTACAATCAACAGGGGATAATTTTTTCTTACAGAGGTATTGACCTGACTTTGGACTACTAGCCTCCTCCTTGACTGTGAGGAAATCACTTCCTATTTGTATTAATGCTGCAAACTGCAGTATATTTCTATTACAGTGGCACTAAAGGAATTAGGACATACATGTATTTACTTAGCACTATATAAGCTGTACATACTCAACTCAAATAAAATCTCAACTCAAATCATCCCCATGTAGTTGGAGCCACCTCATAACTCAAGGTTAGAAATCATTCCTCTTTCTCCATTGGAGCCAATGGTAGATTTGAACTGGCAGAAAGACATAGTATTTGGATAACAACAGCAACTCCCTATGATCTTTGCCACCAACTCTCCTCCCCCCCAAAAAAAATCCCCAAGTCCATGGTTGAGTTGGGTTTGATTTACCACAATCCTCCAATGGATTTTGAGGGAGCTCTGGTCTGAGTCCATAGGGAACTGTGTTGTTAAAATAAAGGTAGTATCTCCCTTACAGCTTGAATCTCCCAAGCGCTCTGAGGAAGAAAGATGGGCAGTCTCTTCCAATGTGATTTACAGCCTCGTAAAACCCAGTGAGATTTCAGCCAAGAATTAGATCTGACTCCAAGGCAAGGAGTTTGAGGTTTTGAAATTGGTTTGTAAATCGATGGGAGGAGATTGTCCATTTTTTCCCTGGGGAACAGCTGGTAAGAGTCAAACTGCTTACCTTATGGTTACCAGCTTGATTCCATTACACACTACACCACCAGGGCTCCTTAGGGCCAAACAGGTGAACCAGCACAGCTACAAATCCCTGCGGTCATGAATTTATAAAACTGAAACTGTCTTAAGCGCAACAAAAACAAGGAAGGTGATTTGATCTCTAATAGATTGTTTGTTCTAGTTGGAATATCCAGGGTAGGTTTCCTAAGAAATAGATGCTTCAATTAAAATATATGACAAAAAACTCTTTGATTTGTAGCTGAAGTAGAGGCACACATATTCTAAGAGAAGATGCCTATGGCAGGAACACACAAAACCACCACATTACATGCACGGTGTGTGGGAATAAGAGAATGAGTGAAGATAAGCTTTCAGATCATGAGAGCATAAACTCTTCTAGTTTCTCATCTGTATTAAGGAATCTTGTCAGTATTTGGTATTTCATGAAGGCCACTCTGAAAGCAATGTGGGTAATAGGTTGGAATAGAGAAAAGGAGACTAGAGATAAGGCCATCTACGCTTAAATCAGAGTGAGGGTATGTTAAGGGAGATGTGGATTAATGAAATTACACGTGAGCTAACTCTCTAAAGCAGATGGAATCGCAGGATGGGCAGGATAGGAACATGGGATGGAATGATGAACTTAGAGGGAACCAGGATGCCTCCCAGTTTCTGGGATTGTGGCGCTGAAGGGGAGGTGATAAATGCCGTGTCTACTGAGATACTGGAAGAGCACCAGGTTTGGGAAGTAACGTGATGAGCTCAATTTTGAGAATTGCAGAGAATGTTGTACCTCTGAGACATCTGAGGTTTCAGGAATGGTTTTATTAGTCAGACTGAATTAAGAGCAGAAGGCAGCCAAATAGTAGTAGTCTACTGTGTCAAATGCCAAAACACACCCACTAGCTTAAATGACAGAGATCCCAGGAGGTGTGTTTGTATGGAATCATAGGTCCTCATGCCAAAAGATGTATGTGGAATGGAGCTTAGAATTGTGGATGTGGACATGGATACTACAACTGTAGACAATTCTACCTTTAAAGGGGAAAAGGTCAGCCCAAAGGGGATGAAATCCAGTATCTGTTAACAAGAGTATGCAAAATAAAAAAAAAATTATGATTAGGCATAAGCATTAAAACATACTGTTCTCTTCTAGGTTCAATTGAAAGATGGAAGGAAATTACATTTAAATCTAATTTTTGGGGTCTTAGCTAACTCTCCAATTATGGCCATGGCTAAATTATACCTTACTGAAATTGTCCACTTTGAGGTCATTCCTCCATAGCACTCTGACTTGATTTCTCCTCTACTGTGTTGCTGTGTGTTGTCAAGTCAATTGCAATCCATATCAAACATATAACAGTTCAGAACTGCCCCACAGCGGTTTTCTGGAGGCAATCTTTATGAAAGTAGGTCTCAGAGACTTTCTTCCACAGTCACTGGGTAGATTGAGAAAGAAATCTATTAGCAATTGAATGTGTAACCATTGTATTGGCAAGGTTCCTTACATTTTCCCTAATACTTAATATACCATAACTATGTGTGTGTCAGAGTGGAATTACAGTGTTTTCAAAGCTGTAATTAATCAGAAAGAGAATGCTAGACCAGTCTTCCAAGTTGTCCCTGGGTGGGTTTGAACTACCAACCTTCTGAGTAGTTGCCAAATACTTAAATATCTGTGCCACCCAGAAACTCATGTATGTAAAGTGGATGGTCATAAATCCACAAAGAGTTAAAATATCTCTGTAAAAGCAAACAATCAAGATATATTCCTGAAATGCATCCTATCCTTGGAAAATATTTTTGCTTAAGTCATCGAAAACATAGTTTCCAGTGGGTAACTGGGACTAAATCTGGAGAGATGGGTGATTTCCAGAATTACACCCTTAATGCTACAATTGTCAACACTCTTTTCTGAAAAAAAAAAAAAAAAAAAA
>NW_006399771.1:9262122-9287791 GCF_000299155.1 Elephantulus edwardii
ACAACAACAAAAAAACAAAGCAAACAACAAAAAAAAACCCCAAAAAACAAACAAAATAAAACAAACAAAAAAAAATGAAACAAAACAAGGAATCAAGAATTTTCTCAGCATTTCATTATGCATTAAAACAGTTCAGAGCACCAAGAGCTCAGGCAAAATGATTTCCAATAGGAAACTTCACATGGATATGCAGTCAGCATGATCTCCGTGTTGGAAATTACTGCAACTGGAAAACCCCCTTGAATACTGGTTTGCTATTAGCAACAGCTACAACCACTCTGCTGGGAAGTTTATGCAGAGTGCTTCTTGTTTGTCATAACCAACTCCAAAAGTATTCCTTGGATCACTCCATCTCAAACTGGTTAGCAACAGCATGGGAAGCAGTTATGCTGATTGGCTCCCATCAGGCCAGCCTGAGCTCACGGCTGCACAAGTCTGAACCCTGTGATGATGGTTAGGAAAGCTATGCTGGAAGAGTGGAAAGGCAGCAGCCCAAACAACAGCTGCTCTGCAGCTGGGTCACAAAGGAGAGCAAAAAATCCCTCGACACCATAAAAGGTAGCAGATGATGGGAAGGCCACTGCAGGCCTCCATTCGTCACTGGCCGGGTGCCACTTGTTCTCAACTCTGAATGCTCTCACAAGGGGATGAAGCCAGATGTAAATAATTCTTTAATTTCATACTTTTTATTTCCATTTCTTTTGGGGGGGAGGAGGAGGAGGAGGAGAATGCTTCAGCAGTAAAAACCATGGATGGCTTATTTAATATACTTAGACACAAAACTCTTTGATGATTCAACCAACGGACTGGAAAGGGCTCTGATTTGACAGCAGAATCCTGAGTCCTAGTCCAATTCTGATCTCACAAAGTCATACAATCTAAGAAAGTCATCAACTATGGGTTTCATTTTGTCAGTTGTAAACTGAAAACTCTCACATAATATAAACTTTAAAGATTGTGGCTATCTGTGCTAGAAGAGTAGAATTCATTTTATAGGGGGTGATCATTAGTGGAGGGAAAAAATATTCAAAAGAAGTGAAATCCATGTCATCTTATTTTGCTTCTAATGCTTTTCAGTCCATGACCCATGACCCCAAAAAAACCTAACCCATGGTATAAAAACCGGATATTGAAGAGATAGGATTCAAAGAGAAAGGATTTAACTTAAATGCTTATACTGTTAATGGTATATTCCAGAACTTCAAGAACAAGAATCATATTATTTAGTGATCAATGAGCATTAGCCCATATACTGAACCATTATTCCTCTCTAATCAGAGGATGTGTACCATATGCTTGCCGTCACCTCAGACACTGGGTATGTAAAGATAAAATGAAGCGTTTCTGCTTTTCAAGTTCAAATAACAGAAGAAGGGCTCTGAAGGTAGACATTATCAATTTCAAAGAATATAAAAGAGTTCTCATGCATAGAAATCCTAGATCAGAGTATTTGTTCAGTCTGAGTGAGCCAGGGAAGTCTTTAAAAAAGGACAATACACTTCAGCTGAACAGAAAGAAGACAGGTCAACCAGTCATCTAGGCAACTGGTTATTTAGCTAGCCTGTGTCGATAGTTATAACATTCTCTCCAAAGATGTAAATTAAGAACATTATTTCAAAAGCAAATTTAATAATGAAGATATTTCCTAATTCTAGAACCAACAATGAATGGTACTTGCAATTTACAAATGTCATGTTGATATCAACCAACTCAAAACACTTATTGAACAGAATCAAGTGAACAGTTATACTTACTAAATTTTTATTTTCTGCCAAGCTAAAGATTTTTATCTCCTTTCTGTGAATTATAATTTTATGAGATTTATAAAAAAAAGACCAATGTTGCTTACTGTCAAGCAACATTTACTCTTCTAACACTTCTAGACTGTGAAGTGACTAGAATTGCATATACAATTACAAGAACCTCAAAGCTAGAAGGAAAGAGAAAAATCACACATACATACAAACATATATATATATATATATATATATATATATATACATGTACACACACCCAGCAAATGGCTGGAGATTGGCACATTACCAACAGAAAGAGGCTGTATGTATAAGTACATATGACAAGCATATCACCGAACTGGATCATTCCCAAGTTCTAGCAATACACTGTGCAAACATACATGTGTCTTGGCACTATTACAAAATAAAGAGGGTGGGTTTTTTTTCTATTTTTGACAGTAAGAGAAAAATGTATGATTTCACAGAAAAATGTGGACCACTAATGGGTAAATTGAGTACAGAAGTGACATGGTGATGGAAATAGAAAGTTTGAACTTCCTTGCTTCTAGATGGACAGTTTAATAGTAGTTCAGCTTAGGGCTAAATTATTACTGTCAACATCTAAGATCTCTTTGACCTTGGTGGGAAAAAAAATACCCAAACCCCAAAACACATGATGACGGCTGCACTGGAATCAGTGAACATCAACCTCTCAAATGGTCTTCATCACATTTCACAGCTTAAAGGACACCTGAGCTGGCAGGCTCATCGGTAAGATTCAAGACTAAATTTACACCCCAATCGTAACAGATATTTTTGCAAAAGAAATGTGAAGGAGTGGAGGGCAGTGAGATCAACTTAACACCATTCCTGGTTCCAGAGCTCTGTAAATATAAAGCCATTTGGAGGGACTATGTTGACCCACTGAGCGTCTCCTGAGATGCACGAACACTCTGGAGTTTATGGTGCCTCCTTGTGGAAAACACAAATAGAAGCAGGAGAAGAAGTAATATGTAAAAATACTACACTGTCTAAAGAAGTGGGCTTTTTTTTATTATAAAATAAGAAAGGCTGTATTATAAAAGGGAATCTCTGGTGGAGCAGCTGGTGTGGAGTCACACTGCTAATTCAAAGGCAAACACCAAACCTTGCTGGTGGTTTCAAGGGACAAAGAGATCTCCCCGTGTGATTTAGCACTTTGGAGATTGAGCTATGAGTCAGTTCTGACTTGATGGTAATGAATGGTATTTTAAAATAGGTACACTAGTATAGAAGAGAGAGTATGAGCTTCGGAATCAGATAGGCATGAGCTGGGTGAAGAGTTGGGCTACGTAGTCAAAGGACTTAATACTTCTGGAAATGAAATGCTTTCTTATGAAACTGTTGCTATTGATCTCAACAGGCCTACAGGACAGACTGTAAGTGTCTGATGGGGTTTCTAAAACTGTAATCTTTAAAGAAGTAGACTTCTGCAGCTTTCTCTCACAGATGAGTTTGAGTTACTGATTATTCTGACAAAATGTCAAACAACTACAACCTGAATGACTGAACCTCCCGGCTCCTTCTCACTGCCTCAGAGGGAAGCAAATAGTATCTCTGACAAACTTAGTGACTGAGCTGGTACATGAAAAGCTGCTTATGACAGTGACTGGCACACTGTTCAGCAAGTGTTAGTTTTGTAATTCTTCTGTAACAGGAAAAAGAGCAGCTATAGTGCAATATCTCAGAAAGGTTAAATGTAATAAGATAGTTTAAAATCACAGTGTCATACTGTGACTACAAAAAAAAGTTAACTTCTCAATAAATCTTTGGTACATAAATCCTTTTATGCAATGGTAATTGATGAAAATGTATGCTTCTTTTTGATGTCCTTTAAATAGCATTCTTGTAATATGTGCACACAAAGGGCTTTGTATTCCACAACTGGTTTTCAACTCAGTTTGAGGATAGGTCTAGCGTATCTTAAAAAAATTGTAGGCAAAAATCTGCCTTTAAGGCCCAGGGAATTTTAAGGAAAAAGAGAGAATTCCAAAGCTTGAAATGGAAACTAAAGTTAAAATGTCTTGAATCTACTTTTGACTAATGTGAAAAACCCCCTATAAATGCAGGTGACAGTTAAGGAATGCCTTTCTTTCCAAAAATAAAGATTTTTTTTTCTAGAAGGTCTTCTTTTTCTTTGAAACACTGACATAATTTGGCATGATTAGGGTGAGGTAGTTATCATAGTTCCAATTGCTACTAAAGTTGCAATAATAAGAGAAAGTAGAAGAATTATAGTTAACTTTGGATAAGGTAATAAACAGGTATCTGTAATTTCACTGAGGCAAAACTTTAAGCAAAATACAATTTTAATCAAATCTGTCATACTTTAATATACCTTTAAAAGTAAAGACCATTGAAAAATATGCTGTATTTTTCAAATATGAAGAAATTCTATTATTCTATTAAGTATTGTATAGACAGTAAAAAGGAGGAAGTACAGAAAGCATATAGCAAAGCAATTTTGTTCAAAATACAGTTGCACACTTAATTAAAGGACAAGGAAAATACATTAGATTTATCAGTTTTGGGTATTCCCAGACTATCTTGATCAATTATCTATTATCAAGTTAAATTAGAACAACTATATAAGAACAAATAAAGGTAAAACAACTATATGCCTGCAGGACCACTTACAATAAATGACGTTATCTTCAACATTCCTTTCTGTGGGACACACTCATTCTTTGGTGATCCTGACTCTTTCAGATTTGGATAGACTAAATAGTAAGGTTTAGATGTCAGTCTAGAGACCTGATCCAACCCATGGTCTTTACAAATACTTGCTATGCATTAGAGAGCTGGATAATAAATAGAGATGACAGAAGAATTGATGCCTTTGAGTTGTGCTTTTGGAGAAGAGCTCTGAATATACCATGGACTTTGAAGAGAATTACCAGGTTTGTCTTGGAGAGAATGAAACCAATTTGTTCCTTAGAGGCAAGGATTTTGAATCTCTGTTTGATTTATTTTGGACATGTTGTCCACGGAGAAGAATCATATGCTTAGAAGGGTAGAGGGACAGCACAAGAGAGGAAAACCTAGGAGGAGCTGGATAGATAAAGTAACTAGGGGTAATAAGAGTAGGTAGGTCAAGAGAGAGGGGAAAAAAGAGTAGGTGTGTCAAAACAGTGAGATTGGCTCCTGATAGGGCAAGGTTCAGAGCTATTGTACACAGGGTTGCTATGAGTTACATGTGCCTCCACAGCACAAGACAACAACAAGCAGTATGGAATAATATATTCACAAATATTTATATTTTTACAATGTTATTGTGGAGGTATATGTTTAGATATAGACAAAGGTACAGATGTCTATGTTGTTTTTATGCACCATTGATTTGGAAATGACTTATAGCTGGCTCTCCAGTGTGTTTTCAGAAAGAGTGGATCACATGGGAAGAGATAATCTGTCCTTCTGGGGATCCCCTGGTGGTGAACTTGATCATGTGTGTGTCTCAGGCCTGGCTGTGTAACTTCTTGCCACTAAGTTACAAGAGCTCTCTATAGCGACACAGATATATCTCATCGATGTGTATATTTCCAACTCTTCAGAGATACAGTCAATCCAATTCCTGTGTAGTCTACCAGGTGGCATCCAGGTGCATTACAGCCATTTATCCATTTATGTTTCTTCATTAAAAAAAAACAACAAAACAAAACCAAAAAAACAACAAAACCCAAAAACCCAACACACCAAAAAACCTTGGGGACATTATGCTGAGTGAAATATCTCAGCCACAAAAGGACAAACACTGCACAGTACCACCGCTGTAGAATGGGACTGACATCAGGGTTAGGGTAAGAATGAGTAAAACTGGATGCATTATGTGTACTGCATTGAAACCGATGAGGGAGAGAACAGTTTAAAAGCAATATATTTTAGGGCATTATGATTATCATAAGAGTCCGGATGAAGGTTGCAGAGTGAATATACTAGGGGTGGGGCGGGGGGTTGTACACAAATGAAGGAATTTTTCTTTTCCTTTTCAAAAAGAAGAGCGAACTGGGGGGTGAGGGTGGTGTGGGTGGGGAGAAAAGTGTAACAATGAATGAATGGAAACCCAAAATCTCTGTAAATGTTCATTGAAATTATAAAAGGGGGGGAACCCCCCAAAACATAACATCCAATCAAAACAACAAAACAAAACAAAAACCAAAAATCCCAGAACATACACATCTAGAGAGAGGTAAATAGATAAACAATTTGTTATTTTTACTTTCTTTCAGCACCAGGATTGCTGTAATAATTGCTACAAACAGAAAAATGACACTGTGCTAAACTATTAAGTCAATACTTTCTACAAACACAAATAAACTCCTGCATAAAAAGGCCAAGTATTAAGAAGGAAATCATATTGCTTCTTGAATAATTTCTATCAATACAAACTTTCTAAATTTTTCAAAAAAATAAAAAATTTTCTAAACAACTGTCATGAGGCCCAAGACAACCAAAGACTTGATTCAATAGGGAAGAGCAAGTGATGTGTTAATAAAGACCAATGGAAATGGTGTATGTGAACTGGGTCAATCTCTGCTTTAGATTAATTTAAACTACATTCATTAAAAAATGAGAATCAAGGCATAAACGGAGATTTTTACACCGATTGATAGCAGCATTAGTCACCATTGCAAGAATATGGAAATAGCCCACATGTCTAACCACGAAAAAAAAATGGATTGAGAAATTAGGGTATATTCACACAATAGGGTACTACCCAACACACAGGACAATGATTCTAGAAATTATTAACTAACTTGGGAGGGACTGCAGAGCATTATTTTGCGTGAACTCACTCAGTCTTACAAGGACAAATATTGTATAAAACCATTCCTGTGGAATGAGTATAAGGATACAAGAGGCTTGGGAGAAGATGGAAGCAGATGGATGTGGAGTGGAGGGGGAAGGGGATATTAATCATTGGGTTGTACAATGTGATGGAGGGGGGTGAGGAAATTGAAAGAATCTGTTCTTGAAAGTAATATATTGGAATTTTGTAAATAAACTAGTTGTTGTTGTTGCTTTGTGCCTTTGAGTCGCTTGCGACTCATAGTGGCCCTAAACTCTGCTCTGTCTTGAGCCAGTCGCACTGTCTCTGACACTCCCATTCCAATAACTCCAGTCACCGAATCAATCCACCTCATAGAGGGCCTTCCCCTCCTGCACTGTCCCTCCACCCTCCCCAGCATGATGTCCTTCTCCAAGGACCGGTCTCTTCTTACAACATGTCCAAAGTATGTTAGACGGAGCCTCAGAATCGTTGCCTCCAAAGAGCCACCCGGTTTACCCTTTCGAGGATGAATTTGTTTGTTTTCCTACCAGTCCATAGTACTCTCAATACTCTTCGACAGCACCACAGGTCAAAGGCATCAATTCTCCTTCTGTCCTCCTTGGTCATTGTCCAACTCTCTGATGCATAACAATTGATTGCAAAGACCATAGCCTGTATCAGATGCACCTTGGTCTCCAGAGAGACACCATTGCTCTTCAGCACTTTGGAGAGGTCCCTAACAGCAGACTTTCTCATGGAAATAAGAAAATAAAAAAAAAATTAATAAAACAGAAAGTAAACAAAAAAAAATATTAAACCAACTATATGGTCATCTCTCACTTACTCATACTAATGTGAAACCTATACTTGGACAAGGAGGCAGTTGTCAGAGAGAGCAAGGAAACATTGCGTGGTTCAAAACTGGGAAGGGTGTATGCCAGGGATGTGTCTTAGCTCCATAGCTTTTCAATCATTATGCAGAACAGATTATCCAGGAGTCTGGGCTCTATGAGGAGAATTGTGGCTTCAGGATTGGAGGAAGACTTATCAACAATCTGCATTACGGAGATGATACAACCCTGCTTGTTAATACTGAGGAGGATCTGAAGCACTTGCTGTGGAACGTCAAGGACTGCAGTGTTCAGTATGGATTGAGGATCGGTATCAAGAAAACAAAACTTTTCAAAACTGGGCCAATTGGCAGCATCATGATGGATGGTGAAAAGATTGAGATTGTTCACAGTTTTAGTTTGCTTGGCTTCATAGTCAACATTCTTGGCACCATCAGCCAGGAAATTAGAGACCTCTCTAAAGTGCTGAAGAGCAATGATGTCAGTCTTGAGAGTACGGTGCACCGGATACATGTCATTTGTCTATGCAATCACTTTCTATGTTCCAGAGAGCTGGACAATGACTAGAGATGATAAAAGGATATTTGATGTCTCTGAGATGCAGTGTTGGAGAAGAGTATTGAATATACCATGGACTGCTAAGAAAACAGGTTTTTCCTGGTGAGGGTGAAGCCAGGCTGGTCCTTGGAGGCAAGGATTCTGAGGCTTCGTCTCACATACTTTGGACATGTTGCAAGGAGGGACCAGTCCTTGGAGAAAGACATAATGCTTTGTGAGGGTGAAGGGACAACACATGAGAGAAAGACCCTCTATGAGATGGATTGATTCAGTGACTGGGGTAGTGGGGTAGGTGTGTCCGAGACAGTGAGATTGGCATAGCATAGGACAAGGTTTAGGCCTGCTGTACACAGGGTTGCTATGAGTCGTAGGTGGCTTGACAGCCCATAACAACAACACATCAACATGCTTATCTCTCAGATAATCATAGTAATGGCCAAAAATGGTCCTGCCAAATAATAGAAAAAGCCAAATTATAATAATAAAATCACATGCAGCTATCATGTAAGTAAGGTGTTCATGAGCAATAAGAATCCTAGGAAAACTTTATGATTGCTTACTTGAAGAATCAGTGACTATTTCATGGATGAGGCAATGTGTAAGATGATATTAAGTAGATAGCTAAGATTTTCCCAACTATAGAGACAGAAAAACTGATATTCTAGGCTTAAGCAGAAGACATTTTTGGAACAAAGAAAGATTAAATCTAACATAATTAAAGAGTCATAAGAATCTTAGTTAAGAAGAATATGGTATCAGATTGGAAAACATCTCATCAAAAACCTATGTTATGCAGAGAATCCAACATTCCTTGCCATTGGCTGCAGCAGGCCAAGGACTGTAGTCTTCAATATGGATTGAAACTCAACATGAAGAATACAAAGATTCTCACCACTGGCCAATTGGAAGCATTATGAGATGAAGAGATTGAGGTTCTTAACAATTTCATCTTGCTTAGCTCTGCAATCAACAGTCTTGGCACCAGCAGTCAGGAAATCAAAAGATGAGTTGTATTAAGAAAGTCTATTGTCAGGGACTTCTCTGCAGTGCTAAAGACAAACAGTTTCAGTCTAGAGACTAAGGTGGACCTGATCTGGGCCATGATCTTTTCAATTACTTGCTATGCATCAGAGAGCTAGACAATGTTCAAGGATGACAGAAAAAGAATTGATGCCTTTGAGTTGTGGTGCTGGGGAAGAGTACTGAATAGACCATGGACTGCATAGAGAACAGTTAATTCCGTCCTGGAGAGGGTAGAACCAGGCTGCTTCCTGGAGGCTAGGATTTTGAAACTATCTCACACACTTTGGTCATGTTTCCATGAAGGACTTGCCCTTGGAGAAGGACATCATACTTAGAAGTGTAGAGTGTTAGCATACAAAAGGAAAACACTGGATGAGATAGATTGACACAGTGATGGTGACAATGGGGGCAAGTGTGTCAAATACAGTAAGATTGGCTCAATATAGGACAGGGCTCGATATTATTGTTCATAGTGTCACTATGAATATAGTCAACTTGATGGTACATAACAACAAGGATATTAGTACTATGAGACTGAGGGCTAAAGAGGTTGAAAAAGGAAAGTGTGTCTAGATAATAAACAACATTCTATGTCACACAAAGACTTTACCTAGTACCTATAAAAACATTGCTGCACTAGGGGCTGCCATTTAATGACCCCTAACAATATACACACAACACATTTTTTATAAATGCTTTATGTAAATTGAACCTCAAAAGAGACAACTGTTTTTATCCTATAGAAAGAATGTGGCAGTACAGAGATGGCTACACCTGATTTCTACTAACTTCACAAAGAGGAATGGGACCCATCAGAAACACACACAATTCAAAACCAAGTGAGATATGGCCTCCATGCTCCTTCATCAACTATGGTTTGGTTCTGATTCAATGACACGTAACTACAATAACAAATAATGTCGGGCACATGTGGGAACTCTATTGGCCTAGTGGTAAGAAGCTGTCCTCTATCCCAAAGGCTGCTGTTGTTTCTGTTTACTGTCAAGTTGAAACCGACCCATAGCTGACCCTCTGCCAGTTTTTCAGGCAGTTAATTGCAAGGAAGGAGATTGCCCATCCTTCTCCCGTGAAGCAGGTGATGGACTTGAACTGTGTGCCTTCGAGATGGCAGTGCAGTTTCTTGCCACGAGATCACCAGTGCTCAAATTTACCAGCTGCCCTGTGGGAAAAGGATGAACAATCTCCTCTTGTGCTATTTACTGCCTCTGAAAATCTGCTTGAGGATTAGATATGGACCGGTTTCAATTTGATGGCATACAAGCACAAATTCTGAGGGGACCTATCAGACAAGGATCTGGTTACAGTATTTAACTAGTTAATGCATAACTTTGTTTTATGTGTATCTCTCTTCAAAGATGTAATATTTAATATATAATTTGTGCATTAACATTAATACAACCATAATTCATACACAGAGTAAAAGCTTACTTAATGCACATATATTCACCATAAGGCAAATCATAGCTTCTGAATTTAGAAATGCTAAATAGCAATTCAGCATTATACTTCAGAACCATGTTAACTAGAAAAATCAACAAAAATTTAGAAAATATAGAGATGAAAATACACAAAAAGGCACTTGTTTACAAGTGTGAGAACTAGAACAATAAGCTAAATCATCTCTTTGCTGGAGCTTAGATGGGAACGAGATTTGGAGACTCAGATTTTCGCCCCCCCTAGAAATGTGTATGAGTGACTGAAAATATGCCACAAGTATTAAAAAAATCATTAAATGTGGGTGATTTGCAAATATTAAATCTATAAGTAAGGAAGACTAAAAACTTTTATTAAGCACTTACTAGGTAAAATATTCCACACTTAAAATATCATGTTATTGTTGTTGTTGTTAGGTGCTAGCAAGTCGAGTACGACTCAGCAACTAAATGAGTAAAAGAGCTGAAACCATTCCTTCCCTGCACCATCCTCACCCTTTCTGACACACAACAGCCCATTACAGCAGACACCCTGTCAATCCACCTTGTTGAGGGTCTTCCTCTCCTTCGCCAACCCTCCACCCTTGCCAACATCATATTCCTCTCCAAGGAATAGCACCTCCTAACAATTTGTCTATAAAGTATGTTAGGCAAAACCTCATCATTCTTGCCTCCAAAGAGCACTCTGGCTGCACCCTCTGGAAGACATATTTATTTGTTCTCTGGGCCGTTCATGGAATATTTAGTGCCATCAATTCTTTTTTTTCCCTGTCATCTTTATTCATTGTCCAGGTCTTGGATGCATAGCTATGGAAAGATCACAGCCTGAATCAAATACACCTTAGTCCTCAAACTGACATTACTCCTCCTCAATAATTTGGAAAGGTCCCTAACTGCAGATTTTCCCAGTGCAATGTGTCTCCTTATTTCCTGACTGCTCGTACCAAGGGTAATAATTGTGGATCCAAGTAAGATGAAGCTGTGTGTCACAGAAACACACACACAAAAATGAATAAAGAATCTAAACACCTGAGATTCCCAATATATTCAGACAGAACAGTTTGAACCCACTAGCACTTTCATTGGGAAACAAACAAACTGGCAATTTGTTTCTAAAAAGAATCTCAGCGCTGTCAAGCTGATTCTGGTTCACAGACTCTACACTGGATTTCTGAGGCTGTAAATATTAACAGGAGGAGAGTGACTGACTATCTTCAGTGAAGCCACTGATTAATTCGAACCACTGGAAACAGAGGGCACTTTGATAAGCAGTGCAATCTGTACAGATTATGCCACCAGGTTCCTCCTAGAAAACCTTGTCAGGCAGTATTATACTATCTACAGAATCATACTACAAGGGGGAGGACAGGACACAAAGCAGCAGTTAGGATTCTGGAGACCAAAAACACTGCTCAATCAATTCAGTTCGCTTTTGGACTCTTAACTCATGCAAATAGTTTGTTTTCTTAAAGCTTGAGCCCCAATTGTTTTGTTGCTGTTGTTGTTGCTATTAGGTGCCATGGAGGCAATCATGACTCACAGTGACCCAGTGAACAATGGCTCTGAACCTTGCTCTAATCTGTGTCATACCTTCCTATATGGGGTCTTCCTCTTCTGCCCTGATTCCCTATCCTTCTAAGCATGACATCTTTCTCCAAGAACTGGTCCCTCCTAGCAACATGCCCAGATCTGGTTTCATACTCTCCAGGAAAGACTTCTTTGCTTTTTGTCAGTCCATGGTACCTTTTATACTCCTCTCCAGCATCACGATTGAAAGACACTGACTTTTCTTCTGCTATCCTCAGTTACACTGTAACACTGAGGAGTCAAATGCAAGAATTATTACCCATGGTGGATACTGTTTGGTGGAGCTTCCCAATTAAAACAAGTTTGGAAGCAGGAATGGCATCCACTTCCATAATAGTTTGCCTCTGGAAACCCTATGAACCTAGAGAAAAGACGAAAGTTATACAGGTGTCTAGGTCTTTCATTCATAGGGTTGCTATGAATCACCTATGACTCTATGGCACTTAACAAAAACAACAACAGCATAGAGAGAGATTAGTTAGTCTAGTGGACAGAAAAGTCATGCCCCCAAGCCAAAGGTGGGTGATTCGAATCTGCAGCCCTCAGGCCTGCCTTTAATTGTTTTTGGTGAAACATTCTTCTCGGTCGTATAACCCTGGTATGTCTACTTGCTGTACAGAGGTAACTCATGGTTTCTGTGAAGCTGAACACTGTAACACTGATTAGTCAAGTGCGAGAATGGTTACCCATGGTGGACATTGTTTAGTGGTGCTCCCTGATTAAAACAAGCTTGGAAGTAGGAGTGGCATCCACTTCTGTAACATCTTGCCTCTGGAAACTCTATGAAGCTGGAGAATGGATGAAAGTTATACAGGTGTCCAGGACTTTTGTTCATAGGGTCGCTATGCGTCGTCTATAACTTGACAGCACTTAACAACAACAAAAATATTCTTAGTTACTGTGCATAGCAAGCAACTGAGAAGACCATGACCTGGATCAGACACACCTTAGTCTCTAGACTGACATCATTGCTCTTTAGCACTCTGGAGAGATTCCACACAGCCTACTTTCCCGAAGCAATTAACCTTTTGATTTCCTGACTGCTAGTGCCAAGAGTGTTGACTGTGGATCCAAGCAAGTTGAAACTGTTAACAGCTTTAAACTTTATTCCCTTTATCTTGGCACTGCCAATTGGCTCAGTAGTGAAGATCTTAAGTAACACTTTTTTCTTCTTCAAAAATAGCTACCTTGTGAGTTTGTTGCTTTTTCCTAAATAATATTTTAACTTTTTAGTGGCATCTAATCTTGATTCTCTAGAGCTATTTTACAATTTTGTGCACAGCAATCACAGAAGAAAGAATTCAATGATATACAATTTTACTAAGTTCTTAGATGCACAATTCTAAGAGGCCAGTTTTTGGAGATGGATGTCATGCTTGGACAGAAAATGGTCTGTCAAGGAAAGCCAAGACTAACAGCGGTGGACTTACACATTGACAGTCATTAGGGCTTAAGCATAACGGAGATTGTGAAGATGGCAGAAGTAGAGGCAAGGTTTAGTTCTGTTGCACAAAGGGTCACCATGTGTCTGACGCAAACTTGGGGACACTTAAGAAAGAAATACTTAAAATTTTTATAATTCAAATGATAACAAAGAATATGATTTCCTATAGAAAGAGACATAAATTATGAAGTAAACAGGTTATTCTGGCTCCAACCATCATTGACTGGGCAAAGATTAGTACTTTCACCACTGTACATTGTAATACTTCTTTCTTTTCTATACTCTTCATCCTTTCAGTTTGTTATGTTCTAAAACTCTCAACAGTTCGTCTGGTAGTACATCTTTCCTTAATAATAAAAGGATAATAAAAGGTTTAACTTAGAGGGAAAATATGGTACCATGACTATTTATATTAAGTGAAGCTTGAAGCACAAGACTTGTGGAGTCTTTCATAACCAAATGTATATTAAAAAATTAAAGGAGGAAATATAGTATGCTGCTTTCCCCGCACTTACATGACTAAACACATATTAATGTTCTACAGAACATATTTTGAAAAATGGTCCTTTACTAAGACCTACCAATAATGAGCAGTGGTAAAATATTCTTGGTAAGCTTAAATTTCAATATATTTGAAATTCTCCATTTTATTCTCACACCAAAGCAAACTTTCCCATGTAACATTATATACTGAGTCAGCTTTGCTAATATTTACAGCTAAAATCAAATGCATCAAACTCAATTAGTTGCATATATATACATATATGTGTGTGTATATATATACATATACATATATGTGTATATGTGTTATATACATATATATGTGTGTGTGTATATACATATATGTGTGTGTATATACATATATGTGTGTGTGTGTGTGTGTGTGTGTGTGTATATATGAATATGAAGTGTTGAGGTGCTGAAGATGACAAGAAGGGAGGCCCTTCTCCAAGTAGAAATACTGTGGAGAAGATAATTACCACTTGTGACGCTAAGTGGAAAACAAAATAAGTTACCTTCAGAAAAGCACATAGGGCAAGAGCAATAGATTTCACTTTAATTCTATACCTCTATTAAGCTAATCTCTCTGAAGAAAACACACAAAAATTCTTTTAAAATTTAACATGATGGTCTCCTCAGTAGGACTTTTCTATTTAAAGTGAGTGATTTCTGCTTCAAGGAGTGAGGCTGTCAATTCCATTTTTAGCTATTGTTATTTCATTCCAAATAACAGGAGACACAATAGAGGAGATAGTATCTTAAAGTAGCACTCTGTAGGGGTAAGATTTTCTGACTGGCCATTACATTAGACAACTCTACTGTCTACTTCTCAGTCATATGTCTAGTTCTCATTATAATATCTAGCTTTATAAAATGGTTAGTATCCACCTTAACCCCAGTGTCACAGGGCTAATGCCAAACTACCCAAAGGGTCCTATTTATGCAGCAATCCTATGTCTTACTGTCTTCCACCTAAACTATTGTTATTATAATGAACACTGAATTATAGTGCACGCACAGGACTGACTACACCACATCCTGTCACTGGTGACAAAGAGGTTCAATTATATTGTAGAAAGGAGAGTCCTGCAATTTTAAGACTTTTAGAAGAATTATGTCTTCCAGTGGAAGGAGAAATAAATTGCTAGGCAGTTAAATGCTCAGGAGCTCTGGCTCCAACTCAGTGTTCTATCAGATGACCAGGTAAAGGTCAGAATCAATTAACTTGGGCTTTTGCTACCAACCCTCTTCAATTTGGTATATCATACGGTTTCCTTCAAATGTTAAAATTAAAAAAAGCAGTGGATAGATATTTCATTTCCTAAAAAAATCAACAAAACCCCAAACCCAAACAAGTATAAAATAGCTGAAGAACTTGATTTAAAAATCCACTTTCTCACTATCTCATTATGTCATATAAAGAAATACTTAAGCCCTTTTTACTAATAACGACATGTAACTAAGGATTTCTGGTAATGGGGCAGTGTGTTAGATGTTATTATGCTAAATGAAATATCCCCCATAAAACTCATTCTCATTGTACAACGATGGAATAAAATTAAAAGGAAATATTTTTGATGTTTCTTTAAAAAAAAACACACCAATTTATATACTGCATTGAAATGGATGAGGAAGAGAATAGTTTAAAAGCAATATGTTATAGGGTATTATGATTATCATAAGAGTCTGGAATAAAGGTTGCAGAGTGGAATATACTCGGGGTGGGGGTGGGGGGGTGCGGGGGGACTCTATGTCAACGAAGGAATTTTTCTTTTACTTTTCAAAGAGAAGAGCGAACTGGGGGGGAGGGGGCGGGGAGAAAAGTGCAATAATGAATGAATGGAAATCCAAAATCTCGGTAAATACTCATTAAAATTAATAATAATAAAGAAACCCCACACCAAAATGAAAGGGTTATACTGGCGCCAAAAGGAGGTAGAATTTATTACATAAACCAAACTCAACAAGAAAACCCAACACTAAAGCAAAAAACATTGGTGATTTCCCATCATACTCTATTTAAAATTAATGTACAGATTATCTTTTTTTAAAAATTAAAAAAACTAGGGATATTATAGCTATAAATGGGTCTTAGCTGAAAGCAGAGAGTATCAGAGGCATGTCTATCTGTTTTGTTGACAATGCAAAAGCATTTGACTGTGTGGGTCACAATAAAGTGGGACTGACTCTGAGAAGAATAGGAATCCCAGAACACTTGATTGTAACTGGGCAAAGCCCAACTTGGACCAGGAGGCAATCAGCAGAACAGAGCAAGGAAACAGTACATGTTTTAAAATCAGGAAGTGGATATGCCAGGGTTATGTCATATCTCTATACCTTTTCAATCTATAAGCAGAACAGATTATTTGGGAGGCTGGGTTCTATGAGGAGGAATGTGGCATCAGGATTGGAGGAAGACTCATCAACAGCCTGCATTATTCAGATGACACAAGTCTGCTTGCTGTAGAAGGTCAAGGACTGCAGTCTTCAATACAGATTGAAGTTCAACATCAAGAAAACAAAGATTCTCACCACTGGGCTAATTGGACAGCATCATGATAGATGGTGAAGAGACTGAGATTGTTAACAGCTTTATTTTGCTTGGCTCCACAATTGGTACACTCTTTGTTCCAGCAGCTAGAAAATCAAAAGATGAATTGCATTGGGAAAGTGGGCTGTCAGCAACCTCTCCAGATTACTGAAGAGCAACATCCGTTTGGAAACTTAGGTGCACCTGATCCAGCCCATAGTCTTCACAATTGCTTGCTATGCATCAGAAAGCTGGACAATGACTGGGGATGACAGAGAATTGATGCTTTTGAGCTGTGGTGCTGGAAAAGAGTGTTATACCATGGACAGCTAGGAGAACAAATAGGTCCATTCTAGAGAGGGTGAGAGCAGGCTGTTCCTTGGAGGCAAGGATTCTGAGGTTTCATTTTACATACTTTGGGGATGTTGCAAGGAGGGACCAGTTCTTGGAAAGTGACATCATGCTTGGAAGGGTGGAGAGACAGAGGAAGAGAGGAAAACCATTGATGAGATGGATTGATTCAATGATAGAGTAATGAGGGTCGGTGGATCAGAGACAATGAAGTTGGCACACGATAGAGCAGGTTCCAGGGTTATAGTACACAGGGTGGCTATGAATTGCAAGGGACTCGACAACACATAACAAGTGGCCTACTTGTAAGAAGCTGAGATGCAATATCAAAGGCGTACACTTCCAATCCATTAGCTGCTCTGTGGGAAAAGGATTCACAGACTCCTGTCATATGATTTAATGTCTCTGAAAATGCAAGGGAGGACCAGCTTCTGGTCGGTTCTGATTAGAGAGCACACAACAACAACAGCAACAAAGAGTAATTTAAAACAGTACAGCTAGGTGAGAAAGAGAGCGTCTAATCTAATGGGCTTTCAGGATAGCCTTGCATGTAAACTTAATCAACCTCCATTGGCTCAACTGTAAGGAAATTAACTAGTTCATGGGATTGCTTGATGAAGTAAAGCAGGAGAATATATAAAAATATCTAATCCAGGGTACGAGAAATAATAAGTACTGTGAGTGATACAGCTATTTCAGAGACGACTTTAAATAGACAGGCTTAGTTCAATGGGGACTTGATGAAACAGGGTAAAAGGCATGGATCAACAGTATTTAATCATATACAACAAAATGTATATGAATGATTTTATGAAACACAATATACATGAATGAAACATATCATATATGCATGACTGTAGGCAGTCCAACATTCTTTACTCACATCACAATTAAAAATCCTGGGACAGCCTAACTTTATTTAGGAAAGATGGTCTAAATAACATCTTTTTAAGAATAAATTTCCTTTTTTTCTAAATGGCTAGGTCAACACTTAACTGTTGGGGTTTTTTTCACTGTGAAAACTGAATGTGTATGGATCTGTGTATGTGTCTCTGTGTGTTACCTATATACCCACACAGAGTTACATGTATGAATAGGGAAATTATATCTACTCTAGAATTTGAAGGTTATAATTTTTATATGCATAAATAGTTTCAAGGTAAGCTCAGCTGTAAGCATCTGGAAATCCTGCATTGTATTATTGTTTCTCCTTAAATTAGGTGTGTTATATCGGAAATTCATGACCCTGAAGAAGACAGAACCCTGAGATTGCTGAAGATGTAAATTATAGGTTTACTTAAATTATACTTTCTTCAAACAAAGTTAATTGTGGACTTAGCTTCTTTTTCATTTCCTAACTGTAGAGCATCTAGTGCATTCTGATAGCTAGCAGGGTAAGGAGTCGTACTGCCATACCAAAGGTCAGCACTTAGAGTCCATCAGCAGCTCCAAGACAGAGAGATGGGAAATCTCCTCCTGTGACATTTACAAGAACTCTCTGGAAAAACAGGTTTGAGTTAGTTCAATCTCACTGGCAATTAATTGGAGATTTTTGCCACCAGAACAAATCTGCCTTGGAGGAAGTGCAACCAGGGTGCTTCTTAGAGACAAGGACAGTGAAACCTCACCTCTCATACCCTGAACATACTGTTAGCAGGGATAAGTCCCTGGAAAAAGATATCACGCCGGAAAGGTAGAGGATCATCAAATGAGAGGATGGCTCTCAATGAGCCGGAGTGACACAGTAACTGTAACAATAGGCCTGGGCACGCAGGAAATCATGAAGATGATGCAGGATAGGTCAAGCCTTTGATCTGTTGTTTATAGAGTGTGTATGAGTCATAGATGACTCGATGGAACCTTACAGCAGCAACAGAAGAGGATGCTGTTTTAACAGGGAGAGATAATCTATCTCCTTCTTTATACATACTTAGGGAAAAAAAATCAACATAGAAAAATATATAGTATAAATTAAAAACTGTTTAACTCACATGAAAATGTTTTCGTGTTTTATTATATGATAATATAGTCAACATGATGTCATGGAAAAATAATAAGCTGAAAGTCTGATGTTAAGTCGTAGAGAATAAGGTCTCGGTGGGATTTATTAAACAAATTATAGAACTATGAAATGAAAAAAAAGAATTATCATACAAATGATATGAGATTCCATGTCCATAATAAAAATGACAGAGAAAGGAAATAACATTTCAAGAACTCACATAACTTGCTTTCTGAAATGGAAGTCCTATCTATCAGCCACAAATATAACAGGTAGTGCAAAGCTTAAATAGAATGACTTTTGTAAAAATTTCTTAATTTATCCAAAAAAGATTAAAGTAAAGGCCTTTGTTGAGGTCAAAGAAATACCATGTTGGTCTTTGTTGTCACCACTGTTTATGGTTTACAAAGTTGGAGTTTGGAAAATGTGTCTCAAACATAGTTCTTTTTTATTTCTCTCTTAAATAATTATGCAGCTATAATCTTCAAGGTGATGGTTGTTTTTGTTACATGCTGTCAAGCTGAATGCCACTAATAGAGTTCCTAAGGACAATGGAACTGAACCCTGCCCTATCCTGTGTCAGCCTCACTATCCCTAACAGAACTGGGCCCACTGCTATAGCCACGGTGTGAATCCATCTCTTTGAAGGTCATCTTATGTTATATTAATGCTCCCTCTTTCCAAGCAAAGAAGTCAGACTGTATTTGATGACATATCACTTTTCAAACACCCTTGCAGAAACATAAGGTACTAAAGAACTGGGGATCAGGAGGGCCAGAGGTAGGTGGGCTATCTATTGTGATTACATGCTTTTGAGTTGGAACCAAGTCACAGCTGGCCCTTGAGCTAGGTTTTCAGAGGCAGTAAATGCTATAGGAAGAGAATACCTACCTTTCCCTCATGGGACAGCTGGTGGATTTGAGCCACAGGCATTGGAGGTGGCAGTGCCACTCTCTACCTCTAGGCCACCAGAGAGTATCTTAAATGATAACTAGTGAGCTATGTTGCTCTAGTGGCTAAACAGTGGTGCTGCAAACTCAATGGTGGGAATTTCAAATCAGTAGGAGAAAAATGGACAATCTTTCCCCATGTGATTTACTTTACAGGCTCTGAAAATCTATTTGAGGATCAGCTATGAGTCAGTTCCACCTTGACAGTAATGAGTTTGAGTTCTTTAAAATTATAATTATACACGAAATATAGTAACCAAAGAGATAACAACAATGAAATGTTAATTAGTTTTATGTTGCTTTTGTTGTAAACCATAGAGTCGGAACTGACCCACAGCTGACCCTCCAGCAGATTTTCAGAGGCAGTTAATTGCACAGGAAGAAACTGCCCATCCTTCTCTGGCATAGCAGCTGGTAGCCTCGAACCACGTGCCTTCAGGGTATTGCAGTGCAGCTTCTTGCCACTAGGCCACCAAAGCTCCCTAGATTAGCTTTAATGCAATATAATTCTATGGGATTTTATTCTGTTAAGGTCACTATGAGTTGAAACCAATGTGAAGGCACATTAGACCATCAACAAATGAAAAGAGAAGGTTTTGCTTCAAATACAGCAGTACATATAAAGCAGCTGAAATTACTTCCTTTGACCTTATATGCGAGTATTTCTTTTCCACTATCCCTCAAAACACTTGGTAAAAGAAAATATCTTTAATGATATCTTTTACTAACTGTATAACGGCAGAATGAAAATGAGAGACATTTTGGAGATTACATTTAGATCACAGCAAAAAGAAGAATAATTAGAAGACAGATTCTAAAAAAAGATTCTAATCTTGTTTGTGATGACTGCAGGACAATATGGAAACATTTATATGACCTTGACATTTAAAAATTACTGAGTATTTTATACATACATGCATAATTAACAGCTAAATAAATGCTATGAATATAATACAAATATTAATAGAAGAAAAATATTGACTCTAGATAATTACATGTATATCTTAAGAGGAAAGACAAGAAAAATAAATTACCAGATTCATTATGCTTCAGATAACTGTATTATCTTTTGAATGCTAACTCATGCTTTCATAAGACAACTTCAGATAAAGTGCTTAGCTGGAAATGACATAGAATTAAACTTTCTTCTATATTTCATATAACATTTCGAGGGCTGACATGAGATTATACCTTTCCTTTTCACTGAATGGAGTCTCTGGCTGCTGTAAACAATTGTGCTGAGAAGCTAATCTAAAGTTCACAGGTAGGAGTCCAACTAGAGGATCCTTGGCAGAAAGGCTTGGTGACCAACTTCCAAAAACACAGCCATTAACATCACAATGGAGCACAGTTCTATTCTAAAACACCACAGTTGAACTCAATCTGATAGAACTTATCTTTTGTTTTCATGCAAGAAAAGTTGTAACTTGAAATAGACACATTGATAGTAATTGCTTCATTAGAACCACAGAGAAAAGTACTATTTGTCTATTCCCCTTTCTCCTTTATCCAGAGACAAAAGCGAGTAGTGCTCAACTTGAGGGCAAACAACACACACACACACACACACACACACACACACACACACACACACACGAGAGACAATCCAAATGCTGGTCAAGGAACAAAATGGAAATAACTTTGCTCTGAAAAAGATCAAATTGGGTGGGGGATTCAGGTTTAAACAGTAATAATAAACTACAAAAAAAGAAATCCTAAAGGAACACACAGCAGTACACTTTTAGAGCGCTTCTACTGATTCTACTTTGCCTGGAGTATGGAAATTTTCTATCAAACCTCAAGCACTTTCACAACTGAAGTTTTATGTAGCCCAATTAACTTTGGCTAGACACAGAAGTCTGGCTCCGTCCCTTCACACAGTAGCCAAAATAAAGGTTTTCTGTATCAAGTATTACTGTCAGTCTCCCATATCCTTCCTTCTCTCCTACAAACCTAAAACTGGAAAATAAGCTAACAGCCAAGTAGCTCTTACTACAATTTAAGTCAATATTAATTTTATTGGCTCACAAAAACTACAAAATATTTGGCTTACACAAACTGACCAGGGTGAAAAAGGAAAGAAAAATCAAAACTAAGCATGTTCATAGCACTACAGAGCTCACAGAGTTTTAGAAACAACTATAAAATCATCTGAACTTCCCTACTACTGCAAATGTTATTTCTTCCTTTCTCTCTTAATGCATGCCCAATTTTCAATTCATGGCATTAGCCCTAGGTAACGAAGTTCAAACCGGGAATAAATCACTATTTTAAGCAGAGTGAGTCAAACTTAGATTGTGTTTAGTATTTTAATTAGACATGACATTGGTAAGAAAGTTGTACATATTTTAAAAGGATCTTACCTAGCTCTACCTCTGTTTAAACATGGAAAGTATCAGTTGCCTTAAGGCAGAACTATTCTCTAGAGTGTCATGGAAAATTTACACTGGAGTGAAAATAACAGAAGTAAAAATGTCAATAGCCTGAAACAGAAGTTCTATGTCCTTTATCTATCATGCCCAATGTTATATATGGGTTTAATATTCAAACTAGTATTTTAAAGCAGTATCTGAAAAGACCTTATTTAAAAATGGGAGTAAGTAATAAATTAAAATAAAATTACCCGGTTTTAACATTTGGGATTATTTTATAATCTCTAAACTGTAAAAGCTCGTGGTTGCTGGTTGCTGTGCAGCCGAACACTGTTACTGATGGTGGACAGTGTTTGGTGGAGCTCCCTGATTAAAACAAGCTTGGAAGCAGGAGTGGCATTCACTTCCACAGTAGCTTGCCTCTGGAAACCTTATGAACCTGGAGAATGGGGGAAAGTCCAGGTGTCCAGGGCTTTCGTTCATAGGGCCACTATGAGTTGCCTGCGAGTCGACAGCACTTATGAACAACACAACAACAAACTGTAAATGCAGATCTAGCAGGATAAGCAGTTCCACACTCAAAATGATTTAATAGAAAGTGAAGTTTGTTGGTGTTAGTTGTCACCCAATTGCCTCCAACTCCTGATGATCTCATGTCATCAACTCACAACAAACACAGGACAAATGGTTGCTCAGTCAGAACCATCTTCGTGACCATTGGCATGCATGAGCTCAGAACGAAAATGACTGACAATCTGGAAATTCTAGGTTGTATTCAACTCTCTTATTCAAGACACATGCAACTTCTGGAAATAGTATTTATATCTTTAAAGCTAAATTTCCTTGTTTATAAAAAGAGAATAATGCCCTTTTAGGAAGTAATACTTGCTAAACACAAACACAGAAAACATGAGCACCGTACTTTCCATATCACTCCTTCCAGGATTATTTAAAGTTACTCAAAGTCCATTCTATAATTCCACTTCTTCTGTTCATTTATCCAGCATCCATGATTTAGAGAGCTTTGTAGGTCTGTGTACATGTGTTGAACAATTAGAGGTGAAAATTACTCTAAGACTCAAAACAGCAACTCAAACTCGTTACTGTTAAGACACAAATGACTAGCTGCTGACCTTCCACTGGGCTGCCACGACGGTAAATCCCATAGAAGGAGATTGCTCGTCATTCTCTTAAGGAGCAGCAGGTGATCTGCTCTTCAAGCGAGGTGTCATTTATGGTTTGGCAGTACATCTCCATGTGGTGGTGGTGTTACTTGCCATCAAATTGACTGTGACTCAAAGTGACACTATGTACCATACCTCTGAACCCTGCTCTATTTTGAGCTAATTTCACTGTCTCTCAAACATCAACTCCCACTCTAAGTCAATCCATTTTCCTCTCTTGCACTGTCTATATGTGTGATGTTCCTCCCAAGAACTGTTTCCTCCTGGTAACATGGTCAAAGTACGTCACACAGAGCTTCAAAGTCCTTGCCTCCAGGGAGCAATCTAGTTTTAACTCTCTAGGACAGAACTATTTGTTCTCTTAGCAATCTATGGTATGTTCAATACTCTTCTCCAGCACCACAACACAAAGGCATCAATTTGTCTTCTGACATCTTTAGTTACTGTCCAGATCTCTGATGCACAGCAAAGAATTGTGAATACCATGGACTGAAACAGGTGCACCTTATTCTCTATACTGACATCATTGCTCTTCAGTATTCTAGAGAGGCCCCGGACAGCAGACTTTTCAATAAAATTCACTTTCTGATTTCTTGGCAGCTGCTATTAAGAGTGTTGATTGCCAAACTCAACCAAGCTGAAGCTGTGAACAGTCTCAATTTCTTCTTCATCAATCATGATGCCACCAACTGGCCCAGTAATGAGAATCCTGGTTTTCTGGATGTTGAGCTTCAAATCACATTGAAGGCTGTAGTCCTTGACCTTCTGTACCAAACCCCTGTGGTCTACCTCAGTTTCAGAAAGCAAGACTGTGTTTCCTGCATGTTGTAGGTTGTTGATGAGTCTTCCTCCAATCCTGATGTTACTTTCCTGCTCATACAGTCCAGCCTCACAGATGATCTATTCTGCACATAGATTTAAAAAATATGGAGATAGGATGCATCTTGGTGTACACCTTTCCTGAGTTCGAACCATACAGTGTTTCCTTGCTCTCTTCTGATGACTGCCTCTTGGTCCAAGTTTAGGTTTCACATAAGCACATTTAAGTGTTCTGGGATTTTCATCTTCTCAAGATTAGACAAAATTTATTGTGATCTACACAGTCAAATGCTTTTACACAGTCAATGAAAAACAGACAGTATTCTCTGGTACTCTTTGCTTACTGTTAAGATCCATCTAACATTGGATATAATGTCCCTTGTGCCACGGCTTCTTCTAAAGCCAACTAGCATGTTTGGCAGTTCTCTGTTCAGGTCATTTTTGGATAATCTTCAAGATCTTGCTTGCATGTGCTATTAATGATAATAGACTTTCAAATCAAGAACTGAGCTCTTAAACACTTTAATTAAAGAATCGTCTCTAAAATACCCTTAAATATTTTACAAGGATAGTAAGTAGCAATATGGGGGGGGGAGGTAATAAGGAGTTGAAGGGCAAGTAAAAATGTGATCCTGCTAAGACATACATACATTTATATCTGTTATTCAATTTGAGGAATGCTATTCAGAGAGGGATCAGAGCTGTACAAGTACAAAGAAGGACAAAGAAAACCTTCTTGAAAGAGTCAGTCAAAATTTCACAGAAAAAAAAAGATGTAAGGTAGCAGAGAGAAGACAGACACTTGGAAAAAGTAAATATGTGTATGTGTGTGTGTGTGCGTGTGTGTGAATCTATCTTTTCTATCTATCTATCTATCTATCTATCTATCTATCGTTGTTTGACCACAGAGTTGGAACCAATCCATAGTTGATCCTCTAGCAGGTTTTCAGAGGCAGATAATTGCATGGGAGGAGATGGGCCATGTTCTACCAAGGAGCAGTTAGTGGCCTCGAACCAAGTGCCTTTGGGACTGCAGTGCAGATTCTTGCCATTAGGTCACTAGATTAGATATAGATATATATATAAATATATAGATATCAATATATAGATATATTGATATCTATACATACATATATAAGTTGTTTTTGTTGATGCCGTTAAGTCGTAGATGACTCATAGTGACCCTATGAACGAAAGACCTGAACACTCGTATAACAGTCATCGTTTCGTCAAGATATATTCGAAGCATTAGAAAAATGGAAATTCTATCAGCTTTCTAAATTTTGTGAATCTGATGCAAATACTTAAATGTTGTTGTTGTGTGCCGTCGAGTCGTTTCCGACTCATAGCGACCCTATGCACAACAGCCCTAAACCCTGCTCTATCCTGAGCCAACCGCACCGCCTCTGACACACCCATCCCAATTACCCCAGTCACCGAATCAATCCATCTCAAAGAGGGTCTTCCCCTCCTGCATTGTCCCTCAACCCTCCCAAG
>NW_006399771.1:9289406-9339605 GCF_000299155.1 Elephantulus edwardii
TTCCTCTTCTGTCTTTGTAATGACCGTTTACACTCTTCCTGAATGATATCTTTGACATCCTCCCACAACTCATCTGGTCTTCGCTCATTAGTGTTCAAGGCCTCAAACCTGTTCCTGAGATGATTCTGAAATGGTAATACGATCATACCAAATAATTCCATTGAGTTGAATGAATTTACCACTCATGAATATTTTTTCTCACATAACAATAACAACTCTACAGACTAAGTCTAACACAGTTGCTTACTATTTTTACTTACTTTGCTTTAGTTCACTTTTGACAAAAGGTTAGAAGTACCATTCCATTCCTACTTTTGTTCTTGAGACTAGTGGCCAATTCCATTTTATAATGGCTTATATTTAAAGAACTGAGGGGTCAAATTATGTGACATTTTCTACCTAGCCAATTGCATGTTAAGTCAATAGCATAGTACCAGGCCATAAAACCCCAAATTCACAAAGGCTATCCACTCGGATCAGAATTTGCCAAATCTCCTAATTGACAAAGAAACTGTAAAAGGTGATGGTGGAGTTTTGGCGCTGCGCATTTAAGCCATCCTATAATAGGTCTTGTATTTCATCTAAATTAGCAAGTCGGAAACTATAAAAGTCTTGGTGGGGGAAAATTAAAATTTGGATTGCAATACATAGAGTCTTTCCTTCCCTTCCATATGTTTCAGTAAATTAAAACTTCTAAATCATGTTAAAAATGCCTTCTAAAAAGAATGAAATAACCCTGAAGCTCATATGCTTGGTAAAGGAAACTTAAAACTGTTCAGCCCTGAAAAGAAAAGGGAAAAGGAGAAAGAACACATGGTTTCTATATCCAGAGTCTATATCACAGTCTAGCCATATTCAGTTATGTATATGTAAGTTTTCACTTATTCCTTTTCAAAATGATTTTTTTAAGTTAACATTTAAAACTTTCATAGATTGTTTTAAGAAGGTCTATTATGAATTGAATGAAGAATATTTCCATTTGAAGTATGTAAAAGCATGCCAAAAAGAATCACAGGGGCAAGAGGTGTGTGAATTCACTTCACAAGTGGAGCTTTTCGAATTATCATTGTATCAGCAGAATTGGAAAGGGTTTCATAAGACATAACATTTTTACCCCCAAATGATTAAACAATACAATGCTTTTAGTTGCATAAATAGCAACTTCTATTATAAGCAAATTTCTCCTGTTTTGTCTGGGTTTTGTGTGGCTTTGATTTTTTCCCCCCTCCCCTCCGCTGGGTCTTTCTCAATTGATTACTTCCAGAATTTCATCATCCTGATTTTTCTATTGGTTAATTTCTTTGATGGCTTATGGGAATATTTATTCATCTTTGTTCTCCTATGCTTCAAATAACTGTTTTCAGCTATTAAATTTTTAATTTCTAAAAGCTCTTCCTCATTCTCTCATTAATTGTTCCTTCATACTCTTTTGTAAAAAGCCACATATCCACATCTCCTTTTAAGGATTATTATTTAAGTCTTCTTGTGTTCCATTAGATTTCCTTCTTATATTACTTTAGTTCTAATCTTCTACATTTGTAACTTTTCAATATGACTGACACTTTTCAATTATCTGTTGATATTTAAGACAACAATAACAAAAGCTAAATGGAAGTTCCTATGTCACAGGTGGGCTTCAATAGAAGCTGGGGTCTTTTTGTGTGTGTGTGTCTGGTGATAGGATTATGGGGGGACTTCTGACTAAATGGATGCATTTACTTTAGGTGGTTCAGTTTATCCAGTTAAGAATATAGTAATCTCCTGAGGAGGTGGAGTTTACTCTATATTCCTGTTAGCCTACACAGGACAAGAAAAGGGTATTGAGGATGTGAGTGCTTTCCTGGAAGATGGTCAATCTATTCTCTGTTTCTGCTTCTAGCTGTGTGCACTTAAGAGGTCCTGATCCTGGGACAACTCATTCAATTGTTTCACCAATATGAGCCTCTTTACTCTTAACTTTAAATAAATGCCTGTTTGCTGGCACTGTACAGGGGGGAGAGATATGATTGTTGCATATATAGGAATTTAACTGTTTTAATGTCCTTCACTCTTATATGCAACAGCTACTTCCAAGTCCATGCTGCTATGGAGCAAGTCAGATTGACTTTAACTATTATCCCAATCCAAGGGTCCTAGAGTTTGCAGTGGCCTCTGTTCGGATAAATCAGCCATCACACCTCCGTCTGCTTTCTGAATTCCCCAAATCAATTTAAACAGCTCATCCGATGATGTCATCCATTCCACTGTTTGCTCTTATGAATAAAATATATCTTATGCATATTTTATACAGTAAAAGTGTATTCTCATTTATTCATACATCTTCCCATTTCTTTGCTCACTTTTCCTCTTGCACTTTACTCAGTAACTTCCTGATCTGTGTTCCCTTGAAGAACATCTTTAGTGATTTCAAGCTGAAATTTTTTTATTTTCTAGCTTAGACATTTTCCAACTATATAAGTAAAATAAATTCAAAACCAAAAAAAAATGTTCAGTAAGGGTATTACAGAGGTGACAGAGTTTTAGTGGAGAATTTTTTTTTCTAATCTAGACACCTTAATGGGACAGCTAAACCTTCAAGCTGCCTTCTTGTTCTAGCATGCTTTTTGTATAATATCCTTTCAGTGAAGGTTTGAAGTTTCCTGTTTTATTTAGACATCTAACAAATAGCCTATTATTGCCTTAAACCTTTTACTCTATTCCACAGTAGTCTCAAAACTCAACTCAATTCCCTGCCATGGAAGAGGAAGCAACTCATATGCAACTATGCAGTGAGTTTTCAGAGGCTATAAATCACAGAGGAGGAGATGTGAAATCGTTCTCTTGCAGAGCATCTGATGGATTGACACTGCTCATCTTTGGATTTGCAGTACAACTCCCAACCCATTAGGCCACCAGAGCCTTTTCCACAAATCTAGAGGGTTAAAGAGAAGCATCTTTATACTGGTTTCTACCACTGGTGAATGGTCCCAGGTTAACTACAAAATCAGCTTACTGTTTTTCTGTTCCGGTATTTAGCTTCCTATTATTTCTAGCTCGCTGGAATTGCTATCACAATCTTTTCAGTTTATCAAAACATTTCAAGCACATCTGTCATTTTTCATTATGCATATCTAGAAATGTTTTAGTTGGATGTTTTCAGGTTACTTAGGATATGGAATTTACTTAATTGCATTTTAGTGGAATCTTAGATTACATACATTGTTGTTACTGAGTTGTTTGTGCAGATTTTCCCGATGAAATTAGTATTTCATCACCAAGTTGTGATTTCGCCAAGATATCTGGAAGACAACCACCTGGCCAACTGACTGGAAGAGATTCACAGTTGTTCCCATTCCAAAGAAAGGTGACCTAACAGAGTGTGGAAATTATTGAACAATATCATTGATATCACATGCAAGCAAGAGTCTGCTGAATACTATACAAAAACAGCTGGAGCAGCACATAAGCAGATAATTTCCAGATGTCTAGGCTGGGTTTAGAAGAGGTTGTGGTACTAGGACTACTTTAGCTCATGTTAGATGGATCTTAGCTAAAAGCAGAGAGTACCAGAGCAATGTCTATGTTTCATTGACTATGCAAAGGCATTTGACTGTGTGGACCACAACAAACTGTGGCTGACTCTGAAAAGAACAAGAAATCCAGAAGACTTGATTATGTGAAACCTATACTTGGACCAGGAGGCAGTCATCAAAACAGGGAAAGGAAACACTAAATGGTTCAAAAATCGGGACAGGTGTTTGCCTGGCATGTGTCCTATCTCTATACCTTTTCAATCTATATGCAGAATGGATCATCCAGGAGGCTGGGCTCTATAAAGAGGAATGTGGCATCAGGATTGGAGGAAGACTCATTAACAACCTGCATTAGGCAGATGACACAACCTTGCTTGCTGAAACTGAGGAGGATCTGAAGCACTTGCTGCAGAAAGTCAAAGACAGCAGCCTTAAATATAGATGTTCAACAACAGGAAAACAAATTCTCATCCCTGGGCCAACTGGCAGCATCATGACAAATGGTGAAAAGAATGAGACTATTAAAAGCTTTAGTTTGCTTGGCTCCACAATCAATGCTCTTGGTACCAACAGGCAATATAACATACATAGTAATTATGGAAAATGGATCTCTGGTGGCCTAGTGGCAAGAAGCTGTGCTGCAATCCCAAAGGTACGTGGTTTGAGGCCACTGGCAGTTGCTCAGTTTGAGAAAGATGGACAATCTCCTTCGTACAATTAACTGCCTCTGAAAACCTACCAGAGGGTTGGCTACGGTTAGGTTCTGACTCTATGGTACAGCATCACAGCAACAACAACAACTATGAAAAGATAAAATCAGTACTGATGAGCTGGAATCGACCCATAGCTGACTCTCAAGTGGGTTTCTGAAACTATGAAGGTTCTGAAACTATAACGGCACAGGCAGATATTTCCCTTTTTCTTCCTAAGTAGACACTGGTGGGTTTGAACCAACAGAAAGGCTATACCCTTGGTTTGGCAGTGTAATTTTCCACCAACAACTCTACCACAGTTCCCTGGTAATTATAAGTATTTATCAAATTTGGTGGGAAAAACCAAATTCACACTTTCAAGTGATTCTAAGGTGCTATTTTATGAATTTACTAAGCAGTCACTTTCTTTGCCATTGCTGTTGTTGATGCTTGCTCTCCAGGTGACTATGACTCACAGTAATCTGATGGACAACAGATCTGAACCTTGATGTAACCTGCCTCATTCTCATGATCTCTGTCATGTTCAAGCTCAATGTCACAATCTATGTGTCAATCCATCTCCTTGATAATCATCTGTGTAGACTGAACACCTTTCCCAGCATGATGTCTGTTCCAGAACTGGCCCCCTAATGACAACATGTCCAAAGTATATGAGATGACATTTCACCATCTGTGCTTCTAAGAACACTAGGTTTTGCTATGTCCATATATGTTTATCAGTATTGGAAAGCATAAGCAGTATAACAAAATATATTATGTTCAAACTGGATTTGAAACCCAATTCTCCAAGTTAATAACTGTGTGACATAAAAAAATTTAATTTTTAAAAAAAATCCCTAAGTGAAATTAACATTTTTATAGGTGAAAGATGGCAAAAGATCAGCAACTCCTTATGGTGCAAAGTGGGTGGCAAGCCTTGGCTTTAGTTCTCATTTGGAATGGTTTCAATTAGAATCAATTCCAGGTGGTTCTGATTAACCCAAGTATACAATGTTAGGTATCTGGAAAAAAATCAAGCATAGTTATACATTAGAGTCAACCTGGTTAACACTGACTTGTAGTATACCACATTTATGTAAATATGGTTATCAAAAGTCAGCTCTCCATTTAAAAGTTTTCATTGTGTTTCATAAAGGATAGGGTACGTTTGTGGCTTACTTACTGGTAAGATAATGTGTTGCCACCTCAAAGACATATGGTTGAAATCTACCAGCTGCTCCATGAGATGGGAAATCTATTCTCATGTGATTTACTGCCCCTGAAAACTCACTGGGTGGGGTGTGGGGTGGGGTGGTGTGTGTGTGTGGGGGGTGTGTGTGTGTGTGTGTGTGTGTGTACATGATCCATTTTGACTCAACAGAACTTAAAAGCAACAACAACATAAAAGATCTTAATTGCTTTCACACTTTTGACCTAGGGTACAATTCACAGATAAAACTCTTACTTTTAAATCTTTTTTGTGTTCTTGGTCTAACCTCTTGAACTACAACTGTCTCAATCTCCATCTACTTTGGTTTACACAGTAAGAATCCATTTCAGAAGAGTAAGGAAAGCATTTACGTACTGTTAGAGCTAGTAGTTTTCCATAGGTCAAATGAGCAGGGATGTGGTCGGTTTTAGATCTCAGTGATTCCATATACCAATGCTCTGCTTCTGGGAGTTTGCTCAATCGCATGTATGCTTCACCTGGAAAGACACACACAAGAACCAATTTGAGGATGCAGTTTCCATAAAGCATTATTGACATCATAAGCACCACTGTCATGGTGTTACCTTTTATGTATATTACATACCCAGGATTATCAATTCCATTTTACAGATAAGAAAACTTGAGTCTGGTGAAATTAAGTGACACAGTTAAATCCAGGAACTGAGGAGCCAGTAAGGTTTTTTTTTTTCTTAACCAAGAAACTGAGTTTTAAGTATGTTGTTGTTATGTGTCGTTGAGTCGTTTGCGACTCATAGCGACCCTATGTACAAAAGCCCTAAACCGTGCTCTATCCTGTGCCAATCTCATTGCCTCTGACACACCCATCCCAATTACCCCAGTCACTGAATCAATCCACCTCATAGAGGGTCTTCCCCTCCTGCGCTGTCCCTCCATTCTGCCCAGCATGATGTCCCTCTCTAAAGACCCGTCTCTCCTTACAACATGTACAAAGTGTGTCAGACGAAGCCCCAGAATCCATGCCTCCAAGGAGCAGCCTGGTTTAATCTTCTCTACGATGAATCTGTTTGTTTTCTTGGCAGTCCATGGTACATTCAATACTCTTCTCCAGCACCACAGCTCAAAGGCGTCAATTCTCCTTCTATCCTCCCTAGTCATTGTCCAACTCTCTGATGCATAACAAGTGACTGCAAAACCATGGTCTGTATCATATCTTCTTTTAAACATTTTTATACTTTTTATAATATATTTGGTTTTCCTCTGAAAAATATTTTCTTTCTTAAACTCATACTTATTTATTACTTTAGAAAACCAAGTATTAGTAAAGCAACTAAAAAGAGAAAAATGTTATTCAAGTGTTAGAAGGAAGATGGTGGATAGTCTATAAGGAGTTATGCTGCTAAAGCAAAGTCCATGTTGATCTGTGGGTTCAAATCCACCAGGAGCTCCATGAAATAAAAATGTGCAATCACCTGTAATGCAATTAACAGCATTGAAAATCCAATGAACGGTCAGCTGTGAGTCAGTTGTGACTCCACAACAATGAGGTATGGAGGAAAAGATAGATGTGTAAGACCTTGACCTGTAAGAATTTTAAAACCTTGAGAAGTTCAGATAACTTAAATTAGCCAACAAGAACAAAAACAGAAAACTAGAACAAAATAGTTGTCCTGAATTTGTTATTTTTAAAAGCATCAGCATTTGATATTTAAATAAGTAAATTAAGTATTTAAGTAAGTAAATCAAATTCACTAGTTTCACTTGGAAAATACGTATGACATAAATATATGACAATTAGCATGTCTTCCTAGAACTGTGAACACAGGGAACAAGTTTGAGACAATTCAGCCATCACTATCACGTTTAATATAAGTATACACCATTTAGTTGTCAACCAAGGGGAGAAAAAGGAAAAGAAAACAAGTTTACAAATTACATGCTTATTGTCACTTTTGCCCCAGCCTTTTATGCGGGAGCTCTGGTGGCATAGTCCATAGGGAGTCACACTGCTGACGCAAAGGCAGTACCTCTCTGGTGGTTCAAATCCACCAACAGTTCAATGGGGAAAATATGGCAGTTTTCCCAGTGAGAAATAACAAGTTATAATTTTAAAGACATTTTATATATTTGCAGTCCTTGAAAGCCCACTGACAGGTCAGCAATAACTCAGTTCTGACTTGATGACAATGAGGGTTACATTTTATTTCTATGATTATAAAGTTATATTGGGTGCAGGAGTGGCACCTACTTCTTAAACAGCACGTTTCTGGAAATTCAATGAACTTTGATAAATGACGATAGTTATAGAAAGGCTTCAGGCTTTTTGTTCATAGGGTAGTTGAGTCGTGCTCAACTTGATGGCAATCAAAACCAACAAGAACAACAGGTTATATTATATCTAACTTTGCTCAACTGATGTAAAACATTACAATTAAGATTTCTAATTAACTACATGCTATAGTTTTAATCAGCAGTGGAAGTATTGAAGCTGCTAAGTTTTCAGCACCAGATAATGGGCTGATAACCTTCATTATTTTCCAGACAGGCCTGAATAGCTTCACCAATCAGAATAATGGCAGAGTTTTCCATTTTGAGGTATAATTAGATGTTCTTTGTATACTAGTGACACATTTTTGCTAAAGTCGAGCCACTTGCCTTTTGTTTTAATCTATTTCCCTGGTATAATCACTGTATTCTGTTAATACAAATATTTTTTATAAACGGAATTGGTTTGAGTCTCCTGACCTTTTGCATGACCTTTACTTGGTTGGTTAGTAAAAATACTGATGACAAATAATGTATAAAATATAAAAAAGTATAGGTATCCCTACACACATGTCAGAACAGAGCAAGGAGACACTGCATGGTTCCAGTCGGGAAGGGTGTATGGCAGTGATGTATCCTATATCCATATCTTTTCAATCTATATGCAGAACAGATCAACTGGGAGGATGGACTGTATGAGGGGGAATGTGGCATCAGGATTGGAGGAACACTCATCAACAACCTGTGTTATGAAGATGACACAACTTTGCTTGCTCGAACTGAGAAGGACTTGAAGCGCTTGCAGCAGAAGAAGGTCAAGAACTATGATTGAAGCTCAATATCCAGAAAATATTCTCATCACTTGGCCAGCTGGCATAATTATGATAGATGGTGATGAGATTTGCGATTGTTAACAGCTTTAGTTTGCCTGGTTCCGCAAACAATACTCTTGGTACCAGCAGCCAGGAAATCAAAAGATGAATTGCACTGGGAAAGTCAGCTGTCAGGGACCTTCTCCAGAGTACTGAACAGTATTAACATTAGTTTGGAGACTAAGGTGCACCTGATAGAGGCCATGTTGTTGTTGTTGTTCAGTGCCGTAGAGTCACAGGTGACTCACAGAGACCCTATAAAGAAGAGTCTTCGATGCTTGAGCCATAGTTTTCGCAATTACATGCTATGTGTCAGAGAGCTGGACAATGACTAGGGATGATAGAAAGAGAACTGATGCTTTTGAGCTGTGGTGCTGGTGAAGAGTTCTGACTGGACTGCTGGGAGAATAAACAGGTTCATCATTGTTGTTGTTGTTATGTGCCGTCAGGTCGCTTGCGACTCATAGTGACCCTGTGTACAAGAGCCCTAAACCCTGCTCTATCCTGTGCCAATTGCACTGTCTCTGACACTCCCATCTCAATTACCCCAGTCACTGAATCAATCCACCTCATAGAGGGTCTTCCCCTTCTGCGCCGTCCCTCCACCCTCCCAAGCATGATGTCCCTCTCCAAAGACATCATAGAGCGAGTTAAACCAAGCTGCTCCTTGGAGGGAAGGACTCTGAAGCTTTGTCTGACATACTCTGGACCTATTGCAAGGAGAGACCAGTCTTGGAGAAGGACATCAGTTTGGAAGGGTGGAGAGACAGAGAAAGAGGGGAAGACCCTCAATGAGATGGATTGATTCAGTGACTAGGGTAATGAGGTAGGTGTGTCAGATAGTAAAGTTGGCACAGGACTACTGTACAAAAGGTCACTATGAGTCACAAGTGTCTTGAAGGCACATAACAAAAACAACAACTACAACAAAGATATATGTTTATTTCTATTGTTAAGAACTGTTCTCATATTATCATAAGTGTTATGGCAAAGTAATGTTTTGTTATATTTTTTCCCAAAATTTACAATGTGTTTGCATTTTAGAAGGCTTTGGTTGAGTCAAAGTACATGCTTACTGTGAGAGACAAAAAAAAAATACTGAGACAAAGAAGACTAGATAAGACCAAACTGAAAGGAAATGCAGAGAAGAGCTACTATTTGGTATTGGAATGTTGACAGCTTTAGGCATGATTATAACGGAGCACAAACAAGGGAATAACATAACAAAACTGTGCCCCATTTCAACCACTCTTACAATCTCCTCTGTGTTTAAGGCCACAGCTGTGGCCACTGTGTGCATCTTCATTTCCATCACTAACCTCCTACTTTTCCAAGGATGATGTTCTTTCCCAAGCACTGACCCCATGGTATCACGCTCAAATTTGTTGTTGTTGTTATGAGACGTCAATTGTGACTCATAGCAACTCCATGAACAGTAGCTCTGAACCCTGCAACATCTTGAGACAATCTCACTGTCCCTCACACACCTGTACCCATTGCCAAAGTCACTGTGTCAATTCATCTCATTCAGGGTCTTCCTCTCCTGTGCTATCTCTCCATCCTTCCAAGCGTGATTTTGTTTCCTGGCAAAATGCTCAATGTTACATGAGGCAGCGTTTCACCATCCTTGCCTCTAAGGAGCAACCTGGTTTCACCCTCTGCAGAATGTAGGAAGTCTCAGCTTCCTTTTCTTCAAAAAGTACCATTAGAAATGACTGCATTTTTCCAAGACAGATCAGTTTGTTCTTTTGGGAGATCATGTTATGTTCATCATACTTTTTTGTCAATACTTAAGACTTTAAAGGCATTAATTTTTCTTGGCCATCTTTATACACTGTTCACCTTTCATTTAACATCTGAAGTAATAGAAAACACTCAAGTTTATTTCAGGCCCACCTTAGTCTTTAAACTGAAATCGCTGGTCTTCAGTAATTGACAGATATTTGATCATAGATTTTTTTTTTCCAAAACTTTTGGATTTCTTGACTACTATTTCCCTGGACGTTGATTGTGGATCCAAGTAAAATGAAACCATCAACAATTTCATTCTTTATTTGACATTTTGTTGTTGTTGTCTTTTCTTGGCCTAATTTTGAATATTTTTATTTTTTCCTTTTTAAAAATTTTATTTTATTAATTTTAATGAATGTTTACAGAGATTTTGGATTTACATTCATCATTGTTGCACTTTTCTCCCTGCTAACCCCTCCCCCACAGTTCACTCCTCTCTTTGAAAAGTAAAAGAAAAATTCTTTCATTGGTATACAATTCCCCCAGACTCCCCATCCCCACCCCGAGTACACGCCACTATGCAACCTTAATTCTGGACTCTTGTGATAGATAACCTTAATACCCTACCATATATCGCTTTTGAACTGTTCTCTCCCTCATCTGTTTCAACGCAGTATACATAATTTATCCAGTTTTTCTCAGTCTTACCCCAACCCTGCTGTCAGTCCCATTCTACAACAGTGGCACCATGCAGATTTGTCCTTTTGTGACTGAGATATTTCACTCAGCATAATGTCCTCCAGGGTCACCCATTTGAATAATATTGCATGAGTTCCTTCAATGGAATACTACACTGCATTGAATAATTTTATTTATGTTGACACACAATCCTTACTGAAGAATGTTGTCTCTGATCTCCAACAGTAAATGCTTCAAGAACTCTTTGATTTCTACAAGATTATGTCATCTGCATAATGCTAGTCATTTATGAGTTTTTCTCTAATCCTGATGTCATATTTTGCAACAAATGGGCATCTCCAGCCCATTTCTTTAGAGTTGTTTTGGACTCACTGCCACCTTCCATCAGTTTTTCAAAGTTGTAAATTGATACAGGAGGAGATTGTGCTTCTATGGCGTGTGGAAGACACTTTGAATGGCCTGCTGGCCTTTCAGTTAACTGTCTGATATGCTACACACTACCTGACCTGGGATACTTATATAGGCTTATTATTGTTGTTGTTTTGTACCATCGAGTTGGAACTGACCCATAATTGATCCCATGGCAGGTTTTCAGAGGCAGTTAATCTCAGAGGAGGAGATTGCCCACCTTTCTTCTGTGGAACAACTGGTGGATTCAAACTGCAAGAATTTGTGTTTGCAGCTTCTTGCCACTAGGCCACCAGTGCACCCTCTAAATGGGTATAGTTTCATTTTTTTTTATTAGCATCTATAGTAATTTTGTTTTTACTTAGAAATAAAACTATTAGATGGAGAGATTTTTATTTTCCATGTTGCACTCACAAATAAAACATTCTATTTTTCTTGGGATGATGTGAACCATCTGATTTGAGTGCACTGGTATATTGATTTCTCTCACCATATTAACAATTTGGAAACACTATTACTGTACGCATGAATTTCATTTTACTTGGATCCAAAACTCAATCTATTGTCACAGGAGACAATATAACAATAGGTACATGTATTGGGACAATTTACAATCAAGGTCTGCTTTAAAGTGCAAGAACATCAGTTTAATGACTAAGGTGCACTTAAATGAAGTCATGGTATTTGATGTGAGAAGCACCAGAAGAAGATTCAAGGATGACAAAGAATCACTGTACCAAAAAGAACTGGTCAACACCAAATCTTTTCAGGAAGTAGCATACGGTTAAGAATCAATGGTACTGAAGGAGTAAGTCCAAGCTGCACTGAAGGCATGGTTAAACAAATAAGGCCCTTGGAGTTAACAGAACAGTGGCTTGTATATTTCAACCCTAAAATGCAGCCCTGAACTTGCTAACTAGACTTTGGCAAGAAATCTATAAGATTGCCATTTGACTAGAAGAGATATATTGTTTTTATATGCTGTCGAGTTGCCTGCGACTCATAGTGATCTTATGTACAACAGCCCTAACCTGTGCCCTATCCTGTGCCTAACTTATTGCCTCTGACATCTACGCCCATTGCTCCAGTCACTGAATCAATCCATCTCATAGAGGGTCTTCCTCTCTTGGGCTGTTCCTCTACCCTCCAAAGCATGACATCCCTCTCCAAGGACTGGTTCCTCCTTGCAATATGTCCAAAGTATGTCAGACGAAGCTTCAAAATCCTTGCGTCCAAGGAGCAGCCTGGTCTAATCATCTCCAGGACAAACCTGTTTGTTCTCTTAGCAGTCCATGGTATATTCATTACTCTTCTCCAACACCACAGCTCAAACACATCAATTCTCTTTCTGTCATTGCTAGACACTGTATAGCTCTCTGATGCACAGCAAGTGATGGCAAAGACCATGGCCTGTATCAGGTGCACCTTCATCTCCAGAGTGACATCATTGCTCTTCAGTACTTTGAAGAAATCTCTGACAGCAAACTTTTCCAATGCAATATGTCTTTTAATTTTCTGGCTGCTGGTTCCAAGAGTGTTGATTGTGAAGCCAAGTAAACCGAAGCAGTTTACAGTATCAATCTCACCATTCATCTCAATGCTGCCAATCGGCCCATGGGTGAGAATCTTTGTTTTCGTTCTAATCTGCAAAAAATATGATCTAACACTGTGGAAATTATCAAATAATATCATTAATATTACATGTTAGTAAAATCTTGCAGAAGATTAGATGTTAGGTGGAAAAGCCCATCAAGAACTACCAAAAAATCAAGCTGGATTCAAAAGGTCTTGACATGAGGGCCATTACTGCTGATGACAGATGATTTTGGCAAAAGGTAGTGAATACCTGTGACTTACTGACTATGCAAAGATATGTAATTGTTTATCTTAACAGATTATGGATAACACTGAGAAGAACGATGATCCCAGAACATGAAAGTGTGGTTATCCAAAAAGTGTACATAAACCAAGTAGCTGTTTTCGAATAGAACAAGGAAACACTGAATGGTTTTAAATCAGGAAAGGTGTGTATCTGAGTTGTATCATTTCTCTATACCCATTAAATATGAATGCTTAACAAATAATTTGAGAAGGTGTGCTATATGAAGAAGAATTTGGTGTCAGGATTATAGAAAAACACACAAAAATATTTATTATGCACATGGTACAACTTTCCTTGCATAAATAGAATTGTGGTGTTGGTGAAGAGACTATACCATGGACTACCAAAAGAACAAACAAATCAATCTGTTTTGAAGGAAGTGTAACCACAGTGTTCCTTAGAGGAAAGGATAATGAACCTTCATCCCCCATCTATGAACATGTCATCAGGGAGGATCAGTCCTTAGTAAAAGACGATGGAGGTTCACATGGAGCTTGAACCAGTCAATTGGAAAGCAGTGATTTTGAGTTGTTATTTTTGTTTTCTTTTACCTTTTAATGAACACAGTAAGATCTTATAATCAATTATGAAATATAATACTTGAAAATTAGGGAAATGTCAAAGGGTTTTAAATAACTATTTTTTTTTTTAAAAAAAAAGAAAAGCCTTGATGGTATAATATGTCAAACTGCTACCTGAAAAGTTGCCAATTTAGATTCACCAGCTGCTCTGTGGGGGAAAGACAGTCCATCTCTTCCTATAAAGACTCCTACCCTTAGAAACTCCTGGATGATCAGTATAAAGCAGAATTTAACTTAAGTCGCTTTGTTTGATTTGATTATAAATAAAATTTAACAATTTATCTTAGTTTTTATGAAGCTTCATTTTAAAAAAAAGTAACAAACTATTCTTTGTAGGAAATAACTGTTACAACTAATAGAGACATCATGGAAACGTAGTTAAGTGCTGTGAGGTCAAGTATAATTCATAGCAAACCCATGAATAACAGAACTCTGTAATCACTGTATTTCTAACAATCACAACGATGAAAACAAAATTATTCCCTGAGCATTTATGATGAATTAGGGTAGCAGGCTATCAAAGACAAATGTCTGGTCTCTAAAGCTCTTACTGTACACATGTGGGGGGTGTAGAAACTTCACCTACAATCTCTGCACTAACCACCTCAAAAATGTATCTCAATTGTTGGTAATATATAATAACATTAGCTTGATTTCACAGATAAGGGAACTGAAAAGCAAATTATCTAATAAAGTATGCCAAAATCAAATGGTAGAGCTTCTAGACAAAGTCAAGACGACCGACCTGAAACACAATGCCTTTTCTAGTTGGTAGAGAATAATTATAAACATTCCAGCAATCCCATTTGGATGAATACTGTACTTTCTTTCTTTCTCCTCGCAAACTGTTTTCTAGTTTATGATACATTATCTACCAGGTTCATTTGACTCTGCCTTGGGCTTAGCTATTGTGTTAAAGTAATAATCTGTAGCTGACCTTTAAAATGTTTTTGATAGAATAGTCATTTCTTCAGAGGTGAGTTTATCATATATAAGACGAACTTTTAGTTCTTAGGTTAACTTTATAACACAAAAAAACTGTCTATATATGGAATAAAAATCAGCAAGCAAAACCTAATTCACTACCCATTCAAAGAGATGAATTTAAATGTGTTAAAAAGGAAATAAATGTAGATATAAACAAGATTCAAATGACAACATAGCAAGAAAAACAAGTATTCTTATATCTCTAGCACTGAAACATAGACTATTTCCAGTTTTTTTCTTCTAATCCTTATGAGGGATTACAACACATATACGGATGAGGAGAAGGGTTGGGTCTGACAAGTGTCTTGCACTAAACAGTAAGTTTATCCCTAAGTGACTTTTTTTTAATTTTCATTAAATCAATCTGACTACCATATAATGGGTATTGTTTGCTGAATACCTGCTGCAGGATTAAATATATCTTTGTTTTTAAATTAACTTCATAATTATCAGTTTAATTTTACAAATTAAGTAAGTTTAAACAACATGCGCTATATTAAAAACAAGCAATGCCAGAATTAAGATTCAAATCTATGCTCTTCCTAGCTCTTTTCACCACATTATTTTGTCCAAACATTATTTTTAAAAAGCCAGAGAGGAAATAAAATATATGCAAAATGTGCCACCAGTAGCTTTGGTTTCCAGAGAGAATGGGATGCATGCAATCCTTCAAGCTTGATTAAAATATTAAAATCATAAAAACTCCATAAAGGAAATGGCCACAGGAAAAGAAATTCAGTAAATTTAATAAGGAAGGAAATGAAGACAGAATGGGCAGGGGGTCAGGGTTGAGTTAAGTCATCTTTTTGGTATTCTCGGCTTTTAAAAAAATATACAACAATAGGAAGAAAAGAATGTTTGTAGTACCCAAGAGGTCTGAAAGCAATGATGGCCATTTTTCCTCATCATCCTGCACAGAATGACATAATAGAGACATTTTCATAAGAATGAGATGATTTTCTGTATGATGATGTAGTGATCAAGTTCATCACCCAGATTTATTTCCAATTCACTCACAGACAAAAGGGTTTTGGACTTTGAGGCTGGCTTCAAGCAGATATAAACCAGTTTCAGATGTAAAACAAATAATGTCATTCTTCCTTCCTTAAAAGCCTCAGGTCTTAATAACCCAGGAAAAGGTTAACTCCTTAAGGAGAAAAACGCTGTATTACTGATGATGCCATAGTCTAGATTTCAGAAATTTGCATGCACCTATGTTTCAAATTACTAGATGGGTCCTTCTTGCAAATGAAAGAACATGTGGGAGGACATAATATACCTTTGTTTCATCTACTTCAGCTTATGGTAGAGCTTCATTACTTTAACACTTAGGGTAGAGTTTCAACAATTGTACTATAGTGTGTTTTGTGGTCTTATTGTCTAACTAATTTTTTTTTAAAAAAAATAACCCCTTTATCGTACTTACATGAAAGTTTGCAAAACAAATTAGTTCCTAATTCATTAATGTATGCACAGATTTCTCTGAGACATAGATTATAATTCCTACAGTATGTTAGGATTCTACCCTTTTCAATTCTGGACTCTGAAAAAAATTTCAATTTACCTAGAGTTTGTTTAGGGAAGTTGTGTGTTAGGATTATATCCTTTCTTCATGCTTTAATTTAGTCTATATGCTGGGCAAATTATTCAAGAAGTTAGACTATTGGGGGGGGGAAGGTGGCATCAGGATTGGTGGAAGAGTCATCAATAACCTTTGTTATGCAGATGACACAATCTTGAGTGTTGAAAAGTAAGGAGAACTTGAAGCACTTGTTGAAGGAGGTTAAAAACTGCAGTCTTCAATATGGATTACATTTTAACATCTAGAAAACAAAAGTCCTTGCCACTAGATGGATAGGCAACATCATGACAGATGGAGAAAAGATTAATACTGTCAACAACTTCATCTTACCTGGATCCACAATCAATACACTTGGTACTAGTAGTCAGGAGATCAGAATATACATTGGATGGGGTAAGTCTGTAGTCAGATATATCTCAAAATTGAAAAGTAATGATGTCAGTTTGATGACTTAGGTGTACCTGATTCAGGCCATGTTCTTACAGTTACTTGCTATGCATCTGAGAGCTGGACAATGACTAAGGATGGCAGAAGAAGAATGAATGTCTTTGAACTGTAGTGCTGGAGAACGGTGCTGAATATTCCACGGACAAACAAATATGTCTTGGGGAAGCAGCCAGAGTGCTCCTAGGAGGAAAAGATGATGGGACTTCGTCTCACATACTTTGGGCTGGTTGCTAGCTAGGATAGGTTATTCCTTGGAGAAGGACATCATGCTTGGAAAAGTGTAGGGGAAGTGAGAGGAGACCCTCAACCAGATGATTTAACTTGGTGACTGCAGCAATGGGCTTGTGTAATAGATTGTGAAGATGGCATGGGATAGGACAGTGCTCAGACATGTTGTTCATAGAATTCTCGACTAGATGACACTTAACAACAAAAACAAAGTTTTCTTGCCCCTCCCTACCTTCTTCTCTGTCCTTGTAATGAACTTTTTCTTCTTGGATGATATGATATCCTTGATATAATCCCATAACTCCTCTGGTTTTTAATCATTGGTGTTCAAAGCCTCAAACCTATTCTTTCATTAAAAAAATACTTCTTTTTAAATTTTTTTCAACTAGTTTATTTATTAAATCAAGCCTGGAAGCAGGAGCGGCATCCACTTCCAAAATGGCTTGCCTCTATGTACAAACAGTGCTCAGGCCATTTGTTCATAGGGTCGCTATGAGTTGTCTATGACTCAACGACATCAAACAACAACAGTTTATTTATAAAATTTGAATACATTGGTTTTGAGAACAGATTTGTTCTTTGTTTTTAACTTCCACTCTATCTGTTACTTTCTATTGTAATCCTGGTGATAGGGGTCAGTGGTAGTAGCAGGGTACCTTTTAGTTCTTCAGGTCTCAGAATATTGGAGGCTATGCTTCATTAGTACTTGGTAATGAATGCTTCCTTGAGACTTTGGACCGTTACTACCGCAGTTACTACTCATCAAAGTAGATTAGAGACTATGCTAGGTCTATTGACCTAGATGTATACATGACTATGGTTCCTAGACTTCAAGCTAAGTAGTTCTAGCCAGAAGGCATTGGGTGTGATATCCTCCATGTAGCACATTTTCATCTAATTATACAGTTACATTATAAAATTAGCCAGTTTTTCCATATTAAAAGTTATACCACATAATCTATGTGAAATATATATTCTTTCCAATCATTTACTAAATTACCTTAAAATAATTTTATTGAAAAGAAATTCTGTTTTGTAATATTCATGTATAATTCTTACCTATACAAAATTTTACAAGAACTCAATCTGTTGTTAACATTTCTACTTCATCCTACTGCTAAAATTTTGTGTTCTTATGCCAGAATCATATTATTCTAACTACTATTAACTTCCCTAACATTTTAATATTTTGTAGAAAAAGTTAAAATTGACTACTCTAATTTAAAATTTTTGGCTGATTTCCCTTTATTTACTCCATGTGAATATTAGAATCTTTGTCAGGTTACTGACAAAAGTTTTACTGCAAATTAAACTATGCTTAAATCTACAATTTTAAAATAAATTTTAGAAAAAAGGAGATATTTTAAAGATTGTTTTTCTCCATTCAAAATTTTTTACTCAATTTTTCATTTATTAAAACTCCTTTCATTTTTTTAATATTGTCTATATGATTTACTGAAAGATTATTATCTTTAATATAAATTAACTTTAACATTAAGAAAACAAATATCCTCATGACTGGATGAATTCAACAGCATCATAACAAACTGAGAAAAGATAAAATTGTTAAGCACTTAATTTTGCCAAGATCCACAAGTGGCAGATAAAAGATTAAAAGGTGTATTGCATTGGGTAAATCTTGTGCAAAGGCTCTCTTTAAAGTACTAAAGAACAAGGACGTAACTCAAATCATGTTATTTTTCCACTGTATCATATGCATTTGAAAGTTGGACAACAAATAAGGAAGCTCAAAGAACTGATGCCTTTGAATTGCAGTGCTGATGAGTAGTACATACCATACCATGGACCACCAAAAGAGAAAACATCTGTTTGGAAAAAAGGACAGCCATAGTACTCCTTTAGAAGTAAGAAAGATGAGACTTCTCAAGAACTTTAATTTTATTATTAGGAGAGAGCAATCCCTGGGAAAAGACATCCTGCTTGGAAAAACCAAAGGTCAGCAAAAAGGAAGATGGTCCTCTAGGACATCAATTGCCACAAAAAGTGTAATATTGGCCTTAAGCACAGCAGATCTTTTAAAGATAGTGCAGGATTGGGTAAGATGTCCTTCTCCTGTACTTAGGGTTATTATAAGTTGGAGGAGATTCAACCACATTTACCAACATAGGGCAGGGTTCAGAGCTATAGTTCATAGAGTCACTAAAAGGCACAGACAACTTTATAGGACATAACAACAGCAGGTTATGTTACGTTGATGGAACTTGACGGAAGGGGTTGTTTTTAGTTTCTATCAAGTTGATTAGAATTCATAGCAATCCAAAGAAGAAAAAGATTTGAGACTTGACCTCACAAACTCTAATAAGCTCAAACCCATTATTACAGTCACTGTGACAATCTAGTTGAAGGTATTCCCCTTTTTTGAAGAACCTGCACCTTACTCAGCTTCATGTCCTCTTCCAAATATGGGTCCTTCCTGGTGTGTACAAAATATGAGGGTTTCAGCACTCATCTCTCTAAGGAACATCTTGGTTGCACTTATCCTAAGATAGTTTTGTTTGTTCTTTTGGATGTCCATTGGATATTCAATACTTTTCTCCAACAACACAATTTAAAAGGACTGATTATTATTCTGTCATCCTTAACCACTGTCTAACTTTCAGAAGCAGAGGATGTAACTGAAAAGTCCATGGCTTGTACCAGATGAACTTCAGTTTTTAAAAGGATACTGTTGCTTAGCACTTGCAGAAGTCCTTGATAGCAGATTTTTCCACTGCAACTTGTGTTTTGATTTCTTAACTTCCGTTACCATAGGATCTACTAAAATATATTTTCCTCCAATCTTGATTATAAGAGGTGTAGAGACATTTTTTAATTACTTCTGGTTCGAAATAATTTTTATTAATATCTGATGAATAAGTGATGACAATATGTGTCAATTTAAATGTGTGTTATATTTTTTCAATTATGTCTTTGAAGAGGATATTTTAAGTGATAACTTTTTATACAATCCGTGGTCTTATGTAGTCATTAATTATTTCCTTTCATAATACTGAGTCAATTATAGCAAGAACTTAACTTACTATGATTTTTTTATTTTAAATTTTATTTGATTATTTTGTGTATGTGTACTATCAAATTTAATCTGACTGGTACAAGAGATTGTCCCTCCTTCTCCAGCCGAGCATCTGGTGGATACGAACTTCAACTTGCTATGATTTTAATTTTCACTTTACTTCATAAAATTTTACCACTAGCACTGAAACATTTGCAAATCTCAAAGGGTCTTTATTTTAAAATAAGTATAGCACATATTTACTGTAATTGTTAGCTGCTAAAAAGATTTAAACATTTATATTTCTATCCTAATATTTTCCTCAGATTCTTTTTATCCTTTTAAATACACACAAACACACACGCTACATGCAACCACTTACTCCTCAATTGCCCCAAACAGCCCAGACACACTAATTTTGAGTGGAAACCCTCAATAACTATATTAAATTCCCAATAATTATTAAATCCACTCCCATCTAGTCAATTCAGATCAAAGTGACCCCATGGGACAGTGCAGAAGTGGTCCTCATTGTGGTGTTAAGTTAAAAGATGGCTTAAAAAAAGATGGCTTTTCTAGCTGTTATGTTATTCCTGTCTGGTATCCAGGTACCTTAACTGCAGACAGATAGTATTTCAAAGCCTCAATCGCTGTGGAAATAGAATAAGAGAGAGACAAACTTGGGGCAGACTGGAGCAAGACACTGGTGAGAGCCAGAACAGAGTGAGATCCTAGTGAGAGCAAGAACCTGGTGGTGAAGCCGTAGGGATGGTGGTGGAGAAACTGTGGTACTGCTGTGGAAAAACTGTGGCAAAGTCTTACCAGAGGCTTCTTGTATTGGTGTTCGCCACACTTTAAGATTTTGCTGTTCTCGCTGGATGGTTCAATAAAAAAGCTGACTTATAACCGCTCTGAGGCAACTCTTCCTGGACGATTGAGGAAACCGGAGGCTTCCTGAATCTGCATTACTGAACTGAAACCAGGACTTTTCCTAATTAAGGAATTGTGTTTTGCTGTTAACATAGTTTGAGACTACTGGACTAAACCTGGACTTGTATCATGAGATATCCTTTGCCTTCCCCACTCCCTAACCTATTTCCCTAATAAACCCCATTCTTGGAACCAGAGCTGTGAGTAAGGTCTGTGAGTCAACAATGACTACCGAACCCAGTTACTGGTGTAAATGGGTACAGGAGCATGGAGGATGGCATGTCTGACCTAGTGGATAACTGCTGTTACGGGTATTATTGATTGGGACAGTTCCCTTTTATGAAACAGGCAGAAGTCACACTTGGCCACATCATGTTGCTTCTGTTCCTTTTGCAATCATGCTTCTAAGGCTATAAATTGTTATGGAAACAGACTCACATATTTCACCAAGCTTTTAGTTAGTGGCATTAACAACCATTGTCACTAGGGCTCTTTCAAGCAGAAACATTCAAATAATAATATCAACAAAATTAAAGTAAATAAGGAGGATACTTTCTAACTACAGACTTCAGAGAACATTTTAAATTGTTACTACAGAAGCAAAAAGGAAAAACTATGTAAACTGAGGAAGACTATTTTAAAAACTCAATGTCTAACTCATCAAATTCTTGCAGCTTAATAGCTGTAACACATGAGGTTTGAAAGAAAGGTTTTTTAAAACAAAGAAAAGGAATAATAGTGTGTGGGGGAATTTAATCGTCCTTTTTTTAAGTTAAAACACACTAATCATCAAGGAAAAGCTTAACTGTGGGTATGAGTTTAAAAGGTTTCTAATTTGTGATGTTAAATACAGGAAATAACTGATGTGTCATCAAATTTAACTTGGAAAAAGGCCAGTGTCAATATTTCTGTACTGGCAACTGGGGATTCTCAAGTTCTCCAGGACAATCAATTTCCTTTGTACTTTCAAAGAAATAAATCACTTAAAATAATCCATCATCAAATGCTGAAGCCAATCTTATTAAATAATCAGGTTTTCTCCAAGAGAAGTGCTCTTGTTCTCTGTGTGTGTGTGTGTGTGTGTGTGTGTGTGTGAGGCGGGGGGAGGGAGGGAGAAAGAGAGGTGAAGGTGATAAACTCCTCACACATACAGTAATAATATATCGTGAAGAAAATTGCAGTGATATAAATACAATGACAGACTAAAACAAATACTAAGAGAATACTAGAAATATGCATCAAGGTACTAAACTGTGTTAAAAACTAGGATTTATAACAGAGGAAGAGGGGAATCACTAAATGTTATAGCAGACAGAGAAAAAGAAAAAAAATAGGGGTTTGCCAAGAAGTGGATTTGAGTATTTCCAAGAAAATGGGTAAGAACACTCACTCATAGAGGTCAGAAGAGTATAAAGAAGTGTTTTCAGTTTTATATCCATCTTTTTAGGAATATATTTCATATGTATTCCTGAAGCAAGTAATATATCTCTATAATGTGCAATGAATAATTTATATTATACTATAAAATGCTATAAAAATGCTAATGACATGTCATACCAGAATTTAAATATCCACCCCAAGTTTAATGAACACTTGAGGAAGAGATTCTATAATTGTTCACAAAACCCTAGTCTGTAAGTAAATGTGGTGGAGAAAGAACTTGTATTCTGGAATTCTGGAACATAATTTCTTATCATCTCTATTCATTATTCATTTAATTTGAATATGTTAATCTATCTGAACTGATAAAATAACTGAATACAAGTTCACTTGGGGTATTGATGCTTTCAGGACTATTATATATGTATTGTCGATCAACACTTTTAATCTCTCTGCTTTCTAAGCAGCTGCTCTTCCAGTTGGAGTGCTACGGTATCACCTGACAGGGGCTTATATAACAGCATGAGTCTGAAGAAATGGGCCTCACAGCCATAAATCCTAACACTAGAGTGCAGTTGGGACACTTGTGCCATGCATAATTATATCAAATCTCTATTACCTAAAAAGAATTTACCCTTGATTTTCAGCATGCCTTCCATTACTGCAAATGCATCACCTCTACACAAATTCAAAGCAGAACATATTTCAGTCATGAAAGGCTTAAGTTATATTTTTATTTAGAAGACCACCTTACCCTACCCATTAGGAAAGACAAGCACGGCAATGTAGCTTGTTATACTGCTTGTCTATTCTAAATGTAAGGAGCTCTTTTGTCATTGTCCTCAGCTTGTCTGATGACACCAGCCAATCTGTACCAGAAAGTGACACAGTCTCCTCCCTTTATGGTTTACAGGCTCAGACAGCCAATGGAGGGACGCTGAGTCAGAACCAATTGGCTGACATTGAGTTCAGCTGATTCTATATATATATGCAACAATCGTTATTCTATATACATGCAACAATCGTTTCTTGTTTCCTTGATAATGATTCTCTAAATCCCATCCTTGATACAAGATTGTCTGGTTCCATATAATTAAGTCTGATTCATCTAAATATTTCATACAAAGAGTTACACCTTTAATGATGTGAATGATAAAATCCAGCCAATGACTTTCCTAAAATACAAGTTACTATCACCAGATTTTCTAGGTATAATCAAGCCAGTAATACTTGTGATGGTATACACACCATTGAGCAAAACAGTCACTACGTGGTACATGTCCGAGAAAAGTTCCAAATACAGTTTTGCCCTAATTCACTCATGCTGAAGTTTAAGAATACAGTTAGAATTTTTGCCACTTTAGAATAGTTCAAAAAGGAGGATAAGTAAAGTTTGTGCACAGAAAACACAAAAAACTATTTGGGAATGAAGAGAATAAGAAAGATACTCAAACTCAAGTCATTGTTGTCTAGTTGAAACCACTCACAAGCTGCTCCTCAAGTGGCTTTGTGGAAGGCTCTAATTAGCATGGGAGGAGCCAGTGTTGAATTTGAACTGCAAATAAGGTAGTGCCCTTGGTTAACAGCTCAACTCCCCAAGGACTCAGCCACCAACGACCCCTAGGAAGGATACTACTAGATGGTAATTTGAGTGTATCCATTTCTCTACAATTGAATTAAAAAATAAGTTTAAGCTTCAGTATTCTCTTCTGCCATTAACCTGGCAGGAATATGAATTAATGTAGCAGGTGGGCTTGTGTGGTTTTAAAAGCAATGAAATATAATCAGCTGTCTGATATCGTATTTCCAGGAAGGCAAGTGACATCTAGACCTAGGCATGATCCTTCGGCAACCATACTATTGGCATTAAAGTCCTCAAACTTCCCACGGGGACTGTATATCTTCTGACCCGAGTTTAATTGAAACTTTAAACAAAATATATTACCTATTTAATGTAGTTGAACTGGATACTGGCCTTTGTAGTATATAGAGTAATGCCTAGAAAATTAATTTCTGTAACTGTAGTACATAAATTAAGATTTATATGAAAGGTCGGTGATGGGAAGAAAAAAATTAACCCACTTCAGTTTTACACTGATGAACACATTTTTAGAAAAAATTATTTTATTTTTTGTGAATGTGTTTTATATTCATTCTTCTCAATACAGAGCCAAAGTTCATAACTACTTTATCACATCAGCTATATAATTTACATAGTTAAATGATAAAATATAAATGTATATTTTACTCTTTAGGGTAACTGTATACCTCTAATTAGTTTCCTGGTCTTATCCTTCATACAATGAAACAATACAAGTTAAGGAAATAGATTAATCAGAAAAAAATAAAAGTTGTATTCTTTTTTAAGGTAGAGAGATTAATGGCTAAAACAGCTATACAAGGCCATATTCATATTTATAGAGTAGACTCACTATTTTTAAAGAGAGCTAAGGGGGAGAAAAACCATACGGAAGTAGGAGAAACTAAAATCGGGAAAGCAGGTGGCATAAAAAGCTTAACACTACTGGGGTGTTAATGCTTCCACACTTGAGATGTGAAGTTCAAATCTTACACAGTTAAAAAATCATCCTTCATCTCCCATTTATAGCCAGTATCCTGAATGCCTCAAGGAATTCATTTAAGAACAAGTCACAGAAGAAAACATTAGGCACGTAAAACCAACATATCTAAATGAACTCTGAATATTTCTAGTTATATAAATGTGTATGCACAAACACACACACACACACTTTCCCCCACATAACAGGATAAAACTACTCCTCATATACTGGATGGCATACAATATCAACAGTCCAATAAAATTGGAAAAATCAATAATAATTGACAAAAGTGAAAAGTCAGTTAAATCATCCCACTTCTTACTGGAAAAAATGAGAAGAAAATGCTTTTTACATTTTAAACCTCTGTAAGTAAGATGATCATGAGCTTCAAGCTGGAGAGGGGAGAAGCATATTTTCCAACACTGAAAAGAGTTTTGTAAAGTAGCCAGTATGTGAGCACGTGTATATGTGAATAATAAGAAAATCTAAAAACTGTGACATAATCTGGCCATATAGGCAATAAGCAATAATTTTCATATTCATACAATTCCTCTAGAACACAATTTTAATAATTTCATAAGGTAAAAAAAAGAGCATGCTGTTGTTAGGGGCCATGGAGTCAACTATGACACACTGCAATGCGATGAAAGTACGTCAATCATCACAAAACTATTTCAGAAGACTAAAAATCATAAATACATGTGCCAATGACAGAAATAATCTGATACGATAATTTTCAAACTTTCTGTGGTCACTGTTGTTTTGGACTGGGTAACAGAGACTAGCCTGCAGTTATATGGAAAATTTTTCTAATATTAGAGTTAACATTTTATTTTCTATTCATTTATTTCTTAAGGAGAGGCAATATAAAAAAAGAAAAAAAGCTCTGTGCCAAATGTGACATTTTCTGAAAGGTTTTATGAAAGGATAAACACTATCTTTCTATTTCATGCTGCCACCACCTTTATATTCCTTTTAAGTGCTTGTGACATCCCTCCCACATACACACAAAGAAGATGCTCCAAACACAGAGATTATAGACTATAATAATAAGACAGTAACCTGAGGTTCTCCTTGACGTATTGTGTTCTCTTTATTTTCACAGTACATTACCACAATGCAGTAAATCTAAATTAAGCAATTCCACTGCACTGAAAACACCACATAAACTCATTTAAATAGTAAACATACTCGTAGCTGTTGAGTAAAAAGTGACTCCAAGCTGACCCTCCACTGGATTTCCAGGCTGTAAAATCACAGTGGATGAGACTGTCCCATCTTTCTCACATAAACAGCTTATGGATTGAACTGCCAAAGGGGTGCAATCTTTAAGGTAGCACAACTCCTTATAGATGTTGTTGCTTTTATGTACCATCAAGTTGCCTGCGACTCATAGCAACTCTACGTACAACAGCTCTGAAGCCTGCCCTATTCTGAGTCAGTCTCACTGACTCTGATAAATTATTCCTCATTACCCCAGTTACTGTATCAATCCATCTCATCTGGAGTCCTCTTCTCCTGTGCTGTCCCTCCACCCCTTCCAAATATGATGTCCTTCTCCAAGGACTGGTCCCTCCTGGCCACGTGCCCAAAGTAGGTGAAACAGAGCTTCAAAATCCAAGTCTCCAAGGAGAAACTTGGTTTCATCCTCTACAAAATGGGTTTAGAAGGGAGACATTATCTCTCACTTATCAATGATAAATTATCATTATCATTGCTTTACAGACATTATTATCGTTAATGTCAGATGGATCTTGGCAGAAAGCAGAGAGTACCAGAGGAATGTCTGTCTCTGTGTTTCATTGATAATGCAAAGGCATTTGACTGTATAGATCATAATAAATTGTGGTCAACCTTGAGGAAAATGGAAATCCCAAAACACTGGATTGTGCTCATGCAAAACCTATACTAAGACCATGAAGCAGTTCTCAGAACAAAGGAAGGAAGCGTTGAAGGGTTCAAATTCAGGAAGGGAGTGCACCAGGGATGTGTCATGTCTCCATACCTTTCTGACTATATGGAGGACATATGAGGCCCCCAGAATTCCCATTAAATGATAAATTGGTATAAAATGACCTTTTGAGGGGAAGGACTCAAACTGACTAAAATAATTGGAAGCTATAGAGCAATTTTATTGCCCATAATTCTTTATTGTTGTTATTATTGTTATGTGCCACCAAGTCGCTTGTGACTCATAGTGATCCTACATACATCAGCTCTGAGCCCTGTTCTATCCTGTGCCAACCTTAATGTTTCTAACAGAGAGAGAGAGAGAGAAGGGAGAAAAGAGAAGAAGAGAGAGAGAGAGAAGGGAGAAGGGAGAATGGAGAAGAGAGAAGGGAGAGAGGGAGGGAGAGAGAGAGAGAGAGAGACAGACAGAAGAGAGAGTTTCTTCATATATGGTTTACAACCTTGGAAACTCACTGGAGGGTCAGCTATGAGCCAGAACCAATTCCACAGTAATTAGACAGTTGTTATGTGCTATCGAGTTGACTACAACTAATAACAAACCTGTCAATAATCGCTTTGAACTTTACTCTCTCCTGAGCCAACCTCACTGTCTCTAATATAACTGACTCCATTTCAACAGTCAGTGTCAATCCGTCAAATCCAGTGTCTTCCTCTTCTGCGCTGACTCTCTACCCTCTAAGAATGATATACTTCTCCAAGAACTGGTCCTTTCTGGCAATATGCCAAAAATATGTGAGACAGAGTTTTAAAAGCCTTGCCTCCAAGGAAAAAATTGGTTTCACCCTCTCCAGAACAGACCCTACTTTTGTCTTGGCAGTCCACCGCATGTTCAATACTCTTCTCCAAAACTATAATTCAAAGGCATTACTTTTCTATCATCCTTAGTCATTATCCAGCTCTCACATGCATAGCAAGCAACTGAGAAAACTATAACATGGATCAGGGGTACCTTAGTCTCTAAACTGACTGTGTTACTCTTTAGCACTCAGGAGAGATCCTCGACAACAGATTTTACAAAGCAAATTATCTTTCAATTTCCTGACTGCTGGTACCTAGACTGTTGATTACGGGTTCAAACAAGATGAAATCATTAACAATCTTAATCCTTTGTCCACCTAACATGATATACTATTTACTGGCTGGGTGATAAGGATTGTTTTTTTTTTTTTCTTTATGTCGAGATGCAATCCATATTAAAGGTTGTGGCCTCTGACCTTGTGCAGCAGATACTTCAAGGTATACTCAGTTCCAGTGAGCAAAGTTGTATCATCTGCAAAACTAAGCATTTTATGACTTCGTATCTTTCACAAACCCAGGGGAAGTAAAAGTTCAACTTTGGTTACTATCATATTATTCTGTATGTATATTATTTGTATTTCATTGTGATTGATGTAATTATGCATGGTATACTGCATGGCCATTATTGTCACTTAAGTAACTTTGAGTCTATGAAATCAAATTGTACACCATTCAGTTAAACAGAAAATGGTAATGACGTACAAATATCAGATGATTACATCACATAACAAACTGGAGGATGACACATCACTAAAAGGTTGCCAATCACAGTTTAATCAAGTTAACACATAACCATAACCTGCACAACCAACATTATCCTAGCCTGGCATGTTGGTGACGGTTACTGACAGACATATGTTACTAATACAGAAAATGGTCAGAAACTGGATTCTTTTTCCTCTTGTCTTTCTCATTGTCATTGAGTTGGTTGACCCTTCTTTGGGTTTCCAAGTTGCATAAAAATCAGATTTCAGAAAATCTGTTCAACTATTCTAAGTAAATAAATTTGATGGGAAATTCAGTTGGCACCAAAGAGACATGGTCTTTCAGCCAGCAGCACAACCCTCTACAGACCTCCATTACAATGACAAAAGCATCTATACTGAAAGAGCAGATGTAATGAGAATATAATTTGAAATAGTCCTTTTAAAATTTACTTACAAATTGATACCACAATAATCAATTTAAAATATTTTATTCTCATAAAGTCTGAAAGATATAAAATGTGAAGTAAATGAATCAAAATGAAGACTAAAATGTTTAGTTTTATAGGAACTTCCATGGTTTTATCAAATAAAGTAATTAAGGTGTACAAATAAATTGGGAATTTTTCTACAGTTTCTTATCACCTGTAAATCAGAACTGGGTAGGAAGAGAGTAGGAAAGGGGGAAAAGGAACTGGATGAATATAGAAACACAAGTGGTTGGGAAACAGTGGTCATGAAGGGGTAAATGAATGAGAGACATGAGAAAAATTAACACTTAGAGGCTAAATCTAACCAGACATTATAATCCATCACTGATCCCTAAAGGGCACTAATAAAATGTAAATGCGAGAGTCAGAAAATACATTCAAGACTGTTGATAAACTTCATAGGATAATCAGCACATGCTGACAGACTAATGAAACTGATGAACTGATAGGGCAGCTTATCTCCAGGGTCATTTTTTTCCTTGTCAAATGGAGACCAATCAAAATGTATCAGGAGTTAAAGCACAACTCAGGGGATTCCATCCATTTGATTAGGGGGCGAACTCATTCTCTAGGAAAATAAATAGTTTCATGAACAATTGAAACTACCAAACCTGGTCAAGTGATAGACCTACACATAAAGTCAAATAGAAGGCAGCCACCAAATTTATGGAAGGAATCATGAATTTTAAATTACACTGGAATCCTCCCCTGCAAATCGTTAAAATTGCTTTTCAGAGTCTGGGCAAAACAACTGCCTTCTTCTATAATGGAAAATAAGACATAAGACTAAGCAATAACCCCCGGGGGACACACTTGTCTTTTGCTGCCTGTGTGTGCTCTGCATCTGTGTAACCATATGACAGGCAGATCCCAAGGTGCCAGTTGACTTCCCCATCAAATTTATTTACTTAAAATAATTGAACGAATTTTCTGAAATCATTAACTATACTGAACAGCACCACTTCCCATTAACAATGAAGATGCCATATGCAGTCTGATGTCAAGGATTTCAGAGACCTTTTTCCAATTTAAAGAGAGACATCTTATATGACATTCGAGTAAAATCGAGAATAAGTCCATCTCAAAAATTAAAGTTAAGAATAATGCCAACTTAAAATCACTGTGCCTCGTTAGGCAAATTTAGGGAAAGTGATCTTTTTAATTGTTATTTTGCCATAACGTCTCATTTAACATTAATATAGAAAAGTTAATTCAATTTATAAATCTGTATGCTTTAAGCTCACACTTGATGAGAGGTACGTTTATCCACGTGATACAAAGCTAGATAGTAAAAGACACCGTTTTAATCCAGAAAAGTTTGAGGGAAAAGATGTGTACACGTAATGACACTACATTTTAATGTACAGTTATTATTTATACCAAAGGGGGGGGGGATGTCCAAAACCCTAAAAATGAAAAATAAAATGATGCTCCATTATCTTCGTTAATATGAACATCTATTAAAGCACAGACTTTGCATTATAAAAACTACACCACACTATCAAATTTTTTAAATGAGAGAATACAAAATTAAAAAATAATCCTAAAGATAATGGCATCTAATCTCATTTTTTAACACATAGAGGGACATAGAAATATTAAACAATATAACTTAATTTGAAGAAAATGGTGATGTGTACCGTTTTGTGCTTTCAACACACACACTTCACATAGGATAACGGCAATTTCTTCTTCCCCGCCCCCCACTGCCCCCGCTTTCCCTGAGATAGCACCATTATCAGTAACAAAGCACTATAAATTAGGAACTCTTTTCAAGAGTCACATGCTAAGTAAGTGGTTTCCAACTTGACCCACTATCTCACTTGTCAATAACTTAAGTCACTGCTTTCCAGTTGGCACTGACTCATAGTTGATCCTCCAGTGGGTTTCCAGACGCTATAAACTGCATGGCAGGAGATTGTTCTTTCTCACATGAAGCAGGTAGTAGATTTGAACTACATTTCTTCAGGGTGACAGGACTATTTTTTTTTACTCCCTAAGCCAGTAGCCATCACAATTTATTACAAAGAACGCATAGATCTATCTTGCACGTGGTAAGTAAATGTTCTTTAGGGATTCTGTTTCACTTCTTATACCCAGAAAAATCTAAGCTCTAGATTCATATACTCCTTGACAAGAATATTAATATTTAACTAATTGTTCACAGTTAAAAATTAATTGTAGTTTCTCATTTACTGCACTTAGGGTGTTCTCTTTTTCCTATAAAATGCTAACTTGAATAAACCCAAATATCCGAAGTCAGATTAAGGAAGATCATATAGTTATGGTTCATCATTTAGAAACTTCAAGAATCATAAATCTCTTCAACATGGAAGTTTTCTTTTTGAGAATCCTCTGATTAAGACAGTAAAAAAAAAATAAAGTACATTTTCACTATCAAAAAAAGACAGTAAAAATAGAAAAATTTTCATAAATTTGACAAATTCATTTAAACAAGGTGTATTTGTTTTTCTTGCCATAGTTCTGGAATATTACAGGAATCTTTAGCCAATGTGCTGGAATCAGCTGATATTGTGTGCAGTCAAGTCACCTGTGACCCATAGCGACCACTATGTACAAGAGGTCTGAAGCCTTTCCTTATCCTGAGCCAGTCTGACTAAATTCTGACACACCAACCTCCATTGCCCCAATCACTGTATCATTCCATCTCATCCTGGGTCTTCCTCTTCTGAGCTGTCCCACCAGCCTTTCAAGCATGATGTCCTTCTCCAAAGACTGCTCTCTCCTGGCCACGTGCCCAAAGTATGTGAGCCAGAAGTTCAAAATCCTAGCCTCCAAGGAGTAACTTGGTTTCACCCTTCCAAAACAGACCTATTTGTTTTCTTGTCAGTCCATGGTATGTTCAACTCTTCTCCAGCATCACAACTCAAAAGCATAGGTGTTTCTTCTGTCATCTTATTCACTATTCAGTTATCTGATGCATAGCAAGTAACTGCAAAGATGATGGCCACGATTAGGCAGACCTTCGTCTAGACTGACATTGTTGCTTTGTGAGAATCAGCAGGCTAATTCATTTCCTCTCATCAGGAGTATGTTCTAGTATTTGGATATGAGACTCAGTTGTGAATAAGGGTATCTTCCCCCCCATGTGAGAATCAACATTTCCATTTTTATATTTTTATTTAATTCAAACATGTTTCCATTTTCCCCCAGGTTCCTGAAATATTAGCTAAAATACTAATGTTTTACTTACCCATCATGTTGTACAAGCTCTGTGGGGCAAATTGTCTTGGCATTTTCTGAATCGCTTCCTTATATACAGTAAGGGCATCCTAATGAAAAAAAATAACAAAAATCATTACTGAGTTATGGAGATATTTACTGAAAATATGGTACAAAATTCTCTCAATATTCTTCCAGTGCAAATTCAAAATGGTTCATTAAAAAAAAAGAATTGAGCTGTCCTATGATATCACTTCAACCCCATGAATGAAAATACTTGACGCAGTTAGTCAAGAATTATACATAAAATGTAATGTAACAAGTAATCTAATGCTAGCAACATTTTTGGATTATAAATTTTCCACTTTAAACACATTATCCAATAAATGAACTGCAAAAATTCATATTTTGAAATAATTTAAAAACATATAAATTTCCCCATTAATTTGAAGTCTCTAAGTTCAAGAGGATTGAATTGAAAAACTAAACAAATCTTTAGGTACTGGAAATCCAAAAGAAAAATTAAATGAGCATGAATTTTAAAATCTGTATCATCTCTCTTCCATTTGACTCTTTAAAAGCATATATATAAAGGTGGGTTTGTGAGGCAACTGAACTAAGGAGATGACAACATGAGAGAACGGGTGGACAGAGGCAGGCTTATGGTGAGAGAGATGACGCAGGGTCATGTCTTAATTTCCTGTACAGCATTTTCACACACTAGCATTTTCATTAAGTGGCATCAACTTCCTAAACAACTTGTCTCCGGAAATTCTATGAACTTTGATAAACATCAATAGTTGTAGAGGGGCCGCTGGCATTTTGTTCATAGGGTCATTATGAGTTGTGCTTGACTAGAACACAATCAACTACAATAACAACCCCCAAAATAAAGTAAATTTTTGTTTCACTGTAGTTTTTAATAGATTTACACACAATAGGTTTACACCAAATATCTTCCTCCTAATAAAGGAGAAATATAAACAGTGTATTTCTTTAAAGACATCAATACTTTCAACAGCAATTTTAGAAAATAAGTCACGATCATTTATTTTTAAAATACACACAAAAGGAATAGATAAGCTTGAGAGATAGTACATGTTAATATTCCATTTTCAAAGAGTCATAATACATATTACATATTCAAATAGCTCTGAAAAACTGCACAGTAAAGAAATCTGTTCAATTTGGTTCAGGGGAAGTGTTCTGTTTTGTTTTTCACAGTAAGTTGGTCACAAAATCATTTTGATTAATGCACGTATTGGCTTCTTCCAGGATGGGAATATTGCCACTCTAAGGATTATACTGTGACAAAGGAATGAGAAGAAAGGACCAGAGAGAGTGACCTACCTCATAGTGTCCCTGCTCATGATAGAGTTTTCCCAGGTTGTACAAACAGCTGGTAACAGAGCTCTTGTGAGCATGAGGATCCTTTAGGTTTTCATCTGGGATCTCTGAACACCTTAGGAATGTTCGTCGAGCTTCTTCTGTCTTTCCTTGGTTCATTAGAATAATACCGGTGTTTAAATATGCAGCTGAGGAGAGAAAACAATGAAAGTATTGGAAGAAACTGTTGTACATGTTGAATATATTTAAATTATTGTTGCTTAAATTTTGCTTCAATAGATTATTTCTGCTTATTAGGGTAAGGCACAAAACAAATATTGGAACAAATATGTATAACATCAATAACGTAGTGTGAACCAAAGGTATCATATGTAGGGCATGGTCCATAGGGAGTTATGCGCTAATCCAAAGGGGGCATCTCTCTCATGGTTCAAATCTACCGGCCATTTGACTAGAGAAAGATAGGCAATCTCCTCCTGTGTGCTTAATAGTCTCTATAAACCTGCTGGAGGGTCAGCTATGAGTCAGTTTTGACTTGGTAGCAATGAGTTATAGGTACATACATATGTATAGTAGATAAGTCTACACTTGAGGTTCAAAGCATTTCTAACTTAAAATGTAGTAGAAATTATTTCTTAAGATTAAAAATATTATCAACAAACATCAAAATATGATAGAAGTAAGAAAGATGTAATTATTGCTTCATTGATTCATTGCCACCAAATATGAACTAAATGATATCTAACTATCTGGCAAGTTTTCAGAGGCAATAAATCCCTCATGATGAGATTATACATCTTTCTCTGGGTAGGAGATGACCTTTGGGTTTAAAGAGAAACTCCTTACCTACCAGGCCAACAGAGTCCCAGATGTAATTGCGAGAGGTTTATAATATAAGCAGAAACAATTAGCATCAATAAAAACAGGAGCTAAGGAATTAAATGACATTTTACACTGAGAAAAATCTGTGCTGGCCTGGAGAAGCCTTTAGCTATGGGCTACACTCTTGTGGCCCAGGTGTAAGGAACTCAACTGTTAACACAAAAACACATGATTCAAATCCATTCTTCTTAGGTAAAAGATGGCCAATCTTCTCCCATGAGATTTATTGCCTCGGCAAATCTGCTGAAGATTCAGCTATGGGTCAGTTCTGACTTGATGGTACACAAAAGTAACAAGCTCCATCTCACATACTATGGGCATATTTCCAGAAGGGTTCCAGTCCTTGGAGAAAGACATCATGCTTGGTCAGGTAGAGGGATAACACAAGGGGGAGGGAAGACCCTGCATTAGATGGATTGACTCAGTGACTGGAGTAATGGGGGGTAGGTGTGTCAGAGACAATGAAATTGACTCAAGGCAGGGTAGAGTTTAGAGCTATTCTACACAGGGTCACTGAGTCAAAAGTGACTCAATGGCACATAACAACAATAACAACAAATTCCACCAGAGCTGCCTACATCTGCTGCATAAATTGCTTTTTTTTTCCTCCAGAAAATCAAAGAAGAATAAGGTGGCACTTTCCACACCATGGTATTTTCAAGAGCCTCATACACATGAACTAGCTGGACAATGAATAAAGAAGAGTATAGAAAAATTAATGCATTTGAATTAAGGTATTGGAAGAAATACTGTGTATAGTATTAAATGACAGAAGACTAAATAAAACTGTCTTGGAAAAAGTACATCCAGAACATTCCTTAGAATGAGGATGCTGAGACTTTGTCTCACACAGTCTGGATGTGTTTTCATGCAGGACGGTCCCACGAGAAGGCCACTGTGCTGTAAAGCAGAGGGTCAGTGAGTAAGAGAGTAATGGATTAGGACAGTAGCAGCAACAGTAAAGTGTCAACATATAAACACCATAAGGACTGTGCAGGACCAGACAGTGTTCCATTCTGTTGTACATGGGGTTGTTATGGGTCAGAACTGTCTTGACGGCACCTACCAATCACTTAGACAGAGGTGGACCATATTTTTCCCCTGTGAGGCTGTAAAGAACAAAAGTCATTTTCACAGATAAAGAAGAAGGGAGAGGTATATTTTAAAAGAACTTGAACCTTACTTACAAGCTAGTGTGGGCCTGCTCCCAATTGCCAATTTATAATAATGTAGGGCTTCTGTAAACCTGCTGTTCTCCTGTAGAAGCAAACCCCTGCATAAGAGAAAAAAAATACAGAAATTTGGAGACAGAAATATATTACTACACATAAACCACAATTTTTTCTTTTATACTCCAAAAATAAAAATGGTTAACGGGGCAGTAAAATGCTGACCTGGTACTATAAAAATAATTCTAAATAGAAGGAAATAATTCCTCAGGAGAAAATATACTGGATCAGAATCAGTCACTTTTATATAGCATTAGAAAGTATTAAGAATTATTTTCAAAAATCCTTGTAACACCACTGAAGTTTCCCCATGAAGTTTCCTCTAGAATTCCAACCACCTGGGTTTCTTCATGGAGCACACACATTTTTTCATCCCTTCAGAAAAGCAACTTTTCGAAAGCAAGCATATATACATGAGAAGCCTCTTTAGGCAGTCATGTTGCCAGGTGGATAGCTGACCGTGGCTGCCAGGAAAAGTCAGAGTTGTCTAAGACAAGAGGAAAAGACTCAACAGTTAATCAGACAGCATGACTCTCACTGCCTTCGAGTCAGAACCAACTCATGGGTGACGCTCCATTAAGTTTCCAAGGCAATACATACCCAGAAGGAAATTACCAATATTTTTTCCAGGGAGCTGCTAATAGATTTGAACCACCAGAAAGGCATCACCTTTGAGTGAGGAGGGCAGCTCCCTACGGACTACTAGGTCACCACAGCCATCTAGACATCATAAAAGAAGCAGATATAAAGAATGCTGTCCATGCTGTTTGCTTGGATTTCAGAACAAGGGGCAAATTTCAGTTCACTGTCCTGTGACACCTTCCTCTACAGATCATAAACGTCATGGGAACAAGGGGCAAATTTCAGTTCACTGTCCTGTGACACCTTCCTCTACAGATCATAAACGTCATGGGATTTCCTAAGAGGTTCCTTAGACAGCAATATGAGTAACGGAGTCTATCCTGGACCCTGCTCTCGGTACCTGAGTGATAATTATATCATGTCTATGAAAAGAAATTGTCATGGAACTGAACAAATTTCATAATGTAATCACAAAAAAATTGTTTCTGTTTTTGTTTTCAGATGATCCCAATTCTCTTGCAATCAGCAAGTATCTTTGAGACATTTTAGCACATCTACTGGATCTCTGAAATACTGCTCGTCAATCAAACTGCATTTAAGTTGCCAGCTGCTAAGGCCTTTGAAATACTTGTATAAAAGAAAAAAAAAAAAGAAAAAAAAGGTTACAAACACACTGTCTATTTCAAATCATAACAACCTGAAGGGTAGAGAGTTTCCAAGGTCATAAATCTGTACAGATGCAGACTGCCATAGTTTCTCCTATAGTTCAGATGATGGGTTCAAACCACTACTAACCCTTCAGACAGCAGCCTCACACTTTAATCACTACGTGACCAGAGTTTTGAGGATGGTGGAACAGCGGTTAAAGAGAAAAAAAAATTACTGGGAAAAATGAATTTTTCTGAGAACTTTAAAATATTCAACATATTATGTAATTATTTGAAATAATTATTTGATTTGGAAGCAGGAGAGGCATCGACTTCCTAAACAGCATGCCTCTAGAAACTTCAAGAACTTGGAGAAATTATGATAGTTATAAAAAGGTTTCAGGTCTTTTGCTCAAAGGGTCGCTATGAGTTGTGCTCAAATTCATGGTAATAAACCACAACAAAAACAATACAGCAGTTATGATTGGTGCTGAAATTAGCAGAAAGAGGTGCAAAAGTGTGGAGGCCATGTCTGACCTAATGAGAATTGGTTCTCTAATGTGGACGTTGTTTATGGAGACTGTTCCCCTTTGTGATATTAACAGATGTCAGATGTGATTGTCCTCATGCTGTTCTCTTTTTACAATATCAATGTCTATTTTTATAACATGGTTGATTTCTACTGCTCATTAAGTCAATTCCAACTTATAGCAACCATGTATCAGGTTTCCAGAGCCGTACAGCTTAGCCTAGGAGACTGATCATATTTCTCACACAGTGTATTCAAACTAGCAGGTACATACAACATTTGTATTATGGTGGCAACTTCCTACAAACCAGCCACCAGAGATCCCATATAAACTGTTGTTGTTCTTGGTTATTGCCATCGAGTCCAGCTTGACCGATAGCAACCCTATGAACAAAAGACGTGAAGCCTTTCTATAACTATTGTGGTTTCTCCAAGTTTGAAGAGGCACACTGTTTAGGAAGTAGATGCCACTCCTGATTTGAATCTGTCTTAAACTTGGAGATCCATCAAACACTGTTCACCATGGACAACCTTTATGACATTTAACCCAAATGGCACAAGGTTCAGCATCACAGCAAACTCAGATTACCTCAGAACAGCAAATTGACAGAATAGTGTTTGTTGTATGACTTAGAAGAATGTTCCTCCAAAATATAATAATTCTTGGGCCCAACTGACTTTTAAATACAATGGTTTAAGGAACAATTAATCTGATCTTGAAATTGATAGGTTGCATGGAGTTCTGGTAGCCTAGTGACAAAGAGTTGCACTGAAATCCCACCGCCACGTGGCTCAAGGCCACCAGCTGCTCCAAGGGAGAAGGATGGGCGATCTTCTCCTATGTGAGTACTGCCTCTGAAAATCGACTGGAGGGTCAGCTGTGGGTTGGTTTTGGCTTGATGGTACATAACAACAACAACAATTATAAAAGACAATTTTCAATTTCTGGGAATAAGAAAGAACAAAGATGCTTGAATTATTTACCTGTTTGGAGAAAGTTCAAATCTCAAAAAGTGGGTAAAATTGATAAAGAGAAAAATCTAAATATTTCCAAAATGGAATGATAGTTCTTATTAACATATGTTTTCTAGTAAATAAGTTCACATATATTATCTCATTTATTAAACTAATTTACAACATTTATCATCTCTTTCATTTGCCTTCCTGATCTGTATACAGAAGTGGCCTACTGGTAAGAATCTGTACTACAATCCCAAAGGCATGCAGTTTGAATTCTCCTGTTGCTCTGAAGAAAAAGGATCAGCAATTTCCTTCCAAACTATTTACTGCCTCTGAAAACCTGATGAGGGGTCAGCTATGGGTATCCTCTGACTTGATGGTATACAACAACAGAGGCAATGACAACAGAGAAGAAACATCCTCTATAAAATTAACTCCATGAATAATGTCTGTGCTTCATTAACTATGCAAAGGCTTTTAATTGTGTGGATCACAATAAACTGTGTCTAACTGAGGAAAATAGGAATCTCAGAACACTTGGTCGTGCTTATATGAAACCGATACTTGGACCAAGAAGCAGTCCTCAGAACAGAGTAAGGAAACACTGCATGGATCAAAATCAAGAAAGGAGTGCATCAGGGATACATCCTATCCCTGTACCTTTTCAGTCTGTATGCAGAACAGATCATTTGGGAAGCAGGGCTTTATGAGGAGGAGTGTGACATTAAGATTGGGGGGGAGACTCATTAACAACCTACGATATGCAAATGACACAACCTTCCTTGCTGAAACTGAAGAAGACCTGAAGCACTTGCTGCAAATGGTCAAGAGCTATAGTCTTCAATATGGATTGAAGCTCAACATCAAGAAGACAAAAAGATTCTCACCACTGGGCCAATTGACAGCAAGCACCATAATAGATGGAGAAGAGATTGAGGTTGTTAGCAATTACAGCTAGCTCGGATCCACAATCAACACTCTTAATACCTACAGTCAGGAAATCAAAAGATAAACAGCACTGGGAAAATCTGCTGTCATGGACCTTTCCAGAGTGCTTAAGAGCAACAATATCAGTCGAGAAACAAAGGTGTGCCTAATCCAGGCTATAGTTTTCTCAATTACTTGCTATGCTTCAGAGATCTGGACAATGACTAACGATGACAGAAGAATAGATTTCTTTGAGTTGTAGTGCTGGAGAAGAGTCTTGAACATACCATGGACTTCCAAGAAAACAAAGAGGTCTATCTTGGAGAGGGTGGAAAAAAGTATCTCCTTAGAGACTAGGAATTTGAAGCTACACCTCACTTACTTTGGGCATGTGGCCAGGAGAGATTGGTCCTTAGAGAAGGACATCATGCTCGGAAGGGTGGATGGACAGCACAGGAGAGGAAGACCCTGGATGAGATGGATTGATACAGTAACTGGAGCAATGGGGGTTGGAGTATAAGAATTAGTGAGACTTTCTCAGGACAGGGAAAGGTTCAGTGCTGCTGTACACAGGGTTGCTATGCATTGCAGACAACTCAACCAATAAAATTCTATGACAGGTTTGAAAGCAGAAGTGGCATCCACTTCCTAAATAACTCTATGAACTTTGATAAATGTCAATAGTTGTTGAGGGGCTTCAGGCCTTTTGTTCATAGGGTCGCTATGACTTGTGCTCGACTCAAAGACAATAAACAACAACAACAATGTAATTTTTTAGGAAGAAAAAATTCAATGCACTAGCCATCCAACATGGTAATTTCTTTCTTATTACAAGTTGTTTTCTCCTTATACTATAAAATCGTTCACATCTTTCAGAATATTGCAAGAACTCTTATACACTTCTTTAATCTCCGTTTCTACCTCTAACCACTGCCTACTACTGTTCTTCCTTTTATGTTCACACTTTTCGTGAGAATGATGTGTGGTTCCTGTGTTCAATAACTCAGATCCCGTTTACACTAAATCCAGTTTGGGTTATATTCCCAGAATTCCTCTGAAATGTCATGATTAAGTTTCTAGTAATTATCACACCGTAAGAATAGTGCTCTTATGTGAACTACCACAAGCCCAATTGTAATATTTGAGCCTACAGAATTTATCTTCCTTTCTGAAACTCAATTTCCTGGGCTCTCAGAATCACAAAAGAGCAGTGTCTTTTAGCTGTCTTCTGTTCCTAGGTCCATCCTTCTCAAAAAAAAAGGAGAAAAAATGCAACTTTTCAGTCATATATCCCTTTAACAGTGGTTGGCCTTTCATGGAATGGCATTTTTTTTTCTCACCCATTTCTCTCTCAATACACTCAATGACTTCATGTATACAAATGGTTCATCTCTATGCCAACTGCACTAATTCTGAAGCAGTTTTAACTCTCCTGATCTCCAGGTATGTTTTTGATGGCTTATTGAGTCATGGAATTTCAAATTCAATGTCATTTTCAATGTAAAAACTGAAAAAAATCTAAAAAAATCAAGAAAGAGATTGAAAGGAAAATAAACAGATCATCTCAGTTATAAGCACCATCATTCACTCCAGTAGTTGAAATCAGACACCTGGTTATACCCTTAATTCTTCACTTAGCCTCAAAATTACATGTTTTGCAAAGTCTCCAAAGCCCACTGAATCTTATTTTCTGACTCTTTGCTCTGCCCTCAGGGTTCATCTTATAGCTCTGTCAGAGCCCTCTTTATCTTTTCTGTCACCTGAGTAAGTGTCATACCCAACTAATTAGTCTCCACATAATTACATTTTGAAAGGGCAAATATGCTATTAGGCTAAACAGAACGAACATGATGGGCTGAGCACACATCTTCGACAATGTGCCTAATAGCCCATAAACCTTGAAAATTGATGTACTCACCCTCACAGGCTCTCCAATACTGACAGAACCTATTCCTATCATTTTCTAATTAATAAAACAAAGAAAGCGGGGAAATGATAACTTGTAGAAACTACACCTAGACAACCTTATCCAGGCTTCCTTATTTTTTGGAAAAAAAAAACAGAGTGGGACATTGATCATGCAAAATGCATGCAGTGGGCAAGTCTCTAAGTTTTATATAATATGGCTCCGAAACAGAGTTTCATCTGCTGTGAGACTGGGATAAGGTGAGCAGTGGAGAAAGTCTAAGTTAGAAGGCTATTTGTGACTGAATTTTTCTGGGCTGCCCTAGTTGGGTGCTGCAATGGCAAACAAGATAGAGAAGCACTCACACATAGATTCATGACCTAGGGAGGAGATATAAAAACAAAATGGAAAATGACTATGCACAAGAACAAAGCAGCTGTCCTCAGACCAGGAAAAGACAAGGCAAGGCTCTCAGAGGAAGTGACACTGGCAGAGTCTTGAAAGTACACAGTGGTTGCTGACAGGATAAAGAATTACATCAGCCTTATGTTACAAAGGAGGAAAGAGAATCTCGGAGAAGTTAATCAAGTATCTCTGGGCTTCAAGTTAATAAATGACCAAGTGGAAATCAGAACATTTCTCTTCCTGGAGCTCTAGCGGCTTACATATCAGGCGGCTCACATGTCAGGGTGCAAACCTAAAGGTCAGTGGTTTGAATCATCCAGCTGCTCTGCAGGAGAAAGAGGAACGGCCTCCTCTTGTTTACAGCCTTGGAAACCCAAAGAAGGGTCATGATAAGCTAAAATGAACTTGAAGGCAATGGATATTCTCTACTAATAATGTTATGTTCCTTCTGAAGAGAAAGAGATCGAAGAGTTCAATCCTAGAGTCACGGCTATTAGGTATATGCCATGTTTTACTCGAAATTCCTTTGGGTTTTATATGTCCCATCCCCCACCTATCAGTCACTTCTGACTCAATGGCACACAACACAACATGTTCCAATAATTTATTTTAATGCAATTAAAAGGAATTGGCTCCAATTCTGGTAGTGCAATATAAATTTAGATTAATTCTAGAACTATCAGGATAAGATAACTGTTGTTGTTTTCTACCCTTAACAGTACTGAATATTTTATGATATGTTAAAGGGAAAGAAATAGAAACCCTGCATAGGAACATCTTCAACAACAATTTAATCATAACAGCCCCTTATTCATAATCACGATGTGTTTTATATATTAACATTTAAACAATAATCCTAAAATAAAATAAAAAAGACTTTTTAAAAAAAATTGTGCCACTTTACAGATGAAGAGCCTTTCAGAGAAATAAAATTAACTAACGTTCCAAAGATCATGGAACTAGTAGACGCATGCTTCAATTCAGACGCTGGTTATAAAGGAAGAGCTTTATCCTAATTGATTTTCATACATTTCAGCTTGATAATATGAACAAAGCTGATGACCTTAATGACAACATGCTGCTTTATTTGTATATTTAAGAAAATATATTAATATACTATCAGATCACAATCTAATCTGAAAGAATGTTATCTATTTTATGTGAAATTGTCTTACAATTAAATAAATTAGTCCATGTGAATTTAAAGTGCCTTATTTATGGAGTTGTTGTTTTGTTGATTGCCTTCTACTTGAGCATGACTTACAGTAACCCTATGAACAAAAGGCCTGAAGCCCCTCTACAACTATCGACATATATCAAAGATCATAGAGTTTCAGGGAATAAAGCTACTGGTTGATCTTAAATGCCCGTGTGCATGCGGCACTATCATAGTGGTGTATGTGCGTGTGTTTAATAGAAGAATATATTTACTATCAATATGTCTCCTTTAATTATTTCTCTTTCAGAACAACAGACATGAATACTAAATAGTCGGTGAAGAAATCAAATTTGGAAACTATTTGGCTTTAGTCATTAAAAAACACATCTAGATATTTAAACTATTATTGGTTTTACACATACACAAAAACCAAACCAATAAAAAAACCAACCCACCAAAAAACCCAAACACCTGAAAAGCAACAAGGTCAGTCGAGAGACCAAGGTGCGCCTGGTCCAGGCGATGATCTTGGAAATTACTTGCTATGCATCAGAGTGCTAGACAATGACTAAAGATGACAGAAACAGAATTGATGCCTTCGAGCTGTGGCGCTGAACAAGAATCTTGATCATACCATTTACCATTAAGAAAACAAATAGCTCTGTCTTGGAGAGGATGAAACTAAGTTACTCCTTGGAGGATAAGATTTTGAAGCTCCGTGTCATATACTATGGAATGTGACAAGGAGTGACCGATACTTGGAGAAGGACATCATGCTTGGAAGGGTGGAGGGACAGCACTGGAGAGGAAGACCCCAGATGAGATGGGCTGATAGAGTAATTAGGGCAATGGGAGTAGGTGTATTGGAGTCAGTGAGACTGGCTTAGGAAAGAGCAGGGTTCAGAGCTGCTGTACATAGTATCACTATGAGTTGCAGGCAACTCGACATCACATAACAACAACTTTTTAAAAAATAACAAAATACAATCTCTTAAATCCTTTTAGTTTTATTCTGATTTGGATCATATATTCTAAGAATTACCATTCATTCTACAGGAATTCTTCTCCCTGTAGAAGTTTTGTTCATATTTACCCCAATCCTCCGGACAGCCCTGGATTGTCTAAAGCACCAAATTTATTTCCATTCCCTCTCTAAAGTACTCAAGAGCAATGGTGTCTCTCTGGAGACTAAGGTGTACCTGGTATAGGCCATGGTCTTTGCAATCACTTGTTATGCATCAGAGAGTTGGACAATGACTAGGGAGGATAGAAGGAGAATTGACGCCTTTGAGCTGTGGTGCTGGAGAAGAGTATTGAATGTTCCATGGACTGCCAAGAAAACAAACAGATCCATCCTGGAGAGGGTTAAACCAGGCTATTCCTTGGAGGCAAGGATTCTGGGGCTCCGTCTGACATACTTTGGACATGTTGTAAGGAGAGACAGGTCCTTGGAGAGGGACATCATACTTGGTAGGGTGGAGGGACAGTGCAGGAGGGGAAGACCCTCTATAAGGTGGACTGATTCAGTGACTGGGGTAATCGGCATGGGTGTGTCAGGGGCAGTGTAATTGGCACAGGATAGAGCAGGGTTTAGGGCTGTTGTACAGAGGGTCGCTATGAGTCGCAAATGACTCGATGGCACATAACAACAACAACAACATGATCTAGACACCTGATTAATGAAAATAAGTCAACTAGGTTGCTGTGAGTCATAAACGACTCGACGGCACATAACAACAACAACAACATGATCTAGACACCTGATTAATGAAAATAAGTCAACTAGGTTGCTGTGAGTCATAAACGACTCGACGGCACATAACAACAACAACAACACATGATTATAGGCAACTGGATTGAGTTAAGCATATATTAGGGAGCTCTGGTTGCCAAGTGGCAATCCTGAAGACATGCAGTTCAAGACCACCATCTGCTCTTCAGGAAAAGGATGGGCGTTCTCCTCCTGTGCGATTAACTGCCTCTGAAAGCCCACTGGAGGGTCAGCTATGGGTCAGTTCTGACTCTACAATACACAAGCTAAGCATATATTAAATATGAATAGGCATTAAAATCTCTAATAAATTCTAAACACTGTCAGAGAGGAGGAGAAGAATTAGCATATTGCTTCACAACCAAGAATGAGGCTGACCAGCAGCAAACAGTGAGCAATATGTAGAGACAATTATTGTTGTCAAAATGGGAAGGATGCTACTGGCTTCTAATCAGTAAAGGTGAGAGACTTGGCCAAATACTTTATACAGCACTGAACAAGTTCCGAATTTTTATTTGGTCTAACCATGAAGAATGCTGGGCTGGGAAACTCTGAAGACCATTTCAAATTTACAAACTCATACACACTTTCCCCCCACAAATACATTCACAGTCCTGCCAATCAAATACATCAATTACACAGGAAACATAAAACAGGGAGAAAAATAATGCTAGTAGGATTAGATTATTTCTCAATAAAAAACATAAACTGTGTATTTGAATTCTGATGTTGGAGAAGAGTACTAAATATTCCACGGAATATTGCCAAAAGAATAAGCAAGTCTGCCTATTATAGGAAGTGCAACCATGGCGTTCCTTAGAGGCAAGGATGGTGAAATTTCACATTACATATTTTGGACACGTCAGAACAGAACAGTCCTTGGAAAAACAAATTATGCTAGGAAAGGTTATTGCATGTACCATCGAGTCGGAATCAATTCAGAGCTAATGCTCCAGGAGATTTTCATAGGCGGTAAATCGCAGGGAAGGGGACTGCCCATCTTTTTCATTTGGAACAGCCAATGGTAGATTTGAACAGCCTGCTTTTGGATTGGTAGAGCAGCTCCTTGCCTCTAGGCCACCAGAGCTCCCTGGGAAAGGTGGAGGATCAGAGAAATAGGATAAGGTCCTGAACAAGATGAACTGACACAGTGACTATGACAACAGGCTTGAGCACATCAGAGATTGTGTGGATGGTACAGAAGACAGCAGGATTCACACCTGCTCTCCAGGGAGTTATTATTATTCATAGTTGACTCAATGGCACCTAACAGCAACAAAAACAAAATTTTTTTCTGTTTTCAGAAAGGCAAAACAAAAAATCTAAGAATTGTTAAAATGCCATTACCAGCTCTGTCAACACATTTAAACTACTTATCAGCCCCTACATGTAAAAATATTTAGCTGCAGATAGAATTGTTAAAACATTCAAATCTTTTAAAAACTTTTTACCTAACAGATTAATTGAAATGTTAATCTATTTAAGAATAGGTGAAATCAGAGATTTTCAAAGGTTAGAATTAGTAAAGTGTGTCAATCAGTATATAAAAAATATGCTTTTCAAGAGTACTCACTGCAATAATTACATACCAAACAGTCGGAGAGTCAGATTACAAAGAGCCAATGTATCTCCAAATCCAAAATACATATTACTTCTTCCTCTCTTTTAAAAATGCCATTAAGGAAGACATTGTGGAATATATTAAACATTGAATTTAAGATTTCCAAGAAAAGAATAATCATTTCTTGAATGAACTATTTCATGGTGAAGACAAGACAAGCAAATAATTATCATGCAGTATAAAACGTGCCAAAACACGCAAGCATATAGTCAGGTGAGGTTTCTAGAAAAGCGAACTGAAGGGCTAAGCATTGAAGGACTTTCTTTTCAAGAAAGATTTAATTACATGCTAAAAAAACCTCAAACACAAAGGAGGGCATTTGTAGTTACTAAAAGCAGCAGCAGGAAGCTCTGTTGGCCGAGTCTATACAGAGTTGTGCTGCTAGCTCAAAGACCACACTTCAAGGGAGCTCTGGTGGCAAGAAGCTGCACTGCAAGCCCAGAGGTGCGCGGTTCAAATCCACCAGATGCTCTGCTGAAGAAGGAGGGACAATCTCCTCCTGTACTAGTCAGATCCAATTTGACAGTACACACAAAAAATAATAAAATAAAATTTAAAGAAATAATAAAAATTTTAAAAAGGCCACATGTCTCTGGTGGGTAGAATTCACTAGTGCTTCTAAATGAGAAAGATTATCTCCTCTTCCTGCTTGCTGCAGAAGGTCAAGGATTGCTGTCTTCAATATGGGTTGAAGCTCAATATCAAGAAAACAAAGATTATCACCACTGGCCCAATTGGCAGCATCAGTATGGATGGTGAAGAGATTGAGATAGTTAACAGTTTTAGTTTGCTTGGCTCCACAGTCAACACTCTTGGTAACAGCAGCCAGGAAATCAGGAGACGAATTGCATCAGCAAAGTCAACTGTGAGGGACCTCTCAAGAGTACTGAAGTGCAACGACGTCAGGCTGGAGACTAAGGTGTGCCTGATCCAGGCTATAGTCTTTGCAATTATGTGCTATGCATCGGAGAGTTGGACAGTGAATAGGGATGATAGAAAGAGAATTGATGCCTTTGAGTTGTGGTGCTGGAGAAGAGTGTTGAATATACCATGGACTGCTAGAAGAACAAACAGGTTTGTCCTGGAGAGGGTGATGTTCCCTGGAGTCAAGGATTCTGAAGCTTCATCTGACAAACTTTGGGCATGTTCCAAGAAGGGACTGGTCCTTGGAGAAGGACATCATGTTTGGGAGAGTGGAGGGACGGTGCAGGAGAGGAAGACCCTTGATGAGATGGATCAATTCTGTGAGTGGAGTGGTGGGAATGAATGTGTTTGAGACAGTGAGCTTGGCACAGGATAGAATGGTGTTTAGGGCTCTTGTACATAAGGTCGCTATGAGTCACAAATGACTCGATGGCACATAACAACAACAACAACAACCTGCTGTGAAATTTACAGCCTTGTAAAGTCACTGGATGGTCAGCTATGAGCCAGTTCTGCCTGGATTGCAAGGAGTTTTGAGTTAGTAACAATAATAGGGGCTATATATATTGAATTAATGATTAAATATAAATAATATAAGACATTATCTAAATTAAAGAAAAATGGGAAGGAAGTATTTGGGAAACAGCAAAGTTAAGATAATTGAGATTGTATTGCAAAGACTATTGCAACCAAACATAGTTTATCTAATGATAATAAAGTATCCTATTATTTAACTGATAAATATATTATCGTTTCTTTTTCTCTGTTGTATCTGTTTAGCTTTTATTGCTCCCAAGATTGTGCTTAGTTATTTGTTTGTAAGAGAAGATTTAGAGATATAAAATGGGGCTATACCATGAAGCAAGTGATAAATGTTAGCATGGCACACTCTTGAAAGTTAAGTGTCTCAGATTTTAATAAAGGGAGCTCTGGTGGCCTAGTGGTGAGAAATTGCACTGCAATCCCAAAGACACAGGATTCAAATCCATCAGCAGCTCTGTGGAAAGATGAATTATCTCCTCCTGTTCAATTAAACTGCTTCTGAAAACCTACTGGAGGGTCAGCTGTGGGTTAGTTCTGACTCGCTGGTACACAAGGAATAACTGAAATAATATAGAAAATTCATTTTTTGTTATACAAACCAAACCAACTCATATTCCCTTCTAGTTGAATCTCACTCATAGCAACCCTCCATTGTGTTTCCAAGGCTATAACATGCATTGGGATGAGATTAAGCATCTTTCTCCTGCAAAACTCTGGTAATTTGAACCACCAGAGTCATACAGCCTTTGACTTCCCATTGCTGCTGTTATTCAGAGGCTTGGAGTTACACAAGACTTTAGGCTCCTTCAAGAAACTCCTCTTCTTATCTCTGAATTTCTTCTATAATTATAACTCATTTAAATTATTGCTTTGAGTTCACAAACCATCTTCTTCCCAACTTGAACAATTCCAGAATGCGAGTTTTACAGCAATAAAGTATGTGATAACAGTTATGATTCTGATAGAGTTTTAGAGAAAACTTGTAAAATTATTTTGAGTATCTAAACAAAACAAGTTACTTAGTTTTGAGTGAGAATTAGACTTGGCAACTGATAAGTATAAAAATTCAAATGAAAATATTTAACTAAAATGATATAATTTAAGAGAATAATAGGTGCATGAAATGGGAACTCGTACTTTTAGCTCCTAGTCATTTGAGTGTAAGTGATTACATTTTGCTGAAAAGAATAATGACATTAGTAGTAAAGCATTTTAATCAAGTCTCTGAAACCTCAAATAATGAGAATGAAGGAAGTAGATAGGATTTATCAATTTATATAAGTAGGTAGGATTTTTATCTAGAGAGATTTGGTGAGATGTAAGTCATTGAATCTAAGCCCCACAGGGATATTAGAGACAAAGGTTTATATTCTCATCTCACGTTGAACTTCTCTGGCTTTCAGGGCATCACGTGATAATAGTAGACTTTGTATTTGAGAGCTAAGAAGAAAACCAAACAAATAAAAAATGTCTCTACTTCTACAATATACTCAATATACTTTCTCCCCCCTCGACTAAACTATTTCAAAAGTTACTAAGACTGCCAATTTTAGAAAGACCACTTTTTGCAAAAGTATTACTAGAAGAAAAAAAAAATGATTCACTTTTCATTTAAAGCCCAGAATCCCAACTTTTAGGTTAATACATAATGGATTTACTACCAAAATATGCATAATTTAATTGAGTAGTGGTTTTACACTATTAGTAAATCGGTACAAAGTAGTTATGTGGTGCGAGGGAGAAGTACTCAGTGGCTGAGAGGTTGCTGACTCAGATCTCCCCAGCAACTCTGCAGGAAAAAGACACGGCGACCTTGAATGAAGGTTACAGCCTAGAAAATCCTATGAGACAGCTCCCTTTCCTACAGAGTAATGAGTTGGAACTCACTCATTGGCACACGACAACAACTATATAGTTATTACAAGGCTAACCGCACATGGCATATAAGCACACTGTCATGGAGCTCATTCTAACTCACAGTAGTCCTCCAACAGGTTTTCAGGTCCATAAATCTTAACAGGAAAAAAAAAAACCCCAAAAAAACAAAACCAACCTATCTTTTTCCCAAATCACTGGCATAGTCAAAATACTGACCTTTCTATTAGTGTTGAAACACACTATGGACAACATAGCTCATAAAAAATGTGTCATAAAAAGATGAGACTTGATCAAAAGAGTCAATTTTTCCCCACTGCTTTTTCACCTGAATGTAAAGACCATCTCAGTAACAAATTTGAGATGTTGAAAACTAATCAGTGAAGACCAGATGAGCTGTGGGACGGTATCAAGAATATCATCTATGAAGAATGCAAAAGGTGAAAAAAGATGAAGGAGGAAGAAAACACCAAGACGGATGTCATGTCAACAGAGACTGAAAAGACAAAGCAAAGTGAATTCAAAGCCAAGAAGATAAGGAGCTGAACAGAAGATTTCAAAGGGCAGCTCACAAAGACAAAATGAAGTATTATAACAAAATAAACAAAGAGCTAGAGTCAGAAAAATCAAAGGACCAAACTCACTTGGCATTTATTTTTTAAAATAATATTTTATTTTACAAGAGTCCACAATTAAGGTTGCATAGTGGAATGTACTTGGGGTGGTGGGAGGGGTGCGGGGGATTGTGTACCAGGGAGGGAGTGTTTTTTTAGTTTTCAAAGAGAG
>NW_006399771.1:9339705-9370072 GCF_000299155.1 Elephantulus edwardii
AAAAGAAAAAATATTTTATTTTAATTGTGATTTTAATGAACATTTATAGAGAAGTCAGACTTTCATTCATTCATTTATTCATTCATTCATTCAGTGTTGCACATTTTATCCCCTCAACCTTCCTTCTCCCTCCCTAGTTGATTTTTTTTACATATTGATTAACTGTTGTACAATTACCTACCTCCCACCACACCAGTACTCTTGGCATCTGTGAAGCTGAAGGAAATAAAGAACAAATTCAAGCCTTGAGTTGCAATACTTAAGGATGATGCTGTAGGTTGAATGACCCAGTAAGCATTAAAAGAAGAAGGAAGGAGTACACAGAGTCACTATACCAAAAACAATTAGCTGATACAGAAGAATTTCATGAGAAAACATATGATCTAGAGGCAATGGTGATAAAGGCGGAAGTTCGAACTGCTCTAAAGAAATCGGCAAAGGACAAGGCCCCAGGAATTGACAGCATACCAACTGACGTATTGCAACAAACAGATGCTGCCCTGGACACACTCAGGAAGTTGCAGGACAACTAAGTCGCAAACTGACTAGAAGAGATCCATATATATTTCCATTAAAAAAAAAAAAGATGATCTGACAGTATGTAAATTATCAAAGAATAGAAGCAGGAGTGGCATCCTTTTCCTAAACCACATGCTTCTGGAAAACTCTATGAACTTTGATAAATGACTATAGTTATAAAAAGGCTTCAGGACTTTTGTTTATAGGGTTGCTATGAGTCATGCCTGACCCGATGGCAATCAACAATAAATCATTAATATCACACGCAAGCAAGATTCTGCTGAAGATTATTCAAAAACTACTGGAACAGCACATCAACAGAAAATGCCACGTGTGCAAGCTTGTTAAAGAAGAGGGCAGAGGCTGTGGCACTAGGGACATTACATCCAAAGTTAGGTGTATATTAGCCGAAAGCAGAAAGTACCAGAGGAATGTCTGTTTCATTGACTATGCAAAGGCATTTGACTGTGTGGCTTACAGCAATCTGTGGCTGATTCTGAGAAGAATGGGAATCCCAGAATACTGGATCATACTTACGTGAAACCTATACTTGGGCCTGGAGCACTCATGAGAACAGATCAAGGAATTATTACACGGTTCAAAATCAGAAAAGAAGTGTGTCAGGGATATGTCTTGTCTCCATACTTTTCCAACTTACATGTAGAGCAGATCATCTGGGCAGTTAAAACTCTATTAGCAGGAATGTGATATCAGGAGAAGACTCATCAACAACCTACATTATGCTGATAACACAATCTTGCTTGCCCAAACTGAAGAGGACCTAAGTCTTCAGTATGGATTGAAGCTCAACATCAAGAAAGCAGATTTTCACCACTGGGCCAACTGGCAGCATCATGAAAGACAGAGAAGTGATTGAGATTGTTAAGAATTACAGCTTGCTCAGATCCACACAATCAACTCTTAGTACCACCAGTCCAGAAATCAAAAGATTAAATGTACTGTTATAATATGTAGTGAGGGACCTCTCCAGAGTACAGAAAGAACAACAATGCCAGTCTGGAGACTAAGGTGTGCCTGATTCAAGCCATGGTTTTCTCAATTATTTCCTATGTATCAGAGATCTGGACAATGTATAAGGATAACAGAAGAAGAACTGATTTTCTGAGTTGTGTTGCTGGAGAAGACTATTGAACATTCCACGAACTGTTAAGAGAAAAAAACAGGTCTATCCTAGAGAGAATGAAACCAAGAGGTTCCTTAGAGGCAAGAATTGTGAGCCTCTGTCTCACATACTTTGAGTGTGTTATCAGGAAAGACTAGTCCTTGGGAAAGGACATCACACATGGAAGGGTGGAAGGACTGTGCAAGAGCGAAAGACCATGGATAAGATGGACTGACTCAGTAACTGGGGTTACGGGATTAAGATATGTCATAGACAATGAAATTGGCTTAAGTTATGACAGTGTTAAGAGCTATTATACATAGGGGGCTACCAACTGCAGGCAACGTGATGGCACATAACACCAACAACAACAACACTGCTTTCTCAGTGTGAAGAAGGGAAACAAAGAAAATGGAAAGAGAAAGCCACTCAGCTACCTGAACTAGACAGATGAACAAATATGATTCTATTACATAGCTCCCAAAGTTGAATCCTATTTCATATTGAGTCAGTTCTAAGTGTCACATGACTGACAGGTAGGTTCAGAAATCCAGTTAAGCTTCCTTGCTGGTGTCTTTCTTTGGACACAGATCAGCTTATTGCTGTAAATTTAATTTTGTTTAGTCTTTGACAACTAAATAAAGTATGATAATGTTACCCTATTTTATAAAGAGGACACTTTCTTTTATGAAATATGAGCAGTAGACAGCCATTCAAAATTACTTCTTTAAAAAGATATATGAATTCCAAACACATTCCACAAGACCTATCAATGAACACTAGAAAAGAAATTAAATTCTAGCTGTGGCTGCTTTTTTTTAAAAATTCTTACACTAACTTTGTCTAGAGCCTAGAGAGAGAGAAAGACAGACAGACAGAGACAGAGACAGAGACAATGAGAGAGAGATGTATTCTCACTATGGTATTATGTCTTGAAAATCAGTTAAGCCTGAATTAAATTGAACATTATTTTACTACAATGATTGTAGCCTTGAGCTAGAACTTACACAGTGACATATAAACAAATCTTTATAGTATGTAAGATCCATTTTTACTTTATAGAAAGTTCTGAACAACATGTTTTGAGTGCATTATCCTATTTCATACACACAAAACCATAACTGTGCCATTAAAGAGTGAAAAGAAAGGTTACACTCACATAATTATTATTGGATATGAAATTTATAAAACTCCCATGTGTATTTGTCTAAAGAACAGAAATCAGTACACAGTGACACAGGGCGATGAACATCTCTCAAAGGCCCGAGGGTGTAGGAATAGCACAGTCACTCACTGCCCCAAAGCAGAAAGCAGATAAAGAGCCTGGAGACCAACCCCATGGTGCCTCTAGTCTAGAGCCATATCAACAGCAAGAGGTTGTTGACTCACAGACTCAACAGTTTTGGTACTGAGAATGGCATTTATTAGGGAAGTAAGTTGGAGAGTGGAGGAGGCAAAGGATATCATCCAAAACAGGTCTATGTTTTTGCCACGCAGTCTCAAGGCACAATTCCTTAATTAGTCCAGGTTCTGGTTTCGTTTCAGCAGTCAAATCCAAATCCTCCAACAAGGTTTTCCTCAGAGCAGTTATAAATCAGCTTCTTTTCCAAGCAAACTGCAAGAACAGCAAACACCTTTAACTGTGGACTTTATCTCAGGACTTCTCTGCTTATACCTGGCCACAGTTTGTCCACAGCAATGCAACAGTCTCTCTACCAAGAGTCTCATTCTTAGCAGGGCCTTGCACCAGTGTCCCTCAAGTCTTGCTGCCGCAAATCTTGCTCCCTTTGCATGCATTCTCTTCCCAAATAATGTATATTCCAAGTGATGCAGACAATGGGCACGCTTGGATGTTAATCAAAAGGTTCAAGACTACCTAGGAGACATTTTTGGAAGAAAAGAATCATCCAGTGCAACTCCTAGGGAGCACAATTCTATGGCATATACATTATTGCTGTAAGGCAGAATAGATTTTAAAAGAATCCTTTTGTTTCCTCCAACATCATTAACACAGTGAATTTGCTTCAAGTGACAATAAACCTTATCCTCTAATGCCAACTTATATAAAATTCCCATTTTACCAATAAATCTTAGTCTAATTATGCTTAGGAAGAATTGTCCTAGGTTAACTCTTTGAGTTTGTATCCACTTGTCTTCATGGAAATGTAGGCCAGTAAGTGCAGGCATAGAGCTACAAAGCCATATTCATAAAACAATTGTTGTTGTTTTGTATACTGTAGGGTTGAAAAAGGCCCATAACTGACCCTCTAGTGGGTTTTCAGAGGCAGTTAATCGCACGGGAGGAGACTTCCCATTCTTTCTTCCATGGAACAGCTGGTGGCTTCAAACCACGTGCCTTCCAAATTGTGGTGCGGCTTCTTGCCAATGAACTGTTTACAAACTCTTCAGCTCTTATTGTTATATAATCATGGTAAGCAATTTTGAAGCATTATTTTAGTAAATCTGACAATACAGGAGACAGCATTATCTAATTCTGAAACTCAAAGACTGTAACCTTCAGTATAGATTGCATCTAAACATTAAGAAGACAAAAATGAAGAAGGAAGCATAGTAATTCCTGATCTCAAAATCTACCATATAGTTATAGTAATTAAAAGAGCATAGTATTAATACAATGCAGATACAAAGGCCAACTGAATAGAATCAAGAATCCAGAAAAAAATAATATGAATACATATAAATCTCTAAATTCAAGGTAGATTGAGGGGTGAAACCTAAAAACCTAAGGATAATAAAAGGCATAATGAGACCAAAGTTAGAAGCAGAAGCCTATGCATAAGTGAGAGGTAGAAACGTACAACGAGAAGAGGACAAAATCAATGAATGACACCGTCTAAAAATAAACTGTCTGTGTACTTAAAAAACTTTTCCCCAAAAGAGTGACAAGAAAACCCAGAGACTGGGAAAAATATTTGGCAATGATAGCTCAGACAAGGGTCTCCTAACGAATGTTTACAGATTCTACAAGGTATCCACAAGAAAAATGCCTAACAACCTGATAACAAAATGAGCAAAAAGAGAAATATGGGGCGGGGGGAACCCTTTACATAGAGGAAGACATTCAGATGGCTAACAGACATGTGAAAAAATGGTCAAAATCACTAGCAATCAGGGAGATGCAAGTAAAAACCACAATGAGATACAATCTCACCCCAGTAGCAGTAGCAAAATTTAACACAACAGCAAGTAATAAATATTGGTGAGGATGTGGAGAGATTGGATCTCTCATACACTGATGGTGGGATTCTAAAATGGTACAATTGTGGAAGGTAATTCAGTGTTTCTTCAAAAAAGTTGAACACAAATAATTCATATGACCCAGTTGTCACACTCCTAAGACTGAATCCTAAGGAAGTTAGAATTGACACAGGAATGGAGATATGTATACCTATATTTATAGTAGTATTATACACAATAACAATAAAATGGGAAAAATAAATGTCTGTCAACAAATGAACAGGTTTAGATACTGTGGTACATTCACACAATGGAATACCATACAGCACTAAGGAGTAATAATTTTGAATGGGAGAGCCTTATGTGAAAGCATTATGTTGAGTGAACTAACTCAGTTTCCTAGGAAAAAATACTGTATAAGCCCAGGATTGCAAAATTAGAAAGGCAACGAATAAGATGGCATACAAATGCCCTAAAGGGGAAAGGGGAAGAGAGAAGGGGGGAGAAAAATGTCAAGCATGAAAACCACTAGGATAGCAGAGTTTAGTGGCCAGATAGTGGGAAGGGGGTGAAGAAATAGGAAAGATTTAATAGGGACTTAAAGAGATGGTGTAATATAGTAGACACAGATCAGTGGTGGTTGGTTGTGTAAAATACAGCATATATGAACGGTTTGGATTGACATGGTGACTGCTGCAATCGGTTCTCATGTGTCAGGAAACATGAGGATGGCACAGGATAGAAAAGGGCTCAGATCTTTTGTTCATAAGGTCACTATGAGTTGTACTCAACTCAAAAGCACCTAACAACAACAACACAACAACAATAAATGGCTCTATGAAGCACAGTGTGCATGGAGAATTGTGTAGAACACAATATACATGAATAAAATACAAGGTAAATGAACTATTGTACAAAAACAAAAAAAAGGGAAGGAGAAGGAAGGGATAGAAAATGGGGGAAGGTAGAGACTGATGGGGGAGAAAGATAGCGGAAGATGAGTGAGGTCTTGGGGGTTCAATGTGATAAGACGTGGATAGGTATATGAAGTACAGAGGGTGAAGTATATGTATGGAGGGGAGAGTAAAAGACAATGAAAAGACTGTGGCTTCTGAGGGCAAATAGAGTTGGCACAAATCAGATCCCACCTCCAAGACTTGCAGTGGAGTACGGTCACTCATTGACCACTTGGAGCCACAGGGGAGGAATCCACCAACGCAGACAGGGGCCAAGCTTGAACATATTCCTCAGGCTCTGCCAACCTTGCATGCACAGACTAGTGGATGAGCAGGGAAGCGTTGCTGGCTTGAGGAGGAGGGAGTTGCCTGTTAATTCGACTTGGTCCCATATAGAGGTGAGGGCTGAGCAAGGAGACCAACAGGTCTGGGATGCAACGAGAATGTGGACTCCTTTGGCTGAAAGGGATGTGCTTGGGAAGACCCTTCAGCGATAGGCACATACTTGCTTCCTGAGTTCTGGTTTGATGAGGATGGGAAAATAAGGAACTAGCTATCTAAAAAGAATATATTAAGGCATGAAAAATGAAGTAGGTGTCTCACACACTTTCAGGAAGCAGTTTATGTTGGGATTATTGTAAATGAGGAAAAAACCCTCACAACATAAATGAATGAAATGTAAATTAACACAATGTACAAGCATGAAACATACGTATATGAGTGATAAAAGATTAACAAAAATACATTTTAAAAAATATTAATATTTTATAGGTAGACAACAATAACAACAAATCCTCACCACAAACATCATGGGGAAAACCTTGCTTGGATCCACAATCAACACTGTTGGTAACAACAGTCGGGAAGCTTGGAGATGTACTGTTTGCACAAGTCTGCTTCTAGGGACCTCTCCAAAGTCCTGAGGAGCAATGGGGTTAGTTTGTTGACTAAGGTGTGCCTGATTCAACCTATAGTCTTTTCCAGCATTCACTAGGTATATGAGAATTGAACAATAATAAATAAGGAAAAAGAGAGTTGATACCTTTGAGTTTCACTGTTGGAGAAGAGCACTGAATATCTTGTGGACAGTCAAAAAAACAGGTATGTCTTACATAAAGTGCAGCCCGAGTGCTCCTTGGAGGCGAAGGTGACAGTTTAGTCTTACATACTGTGGGCATGTTGCTAAGATAGGCTATTCCTTTGAAAAAGGACATCATGCTTGGAAAGGTGGAGGGTTAACAAAAGAGAAGTTCCTCAAAGGGATTGACTGACACAGGGACTGCAGCAAAGGTCTTAAGTGTGTCAGGATGAGGATGGCACCGAACAGGGCAGTGTTCAGATCTGTTGTCCACAGGGCTGCTATGAATCCTACGCAACTTGACAGCACTTAACAACAATTCTGAAGATGAGAAGTAAAGCTTAAGTAATTTGCCCAAGGTTTATCACAGAACCAATAAGTAAATCTGGAGATTATTTATTTTATTTATATATATGCTTGGAAGCAGCAGTGTTATCGACCTCTGCAATAGCTTGCCTCTGGAAACCCTAGGAACTGGAGAAACACTCATAGCTCACAGAGTCGCTATGAGTTGCCTACGACTTAACGGCATTTAAAACAACAACATATAGTTTTTTGGGTTTTTTTTAATTTAATTTCCCTCTTTACATGATATGTTTCAAAGTCTCTTTCTTTTGACAAAACAATTCAGGCCAGAAGACCAGCATTCAGCATATATTGGCATCACAAGGCCCAGAAACACACCCTAAACAAGCAGCCTGGACACTCCAGGTGTTTCCCTCTTCATATTTTTTTTATTGGTTTGCTTACAAAGTTTATATACAATTTATTTCACACTATTCTTCATTCACATTGTTTCTTAGTATTTTACTAAGTAGTTATTAAGCTAAACAAACAAACAAGATAAAAATGTCTTGCTCTAAATCACTTGTCTCCATTTAGAAAAATCCATTTTTTAGTTATATCTATCTCTATTTATATCTATCTATCTATCTATCTATCTATCTATCTATCTATCTATCTATTTATCTATCTCCATCCTTTAAATAGCTCCTTTATCCCCTTAGAGAAGTGTGTGATTAAAAAACAAAAAAACAAAACTCAAACAAAATTAATGAAACCAATGAGAACTAACAATTAAAATGTAATATCCATTAATGATTTAACTTGGAACCTAAATAGCGACTTAATGCTTACTCTTTTTATAGAGGCTACTCACAGGGCTGACTCTTTATTAAGGGCAGTGATTTCTTAAAGAAACATGTCAATTTGAAGGGGTGCTATTACTGCAGAGAATTCTTGTCAATGACAGAGCTATAAGACAAAGCCTGATCTGATCAATTAGTTATTGCTTTATTTACTCACTCACTAACAGTACTTTTAAAATACATCATGGAAGTTCCATGACAAGCAGAAGAACCAGAAGTCATTGACCTGTCTGACTAATGGTAACCCGGCATCAGTTTCCCCAGGCTGTAAGTCGTTATGGGAGAAGGTTTCCTATATTTAGCCTACACAGTAACTAGTGAATTTTAATTGCTGACCTTTCAATTAGCAGCTCTATATATCCCATGTTATGCCTCTAGAGCTAAATAGCAGAGAAAATAGGTAATTTAATGAGCAGTAAAAAAAGAGATGGGAAAGAACATTTTAATATACTCTGGAAGTCCAAAGCCAAAGACTCTAACTTAGTTTATCTGAACAGGGGAGGGGTGGGGGAACCAAAAACTAACATTTCTGAATTTCACAGGAAACAAGACATTCAAGAAAATATTTGGTGGGGAAAGAAAGGTTCAGGACCTGATTAGATCAGAGATATGATTATAACTTGAGTTAGAGATGTCCCCATGGGTACAGAGTGATTTAGTGCAATGTACTCTCTTTCAAGGTAAATGTTCAACAAAGTGGGTGTTTTCTTTGTCCCTTAACAGCAGTGCTCCCACAAAAGTCTGCTGTTGAAGCAACAAATCAGGAAAGGGAAAAGGGATAATGTATCTTACAGAGCAGTAGGAATAGGTGTTAGGTCATATGAGCAGTTTCTAGCTTAAGAATTACCAAGGTGAGTTCCAAAAGTGACTGTCTGTCTTATTTTTGGCTTGGCAATTGTTCCCCTTAGAAACAATCCACTTGAAGGCTTAACCCAAAGGATTTGAAGACCAGAAGGAAAAATAACATTTATTATACTGCTTCTGAAAATACATTTGCACATTTATTCTGATGCTGGAAAGGGGAGCCCTGCATTCAATTAAAGAAGTCAAAGATAGCAAGGATCAACTTTAGGCAATGGTCATCACTTACATGTGCCAGCGAGACTGGGAGGAAAACTGATGATTGAGTCTGGAAAGAGAAATGGACTCAAGTCGGCCTGGGAGAAATTGAATAAATGATGGTATATTGGGGATTACATGGCAAATGGAAAGAAAAATGGTGACAATTTTACCAGCTCTTATTTTTAATCTTGTCAGCCACTCCACTTTCACGTTTTTCATATGCTTTAATATAACCCCAAAGAAACTTTTAACCTTTGAATGGTCCCTTGACTCTATCTTTAAATAAAGCCTAGGAAATGACCACCACACCAAGACATCAGACACCACTTCTGACCAAAACTGCACTCCCTTCTTTACCTCTAAACGTCAGGAAGCCATTTTTGCTAACACAGTTAAGTTTCACTCTGAGAATTCAGCCATTTCTAGAATAAATTTATACATATAGGACAAATATGGACTGTTAAGAAAACGAACAAGTTTGTCCTGGAGAGGGTTAACCCAGGCTGCTCCTTAGGGGCAAGGATTCTGAAGCTTCATCTCACATACTTTGGACATGTTGCAAGGAGGAACCAGTCCTTGGAGAGGGACATCACGCTTGGGAGGGTGAAGGGACAGAGCAGGAGAGGAAGACCCTCGATGAGATGGATGGATTCAGTGATTGGGGTAATGGGGGCAGGTGTGCCAGAGGTGTGGCATAAGATATGGGCAGGGTTTAGGGCTGTTGTACATAGGGTCACTATGAGTCGCAGGCAACTTGATGGCACATAACAACAACGACAGGACAAACATAAGCATACACACTCACATCTCACAAAATTCTATCTTTTACTACAAAACCAAAGCAAATTCATTGCCACTAAATTGATTCTAGCTTACAGTAGCCTTATAGTATACAGCAGAACTGCCCCACAGAAGGTTTTTTTAGTGTTTGTTTTTTGTTTGTTTGTTTTGAGGCTGAATATCCTTATGGAGCAGACTATGTTGTCTTTCTCCCACAGAGTAGCTCTTGGATTTGAACTGCCAACCTTTTGCTCACCAACTCAACGCTTAGCACACTATGTCACTAAATTCAATCTTTTACCTTTAGACCAACTCAGATTGTTCTTTATTTTGGTTTTCTACTCTTTGAGAAAGTTGTTCTTGAAGACTTCTAGGTATTTCTTCCCAAAGTTTTAATTAGATCATGAAATATTGGATCTCTCCTCCTTATTGCCTACATATAACTCCCACAACATGAAAACCCCTACCCAGTATCTTTCCAACAATAAAGTTCCTATCAATAAAGGTAAATGAGACATTATAATCAAAAGCAATGGAGATGTAAAGCAAAAAGAGCCTTTTTTACTGTTCCTGTTATTTTAAGGGATAAAACAGAAGAGGATCCTAAAAATAAACTAAAAAATTTCTAAAAGAATTTATCAATATTATTCATAAATGAGAAATTTAAGTGAAGCATATCTGCCTAAATTACATTCTTACTCACTAACATTCAAGGTGGTGAAATCAGGAGACATTGCACTGGAAAAGTTCCCAGTTAGGGACCTCTATAAATTACTGAGACGTTATAATGTAAGTTTGAGGACTAAGGTGTACCTGATTATTATTTTGATGATGATTATTGCCATAGCCTTTCTGGTCACTTCCTATGCATCTGAGAGCTGAACAATAAATAAGGATAACAGAAGAAGCGTCTAAGTACAGCCAGAATGCTCTTTGGAGGCAAAAATGATAAAGCTTTGCCTCACATACCTCAGGCATCTTGCTAGGATTGGAAGGTTCTGGGGAGGGGAAACAATACTAAGAAAGGCAGGAGGTCAGCGAAATGGGAAACTCTCAACCAGATGGACTGACATGATGACTGCTGGTTGTAGTGTTTCAGTAAGTGTGAGGATGGCACAGTAAAGGGCAGTGTTCAGATGTGTTGTTCATAAGATCACTATGGGTCGTACTTGACTCGAAGGCACCTAACAAAACCATTCAAGAATTGGTTCTAATACAGAGGCAAGTTCCTCTGGCTGAAAATCTTAACAGAAGGAGACTTCCCATCTTTTTTCTATAGGGACACTGGTTAATTCACATGGCTGAAACATTTAATCTTTTCATCAGCAATGCAACACTCTGGTCTATCCATTGTTGTTAACTGTTGTTGAGTCAAGCTTGACTAATAGCAACCCTATGAACAAAAGATCTGAACCCTGTTCTGTAACTATCATTGTTTCTCGAATATCCACAGCGCTTCCAAAATCATGTTGTTTAGGAAGTGAATTCCAATCCTGCTTCCAAGACTGTTTTAATCTGGGAGCTTCATCAAACACTGTCCACCTTGGGTGACCATTATGAATGACATTTGACACACCAGTGGCACAACGTTTAGCATCACAGCAACACAAAGTTATCCAGTACAGCGAACAGACAGAGCAGTGCTGTTCCACTTAGAAAAATTTTCTTCCCAAACACAAATGACAACCAGGCCCAAGGGCTGAAAAGACTTTTAAATACAAAGGCCCACCCACCAGACCTTGATGACTTAAGACAAAAGGCTTACAGCCCACATGTGATTGTTTGCTAAATGGAGTAAATCAAATCAGTTCACACATGATTGTGAATGACAGAGAAAACAACCAAAGAGGTTGCACCTGACTATCACCCAAGCATTCCTTAATTAAGAGCAGCAAAATTTGCACATAATATTTGTTCAATGACACCAGCCTTGAAAAGGTATAAGAACTCATAGTATATGTTCAATGTTATCACCCTTAGAAAGTTGAAAATTAAACAAAAGCAACAAACACCCTCAATGAAATGAATTGGCACAGTGACTACAGAAACCAGCTCAAGTGTGTCAGAGACAATGATGGTGGCACAGAAAAGGACAGGGCTCCGATCCGTTATTCATAGGGTTGCTTTGAGTCTTACTTGACTCAGCAGCACTGAATATTATATGTGATCAATAGATATTGTTGAGCATTTCAATCAAGGGTGGCATATATTAGCATACATTCAAACAATATTCATCAAATATATACTGTTTACAAAGTACTATTCTAATCTCTGGAATACCTCAAAAATTTTGTCTTCATAAAACTTAAATTTCTAAGAAAAACTAGAAAATTATGTGGCTCATTATGAAGCAATAAATTTCATATAAAACATGGAACAAAATAAAAAATTGTAGTAAGTGAATATCCCCATAAATGTAGGAAAATTAGATATTGTTAAGGAAGAAATGGAATACATAAATATTGACATACTAGGCTTTGGTGAGATGTGATGGTCCGGCATGGGGCATTTTGAGCCGGATGATCAAATGATATATTACTCCGGAGATAAAAGGGTGAGGAAAAATGGGGTTGCATTTATAGCTAAAAAAAGTAATTTCTAGATCCGTCTTGAAGTAAAATATTGTGAGTGACAGGATAATATCCATACACATACAGGAAGTCCAGTGAATACCTCTATCATTCAGATATATGCACCAACAACCAGAGCCAATGAAAAGGAAGCAGAAGATTTCTATCAACTTTTATAGTCAGAGATAGACCGAACACACAATCAAGATGCATTGATACTAATGGGTGACTGGAATGCCAAAGTTGGGAACAGAGGAAAAGAATCAGTGGTTGGAAAACATGGACTCGGTGACAAAAATGAAGCTGAGATAGAATGATTGAATTATGTACAATCAACGACTTACTCATTACAAATACTTTTTAAAAGATATATAAACACAGGTTATACACATAGATTTCACCTGATGGTATGGATAGGAATCAGATTGATTATATCTACATAAAGAACCGCTGGAGAAGCTCAATATCAGCTGTGAAAACAAGGCCAGGAGCTGATTGTGGAAGAGACTACCAACTACTTATACGCAAGTTCAAGCTGAAGCTAAGGAAAATTAATTCAGATCCATGGGAACCAAAGTATGACTTTGAGTGTACCCCACCTGAATTTCAAAACCATCTCAGGAACAGGTTTGAGGCCTTGAACACTAATGAGCGAAGACTGGATGAGTTGTAGGAGGATATCAAGGGTAACATCCAGGAAGAGCGCAAACAGTCATTACAAAGACACAGGAGGAAGAAAAGACCAAAATGGATGTCAGAAGATACTCTGAATATTGCACTGGAGTGCACAGAAGCCAAAGCAGAAGAAAGAATTCAAGATACTAAAGAGCTGAGCAGAAGATTTCAAAAGGCAGTGCAGGATGAAAAAGTAAATATTACAATGAGATATGCAAGGAGCTGGAGTCAGAAAATAAAAAGGGCCAAACTAGCTCAGCATTTCTTAAGCTCAAGGAACTGAAGAACATATTCAAACCTCGAATTGCTATAAATAAGGATGCTTTAGGCAAAATATTAAATGATCCAGGAAGTATTAAAAGAAGGTGGAAAGAATATAACAAGTCACTGTATCAAAAGGAATTGGCAGACACAGAAGAATTTAATGAAACAACATATGAGCAAGAGCCTATGGTGATGAAGGAAGAAGTTAAGGCTGCTTTGAAGGAAATGGCAAAAAATAAGCCCCCAGGAATAGATGGTATACCAACTGACTTATTTCAGCTAACAGATGCTGCCCTGGATGTGCTCACCAAGTTGTGCCAAGAAATCAGGAGAATAACCACTGGGCCAACTGACTGGAAGAGATCTATCTTTGTTCCCATTCCAAAGAAAGGTGACCCAAGAGTATGAAAACTATATAACAATACCGTTGATTTCACATGCAAGCAAAATTCTACTGAAGATTATCCAAAAACGATTGGAACAGCACATCAACAGTGAACTGTCAGAAGTCCAGGCTGGGTTTAGAAGGGGTCATGGTACTAGGGATACTGTAGCTAATGTTAGATGGATCTTAGCTGAAAGCAGAGAATACCAGAGGAATGTCTATCTGTGTTTCATTGACTATGCAAAGGCGTTTGACTGTGTGAATCATAACAAACTGTGGCTGACTCTGAGAAGAATGCCAATCCCAGAACAGTTGATCATGCTAACAAGAAACCTCTACTTGGACCAGGAGGCAGTCATCAGAACAAAGCAAGGGTACACGGCATGGTTCAAAATTTGGAAGGGCCTATGCCAGGGATGTGTCCTATCTCCATACCTTTTCAACCTGTATACAGAACAGATTATCCGAGAGGCTGGGCTCTATGAGGAGAAATGTGGTGTCAGGATTGGTGGAAGATCTATCAACAATCTGCGTTATGCAGATGACACAACCCTGCTTGCTGAAACTGAGGAGGACCTGAAGCACTTGCTGCAGAGGGTCAAGGACTGCAGCCTTCAATATGGACTGAGGCTCAATGTTAAACAAATATTCTCACCACTGGGACAACTGGTAGCATCAAGATGGATAGGGAAAAGATTGAGATTGTTCATAGCTTTAGTTAGCTTGGATCCACTGTCAACACTCTTGGCACCAGCAGCCAGGACCTTAAAAGTTGTATTGCCATGGGAAAGTCTGCTGTTAGGGACCTCTCTAAAGTATTGAAGAGCAATGGTGTCTCTCTGGAGACTAAGGTATGTCTGATACAGGCCACGGTCTTAGTGTCTGATACAGGCCACAGTCTTTGCAATCACATGCTATGTGTCAGAGAGTTGGACAATGACTAGGGAGGATAGAAGGAATGACTAGGGAGGATAGAAGGAAAAGTGATTCCTTTGAGCTGTGGTGCTGGAGAAGAGTATTGAGGGTACCATGGACTGCTAAGAAAACAAAAAGATTCATCCTAGAAAGGGTCAAACTGGGCGGTTCCTTGGAGGCAAGGATTCTGAGGCTCTGTCTAAAATAGTTTTGACATGTTGTGCGGAGGGACAGGTCCTTGGAGAGGGACATCATGCTTGGGAGGGTGGAGGGATAGTGCAGGATGGGAAAACCCCCTATAAGGTGGACTGATTCAGTTACTGGGGTAATCAGGATGGGTGTATTGGAGACAGTGCAATTGGCACAGGACAGAGTCGAGTTCAGAGCTGTTGTACACAGGGTCACTATGAGTTGCAAGCGACCCGACGGCACATAACAACAACAACTCTAGATGAACAGTGTTGGACTTGCAATTTTAACAAGTAGTCTCATTGAGAAGTTTGCATGCACTGAAGCAAAGGACTAACCAATAAGTGAGTAATACTAGATATAATGCAGTCATAGAAATAGTATGTAATACTGTATGTATGTATATTCATGTGGATATATATTTTTATCCATCAGTAGATAACAAATTAACTTTTAATTTATTATCATCTGAATATTTAGATGTCGAGTTTTAATTCTACTTTAAGCCCTTTTTCCAATTCATAGGCAAAACCTTAGCTAATTCTTATATAAGAGAGAAAAAAAGGAATTAAATGGGAGACAATATTGCTATATTTCCTGGTGAGTGTAGGAAGTAATTTAAAAGTCAAAATAATTGGAAATCTGAAGAGGACTCACTGGAACTACACAAACAACAAATTTACATCTGTTCATTTTTCTTCAGAAGCAGAAGAAAAGACATTTAGTTGTTGGTTTTGTTTTTGTTTTTTGGGTTTTTGTTAATAATGCAAACTCTCCCTTTGAGAAAGCTGAAATAAATGACTTAAAATCCTGCTGCACACCATCCGGCTGCACTTTTCGTGTAAGCATCATTTCAGGAACAACACAGAAGAAATGCTTCTGGCCATTTAAGCACTTTCCAATCAGGTAAACCAAACAAAGGTACCAAAACAAAATGTGATTACGGATTTCTTGATAAGCCACTTTTATGAACTTTCTAATGCAAGTGCTCACATTTATTACAGAGCTCTAGATGGAAATGTCTTTAAAAGTGAAGGCTATTTTAATGAGATTTCAGACAAATGATATTCATCATTTTTCCAAAATGGAAAAACAGCTTAACTCCCACTCTACAAGTGAATTCTGAATGACGATTCTATGGAAAAGTATGACCACACAGTGCCACTCTGAAGGTACATTTTTAATGGAAAACCTGTAATAAAAATAAGCATTACAACAATACGAGCTTTTTCTCTTCTCATGTTCTAATTTCTAAAAGGATTCCAATTGCCCTTAGTTTTACTGTGTAATAGAAGAGAGAGGGAAAGGCTTTAGGTACATATGTCCCACTGGCAGTCCTACACTTTAAAGCCACACTGTTTATACGGAATGAGGGTAAAAGAATAGGTTCTTTGATTCAATTCTACTGAAAAGTATTTGTTAAGTAAGAAGGGCTTCACTTTGTGTTGGAAGTGCAGAGATAAAGACATGCCCAACCTCTGAGGCCCTCACTCCTAGTGTCAATCTGGGTTCTGGAGCCAATGTCAAAGCCAGGAGAAAGACAGGCAATCTCCTCCTGTGCAATTTACTATCTCTGAAAACTCGCTAGAACAGCTATGAGTTGGTTTCCATTCAATAGGACATAGCATGCATCTGTATCTAGATAAAACCATCCTTGAGTTGTTATTAGGTGCAGTTGAGTCTGCAGAGTCAGTTAGAACTCGTGAACTAGTGAACCTACAGATGACAGACCTGAACTCTGTTCTATCCTGTGCCATCTTCATCATCCCTGATACACACTCAAGCCTATTTTTGCAGTGTCTGTTTCAATGCACCTTGTTAAAAGCCTTTCTCTCTTCTACTGAACCTCCACCTGTCCAACCATAATGACTTTCTCCAGGATGAGCCCCTCGAAACAACATGTACAAGAGATAGAAGACAAAGTTTTACTATATTTCAAACTTTTCCATAGCAAAACTGTTCTCTCACGCCTGCTGCTGTGTTGTTGATTGCCACTGAGTCAAGCACAACTCATAGCGACTCTATGAACCAAAGGCCTGAAGCCTTTCGGTAACTATAATTTATCAACACTCATGGAGTTTCCAGAGGCATGTTGTTTGGGAAATGGATGTCACTCCTGCTTCCAATCCCTCACGCCTATATTCAGAAAAAATATCTCCAAATTTATCAATCCAGAGTTGATGCTACTGTTTTTCATCTGCAGATAACAGAAATCCCAAAGCAATATTTTACTTGATTTCTCTGTAGCACATGAGTTTTTGGCCATTTATCCCCATCTTGCTGCCTCTTCTATCCTCCTGAATTATACCTAAACTCTGTATTTCTTCCACTCCACTAGAAAATACTTCAGGGTTTTACTTTATTTGTCAGGGAGTTATGGTGGCCTAGGGGGCATGATGTTGTACTGCCAACCAAAAGGCAGTAGGTTCACATCCACCAGCTGTTCCATAGGATGAAGGCAGTATCTTCCTGTGTAATTTACAATCTCTGAAAACCCACTAGGGGACCAACTATGAGTCCATTAGGACTTTAAACCACCTAACAACAACTTTCTCCATCAGATTGCTTACATACAGCTATCTCCTTGGCTTTCATCCACGGGCCTTCTATCATCATTCTTTACACAACTTACATATACACAAATGACTTTAGTGTCAATTTCTTTATACATGGTAAACAATTATAACTCAAAAAACTGTATCTTGTCTATCTCAAAATGCTCACAGAAGCTATAGAAACACTTTCCAGGTCCCTAGTACATGTACAGTAGGCATTTTACATTTACCTAGTCAAGCCTACACAAGGTTATTTCGCATAGAAGTAGTGTCATTATATAAAATTTTATAGAAATTATAATAAAGGAATCAATTTGTTGTTGATACAGGAATAGAAGAATTTACCACCAAACTAGAACAGAGTCACAAGTTTCCCCAAAACAATTCATCTTTCTGGCATTAGTCTTCTTTTCACCTTCCCAAGTTAGCAAAAATAAAGGAAATAATCATTATCTGTCAAAATAATGTAAAAAAAGGTGTTAACGTGTTGATTAATATTTAAATCCAGACTTCAGTTTACTTTAGGACAAAAAAATGTAAGCTCTATCAGTGTATCCCAAACATTTTGTATATTATCTGTCACTCCAAAAACACTCAACATTTATATAATTTGTAGGATCTTTAGCTCTGGGGGTGGGCAGGGGAGGGGGTAGTCCACAGAGAGCTGCCCTACTAATCCAAAGGCCATGCCCCTCTGGTAATTCAAATCCCCCAGCTGCTCTTTGAAATGGGGAATCTCCTCCCATGCAATTTACAGCCTCTGAAAACCAGCTGAAGGTGTAGCTTTGAATCCGCTGTATAATAATTCTAATAAGAGAATGTACTGAACTGCAAATATACTCAAAAAAGATAAAATTAGTTTTGATCTAACTTTACAATGGTTACTCTTTCTTAACAAGTAGGAACATTATCTACATATATATTTGTTGTTTTTGTTTGCTCTGTGCCCTCAAGTTGATACTGACCTTCCAGCAGGTTTTCAGTTGTGGTGTGTTTGTGTGTATGTGTGTTTGTTATACGTACTAAGGATTTTAGAATGATAAGAAAATAAATTCCCCTTGAGAGTTAACCTATAAAACCAAAGCAAGAGACAACAGGCTAAGCTGTAATCTTGTAACTTTGAGATCTAACCTGTAAAACCAAGAGGTTAACTTGTAACAGACAACAGGATAATCTTGAAAGCTAATTTATAAAACCAAGGACCCAGAGAAAAGGCATGTACAATCAACTGAGGAAAAACAATGGGTCCTAAGCTATTAGGTATGAAGTGAACTTGCCTTAAGTACATGTGTAAGGAGTGTGCAAGTGGTGAGTGAGCAAGTGGTGAGTCCTGGAAGATATGCAAGTAAACATCAAGAGAGGCAAACACCAACAGCATTTCTTTCATCACTTCCCAGGGAAGGAAGAGTTTAGACTAACACTATTATCAATTTATTCATCCACCACTCTTTAGTTTGATGCTCTTGCACACTAGATATATTCAACATTCTAATCAATACGTTCACCAAACAAACTTGGGCTTCCCTTGTAACCTTGACTGGGCTTTCAATTGTTTCAGTATCTGTGACAAACTAACAGGAGAAATCCTATTAAAATGCTGGCATGCCTGGACTTTCTCAGTCTTCAGTGTGGTTTTGTTTGAATAAGTAGGTCTCTCTGAGACGGATCACCCCAGGCAACTAAGTACCAGGAGGCGCCTAGCCAAATTCAGTCACTTGCCTCAGCCCACTGGCAGATATGTGCTGAATGCTACTCCATGGTGACAAGATGAACTTTTATGTTACATAAAATCTTTAATTTTAACTAATAACTTCTTTTGGTTTTTAACATTATATAATTATAAATTAAGAATACTTCATTATATGCAAGAGTATTTATGTGCATGTGTGTGGGGGGGGTGTGAACTGACGTGGAATGATCTAGAAAATCACTTTGACATCCCCTTTCTCTTTCTATAGAGGTCTTGTTCAATATATAGTAATTATCACCTAAACCATAACAGGCATTTTCATAAGACAAACTTAGCAAAATCTACTAGCTATAGTATGGTCAAAATTTAATGCTAAAAACATTCAAGTATTTACATGTACAAATGTATAGTTGCTTGGTAAAATCATGAAGGTAATTTTTTTTTATTTCAAGACAGGGTTTCAAGATGGTTTAACTAAGTTCAATTATAGCTAAGTAAGCAAAATTTGTTTATTGGTTGCCACTCAATTATTCATCTAAATTTTGCTTTATAACACTAACTGTATTATTAATTATCATTAATTATATATAATAACATTAATTACAACTGATCAAAGCCTTTTATCACAGCATTGAATCCTACATATTTTTTTAAATTGAGTGAAATAAAGGATAAATGGACTTGGAAAAATTATACATTACAGCTATGTCAACACTTCTCTCTTAGGGTAAAGTATACATTTCACAATTAAATATTTTGCGCAGTTAGAAATAAATGGTGGTGCTCAACTCAAAGATGGCCTCTTAACAGAATTGCTATGATTGTGGATCACTATTAACAGTGTCACAAAAAAAAACAACAACAATCTCTCACTCACATTAAGGTTCTGAAGAGGCGCACTAAGAACTCTTTTGAGTCTCTCATTCCAGGGATTTGATTTGCAGCAAAATTTTTGTTTTCCATCTGGTTATGATGCCTACTCACTCAAATTTTTTTTATTTTTTTTTTTTTACTCACTCAGATTTTAAAAATTCAGCTAAGACATTTTGCTTCCTAGCAAAATAACTCTTCTCCAGCACCACAACTCGAAGGCATTGATTCTTCTGTCATCCTCAGTCATTGTCCAGCTCTCTAAAGCTTAACAAATAATTGCAAAGACCATGACCTGGATTAGGCACACCTTAGTCTCTAGGCTGACATCACTGCTTTCAGCACGCTGGAGAGGTAGATGACAAATTTTCCAACACAATTCACCTTTTGATTTCCAGACTGTTGGTGTTAAGAGTATTAACTGTGGAGCAGAGCAAGCTGTAATTGCTAACAACCTCAATCTCTTCTTCATCTGTCATGGTGCTGTCACCTGGCTCAGTGGTAAGAATCTTTGTCTTCTTGATGTTGAGCTCCAATTCATTTTGAAGACTACTGTCCTTGACCTTCTGAAGCAAGTGAGGACTGCCAAGAAAACAAATAGGTCTGTCTTGGAGAGGGTTAAAAAAAGTCTCTCCTTGGAGGCTAGGATTCTGAAGCTCTGTCTCACATATTTTGAGCATGTGGCCAGGAGCGATCAGTTCTTGGAGAAGGAAATCATGCTCACAAGTATGGAGAAATAGAACAAGAGAGGAAGATCCAGGATGAGATGGGTTGATAGAATAACTGGGGTAATAGCGGTTGGTGTGTATGCCTTACTGAGACTGGCTAAGTACAGGGAACGGTTCGGAGCTGCTGTACATAAGTAGAGTTGCTATGAGTTGCAGGAGACTCGACAATATAACAACAACAGATTAACTGGGGTTTTGTTGTTGTTTTTTTTTTAACTTAAGCTACTTGTTTAGAGTAAACAAGACCTTGTGGAGGGTCTCTGTATTTACAAGTTGATTATAGGAACCTTCTTCTAAGTGATACAGCATTCGTCTGTCAATCTGCTGTACTGTAGTAACCTGGAGTTGCTGTGATGTTGAGCCTGTGCCATTAGGGTATCAAATGCACAAGAGTTACCCATGGTAGACAGTATTTTGTGGATCTTCAAGGCTAAGATAGGTTTGGAAGCAGGTATGGAATCCACTGTCCAACAACATGCCTTTAGAAACTCTAGGAACTTGAAGAAATGATGATGGTTATAGAAAGGCTTCAGGTCTTTTGTTAATAGAGTCTCTATGAGTCGTATTTGACTCAACCACAATCAACAAAAATAACAACAGGACAAAAATGAATTGGCTATGTAGTGGGAGGCCATCAAATCAGAACCAACCCATAGCTGACACTCCAAGCAGTTTTCAGAAGCAGTTAATCTCACAGGAGAAGATATCCCATTCTTCTCTCATGGAGCAGCTGGTAGATTCCAAATGTGTACCTTTGGGATTGCACCACAGCTTCTTACCGCTAGCCCACTTGAGATTTTAGTTCAAAACCCTGCAGTGGTAACAGGGGAAATGGGAGAATCACTAAGCTTTACTTTAGAAAATATCTCAAAAAAGTCTACACTTGTATGCAGTTTCAGCAGTTGAGTGTTCCCCTCTATGTGGTACTAGCAACCAGGAAATTCAAAGGTCAAATACATCGAAAAGTCTTCTGTCAGAGACCTCTCCAAAGTACTGAAGAGACCAATGTCATTCTGGAGACCATAGTGCACCTGACACAGGTCATGATATTTGCATTCACTTGTTATGCATCAGAGAGCTGGACAATGACTAGGGATGACAGAAAAAGAATTGATGCCTTTGAGCCGTGGTGTTGGAGAAGAGTATTGAATATACCATGGACTGCTAACAAACAGATTCGTCCAGGAGAGGGTGAAACCAGGCTGCTCCTTGGAGGCAAGGATTCCGAACCTTTGTCTGACATACTCTGGACATACTGTAAGGAGGGACTGATCCTTGGAGAGGGACATCATGCTTGGGAGGGTGGAGAGACAGCACAGGAGACTAAGACGCTCGATGAGATAGATTGATTTAGTGACTAGGGTAAAGGGGGCAGGTGTGTTGGAGACAATAAGGTTGGCACATGATAGAGCAGGGTTTAGGGCTATTGTACATAGGGTCAATATGACTCACAGGTGACTCAGTGGGACATAACAACAACAACAACAACAATAGGGAGCTCTAGTGACCTACTGGCTAGAAGCTGCACTTCAATCCTAAAGGCATGTGGTTCAAGGCCATCAGCTGCTCCACAGGAGAAGGATGAGTAATCCCCTCCAGTGTGATCCGCTGCCTCTGAAAACCCACAGGACTATCAGTTATGAACCCATTTCAACTCTATGGTACACAACGACAAAAGCATAGAAATATTTTACTATTACAGTAAGTAGGCAAGATTTGGAAATACCTAAAAGACAAACTGACAAAATGTTGTACAAGCAATGATTCATAATAAATAACTTTTCAAATAAAATTTATTTTCATTGTGCTTTTAACAAATGTTTACAGAAAAGTCAGATTTTCATTCACTTATTGTTGCACATTTCACCCTTCCACCTTCCTTCCCCTTACTCCTAGATACTTTTTCTTTAATATTCATTTGCTGTTGCATAATTACATCTCTTGCATCAAGCCAGCCCTCTTTGCAAGGTACCTCTTATTCTGGGTTGTTGTCATACATATAATGTCTAATCATATATTTCTTTAAAAGAGTTCTTTCCATCATCTCTTCTAACATAATGTTCATTATCTATCCACTTTTAACCTATTATCCTTCCAAATTCCACATTAGCAGATCAGCTTTATAACAGTGGTGCTATGCAATATTTGTCCTTTTGTAAATGAGATATTTCAATCAACATGCAAAATCAGCACAGGATATGAACAGATACATCACCAAAGAAGACATCGAGATGATAAACAAACACATGAAGAAATGTTCAAAATCCTTAGCTATCAGAGAGATGTGAATAAAAACAACTATGTAGTATCATCTCATCCCAGCAACAATAGCAATGTTCAACAGGGCAGCATACAGAAAATGCTGATGAGACTGGAGAGACTGGCACTCGTATTCACTGCTGGTAGGCATGTAAAATAGGTCAACCACTATGGAATGCAGTTTGATGCTTTCTCAAAAAGCTGGAAATAGAAATACTATTTGATATAGCAATCCACCCTAAAGAAACCAGAACTGCCATCCAAAAGGGATGAAAACAACCCAAGTACCCAACAACAAACAAATGGATAGAAAAACTGTGGTATATGGTTAGAATCTATGAGTTGCTTTGAGGGAGAATATAGGGTATTGCCATTGAAAACCTGCTGTAGGGTCAGCTATGTGTCAATTCTGTCTTGAAGGCACACAACAACAACAACAATAAAAAATGTATATATAAAGGTACCTTTTCAATCTGAATGCAGAACAGATCATTCAGGAAGCAGGGCTTTATGAGGAGGTGTGGCATCAAGATTGGAGGGAGACTCATTAACAACCTACGATATGCAGATGACACAATCTTGCCTGCTGAAACTGCACAAGAGCTGAAGCACTTGCTGCAAAAGGTCAAGGACTGTAGTTTTCAATATAAATTGAAGCTCAACATCAAGAAGACAGAAGTTCTCACCACTGGGCCAAATGGTAGCACCATATTAGATGGAGAAGAGAATGAGGTTGTTAGGATTACAGCTTGTTTGGATCCACAATCAACACTTTTAACACCAGTAGTCAGGAAATCAAAAGACAAATTGCATTGGGAAAATCAGCTGGTATGGACTTTTCCAGAGTGCTGAAGAGCAATGATATCAGTCTAGATACAAAGGTGCACCTAATCCAGGCCATGGTCTTCTCAATTACTTGTTATGCTTTATAGAGCTGGACAATGACTAAGGATAACAGAAGAATAAGAGATGCCTTCGAGTTGTGGTGCTATAGAAAAGTCTTGTACATACCATGGACTGCCAAGGAAAGAAATCAGTCTGTCTTAGAGAGGGTGAAACCAAGTCTCTCCTTGGAGGCTAGGATTTTGAAGTTCTACCTTACTTACTTTGGGCACGTGGCCAGGAAAGATTGATCCCTGGAGAAGGACATCATGCTCAGAAGGGTGGATGGACGTCACAGGAGAGAGAGACCCTGGATAAGATGGATTGATACAGTAACTGGGGCAGTGGAGGTTGGTGTGTCAGAATTAGTGAGAGTGCCTCAGGACGGGAAGGGTTCAGAGCTGCTGTACATAGGGTCGCTATACATCACAGGTGACTAAAGGGCACAAAACATACTCTGGCAGGTTTGGAAACAGGAGTTGCATCCACTTCCTAAACAACAAGTCTCTGGAAACTCTATAAACTTTGATAAATGTCAATAGTTGTAGAGAGGTTTCAGGCCTTTTGTTCATAGGGTCACTATGAGTGACACTCGACTCAAAGGCAATCAACATCAACAACAAAGGTAAAAAGTTGTAGAATAATTCTACACTAGGAATCAGACACATGAATACAAGCTGGGAAATGTGGGCACCAAGGTAAAATGGGTGGGGTGTCCAACAATTTTCAATTTAGATTCTAGCACTGTTTCAGTAAAGTAAATGCTTACTACATTCATCCATTAGTTTATTAGTCAGTTTATGCATAGTTTAAATTCCAGGTTGCACTAGTCAGTCCATTTCCAGTACAGAGGTAACTTGGGATTGCTGTGATGCTAAACACTGTGCCACTGATATGCCAAATGCAATGATGGTTACCTATGGTGGACAGTGTTTGGTGGAACTTCTAATTAAAACAAGCTTGGAAGCAGGAGTGGCATCAACTTCTGAAATAGCTTGCCTCTGTAAACTCTATGAAGAAACGATGGAAGTTATACAAGTGTTCAGGTATTTCATTCATAGGGTCATTATGAATCATCTATGATACGAGGCCACTTAACAACAACAACAACAGCAGCAGCAGCAACAACAAGAAGTTTGGCCATTAACTGGAAAGAGCAAGATGGAAAGCACGTATGTCTTTCAAATATTATGGTATATTTGAAGGCAATAACTATTGGATAGTGGTGAAAACTCATACACTGGAAGCTGTAAAAGGGAGACAAGAGTAGAATGAAGTGACTTTCACTCTTTACTCCATATTCTTTGTTATTGTTGTTATGTGGCATTGAACCACTTGTGACTCATTATTGTTGTTGTTAACTGCCATTGAGTTGAGTCATAGGCGACTCATAGCAACCCTATGAACCAAAGTCCTCGAGAGTTGCGAGTTGCGTGACTTTCGTCCTTTCTTCTTGTTCGTAGGGTTTCCCGAGGCAAGCTATTTATGGAAGTGGATGCCACTCCTGCTTCCAAGCTTGTTTTAATCAGGGAGTGTCACCAAACACTGTCCGCCATGGATAACCATTATCACATATGACCCGTCAGTGTCACAGTGTTCAGCTTCACAGCAATGACAAGTTGCCTCTGTACGGCAAGTGGACACACCAGGGCTATATGACCTAGAAGAATGTTTCACCCAAAACAATTAAAGACAGGCCTTAGGGCCATGGATTAGAGTTACCCGTAGAGTGACTCATAGAGACCTTATATACAACAACCCTGAACCATGCTCTATCTCTAACCAATTTCATTGTCTCTGATACACCTACCACCATTATCCCAGTCACTGAGTCAATCCATCTCAGCCAAGGTCTTCCTCTCTTTGGCTGTCCCTCCACCCTTCCAAGGATGATGTTCCTCTCCAAGGACTGGTCTTTTCTGGCCACATGTTCAAAGTATATGAGGCAGAGTTTCAAAATCCTTGCATCCAAGGAGCAGCCTGGTTTCACCCTCTCCAGGTTGGCCTATCTGTTCTCTTAGCAGTCCACGGTATATTCAATACTCTTCTCCAGCACCAAAACTCAAAGTCATCAATTCTTCTTTTATTATCCTTAGCTATTGTCCAGCTCTCTGATGCATAGCAAGTAATCATGAAGATTACTTGGCCTGGATCAGGCATACCTTAGTCTCTAAACTGACATCATTGTTTAAATGTTTTATAATAATACTTTTATAGTGTATTAATTGTATGGTAAAAATTAGTAGATCAAAAGAAACATGTATAATAGGTGTGACATGAGGAGGCAGGTACAGCATTGTGTCACACGCCTTTCTAGGAATCAGTTAAGGGTCTGCTGTATCAAATGCTCTAGTGAACCCAAAGAAATGGAGTTTCAAGAAAATACCAGCTCCATTGACATTTTATCAAACATGTCAAGCACCACTTTTTTCAGGACATTACTATCTGTTGGTCTTACTTGAATCTTCCGTTTGAGAAGATTTCCTTCCTTACCTTGCACTTTCACTCCATCCCCAACACACACACACACACACACACGGAACCTGGCAAGAAACCCTGTCCTGAATTCTAGCCATCTGGCTAAAGCTTTCTTTCCCTAACATTTCTGCCAGTCCTGGTTCTCATGGGCCAAAAAATCTGTTCCTGATCTCAATGCCTTCCTTTGAACAGTGTTCATGGAATGGCTCAGCTCCATGGCATGTCCTCCTACCACTGCTATTCCACAATCTCTGACCCTCCTCCCTAACCCCATGAACGTACAGATGGATCAATCATACCCTTATTAGAAGTGGATCCATAGTGACAACCCAGCAGCACTCCTTTCTCTCCTAATTGTACCCTCTTAATTTATACCACCCCCTTTGACAGACTTCTTGGCATCATGAGATATGCAAAGCCTCTGAAATTCTGTGCAAAAGTTTGCTTCTTAAAGGAGTCCTTTACCTTCACACTCTTTTTCCCAATTTAAAAAGCACTCCTTAGGCTCTGTTATTCTGAAAACTAAAGCCTCTAAAAAGGCAAGAAATTGCAATCATAGAAGTTTGATTTAATAAAACTCTTTAAAATTCAGTTATTTCACGAAAATGATCAAAATATAAATTCAAAACTGAATAAATAAGGGCATTTAGGGTCTACTGCTAATCTTAAAATTTAACTTGAAGAAAATAGATCTTTGTTATGAGTTTCCTAATTCATTTATAAACTCCACTAGATATGGTGAATATTATGATGAATATGAAATTGTCACTATTCCAAGAAGCTGAGTATTAGTGGAAATGACTGCCATGACTTAACATTAAATATGGTATTGTTATAAATTTTAGATAGGTATTTCTTATTATGTTATAAAAATATTGGGCTATTCCTTGTTTACTTAGTCTTGTTTTCTGAGGTACATGCAGATTTCCTTGGTATTTTCGACAATATAATCTAATTCTACTCATCTGACTATTTCAGTATGAACAGTACAGTAACTGAATAGCAGCACTGAATAGCTGACATAAATATTGGACTGAATTCTATCAGATAATGGTAGTTTATTCTTTAATATGTTGCTTCACGTAATATATCAAGACATGTCTACATTTATGACATAAATGTAACTGGAATATTGTAGGCATAGGTATTTCGCTCTCGTTTACTTGGATTTTTCTTCTGTGTTTATTTTTGGTGCTAAATTTAGTCAGACATGTTGCAGTCAGTAACTCTAGTTAATAAAATCAACGATAAATGTATTTAGTAGGGAACTTATCAATCATTAAAGATTTAATAAAACTCACACATTCGTAAAATGTTTTGAAATGGTTCTTTTCAGAAAATAAAAATACGTGGTTTTCAAATATTTCAAAGTTTTTTATATGTATTGTTTGTTATCACCTTGTTTCAGCATTAGTAATTTCTAAATTTCTAGGAATGTAGTTAATAACTAAATTATTCATATATCATTAATACCATGTTGTTACATTAAATTATCATATCGGAAGGTAACATCTTTATCATTTTCAAAATAATTATCCAATATTAGGAATTCTTTATTTTGTCCTGAGGTAAAGAACAGGCCCTTAGATTTAGGCATGACTACTCATTGTTTCTCTTAATTCTAATATATTAATATTTTCTTTGTGCTATTGTTGTAATGTGCTATCAATTGCCTGCGACTCAAAGTAATCCTATGTACAACAGCTCTACCTGAGCCAATGTCATCGCCTCTGACCTAACCCCATTTTTCCAGTCACTGAGTCAGCCCATCTCATCTTGGATCTTCCTCTTCTGTGCTGTTCCTCTACCCTTCCAAGCATGATGTCCTTCTCCAATGACTGGGCCCTCCTGGCCACCTGCTCAAAACAAAGCATGTGGGATGGAGCTTCAAAATCCTTGCCGCCAGTGAGCAACTAGGTTTCACCATCTCTAAGACAGACTGTTAGTTTTCCGGGAAGTTCACATTATGTTCAACACTCTTCTCCAGCAACAAAACTCAAAGGCATCAGTTCTTATTCTACATCCTCAGTCACTGTCCAGCTTTCTGATGCACAGTAAGTAGTTGTGAAGATCATGGCCTGTATCAGGTACACCTTAGTCTCCAAACTGACACTGTTGCTCTTCAGTACTCTGGATAGACCTCTAATAGAAGACTTTCCCAACGCAATTCATTTTTTAGTTTCCTGATTTCTGGTGCCAAGAGTGTTGATTGTGGAACCAAGCAAGCTGAAGTTGTTAACAGTCTTAGTCTCTTCTCTGCCTATCATGATGTGGCCTACTGGCCCAGTGGTGAGGATCTTTGTCTTCTTGATGTTGAGTCACACTGGATACTTCTATACATTCTTACACAGAGAACAAAAGGACAACTCGTTTACAGTGACAAAGTTGATAATCTACAGAAAATATATCCTCCATTATATAATAAAGTAAAAGAATTTTTTACATTAACTGTATTACCTGCATTTTGAAATCTAGTATAAAATTTAAACACTCATTGTTCTATTATATTACCTGTTTGAATATCATTTGGAACATACTGACTGGGACAACCAATAACAATAATGAAATCGCATCAGCTGAGCATATTTTAGGCTGGAAATCAATTTTTCAGATGGGTGTGAATAGTGAAGGTAAGAGGGTGAAAGTTGACTATGTATTTATAAAACCTGACAGTGTGAACATCAAATCATGATTCATCTGCTTTGTCATTTAAAAACTATAAAACGTGGAAAGAAAAATAAACACCATAATAATAATCTATCATTTTCTGTCTTAAAAGTAATTTAATTGTATGGTGTAGTAGATTTTAGTAAATTTGGCAATATGAATTCTTTGCTCATTTAAGTGTATTTATCACTACTAAAACTTAAGTACTATTTTATATGTAATTGTTATAAAATTATTATCTACATTTTGCTTTGATTGCGTTCATAGGGTCGCTTATGAGTCCTCTACGACTCAACGGCACCAAACAACAATAACAACAACGACAAAGAGAGAGCTACGTTGGCCTAGTGGAAAGGAAGTTACGCTACCAAGCGAATGTGGGTGATTTTCACCTGCGACCCTCGGACCGAGTTCAAATTGTCTTCCTGTCAAACATTCTTCTAGGTGATATAGCACTGGTCTGTGCGTTGCTGTACAGAGGTAACTTGTGGTTGCTGTGATGCTGAACACTACGATACTGATGTGCCAATCATGGTAATGGGTACCCATGGTGGACAGTGTTGGCTGGAGCTTCCCGACTAAATCAAGCCTGGAAGCAGGAGCGGCATCCACTTCTGAAATGGCTTGCCTCCGGAAACTCTATGTACGAACAGTGCTCAGGCCGTTCGTTCGTAGGGTCGCTATGAGTCACCTACGACTGGACGGCACCAAAAAACAACAACAACATTTTGCTTTGAAGGGTGGAGGAACAGAGCAAGAGTGGAAGACCCTGGATGAGATGGATTAACATAGTAACTAGGGTAATGGAGGCAGGTGTGTCAGAGCTAGTGAGACTGGCTCAGGTTAGAGAAGGGTTCAGAGCTATTATAATGAGGGTTGCTATGAATTACAGGTGACCTTATGGCACATAGAAATAATAACGTTGTATTTCAGTGATAGCAAAAGGATACAATTAATGTGCTGAAACAATTACAAAATCATGCATTTGTTTTATTTTTCAAATTAACTCTTCATTTACTCTAAAAATGCACTGATTAACAAAGTTTTATAGCACCAATGTCAAAAGACCAACAAACAAAATCTGCTTAATTCCTAGTCTGTAATTTATTTCAAATAGTTTATATTTACCTGTAAAGGTTATTTTTTATCTGAAAAACATGTACCAAGTTTTATTCACACATTTTTTTATTTCTGCCATACTGATCTACTGTTGCATAAAGTCATAATATTTTGAGTCTGAATCCTGGTCATGCTACTCATTAGCTGATTGAATACGGGCACATTACTCCTGAACCTCATCTCATATGAAGAAAAAGCACACTAACACATTGAAGGAACTAAGAATGTAGCAACATAAAAATTAGTTAGCAACTACT
>NW_006399771.1:9370172-9383906 GCF_000299155.1 Elephantulus edwardii
ATATGAAGTTATTTCATCACTTTATAATTTTTTTATGTATCTGATATCAATCCTACAGAAAAGTGCTGCAATAGTTTTAAAATCTTTTAAGATAGTGTACTAGACATTTCAGGTATAAGTATCCACCATTACTTGTAAATGCATGTCTACATAATATTTTCCATTCTATTTTTAAATATAAAAGTAAAATATACACTGATTAATGTAAGGTCTATAGTTACCCTGCTAAAATCACCATGTAGTCTGTTATTTGTAATATACCTTACTTTAACAATCCTTGTTTTCAAAACAACTATGAGATATATCATCTCACCCCAGTAGGAATAGCAAAAATTTAACAGAACAGCAAGCAACAAATGCTGGCGAGGTTGTGGAGAACTGGAACCCTTATTCACTATTGGTGGAAGTGAAAAATGGTGCAAGCACTGTGGAACACGATGTGGCACTTTCTCAAAACGTTGCAAATAAAGACACCATTTGACCCAGCAATTCAACTACTGGGAATATACAGTAAAGAGGCCATAACTGGCATCCAAGCAGATATATGCATACCCATGTTTATCGTGGCTTTGTTCACAATAGCAAGGAGTTGGAAACAACCCAAGTGCCCATCAACAAATGAATGGATAGAGAAGCTGTAGTATATTCAAACAATGGAATACTACACTGCATTGAAAAACAAGGAACTCATGCAATAGTATTCAAAATGGGTAACCATGGAGGACATTATGCTGAGTGAAATATCTCAGTCACAAAAGGACAAATACTACATGGTGCCACTGTTGTAGAATGGGGCTGGCATCAGGATTGGGATAAGACAGAGAATAACTGGATAAATTATGTATACTGCATTGAAACAGATGAGGGAGAGGGCAGTTTATAAGCTATATATGATAGGGTATTCTGGTTATCACGAGAGTCCAGAATTAAGGTTGCACAGTGGAGTGTACTCGGAGGGGGAGTGCGGGGGTATTGAATACCAATTAAAAAATTTTACTTTTCAGACAGGAGCCAACTGGGGAGGGGGGTGGGCAGGGAGAAAAGTGCAACAATGAATGAATGAAAATCCAAAATCTCTGTAAATGTTCATTAACATTAATAAAATAAAATTAAAAAAAAATCCTTGTTTTAAGTTATGATCTTTGAAGCTATAACCTTTGTTTTGAATACTTGTAGCATTGGGGAAATCTGCTGTCAAGGACCTCCTTAAACTGCTAAATAACAAATATATTCCTTTAAAGTGTAAGATGCAAATGCTCTAAACCATAGTACTTTCAATTGCTTTGTATGTATCTGGAATGATGAACAAGGAAGACCAAAGAAGAATGAAACACAAATTGTGGTGTTGGTAGAGTACTGAGTAGGTCATGAATTATCAAAAGAAAAAGAAAAAGTAACTGTCTTGGAGGAAATGCAATCAGGGTACTTCTTAGAAGCAAGGATGGTGAAATTTGTCTCACATACTTTGCACATAGTTTCAGGAGGGCCAATCCTTGGAAGAAGACATCTATCTGGGAAAGGTAGAGTGTAAGCAAAAGACAGGAAGACCCTTAACGAGAAGGACTGATGAAGTGACTTTAATAATGTACCTGAGCATGGCAGAAATTGTAAAACTGACGCAGGAGAGGGTAAGGCTCCAATCTATTGTTTACAGGGTCACTATGAGTCACAGGTGACTTGATGGCACCTAACAACATCAGATTACATTGTTAGCAAAAAATTCTAATAGTATGGTAAGTGGATTGTTTTGCTTTGGAGTTTTGTGTTGTTGCTTTTTTTTTATCATTTATAGTTGCTACCATCTAGTTGAGTTCAAAAAAGTCAAGGTTACAGATTACAAGTAGAAGATCTAACAGAAGATAAGATTCACAAGTCCTTCAAAAATTCATTTTAAAAACCTAGACATTTCATGACAAATAATATAATAGGTTTTTCCATTTCAGGCTTTGGAGAAGAGGCATCAAAATTACTTCATATCCCTCTCATTGCCTGCCTCATGGCATTCTAATGTTCTGAAACTGCAATGGAAAGCAACACCAGAGGGGAAGCTGGCCTCTTCTAGCTCTTTTCCTATAAACTCTCCCAATGGCATGCAGTTGGAATCTACCAGCTGCCCCAAGGGAGAAGGATGGGTGATTTGCCACCTCTGAAAATCTGCTGGAGGTCCAGCTATGGGTTGATTCTGACTTGACAGCACACAACAACAACAACAGTAGTAAGGTATATGATTAACTATCTAAGTGAAGCCTGGTAAGAGCTAGTCTTAGATCCCAGAGAGAGATAGGTAATGTTCTTCCTTTGATGCTGCCAAAGCTGATGTCATGACGCTTCTTTCTTCCTCCATTTGCTTTGATGGGTAGGTCTGAATAATAGTTGTAATAACAGATTTCTCAGGCACATATGGACTATCACTTATAGCCTTATACTTCAGGATAGATCTTGAAATGGTCTTTTGAACTACTAATATAACCATTCTTTCTCCTTTTTTCATTCCTTGTAGGGTAGATAACTTGATTGTATGATTCAAAATGGTCAAGCCAGTTCATCTCAGCTCACTAATGCCTAGGAAGTCCATCTTGACACATTCTTTTTCATTTTTTTTTACAACTTTACAGGTTGTTGTGTTGTTATGTGCCATTGAGTCAAAAACGACCCATAGCAACCCTATGTACAGCAGCTCTGAAGCCTCCCCTGTCCTGACCCAGTCTCATTGACTCCTACATACAAATTTACATTTTCCCAGTTACTGTTTCAGTCCACCTCATCTCGGGTTTTCCTCTCCTGCGCTGTCCCTCCACCCTCCCAAGCATGACATCCTACAACTTCACATACACCCATTCAGTAAGTCTGGGTCACCTTATGGCATACTGAGGGGCTATGCAGGGACAGAGAAATCTTTTTCAACTCATAAAGAGACAAAGTGTCTTTTCTGGGAGGATTGGTACTAGATGCAATATTACTTCTCTCACGGTATGCCAATTACAGTGTACATGAGCAAGTTTATGAAAATGATCCTGGATAAATGTTAACTGTTTACTGAGAGATCTGGTATAGAGAGAGTTACATTGCTAACCCACATGCCATTCCTCTGTTGGTTCAAAATCTTCAGCAGCTCTACGGGAGAAGATGGGCAATGTCCTTCCACGTGATTTACAGCCTCAGAAACCCAGTGGGGCTGGGCTGTGAGTCAGTTCCAATTTCATAGCAACGACAGAGATTTCTCTAAACAAACTGACTTTGGTTTGTTTGGTTGTTGGTTTTTTGTTTGTTGGTTTGTTTGTTTTTTTCATTCTTGGTTCACTTCAAATCATGAGACATCTTTAAAGAGACACAAGTATCAACGATGACATGAAACGCAAATTTCTTTGACACTGTCAATGGTAGAGTGTATTCACTGAACAGAAGCAGGGCACATCATATTTTGCCTAGGACTAAGTCTTTGTTTCAGGAAATGTCTTCATTTTATTACAACCCTAGAGGAACTCTCATGGCCCCTATGACAGTCCTCACTCAGTGTTTCCTTTAATAACAACCCATCAAGAGGGCAAACAGATGCCAGACAGAAGACATTCTTTACCCTCTGGGAATTGAGCTGAGTCAGACCACTGAATCCTAATAAGTACCAGGGACTGTCTTTTCCATGTATCTCCTGGGTCCCAAAGATAGTCAGGAGAACCCAGAGGAAAGCAAGGCCAAAAAATGGAGACAGACACCTGGAATAAAGCTCCTGAATCAAACTGTGCCTGAAGGTATTCAATCCTAGCAGTTTTCGGGTATGAGAGTCAATCCATTTTCTTGCCTGCTAGAGGAAAATTTAGATTATGTTTCTTCTTCTTATAAACAAAGCATCTTCATAGATAGTTAACAAAGGAAAGGATTTCAGTTTAATTTCATTTGTCCATTCACATCTCATCGTTACCACACTTAGCAAAGGATTTTCATTCAAGTGTAAGGACAAATTTTCCCACAGGATATTTGAGAATTACATATGTGTAAGGATTCTACATCATTTTAACTTGACTTACAAATCTGTTTCATCTGAGAGGAAAGAAATAAAGAGCTATGATCTTATTCTCTTATGTCTCTATGAACAGTATTTATCTACAAACCTCTGATACAATCAGTTTTTACAGATGCCAAAAATTCTATCATTATTAATAATCCATATGGATCTACTAATTGAGAAATCTGGGTTGACATCCAACACTTTCTCTTTTAAAAAAGATGAGTAGCAATCTCCTTCTGTCAAGAGTTGTCGTTGGGTGCTATCAAGTTGGAACCTACCTACAATGACCCTTCAGTGGCTTTCACAGGCAGTACATCACACTGAAGGGGACTGCCCGTCATGTTTCACAGAGCAGCTGGTGAATTCAAACGCCATGCCTTAGGGATTGCAGTGCAACTTCTTACCAGTAAGTCTTTAGCACTCAGTTAATACTTACAGCTTCAGAAATCCCATGGAGGGTTATTATGAATTAGGTTTTTCTAAATAGTCATGGGTTTCAGTATATGAAACATCATATGTAATAGGTTTAGTCTAAATTCTAATAAACATGATAATAAACGAGTTTAAGTGCTCTGGTGGCTCAGTGGTAAGGAGCTACATTGCAACCCCCAAATTCAAAACTACCAGTTGATCTGTGGAAGAAAGATGGGCAGCCTCCTCTCTTGAATAATTCAGACTTTGAAAACCCCCTGGAGGGTCACAGATGAGCTGATTCTAACTTGAAGACATGTAACAATAACAATAACAAAAGGAGTTTAAGTCAATTTTTATACAATATCTTATGCAATAGTAGTTAAAAAAATCAGCCATGATATATGCTTTGAGATAGAAACAGAAATAAAGTGGCCGCAACAAAGAAATAAAAAATACTATCCACCTAGTAGTTTCAAAGGTATGATTAATAAAAAGACTATTGTAGGAAAACAGCTAGGATCATCTCCAATTGCAGCAATTCAATCAATAGTAGTTCCTCTCACGACAGGTTTCAAAGATGAACCCCACCAGAGAAAGCCATGCGTACTCACAAATTATAAAGCATGTCAGCCATGTTGCTGCGGTAGTACAAAGCATTTCTATAGGCGCCTTCAGCTTCAGAAATTTTGCTCTGACTCTTCAGAACATTTCCAAGGTTACCCCACGCTGCCAAGAAGAGAAAGAAGTATTCAGATGGAGCCTCAATCCAATTAAATGTGACATAATATCAGGCCATCAGGAAGTATCACATGGAGCAAAAACTTTCATAAAACATTTTTACAAAGAAAAATTTATTTCTTTTGCACTCTAACATTTCATCGAGCGAGGAGATTAAATACAATCGAAGCCTAAATATATTTCAAGTAATTAATGATGTCTCAAAGCTGATATACATATACAGTTCATCACAGGGCCAAGAACAATGTTATATTACGATCACCTACAAAGACTTCACACTCTTTCAAATTTCAGTAGGAGTCTTCCTGGTGTGAAATTGCTGTATACTTGTTGGATCTGAAACTGTAATAAATCATGTTCAAATAAACCAAGATTTCATTTAAATATGAAAAGGAAAACTACATGAGAAATAAAACAGGAGAATTAAGGATGAAATGTGACATAATTAAACAAGAACAAAGCTATATAGAGTCTTAAGAGACATCAGAACATCTTAGTAAAACATTATGCTTCTTAAAATAATTCTGTATCATTTACTCAGAAATAACAGTCTTGATATAAAAAATGGATTCATTAATTTTTAGGGAAATCTCTATACTTTCATGAGATAGATACATTTTCTATGAGTCCTTAATTTTTCTGCCACAGTGATCTTATTTATTAACATTAGCAAGAACAAACGGCAGAGAAATACATATAGACTTCATAACGTAGCTTTCAAAAGGAACTGTTCAAAAGGACTGCCTCATCATTTTTTTTTCCTTTTGACAAAGTTCTACTTTGTTTATTGCATTCAGAACTCAAAGCCAAACTTGGGGAAGGACACGATGCTAGGAAGGGTTGAGGGTCCGCCAGAGGAGAGTAAGACCCTCAACCAGGTGGACTGACATAGTGACTGCTACAATGGGCTCTGGTGTGTCAGGAAGTGTGAGACTGGCTAAGGATAGAAAAGGATTCAGATCTTTTGTTCATAGGGTTGCTAGGAGTCATGCTCAACTCGACAGCACCTAACAACAGTGGGACTTCTGTTGGAGCAGGAGTGAAGAAAGGTGTGTGTGTGTGTGTGTGTGTGTGTGTGTGTGTGTATATATATATATATTAAAATAACTTAAAATAATGACAATTGCTACAGAAAAAGTAAAACAGAAAGATGAGATTTAGGTGAAGTTAATTTAGATAGGAATAAACTAGAGAAAAGGAAAACATTTTATAACAGAAAAAAGAGTTAAGTCATACAAAGAGTGATTCTTCGAAATAAGAAAGTACTTGGAATAAGAACAAACAACTCATTTGAAGAACATTTTTTATATTCTTTGAGGGGCGAAAATGTAATCAAAGTGAGTAGCGAGAAAAATGATAGGTAGGCCATGATGAAGTTATAGAAACATGTAACACAATCATGTAGAGTTTGGTGAGACACGTCAAGTCTAGTGGCTACTCCATAAACAACTGACGATGGGGAGGATCTTCACTGTGTAAGTTTTATAATCTGATAAGCCTTTGTAAAAATGATCACTCTGCTCTAGGTTCTTCCATGCTTCACATGAAATAATTTTAATTAATGTTCTAGAACAATGTTTGTTTATGCATGATTAAATTGTCATATTATTCATAAATTTTCACTCTAAATTATTTAAAAGTTAAAAAGCCCCCAAAGTAAATGGTAAAAAAGCATTAAAAAATGATCACTTCATCTCCTCTCATATGAAATTTGTTGCATTGAGGGAAGACAGAGAAGGAAGGGAGGAATGATGTAGACTGCACTGAAACGGATGGGGGAGAGGACTGTTTGAAAGGGATATATGATTGGGTATTATTGTCATGACAGGAGTCCAGAATGAAGGCTGCATAGTGGAGTGGACTTGGGGGGGAAGGACTGAGTAACAATGAAAGAGTTTTTCTTTTACTTTTCAAGGAGGAAAGTGATCTGGGGGAAGGAGGTGGGCAGGGAGAAACATGCAACAATGAATGATGTAAGTCTCTGTAAACTTTCATTAAAATTAATTAAAAAAAAGGAATACCAAACATGATGTCCCTCTCCAAGGACTTGTCTCTCCTTACAACATGTCCAAAGTATGTCAGACGAAGCCCCAGAATCCTTGCCTCCAAGGAGTAGCCTGGTTTAACCCTCAAATCCTCACTAATGGACCAACAGGAAACTTCACGATAGAGAAAAGATTGAGAGTGGCGGAAATTTAGCTTCCAAAGAGTACAGGGGTGGCTTCTGGCAGGGTAGGCGGGGATGGGGGTGGGGGGGTGGAGCACCTGGTTAGTACAAAAGACTCCGGAGTTCAAAAGCTTTTTATTTCAGAACATCAGAGGTTAGTACCTAGGGGGTCAGTCATTAAGAAATAGGTCCTCTTACTTTCAAATTCCGGAATATTCAACCTGAATCCTTCTGATCATATGGAGATTTTTGAAAGTATTTCTTTGAGTTTATTATGTTTAATTTGTTTTATTTGTTTGCTTTTGTATAAAAGATGCTCATCTAGATAGATAGGTGATAACATAATTATGATAAAAACAAAAGGGGGAAATATGGGAAGCCAATACTAAATATTTGTAACAAACTGAATGCTATTAAAAAAATTTTTTTAAAAAGAATTTCTACCAAAAAAAGAAGATATTGCAATAAATGACTTCATTCTTTAAAAAAAAATAGGTCCTCTTGCTCAAAGCATAGACATGTTTAACTGCATTTATGACTATACAAATGATACAATGTAAGTGTCTCACAGAAAAGACATTCAAACAATACTGAAGTGTATCAAGTAAAAATAGACATTCCCTCTCTCTCACCCCTTTCCTAATTAAGAGTACTTTGTTAATGTTCTACAAAAAGCATACTAATGCATGATTTGTTTTACAAGAATTCAATCAGTACTTGGCTTTTTGCTCTCAATATCATGTCTTTGTATTGTTACAACTTTATTAAAAACTTCATATGGAAAAAAATAAATACAAAAAAAAAAAAAAAGGAATAAAAGTAGTAAGAAGGAGACTAGTGAGGAAGTAACTACAATTATCTAAACAAGACAAGAAGGGTTAACACCAGAATGGGCTGCAAAGGAGATTGTTGTGTTTTAGTTTGTTTGTTTGGTTTTTTTGTGTACAGTTGAATCAGAACTGACTGGCACAGGAGGAGACTGCCACTTTTTCTCCAGCAGAGCATCTGGTGGATTCAAATGCACGCCTTTGGGATTGCAGTGAAGCTTCTTGCCCCTAGGACACCAGAGCTTCCTGAGATTATTGCTTTGAAGGGAGAAAGCAACTTAGAAATTAAAAATCAAAGACAAGGTGAACTATAACAAAGTCAAGATATAACAATTGAGTTTCTTGTTTCCCAGTGCAAGTGAAAATGTCAAAAAGTTGTTTTTGTTTATTTTTCTTAATGTCATGTATTTTAATAATTAAACAACTGTCCTAGAGGCCAGAGTAAAGAGAAAATATTCTCAATATGAGCATATATTCTTTTAAACAATTTTCCTTTTGGAGGAGGAAGAACACAGGGGCTCGTCTTGTGTTCTCCATCAAGTGGAGAGCAAGCTTGATGTTTGGATTGGATCTCCTGATCTGACACTTAAGTGTCTGCCATTTTATCCTTTGTTGTTCATAAACAATCTTCAGAAAATTACAGTGAGATAGATACAAAATGAGACAAATAAAACATATTTCGTATTTTTGAGTAAATGCAGATGAAAATTTGGTCCTGCACAGCTCACAAAGTTAGAATACAAATGAAAAGATACCTCAGGTTTCCCTCAATGTAGTGTTCTCTTGCACATGAATATCTTACAATTCTCTTACAATGAATATCTCACTACTGTTGGAACACAGAATAGCTAACGTGGGGAAAAAGTGATGAGATTAAAGAGCTGGACTGAGATTCCATATTGTGACTCAAGAAGACAAAGTATTATAGTGAGATCTGCAAAGGTTTAGAGTTAGAAAGTCAAAAGAGAAACACATGACTAACATTTCACAAGCTGACAGGTCAGGCAAAAAAAAAGTCAAACTTCACAAAAATGAAGGATTAGCTCTGGTGGCTTAAGTGGCAAGGAATTGCGCTGCCAATAAAATGGTATGCAGTTCAAATCCACCAGCTGCTCTGCAGTAGCAAGATGTATAATCTCCTGTGAGACTGACTGCCTCTGCAAACCTGCTGAAGGGTCTGCTATAGGTCAGTTCTCATTTTACAGTACCTAACAACAGCATATGAGGAAAATATTGAACAATGCCGATAACATCAAAGGAAGATAGAAGGAGTATCATTTCAAGATACAGCATGATACTAAGAATTAAGATGTTGAAAGAAGAAGCCCAAGCTGGACTGGAAGGAATTGGGGGGGGGGGCGGTAGAAGCCACTAATATATGATAGACTATCAATTGACATTTTTGAACAGATTAATATAACAATATTGGAAGTGTTCACTTTCTACAAGGTGTTTAGGAGAAAGCTAGCTATCCAAACAACTAGAATAAATCCAAATTTTGGCTGTTGCAAAGAAAAATAGTGCAACTTAATACAGAAATTATTGAACAATATCATTAACATCATACACAAGTAATATTTTACTGAAGATAGTTTTACAAATTGTTGTGTTATAGGGGGAAAAACCCAGAAGTGACTGGAATAGAGGTTTCTCTGAATTGGCTATAAGCCATATAATTTCAGAACTAGCTCAATATTCAACAGCTATTTTGCTGGGAAGCAAGCATGGCTGTTTACAGTAAAACAGTTGGAGTAGTACAGTTGACAGAGAGTTACCAGATATTGAATCTATTCAGAAGATGGTGTCAAACAAGAAATACTATTACATATCCCCAATGAACATTAGACAAAAGGAGGAGATGCGTTTCTAAAAGGCATTTATCCGGGTAGATCAAAACCAATGGGTAATACTGCAAACAAATGGAAATTCAAAACCCGTACTCACACAGAGCCTATACCTAGGTGAGTAAGCATTTATTCAAACTGAATGAGGGGACAATGAGTGGTTTAAAATCAGGAGAGGTGCGTGCCTAGGTTGTATCTTTTCACCATCATCAGCTGAGTATGCTGAGCAAATAAAAGGAGAATCTGGACTATGTGAAGAAACAGCTTTGGAATTTAAGAATGATTCATCAAGGACCCTCAAATGCTAATGAGTCAACCTTGCTTGTGGAAACTTTGAATGCATGAATGAAGAAATTATTGATAAAGATCAAAGGCTACAGCCTTCAGTGTAAATTATATCTTAAAATAAAACAAAATCTTCCCAAGTATGCTAATAAACAACATCATGATCAATGAAGAAAATACATAAGTGATAAATTATTTTCTTGAACTTAAAACCAACACCTCTGAAAGCAGCAAGAGAAGGCTGGGCAATCTCCTCCCATGCAATTTACTGCCTCTGAAAACCTGCTGGATGATCAGCTATGAGTCAGTTCAGAGTCACAGCACACAAAAGCAACAACAAAGGGAGTAGCAGTAAAGATACATTTTGCACAGAGTAAATCTGCTGTAAAAAAAATCTCTTTATATTTTTAAAAAGCCAACATGAAGTTATGAGAACTATACTGCTTTTGACTTAACTGATAGTATTTAAAATCAAACATTGCTAGGAGAGGCTATTCCTTGGAGAGGGACATCATACTTGGAAAGAGGGAGAACTGCAAGAAAAAGGAAGGTTCTCAACAAAGTGGAATGACATAGTGACTACAGTCACTCAAATGTGACCCAAATATGGCTCAAATGTGTCAGAGATTGTGAGGATGGCACAGGACAGAACAGGGTTCAGATGTGTTGTTTATAGGGTCGTGATGAGTTGTACTCAACTTGATGAACCACGACAACAGCATAACACAACATAGGTTTGTTGAAACTAAATCATGATAAAGGAGATCAAAATAAAATTAATGTATTTGAAGGATGATGTTGGTGAAGAATTTTGACTATTCCATGGACTTACAGAGGAGCAAACAAAACCGTCTCAGAAGAAACACAGCTAGGATGGTCCTTAGAGCAGAAGATGGTGAGACTTTACCTTACACATTTTGGACATATCAGGAAAAATCAGTTCCTGGAGGAAGAAAAGCTTGGAAGAGCATCAGCAAAAAAAGAGGAAGATCTTCAGGAAGAAGGAACTATCCTATGGCCGCAATCGCAGGTCAAAACATAGGAATGATTGTGAGAATGACACAGAAGCAAGTAGTATTTTTATGGATCATATACAGATTCACTATGGGTTAGAACCAACTGGGGGACATCTAGCAGGACCATAGTCAACAGCAACACCACTTCTTTAGTACAGATATCTCTTAGTGACATGAACTATAAAGGTCATCAACAAAAAAGGATTTCATTATACTTGTTGCTGTTGTTGTTGTTATGTGCTTTCATTTTTACATCTAGCACAAAATATATCATGAATTACGTAAGGTAAATCTGCTGTCAAGACAGCCTTCAAGAGTACTGAGAATCAACCATGTCAGTCTGCAGACTAAGGTACGCGTGATCCAGTCCATGATCTTTGCAATTACTTGCAAGTAATTATTATGCATCAGAGAGCTGGAAAATGACTAAAGATGACAGAAGAATCAATGCCTTTGAGTTGTGGTGCTGGAAAACATACAGTGGACAACCAAAAAAACAAACAGGTCTGTCTTGGAGAGGGTGAAATCAAGTTTCTCCTTGGTGGCTAGGATTTTGAAGCTCCATCGCCAGGAGAGACCAGTCCTTGGAGAAGGATACCATGCTCATAAAGGTGGAGGGATAGTGCAGTAGAGGAAGACCCTGGATGAAATTGATTAATACAGTAACTTTAGCAATGGGAGTAGATATGCTGGAGTCAGTAGACTGGCTCTTAAGACAAGGCAGGCTTCAGAGCTGTTGTACAAAAGGTTGTTAGGAGTCACAGGTGACTCGATGGCATGTAACACCACAATCACCACCACCACAATATACACTGGCTAAGATGTAAACAAAATTCCTACAAAGCAGAAAGATAAGAAAGGAAACCTAAAAGAGGAGGGAGAACAGGAATAATAGGAACTACATTTATAAAGGGAAACCAAAAATAATAAATAACAAAGCTTCAACTTATAGTTTCCTTATTAACAATGAGCTCTTTTGCACTCCTACTAACATTTTTGAAAAGGGAAAATGCTCAGCTCTGTTTGGATTAGAGGGAAGAAATCGGTGCACTACTGGTGGCAGTGCAGGCTGTGGGAGCCTTTATGTTAAACCATTTGATAATATTCAGACAAATTAACAAATAAACCAAAGACTAACATAAACATAAGCATGACCAACAATCTCACCCTGGTATACATATCTTAGCGAAACTCTAACCTATGGCATGAGAGGAACATCTCTGTGCATGCTCAGTGCAGGTCTTTTAGGACTGGCTAAGAATGTATAGTAATTAAGACATCTGCCGAAGAAGTATTATGCAGGACAAAGACTTCAGAAATCATTGTGCATCGCTTCTCGGCCTTTTGCCTAGGATCAAGTGTAGTATCTGTTCTTATCAGAAATCACTGTGCAACAGGTGATTAGAATTGTCAGTGATTTTATCTTGCTTTGATCCACAGTCAACAAACACCCTTTGTACTAACAGTCAGGAGATCATGAGATGTATAGAAATGGAATTGTCGGCTGTCAGGGAACTCTCCAAAGCCCTGAAGCACAATGATGCCACTTTAAAGAACAAAATATGCCTGATTCAAGCCACAGTCTTTCCAATCACATACTATGCATCTGAGACCCAGACAAGGATGAAAGAAGCATAACACTGTATTTGAGCTTCGGTGTTGGAGAATAGTGCTGAACTTCTCAGGGACTACAAAAAGTACAAGCTATTTCTTGTAGAGACTACAGTCAGAAGGTCACTTGGAGGTAAAGATGGTGAATCTTTGTCTCACATATTTTAGATATGTTACGAGAAGCTATTCCTTTGAAAGAGATATCATATTTGGAAAGGTGACAGGACAGCGAAGGGGAGGAAGATTCTCAATGAGATGGATTGATACAGTATCTGCAGCCATGAACTCAAATGTGTCAAGGATGATAACAATAATGAAGGACAGGACAGAGAATAGATCTGCTGTTCATAGGGTCACATTCGACTTGACAGTGCTTAACAATGTAACTGTTTGGAGTAGTAAATTGCATGTAAAAATATACACATGAATATATCTTAAAATATAAAAAAATTCTACCTGAATGCATGTTGCATTATGAACAAAAGTATAAATAATTACTCCTGAAACTATAACTACTTTGCAAATATTTGTATCTGAAGGCACAGATTAAGTACATGAGAGCAAATACTAACATACTGTAAAGATTAAATGAAGTTGGAATTGGAGGGGGAAAAAGAAAGATGTTGTTGTTATGTGCCGTCGAATAGCCTGAGACTCATAGCGACCCTATGTACAACAGCCCTAAACTCCGCTCTGCCCTGTGCCAATCACACTGTCTCTGACACTCCTATCCCAATTATCCCAGTCACTGAATCAATCCACCTCATAGAGGGCCTTCCTCTCCTGCACTGTCCCTCCACCCTCCCAAGCATGATGTCCCTCTCTA
>NW_006399771.1:9386066-9401723 GCF_000299155.1 Elephantulus edwardii
TGCATCTTGGTTGCATATTTGATCAATCTCTGATTGTAAAAGTTGGTAAAAATCTTCTATCTCCTCTTCCTTGGCTCTGGTTGTTGGTGCATATACTTGAATGATAGTGGTATTCACTGGACTTCCTTGTATGCATATAGATATTATCCTGTCACTGACGATATTGTACTTCAAGACGGATCTAGCAATGACTTTTTTAACCATGAAAGCAACTCCATTTTTCCTCACTTTTTCATCTCCAGAGTAATATATCATATAGTCATGCAGGGAGATCATCCTTGCCAATGGCTTGAACGAAGGGATATAACTAATCCTCTGCAACTAGAATAAAAGGGGAGGGATGACAAAGAAGAATAGAAACAGTAAGAGAAGAGAAGAAGGAGGGGATAGAACAAGAAGGGAAGGAGGGAGGCGGAATAAAAAAAAATTAAGATCATATCCAGCATTCTTTAAAATAGAAATGGGATTATCCTATATCCTACTTAAGAAATAAAGGGTTTTAACATTCATTAAACTGCTATTGCATGTAATAAAACAATTCTAAACAGATGTATGGGATTATCTTCTCATTTTCACTTTGGTGACACAAATCTTAAAGATCTTATCTTTTCATTACCAGGTAAAGCATTTATATTCTGTTACATTATAACTGCATGCATTTTAAGCACCTTAAGACATTGACATGTTCACTTCATATAATGACTTTTAGATGTATATTTGTATTGGAATAAAATACTAAAATTCATACAAGAGATTATAATTAAGTCTAAATAAGTCTATTCATGTGTAAAAGTTCATTTATTAATAGAGAATGCATGTAGATAAATATATTCCATACTTTAAAAAGCAGACATTAAGATAAGATTTAGTTAAAGTTAGAAAATCGTGAAATTTATTTGTTCTTAAAGTCTCAATGCAATTTTAAGTTTCCAAATATGAAGAGTTATTTCATGTTTATAATAGCAGGAGTGGCATCGACTTCCTAAACAACATGCCTCTGGAAACTCTATGAACTTTGATAAATGTTGATAGTTACAGAAAGGCTTTATGCCTTTTTGTTCCTAAGTTCACTATGAGTAGTTTTTGACTCGACAATAATCAACAACAATAAAAAATTAATACTGTAAGAAACTGACATATTTTGAGAAAATTTCTACCACCTCATGGTTCTACTGTCCAAGATTACTACAGACAAAAAGCAAGAATAAAGGAGAAAAGAGAAGGGAGAGAAAGTGAAAGCAGAAAGGAAAAATAAAGATAATAACATTAATGATGCTGATGATATTTAAGGACTGCTATTGTTGACCTCATAGCTGACCCTCCAGCAGATTTTCAGAAACTAGAAACCTCATGGAAAGGGATTGTCCATCATTCTCCCAAGTAACAACTATCAGGTTTAAACTGTGTGCCTTTGGGTTGGCAGGACAGCTCCTTACCCACTAGGACACCAGAGCTCCCTACTCCAGGCTTACTGTACTTAAATATGAAAGATCTGGGAAGAAGAGGGAGACCTAGAATGAGTTGAATTAACACAATAGTTTAAAACGAAATTTTAAGGTCAGTGAAGATTATAAGGCTAGTGCAGGTTTAGGCAAGGTTTTGATATGTTGTTCCTGGAAGTGCTACGAGTTGGTGTCAACTCAATGGAACATAACATGATACAATATGCTTTACATAAAGTGCTCTAACTTTATTTAATCCTTGTAAAAACCACTGAGGTATTTAATTGTTGCTAGATGCTGCTGAGTCTTGTATGACTCATAGCAACCCTATCTGAACATTGTCCTGTCTTGTGCCATCCTCACAATCTCTGACACACTCAACCCATTGTCGCAGTCACTGTATCAATGTACAAGATTGAGGGTATTCTTATCTTTCACCATCCTCCATCTTACCAAGGATGATGTTCCTCTCCAAGGAATAACCTCTCTTAACAACAGGCACAAAGTATGTGAGACGAAGCCCCATCATCATTGCCTCCAAGGCACACTCTGGTTGAACTTCTTCCAAGATATATATGTTTATTATTTTGATATTCCATGGGATCTTCATCACTCTTCTCCAAACACCCTAGTTTAAAGGCAGCATATTCTTCTGTCATCGTTAGTCATCTTCATGTTCTCAGATGCATAACAATTGACTGAAAGGACCAGGTCTGAATCAGGCCCATCTTAGTCCTCAAACTGTTATCATTATTTCTCAGTAATTTGGAGAAATCTCTGACCTCTCCAATATATCTCCTGATCTCTTGACTATTGGTACCATGTACATTAATTGTGGACCCAAGTAAGAAGTAGTTGACAGTTTCCTTCCCCCCCCCCCTTTATTATTATTTTGTGTGCGTGTACCGTCAAGTCAGATCTGACTGGTACAGGAGGATATTGCACCTCCTTCTCCGGCAGAGCATCTGGTGGATTCGAACCATGTTCCTCTGGGATTGCAGTGCAGCTTCTTGCCACTAGGCCACCAGAGCTCCCTTTGTAGTTGACAGTTTCAATCCTTTCTCTGTCCATCATGACGCTGCCTATCATTCCCATGGTGAAGATTTTTGTTTTCTTGACATTGAGATGCAATCCATGAAGGCTGAAGTGTTTAACTTATAGCAAGTGCTTCAAGTCTCCTCACTTTCAGCAAGCAAGGTTGTTATCTGCCTAAGCAAAGTTATTGATGAGTCTTCCTCCAATCCTGATACTCCATTCTTCTTCACAGAGTTCAGCTTCTCAAATAGTTTGCTCAGTATATAGATCTGTGTGTATATGTGTGTGTGTGTGTGTGTGTATGTGTGTGTGTGTATATATAGGTGTGTGTATATGTATCTCTGTGTGTGTGTGTATATATATGTATGTCTACAGATGTATGTATATATGTTGTTGTTGTTGTTGATTGCCTTCAAGTACAGCACGACTCATAGGGACTCTATGAACAAAAGGCCTGAAGCCCCTCGACAACTATCAACATTCATCAAAGTTCATAGAGCTTCCAGAGGCCTGTTACTTACAAAGTGGATGCCATTCATGCTTCCAAAATATGTGTGTGTGTGTGTGTGTATGTATGTATGTATATATATATAAAATATGTAGAGAAAGGATATCTTGACATTCTTAAATAATTCTCCAATAATGTGCTAGATATATAGATATATGTACATGTATGTATACAGATGCATGTATGTATAGATGTATATAATATGTATGTAGAAAGGGTACCCTGACATACACCTTTCCTAATTTTAAATCATGCAGCATTCCCTTGCTCTGTTGGTTCAGTAGCTTCTTGGTCTAGGACTAGCTTTCTCACAAGCACAATCAAGCATTCTGGAATTCCTACTCTTGTCAGTGTTATCCATAATTTGTTATGATCTACACAGACACGTGTCTCTCGCTGGACTCAATTAATGAATAATGGAACACAATGCTATTGAGGCCAGCAATGTTTCTACAATCAGTTACAGAGCAGCTGTGATCTATTGGGTGTAACTGGGAGATTTTTGGAAGCAGATCTGCAAACCATTTCACTAATCTGTGTAAGTCTAGTAGCTTTCTTTTCCATGCCACAGAAGTAGGTAAGACTCTACTTTTAAAAATAGGATAGCTGTCTAATTCTTTTCCATGCCACAGAAGTAGGTAAGACTCTACTTTAAAAAATAGGATAGCTGTCTAATGAGGTACAAAGTCCAAAAATGTAATTGCTTTCTCTTACAAGAAAGGTGAGAGTTCTACCTAGAAATAACCACTGACTGTTTTGAGATATATTACTAACCTCTGCTTTATTGAATGATATTCAACATTATTTTGCTTGCCTGACATATTAATAATATTGTTCAATAATTTCCAGATTCTGTTGGATCTCTTTCCTTGGGAATGTTGACAAATATGGATCTCTCCCAGTCAGTCAGGCAGGAAGCTATCCTCCAAATTTCCAGGCATCAACTGCTGAGCACATCCAGGGCTGCATTTGTTAGTTTAAGCATGTCAACTGATATTCTATTGATTCCTGGTACCTTTTTTTTCTGCCAAAGTCTTCACTGAAGCTTGAGTTTTCTCTTTCATCACCATTGGCCCTTGTTCATTTGGTGGTGGTGGTAGCTGTGTACTATAGAGACAGAACTGATCCACAGAGTTTGAAAACTCTCTGTTGGGTTTTCAAAGGCAGTTAATGGCACAGGAGGAGATTGCCCCTCCTTCTCCCTCAGAGCAGCTAGTGAACTCAAACTGCATGTCTTCGGGATTGCAGCCCAGCTTCTTGCCACTAGGCCTCCAGAGCTCATTTATACGGTAGTTTCTGTAAGTTTTCCAGTGTCAGCTAATTCTCTTTGGTACTGTGATTCTATTTATTCCTTCTATCTTCTTTGGAGGCCTCCTGGATCATTAAAAAATTTTCTTATTGCATCTCTCAGTATTGCAACTTGAGGCTTGACTTTGATTTTCAGTTTTGAAATGGTGACAAAGTTCTTCCCTTTATTTCTCTGACTCCAGTTCCCTGCACATTTCTTAATAATACTTTTTTTAATCATCTCCAGCTGACATTTGAAATCTTCCGTTCATCTTCCTCTCTTAGTATCTCTTCCTTTTGTTTTGGCTTCTTGGCATTCTAATGCAATTTTTATTGTCTCATCTCACATCCATTTTGGTGTTTTCTTTCTCCATTTTCTTTGTAATGACTATTCATGGATGATATCTTTGAGGTCCTCTTTCAGTTCCTCTGGCCTTTGACTACTGGGGTTAAATGTCTCAAATCTGTTCTTGTCTCAAATCTATTCAGCTGGGATAGATTCAAGGTACTCTTTTGGTTCCTCTGGATTAGTTTTTGTTTTCTTGAGCTCCAATTTGAACATGCACATGAGTAACTGATGGTCTGTTCCACAACTGTCACCTGGTCTGGTTGACTGCAAATACTGCACTTCTCCAGTGATTTTTCCCGCAAATTGACAGGGTACTACTAGAAGTTCCAGTTGGTTTCAGAAGAGGCTGAGCATCAGAGATACAATTCCTGATATACTGGCTGAAAGCTGGAACACCTGAAGAATGTCAGTTTGTGTTTTACTGACTACAGAAAGGCATCTGACTGTGTGAATTGTAACAGATTATGGCTAACATTTAGAAGAAAGGGAATACCAGAACACGTAATTGTACTCATGGAATCTATACCTAGACTAAGAATCTGTCATCTGAATGGAGCAAGGGTACACTGCATGGTGTAAAATCAGAGAGGGGATGTGTCAGGGTTGAATCCTATCTCCATACATATGTACGGTAATCCTTTCTCCATACATTGGGTATGGTAAGCAAATATTTCACAAGGCTGGACTCTATGAAGAAGAAGGTAGCGTCAGGATTGGAAGAAGCTTCATCGACAATCTGCATTATGCACGATACAACTTTGCTTACTAAATATGAGCAGATACTTGCTGAAATACTTGCTGCAGAAGATCAAGAATGGCAGCCTTCCATATGGATTACATTTCAACACCAAGAAAACAAAAGTGTTCACCACTGGGTCAGCAGACAAAATCACAGTAGATGGACAAAGGAATGAAACTATTAATTTTTTTTCATCTTGCTTGGATCAAGAATTAATATCCTCGGTACCAGCAGTCAGAAAATCAGGAGACATACTGCATTGAGTAAGTCAACTGTCAGAGATCTCTCCAAAATAGTTAAGAGCAATGATGTTAGTTTGAAGACTAAAGTATGCTTGATTCTGGCCACTGCCTGTATCATTTACCTGTTACATATCTGAGAACTGGACAGGGCATAAGGAATGCAGAATAAGAACTGACAAATACCTGTGAGTTGTGGTGTTAAAAAAGAGTACTGAATATCCCATAGACTGTCAAAAGAACATATGCTGAAGATATGTCTTATAAAAAGTGCAGCCAGAGTTCCCCTAAAGGCAAAGATGATGAAGCTTCATCTCTCATACTTTGGACATGTCTCTATGAGAGGCTATTCCTTGAAAAGGGACAGCATATTTGGAAAGAGGTAGTTAGTGAAAGAGAAGATGACTGCCAATCAGATGGACTGACACAGTGACTGCAGGAGTGGGCTCAAGTGTGTCAGAGATGGTAAGGATGGCACAGGACTGGACAGGGGTCAGGTCTATTATTCATAATGTTATTATGAGTTATGCTCAACTCCATGGAACCTAACAACAACAACAACAACAACTTTCCATTTTACAGGCAACAACTCTGAAGTTAGCCCTATTTATAAAGCTAAATGACAAGGATGGTTTAGATTTACTCCAAGGTACCCGAATCTAATTAGAAATCAATCTGTATCACTCTCTCAATACGAGTTTGAATATAAAGTGAAAGATATTTTACAGTTCTCAATGTGTTTTACACATTTGAAGACCAAAGTATAATATGAAACAAAATAATAACATGAGTTAGAGAAGTGAGGGGCGTAACAAGAATGCCAACGACAGAACACAGATATCTGGTACCCACATTTTATATCAAAGAAAAATTAATATTAAATATTTTTAATATAATATTAAATTTCACAATTCACTGTTGCTTGATTTGAAATAGAGCATAACATTTCTATGCAAGTAAATTATAATTGCTCAAAGATGAGTAATTAAGCACATATATATTCAAGACAAGCTAAGTGGCCAACAGATGCCATGTATGTATCAAAATTTAATAAGCCATATTTTAAAACATGACTTTTTTTCCTAGACTGCTGGTTGTTGCTGGATGCCATTGGGCCTATATTTATTCAATATATGGTAAACAAATAATGTGAAAAGTTACTTACCTAAAGACAAAATCAGTATAAAGACTGAAGGGCAAGTTCTTAATAACTTTCCAAATGAAAATTAAATTTGCTGAAAGTCAAGAAGACTTACGGCACTTACTGATGAAAATAAAATTCTGTGGAATTCAGTGTGGATCACACCTGAGCATAAAGGAAAGAAAAATCCTCACACCTAGACTAATAAACAAAATCAGAATAAAAAGGGAAAACGCTGCTATTGTCAAGTCTTGTGCTGTAGTTGGGTCCACAATCAAAGTCTATGAATGCAGATGCCAAAGTCCATGAATTTAAAGAAGTAAATCTGCTGAAAAGAAAAACACTAGCCTTGTTACCAGATGGGACTAGTCCCTAGAATAAAGAAAAGGCCAGTGAAAAACAAGACTCTAAATGAGATTCACACAATGGCTACAAAAATGAGCTCAAACACAGCACTGGCTGTGATGTGGCCAGGAAGCATCTCACTCTGTCATACAAGGGCTCGATATGAGGTGGAATTAGCTCAATGGTACCTAACAATAACAAGCATATATGACAATTACTTTATGTAAAGGCAAATAATTTTAATAGCATTGTTTGAGGAAGCTCTAGAAAATCTGTTCTCTTAAATTATTTACTTTGAAAAAGAAAATGTTTATCTAAAAACAGAGTAAGTTAAAAAGTAGTGATACTTCTTTCCATCAAGAGCCCTTCACATTGATGTCCAACATCATCATCCAACTTACTAAAAAACTTTCACCTTCATTCACAATGAAAGCTCCTCTTCTCAGATCCATCTGTCATAGTTTACTCTATGTTCTTTAAAGAGAAAACAACTAAATATTTTCATCTTGCTAAAGTGTTAAAGAGAAACACAAATGTCACCTCCTTCTAGAAGTGTTACATTATATGTAATAACATCTCCAAGATGCTCTCCAATAAACATTAGCGCTATGTTTATAGAGTAAATTAAAAATTATTCTTAACTATTGCAATCTCATATTGGTTCACAGTATCAGTGCACAGATATATGTCCAATTCTTTCAACAAGTTTTACTTTGAAAGACTGAGGAAGTATTATGTATCTATAGTAAAATTCTTCTAATATAAATTAAATTTCCCTATGGTTCTAAATAGACTGATCTTTGAAGAATTTGCTAAAAGTAAACACAAATCTCTTAACATTATTATTGCTGTTGTTATGTACCTCCCACTGAGAAGTGACCCATAACTGACCCTTCAGCAGGTTTTCAGAGGCAGTAAATCACTCAAGACAAGACTGCATGTCTTTCTCCAGTGGGAACAGCTGGTGGATCTGAACAGCTTGCCTTCCAGCTGGCAGCTCAGGTCCTACCACACAAATCTCCTAATGATAATATTTAATTTCAAGCTACTCACTGAATGATTCAGAAGGAAAGACCTTTTTTTTAAAGTCTTAACCACTTAGCCTTTAAGTATATATAAGCAATCATGCCACGACGGGCTAGTGCATCAACGTTTTCACTTCGCTGGTGCACTGAACACTGCCAGCAAAATTACTAAAGATTATCATCTTTCACTATTGCCTTCAGCTGTGATTTCTTTTATACTGGAACTAATATATGTCTTTCATTCTTACATACAATTCTGTAATTCTTTTTAGACCACTGCTATAACTCTACATTATATTAAATATAGTTTAATATACTCCAACATTGAACTACCTGTTTGAAATCTGTAATGTCACCCACTGAAAAGGTTTAAAAACTGAAATCCAATGCCAGCTGTCTGTTAAGATTTGCTATAAAAGAAAACAAATATATCAGTGCCTTATATGTATTGCTGTTGCTTCTGTTATGTCCTGTCAAGTAACCTGTGACTCATAGTGACCCAAGGTACAACAGTCCTAAACTCTGCTTTATCCTGTGCCAATCCCACTGTCTCTGACACACCTACTCTCATTACCCCAGTCTCTAAATCAATCTGTCTCATAGAGGGTCTTCCTCTCCTGTGTTGTTCCTCCATTCTCCCAAGCATGCTATCCCTCTCCAAGGACTGGTCCTTTTTGCAACGTGTCCAAAGTATGTGAGACGAAGCTTTAGAATCCTTGCCTCCAAGGAGCAGCCTGGTTTAACCTCTCCAAGATTTGTTCTTATAGCAGTACATGGTATATTCAAAACTCTTCTCCAACACCACAGCTCAAAGGCTTCAATCCTCCCTAGCCATTGTCCAGCTCTCTGACACATAGCAATGATTGCAAAGACCATGGCCTATATCAGGCGCACCTTAGTCTCCAGACAAATGCTGTTGCTCTTCAGTACTTTGGACACATTACAAGCCTAGATTCAACTGAGATAAAGAACTATTTTTTGTCACTTTTGTAAAAGTTATCTAAATTATTCCTATCAACAAATGGGAAAGATCTTATTATCCATTTGTCACTGATATTGCTGGGTACCTTTAAGTCTGGTTTCCACATAAGGTGACATATCCATGCCCAAGGGAAAGAAATGCTGCCTGATTCTGTGTTATCTTCATAATTAGTTTCAGATCAGATCATTGTGATCCCAAGTTTTCACTGGTTGATTTTCAATAGACAGATCAAGCCTTTCTTCCTAGCCTGACTTCACTTTTTTGTTGTTGTTGTTGTGCATCAATGAGTTGGAAGCAACCCACAGCTGACTCTCCGGCTGGTGTTCAGAAGCAGTTAATCACACAGAAGGAGATTTCTCATCTTTCTTCCACAGAGGAGCTGGTAGATTCCAACTGGGTAACTTTGGGATTGCAGCACAACTTTTTGCGACTTTTTATGTGCCATGGAGTCTCCTGCAACTCACAGAGACACAGTGTACAACAGCTCTGAATTCATGCCCTATCATGAGCCAGTTTCACTGATTCTGACACACCTAATTCCACCACCCCAGTTACCATGTCAATTCATCTCATCCAGGGTCTTCCTCTCCTGTACTGTCCCTCCACTCTTTCAACTAGAATGTCCTTCTCTAAGGACAGTCTCACCTATGTGCCCAAAGTATGTGAGATTGAGCTTCAAAATCCTTGCCTCTAAAGAGAAACTGGGTTTCACCCTCTCCAAGACAGACCTATCTGTTCTCCTGCTGGCATATGCTTATGTTCAATACTCTTCTCCAGCACCACAACTCAAAGGCATCATTCTTCTCTCATTCTTAGTCATTGTCCAGCTCTCTAATGCATAGCAAGCAATTGTGAAGCCCATGGCCTGGGCCAGAAGCGCTTTAGTCTCTACATTGATATTCTTGATTTTTAGCATTTGGAGAAATCTCTGGCAACAGACTTCCCCAAAGCAATTCATCTTTTGATTTCCTGACTGCTGGTACCAAGAGTGTTGATTGTGGAGCCAAAGAAGCTGAAATTGTTAATAACTTCAGTCTCTTCTCCATCCATCATGGTGCCGTCAATTGGTCCACTGGTGAGAATCTTTGTCTCTTGATGCTAAGTTTCAATCTTGCCACTAGCTGGATTGTTATCTATTAAGCATCACTGCAACAAACAACCTCAATTATCAAACAACCAAGGTCTGTGTACAAGGTGTAGTGGCTGGAAATTGAATCTAGATCTTCTGCTAGACGAAAAGAAATCTACCAGTGAACCACCAATGTCACTTTTTCATAGAGATCTATCCAAGGAAACCTTCAGAGAAGTAACACAAGCTAACCGAGCAAAAGCCTTGCCTGGTGCCATGGTTCTTTATTTTAAACTTACTGACTAAAGCTATAATTTCCATAAATGTCAGTTAAAACTATAAATGTGAATTAAGCACATTACCATCAAGTTGATTCCAACTCATAGTGACCTTACAGGGCAGAGTAGAAGTCTGTACTGTTTCCATGGCTGTGGATCTTTCTAGAAGCAGATAGAGATAGCCTCGTTTTCTACTGTGGAGCAGCTGCTGGCTTCCAATCATTGTTATTGTTGTTGTTTGCTGTTGAGTCAGAACTGACTCATAGCTGATCCTCCAACGGGCTTTCAGAGGCTGTAAACTGCATGAGAAGAGACTTCTCATCCTTCTTTGAGCAGTTGGCTGGTCGAATTCAACCACACGCCTTTGGGACTGAAGCATACAACTTCTTACCAGTTGGCACTACAACTCAAAGGCCATACCAGTAGTTGCCAAGTTCTTTAACCAGTACTCTCTGTAGAGACTAATCATGTCATATTTTTATTAACTTTTTTTAGAAAAGAGTAGAAAGCAAAGAATAAGAAATCATAGGAATTTTTTCAATGTCATGTAACTTTTACAGTACACATGATTATTTTATTTTATTAGCAGAATGCTGTCTTACTCATTAGTGAATTTTATAAGGCTGTCCACATTTACAGCTGGAGGTTTCTACTAATTGTTTGATAGTTACTTAATATGACCATAGGGAAATAGGAGTCCTTATAAAGCTAAGAGAATTTATTTTTCCTAGAATAATTATATCCCGAATTATCACAAAAAGAACATAATGTTAAGTGGTTTGAAAAACAAGTCTTATTTAAATGTTAAGTGGAAGTAGACATGATTTAAATTATTCATACTGATGCCAGAAAACTCGAGCACACATTCTTGTAATTATATGTAAATTGAACCATTTAAAAATACACCATTATTACTCTAGCTTTGCTATCGATGGTTATTTAAAATATGTGAGGGTAAATTTATTTCTAATCAGGAAAAATGAAAATCTATGAAACAGGCATTACACTACTACTAAAGCCTGATAAAGATACCATAAAAGAAAACTACAGATCAGTATTACTTGTGAGTAGAGATGCAATCATTTTTTAAAAAAATGCGTGAATGCTGTGAGAGCCAGAACTTAACTGGAACTACCTTTTCTCAAAGTTCTGCATTTAACAATGGTTATTCCTTCATGACAACTCTTTACCAGGTTCCTAAGCCTCTAAGTCTTTATAGGAGACACTATCTTTCTCCCTGTGAAGCAACCAGTGGGTCCAAACCACCAATCTTATGCGGCCCAACAGTACAATGTACAACAGGGCTCTTAAAATAGCTATTAAACACCACCAACAAAACCAAACCTTCATTATAATTGCACCCAGTACAAATCATAAAGACTCTCCATCACTTCTCTGAAGCTATAAATCTTTATAAGAAGACACAGCCTCTCTTTATCCCAAGAAGAAGTTGAGGGCATATTAACCGCCAAACTTTTGGTTTGTAGTTTGACATGTTACACATTAAGCTAGGAAGGGTCCTTCAGCACCCACCACTGTTGTTTACTACTGTCATGTTAGTTTAAAAGTTAGCTGTTCTGGCCATAATTCGCCTCCGCTTGTCAGTCTCAAGCTACCTCAACTGCAGACTCACATTCCCACAAATCATCATCAGGTGTAGGATCAATATTAAGAGAGTGCTTGCCACTCTGTGGCATGTGTGAAAACACCAACACAAGAGCAGAAGCACAATGGTGTTCACTTAGGCAAGCCTGCTGGAGGCTGAGAATATGGTGTTCACTTAGGCAAGCCTGCTGGAGGCTGAGAATATGGTGTTCACTTAGGCAAGCCTGCTGGAGGCTGAGAATTTGTCTGTTATTGTTGATTTCCATTGAGTCGAGCACAACTCATAGCGACCCTATGAACAAAAATCCTGAAGCCTTTCTAGAACCATCATCATTTCTCCAGGTTCATTGAGTTTCTGGTGGCATGTGGTTTAGGAAGAAGTGGATGCCACTCCTGCTTCCAAACCTGTCTTAAACTGGGAGCTCCACCAAGCACTGTCCACCATGGGCAGCTGTTATGGCATTTGACCCCCAATGGCATAAGGTTCAGCTTCACAGCAAACCCAGATTACCTGAGTACTGAAAACTGACATTAAGAGTGATGTACAATTTAAAAGAAAGTTCCTCCAAAATGAAATAATAATAGAAATAAGATTACAAAACCGGGTTGTTGGTTTTGTGGGGTTTTTTAAGTTCCATGCCTGGTAAATTGTTTGTTTGTTTGTTTGTTTTTTTAATCTACTCCTATGCTGTTAGTGTCAAAAAATCCAAACATTTCCCCGTTGCACACTTAGGTACACTAGCCGGAGATTTTGTCTAGATTAAGGAATTGTACCTGGTGAACTAAGCATCTCGCTATATCCACCCCGGCCGATTGCTCACCAGTTTCTACAAGAAACAGCCTGTGTGTAAATATAATCTTGTGAGTCACTCCCCTGCTGGACTGAGTCTCTGGAGAATCTTCTAGTGAATCACTGAATCCAAAGGCCATTACAGAATTGGAGAACTGAGCCACAGATGGAACTGTTAATAGAAACAATAAACCTATACCAGTGGTCAATTATATGGGATTACATTGACTTGAGACATCTTATAAATATTCTGCTATTATTACTTGTTGTTGTTATTGTTGTTATGTGCTGTTGAGTCGCTTGCAACTCACAGTGACCCTATGTACAACAGACCTAAACTCTGCTCTGTCCTGTGCCAATTGCACTGGCTCCAATACACCCATCCCAATTACCCCAGTCACTGAATCAATTCACCTCATAGAGGGCCTTCCCCTCCTGTGCCGTCCCTCCACCCTCCCAAGCATGATGTCCCGCTCCAAGGTCCGTTCCCTCCTTACAACATGTCCAAAGTATGTTAGATGGAGACTCAGATCCTTGCCTCCAAGGAGCTGCCCGGTTTAACCCTTTTTCCAGGATGAATCTGTTTGTTTTCCTAGCAGTCTATGGTATTCTCAATACTCTTCTCCAGCACCACAGCTCAAGGGCATCAATTCTCCTTCTCCTTAGTCACTGTCTAACTCTCTGATGCATAAATAATAACAAAAAATGTTGTCAGGATAATGGCAAGTCTATGTAGAGGCATAATTTGTTCTATATTGCTTCATTATTCCTCGGAGAGAAACACAGATTTGAAAGGAAAGCAAAGGAGAGGAAGACCTCAAGTGAGATAGATTGACATAGTGACTTCAGCAATAGGCTCTAATGTGGAAGATGAAGAAGAAGGCACAGGAGAGGGCAGGATGCAGGTTCGCTATTCATAGGGTCACTATGAGCCATACTCAACAGCACAAAACACCACCACATACTGTACATTTTTATAAATCCAAAGTGTGAGGCAGCCTTCTATCAAGCAGATCTACTGATAATCAGTTTTCCAAGAGCATATGCACACATGTCTCTGTGTCACATTTCTGTAATTCTTACAATATTTCAATCTTATTAACAATCCTATTCCACACTTAACAGAATATAAAATAGTGTGTATGTGTGTGTGTGTGTGTGTGTGTGTGTGTGTGTATATATATATATAAATTTTATAGACACTGGGAAACAAAAATAAAAACAAGGGGGGAAAAAAATCACAGGGCTTTTTTTGACATGTGTTCCAATTTCATGAATATAGATTTGGAAAATGTACTCACTTTTCCCAAGAAAAGAAAAAAAGGTTTATATTTCCCTATTATACCCAAACAAACCGATAATTGCCCTTGAATCAACTATGAGTCATGGTAACCCTGAGTGTTACAGAAGTGCTTTACAATGATTCTTATGGTAATGATCCTTACAAAAGCAGGTGGCCATGTCTTTCTTCCAAGGCACCAGTGCATCAGTGTAAACCATCTATTGGGTCTACGAGTCAAGTATATTTGATTATTTACAGCACCCAGAGACCCTTTTCCTTTATCCACATGCATTCTGTCATTACTGGTGAGTTGGAACTCGCTCACAGCAGACTCCTGAGTTTCCTAGACTGTAAATTGTACCAAAGGCAGCGAATGGATTAGAATCATAAGGTTAAGCATTTGAGTTAGCAGTACAACTCTATATACTAAACTACTAACCTACCAGATCTTTCTTGATTTTGTTGTTGTTATTAAGTGCCATTGAGTTGCAGGCGACTCATAGTGACCCTATGAAGGAGAGTCCTCAACACTTGGATGTCTGTCAACCTCTCTCCAGGTTCATAGGGTTTCCGAGGCAAGCTATTATGGAAATGGATGCCACTCCTTCTTCCAAGCATGTTTAAATCAGGGAGCTCCACCCCACTCTCTGTCAGCATTGGGTAACCAACCATTAACACATTTGACATCAGTGTCACAGTATTCAGCATCACAGCAACCACAAGTTACCACAGTTCATCTGGCATGTCTGCTCTGGTGACCCCCATGTGGTGCCTAAAGAACACCAAAATTGCCATGAGCCCTCAAACCTGCTGTGCCTCAAGGAGCCAGAGTCTGGATTCAGCTGACATTAAACCTCCCAAGACCCTAGGCATGACACGACCTTCCAGGGTCTTACCAACCCTGCATGCCCAAATGCTGGCAAAGTCCTTCTTCCGCCAGAACCCTAGTTCATTTGGCATGTCTGCTCTGCCAACCCCCACGTGGGGCTCAAAGAACACCAAAATTTCCCTGAGCCCTCAAACTCAAACCTACCATGCCTCAAGGAGCCAGAGTCCGGATACAGCTGACATTAAATCTCACAAGGCCCTAGGTGGGACACAACCTTCCAGAGTCTTACCAACCTGGCACACCCAAATGCTGGCATAGTCCTTCCGCCAGACCCCCAGTTCACCTGGCATGTCCACTCTGCTGACCCCCACGTGGGGACCAAACAACACCAAATTTTCTATATCTGTGGTAGAAATTGTCAGAGTATCTCAATTATATCAGCAGTCAAAATCAGGCCAGGTACTGACTGTAGAACAGATCATCAATTACTCATAAACAACTTTAAATTGAAGTGGAAAAAAAAATAAATTCATGAGAACCAAAACAAGACCTTCAGTCTATTCTACTTTAATTTAAAAAATCATTTTAAGAATAGATTTGAAGCACTGAACACAAATGGTCAAAGACCAGATAAATAGTAGAATGACATTAAGAATACAATCCATGAAGAGAGCAAAGGTCCTTACAAAGCAAAATGAAAAGAAAAAAAAAA
>NW_006399771.1:9402973-9403927 GCF_000299155.1 Elephantulus edwardii
AATATCAATATAGCATGAAAGCAAATACTGAAGATCATTCAAAAACAGCCAGAAGAGTACATACAGAACTGCCAGAAGTTCAAGCAGGACTTAGATGAGAAAATGGCACCATGGACATCGTTGCTAATGTCAGATGGTTTTAAACAAAGAATACCAGGAAAATGCCAATTTGTGCTTTACTAATTTTGAAAAGGCATTTGATTGTGTGGATCATAACAAATTATGGCTAAGATTGAAAACAATAGGAATCCCAGAACACTTAATTGTACTTAAGTAAAAGTAGTACCTAGGACCGAAAGACACACAGAGCAAGGGAATATTACATGGCTTAAAATTAAGAATGTTATACACTAGGGTGGCATCCTCTCCAGACATATTCAATCTTTACACTGAGCAAGTTATTAAGGAAGCTGAACTCTATGAAGGAGAATGTGCTATCTGGATTAAATAAAGACTCATCAGCAACTTGCATTATGCAGACAGCCCAACCTTACTTTCTAAAAGTGAGGACTTGAAATGCTTGCTATAGAAAAACCAAAGAATACAGCCTCCAATATGGATTGCATATCAATATCGGGAAAACAAAAATTCTTATCACTGGATTGTTAGGCAACATTATGATATATGGAGAAAAGACTGAAACTGGCAATGACTTCATGTTACTTGGATCCACAATCTACACATTTGATACCAACAGTCAAAAGATCAGGAAATGTATTATACTGGGAAAGTATGTTATCGAAGACCTCTCCAAACTACGGAGATGAACGATGTATGTTTGAAAACTACGGTGTACCTGATCCAAGTCATGGTCTTTTCAATCATTTGCTATGCCACTGAGAGCTGTAAAAGTAATAAGGAGGAGAAGAGGAATCGATTCCTTTGATCTGTGGTGTTGCAGAAGCGTTCTGAATATCCCATGGACATCCAAAGGAACATTTACATTTTTAAAAT
>NW_006399771.1:9405312-9412145 GCF_000299155.1 Elephantulus edwardii
CAGAGACAGTGTGATTGGCACAGGACAGAGCAGAGTTTAGGGCTGTTGTACATAGGGTCGCTATGAGTCGCAAGCAACTCGACGGCACATAATAATAATAACAACAACAACACATAATGCATGGCTCTGATATTCTTCGGACATAAATGTTCATAATTTTACTTAGAACGAAATCAACAGTGACACACAAAACTAAAGAGATTAGATTTCTAATTTAACATCTTTATACATGAAACTAAGGGTCACAATTTTCTTTAGCCAGCTATGGTTCCATGGAGTTACACATAAATTGTTCTTTACATTCAAGTTTTGTCTAATAATTATATGACTTGGAGCATCTCAGAGTTGTGTAATAAGGCTAAAAACTGAGTTTCATTTGTCTTCTTGAAAATCTACAGGATCTGTGATACTGTAATTTCACATTAAAACAGGAAATTAACATACTTCACCTCTGTGCTTTGTAAGAGCCAAATATCTATCATTTGATTTTGTACTTAATAGTGCTATAATGCATTATTTTGGCTTACCTTCACAGCTTGATACTCTGTTCTCGAAGGAGTATTAAAAGTTTCTAAGATATTGACTATGTTCTCAAATAAACAATTGTATAACCAAATGTAACTAAAAAAAATAGTTAATTATTTCCTTAAAAAAATGCCAGATTTGAAAATACTGCTTACATTTCCCTGTTCATTATTACTGTAAAATTCAATGTCTAGAAAATCCCTAGTACAAAATACATAAAACTGCTATATAAAATAAAACCTTGCTTAATAAATGTATTAATTGGTGTATGTAATGTTTCTGTTAAGGAAAAATTTTTTTAAAGTGCCTTTAAACACTAGAAATTTATTTTTCATCAATCTGGAGACTAAAACCCCAAGTCGTCCCCCTGAGCTATGTCAACCTTTAACCTTGTCTATAGACCCTGGCTTGCTCTGACTCTTTGCCATGCAGAGAACCCTCATAGCGTGGCTGTATTCACCCATGTGTGTCTGATACAGCATCTAATGTGCTTGTCCTGTAACTTAAAAGTAATGTTGTTTATTAGATGTTGTTGAGATGATTATTATTTTTAGCTATCGAGTTACCTGCCACTCATAGCAAGCAACATCATGCACAATAGCTCTGAACCCTGCCCTATGAGCCTATCTCACAGTCTCGGACACACCAACCCCCATTACCCTACGTGTCAATCCATCTCATCCAGGGGCTTCCTCTCCTGAGCTGCCCCTCTTCCCTTCCAAGAATGATATCCTTGTCCAAGGACTGTTTCTTCATGGCCACATGCCCAAAGTATGTGAAATGGAGCTTCAAAAGCCTTGCCTCCAAAGAGCAGCTTGGTTTCACCCTCTTCAGAACAGACTTGTTTAGTTCTGTTGGCAGACCATAGTATGTTCAGTACTCTTCTCCAGTACCAACTCAAATAAATTAGTTCTTCTTGTGTCATTTTGGTGATTGTCCAGCTCTCTGATGCATAACAAGTAACTGTGAAGACTATGTCCGTGATCAAGCACACGAGTCTCTAGACTAACATCATTGTTCTTCTTACCCTGGCAGCACATTTTCCTACCACAGTCCATCTTTTGATCTCCTGACGGCTGGTGCCAAGCTCTGTTGAATACAATCAAGTCAAAACACACCCATAGCTGATCCCTGAATGTGTATTCAGAGGCAGTAAATCACAGGAGAGGAAAATGCCCATCTTTCTTCCAAAAAGCAGATGGTGGATTTGAACAGTATACCTTTTTGCTAGCATGGCAATTCCTTAACACTAGAGCTCCTTATACTGACAGGCCTTATTAAAAGACAAAAACCCTATTCCTAAGCAAGGTTCTATCCATAGGTATAGGAGTTAAGATTCTAATATACATGTGGGGGGACATCCCAAAACATGTCCCCAAAGTAAGCAAGAATATTAGTAAACCATGAGACAAATCAGCAGAAACAAAAATAATCATCTATAATAAACCATCAACTTTAACCAAGTTTTTAGGTAAGTTCTACCAAATACAAAAGATAGTTAATTCCAGATTTATAATTTTTTTATAGAAAATAAGAGGAAACTCTTCCAAATTGATTCCAGAAGCATAATTGATCCTGAAAGCAGAATATGACACTATAAGAGGAAGCCTGCCAATCTCACTTAGAAACACAAAGAAAAAGAAATCTATCACAATATCAAAACCGTAATAGAGCATAATTATTTCCTTAGTTTATTGTAGGAATGCAAAGTAGGTTTAATATTAGAAAAATATATTAATATAAATCATCAAATTAACATATTGAGGCAGAGGAACACATATGATCATCAATATTAATTTAGAACAAAAAGAAATCTTAAAACCAGAAAGACTGAAGATAAGTTAACTACAAAATCAATCAAATATACTTAATGATGAAATGTTTAATCACACATTAAAAAGAATAATAACATAAAAATTCTTACTATAACTTATTATATTAACATTATAATTCAAATACAAGCACAAAAGAAAAATAGACCAAGTGAGTTGGCAGGAAAGGTTACTGTGAAATAAAGTGAGGGGTAGCCTTCAAAGATACTGATAAAATTAATTTCCCTAAACTGCATTATATAGTATTACAGATTCTCTTTTTTATTATATTCTTTAAACTTTGCATAGTATAAAGTTATGTGTGCATTTGTACACACATGCACACATATAGCTAGAAATACTGTGTAAATGAATTAAAGAAAAAGAAGTTAAATTGTTAAAGCATTTTTAAGACTCAAACACAAAAAACCCTAATTTAAGAGTCAGTAATTTAATTTCAAATTTATTTTAATCAGACTTTACTCACAATCCTTGTGAAACACTATAGCGAAGCAAAAAAATCTCCAAACCTCCAGCTTCTATACAGTTGATTCTAACATCTAGTAAGATCTTAGAGTAGAGTAAAACTGCTCCTCAGGGTTTTCTGGCTGTAATCTTTGTAAAAGTGTATTGCTAGGTCTTGCAAAAGCAAGTGTCCATGACTAGGTGTAAATTGTCAACCTTTAAGTTAGTCCAATACAAACCCACGAGCCTCTCTGAGGACCATCTCAAGGCAAAAGTTCCATAAGATCTCTGGAGCTATCAATCATTATGGAAGCAAACTACATCTATCTCCCACAAAGTGGCTTAGTGGGGTATGATCACAGAAGTCAAGTGCTTTAACTGTTGTGCCACTACAGCAAGTTCCTTGGAATAGAAATTGTAATACATTTCAATATAAGGCAACATTCATAAGCTTGTAGGTTTTGAAAAGCTCATTAGAAATGTAAAAAATTTATTTTTAAGAATTATTCCTGTAAGTTTAATAAGGATGAAAAGGGAGAGGAAATTAATAAAAAATAATAAACAGATAAGTGAGTTGAAGGGCAAGGCAATATGCAATGAGGGGGATGATCAGATATTTTAACTAACTACATTAATTAATTTTCGTTATTGATATTAAATTAAATGAGTATCAATATTCAAAACATTAATATGATTTGTAAACCTTTACTCCATTAAAGTTTTAACTGGAAGCATGAGAGTGCCATCCACTTCCTAAACAACATGCCTCTGGAAACTCTATGAACTTTAATAAATGACAACAGTTATAGAAAGGCTTCAGGCTTTTTGTTCTTAGGGTGGCTATGAGTTGTGCTTGACTCGATGGCAATCAATAACAACTCCATTAAAACAAAAAAGAAAAAAAATTGCTAAGAATAATCTCAAAATTCTATAATTAGCAGAACGGTACCATTGTTAACATATCATGAAATCATTATTAAGTATGCTATAGCTGATACATTCCCCCTCCCAGTTAAATTACTAGATATTACAGGCATTGTTGTTGTTAAGTGTCGTCTAGTTGCCTGTAACTCACAGTGACCCTACATATAGCAGCCCTGAACCCTGCCTTGTCCTAAGCCAAGCTCACTAACTGAGACACTGTATCAATCCATCTCCTCCAGGGTCTTCCTCTCCTGTGCTGTCCCTCCACCATTCCAGGCATGATGTCCTTCTCCAAGGACTGGTCCCCCCAGCCCACATACCCAAAGTATTTGAGACGGAGATTCAAAATTCTAGCCTCCAAGGAGAAACTTGGTTTCACTCTCTCCAAGTCTCTCCAAGACAGATCTATTGGTTTTCTTGGCAGTCCATAGTATGTTCAATACTCTTCTTCAGTACCCAAACCCAAAGGCATCAATTCTTCTTCTGTCACTCTTAGTTATTGTCCAGCTCTTTGATGCAAAGCAAGTAATTGTGAAGACCATTGCCTGGATAAGGCACACCTTAGTCTATAGACTGACATCATTGCTTTTCAGCACTTTGGAAAGGTCCTTGACAGAAAAGTTTCCCAATGTAATTTGTCTTTTGATTTCCTGACTGCTAGTATTAAGAGTGTTGATTGTGAAGCTGAGCAAACTGTTATTGCTAACAACCTCAATCTCTTCTCTGTCTATCATAGGTGCTGCCAATTGACCCAGTGGCGAGAATCTTTCTCTTCTTGATGTTAAGCTTCAATCCATACTGAAGACTACTGTCCTTTGACCTTCTGCAGTGAACAATTCAGGTCTTCTTCAGTTTCAGCAAGCAAGATTGTGTCATCTGCTTAATGTAGGTTGTTGATATTCCTCCTCATAAAGCCCTGCTTCCTGAATGATCTGTTCTGCATACAGACTGAAAAGTTATGGAGACAGGATGCATCCCTGAAGCATTCCTTTCCTGATTTTGAACTATGCTGTGTTTCCCTGCTCTGTTCTGAGGCCTCTTCTTGGTCCAAGTATAGGTTTCACATAAGCACAATCAAGTGTTCTGGGATCCCATTTTCCCCAAAGGTTAGCTACAGTTTGTAGAGTGATATGCACAGTCAAATGCCTTTGCATAGTCAATGAAACATAGATTGACAGGTAAAAATATACCGGTGTCACTCCATTCCTAGAAGCATATTAGCCACACATTTTGAACTTCTGTAATTATTGTGCCCATACCAAAAAATGATGGTACTTGATTTATTTAAGAATAAAATATTTACAGAGAGTCTTAACTTACATTTTAAAAAGACAATTACTCTAGTTGTCTAAACAAGGCACACTCATATACTTTTTAGTCTTGTTATTTCATACTTACTGTTACTACTCAAAAATAGAGGGTGCTCTGATGGTTTAGTGGTTAAAGAGCTGTGCTGCCAACCCAAAAGAAAGGGGTTCAAATCCACCAGATGCTCTGCAGTAGAATAGGCAATCTTTTCCTGTGTGATTTATTGCCTCTAAAAACTTGTTGGAGGATCTGTTACAAGTAAGCTCTGACTCAAAGGAATAAAACAACTGTAACAGAAAAATCTATTCTCTCTCCCTGAAACATTTTCATCTTATCAAACAAGTAAAATTTTAAATTACTAGAAGTAAAAGAAAAAACATTTCAAAAGTAGTTGTCATTTACAGTTCATTACAGTTGAAGAGAAAATTTAAACAAAAGTTTAGGTCATTAAGTTCAGTAAGTTCAGTGAATAGGTTCATTTCCACATGGTGTAGACAATCAGATTTTTCATAAATTCTAAGTTATTCTCTAAAAATAAAATGCTAAACCCCCCCTAACTCAACATGTTTTGAAATTTCTAGAAATTCCAAAACAAAAAACCCTTGTCAAACATTATATAGATAAAAACAATTATTTGAGCTGATTTCTAAGTCTACATGGATTATGTTTGTTATTTTCATGGAAAAGTGAGTATACAACCTTGGATAATCACTTTGAAAGTTTCAAGTATGTGCACAATTTTATAAATAAATAAATACATAAATAGATAAATAAATAGATAAAACTTTATGTATTTACATTAGAATAAGGCATTAAAACAAACAGTAGTTTATTAAAAACATTTCAAATCTTTTAAAGAAATTATATATTTTCTTTTCCTTTTACAGAGTGATTTATGCCTCCCCACCAGCACTAGTTCACAGGATGGGGTGAAGCTCTGCAGGTGATTAACCCACCTCCCTTGGATAGGGAAATAGCAAACCCTCAGCCTCAGGCCTGCCATACTGGCCTGTTTCCTTTCACAGGTGAGAGTCAGATTTACCTGACCCTAGCTCCCACAGTTCCCAGGACAGGGAAGGACCCTACAGAAAGATCAGTCCACCTCCCTTGGACCGGAGAATGCACACCACAAGCCTCCACCTCTGACCCCCATATTGACCTGCTTCCTTTAACAGGCGAAAAATAAGGGAGCTCACCAAAATGCAAAGTGCTGTCAATACATAACCTGCAACTAGTATAAGAATGAAGTCAAGGGCCTACTATTGAACGGCTTCATAGAGTAGAGAGGTATTTGGGTCTTGAACACTGCTCTCTATCTACATGACAGTATTTCTTAAGATCAAGTGGAAGAGGCCAGGTGAAGCCACAGCTTCAGGAGGGAAACAGTCACTCTTTGGGAAGATGAGAGAACTCCAATATACAGGTCTTTCACAATCCATTGCCATACCCAGGGATATAATACAGATACAAAAACTAAACATCTATTAAGAAAAGACTCACATAATGTCAAGAAAGCAGCAGTGTGTCTCTGTCATTATATATATAAAAAAAATAACCATTCTCCTATATAAACAGACCCAATGGATACCCCAGAGAGAAAACCAGAAAATATGTTGATGTGGAGTTATTTAAAAAGCTACAGAAGAAAATGCAAATGAGGGAGGATAAAATGGAAAACATTAAGAGAGCAAATACCCCAGGAACAGAAATCCACAAGCAATATATTGGTAAGGAGCAACTTGAACAGCTGTAGAAGAAAATAAAAAAGATAGAAGAATTGTTAGTATAGATAAAGAGGTA
>NW_006399771.1:9413210-9414824 GCF_000299155.1 Elephantulus edwardii
AAAAGAAGAACAATCAATAATTTATCTCAACATCTTCATCAAACAGAAAAACAACAATCTAATCTTAAAGCCTCTAAAAAATTATAATGTCAAAAATTTAAATCAATGATATCAAAAAGAGAAAAACAACTGAAATCTTCAATAAGACCAGGAGCTGATTTTTTGAAAGGGTCAATAAAATTGACAAACCACTGGCAAACATAAAAGAAAAAAGAAGACACAGATAACTCAAGAAACGATAGAGCTGACATAACAACAGAACCAGATGAAATAAAATCAATAATATCAGAATACTATAAAAATCTATACTCTGATAATTTGAAAACCTAGAAAGAGTGAACAAATTCCTTGAAACTCATACCCTACCCAGACTGACAAGAACAGATACAGAATACTTGAACAGACATCCCCATAAGTAAAGTACTGAACCAGATGGTTTAACAGCTGAATTTTATCACATCTACTTAAAGTATTAAAATAACCCCCCCAAAAAAAAACAAAAAACAAAAAGAAGGAACAGTCCCAAAGTCATTCTATGAAGGAAGCATAACCATAATACCAAAATCAGACAAAGACATTACCAAGAAAGAAAGCTGCAGATCATTATCTCTCATGAATACAGATGCAAAAATCCTAACCAAAATTCTTGCCAATAGAATTTAAAAGCACATCAAAAAAAAAAAAATTCATTTTGACCAAGTGGGATTCATAAGAAGTATGCAAGGATGGTTCAATATAAGGAAAACAATCAAAGTAATTCACCATATTAACAGAGCTAATAACAAGAACCATATGATCTTAGCAACTGAAGCAGGAAAAACATTTGACAAAAATCCAACACCCCTTCCTGATAAAGACACTCAGTAAAATTGGAATAGAAGGGAATTTCCTCAACATAGTGAAAAGTGTATGTGTGCAAAACCAAGAGCCAATACATTCTCAGTGGAGAAAGACAAAAAGGATTTTCCTTGCCAACAGGGACCAGATAAAGATGCCCACTGTCAGCACTTCTATTCAGTATTGTATTAGAAGTGATTGCAAGGGCAGTACAACAAAAGAAGGAAATAAAAGGCATCCAGAGTGGTTAAGAAGTAGTTAAACTATCGCTATATGCAGATGAGGCGATGGTGTACACAGCACCCCAAGGACTCAGCAGAAAAACTTGTTAGAACTAGTAGACCACTTTAGTAGAGTGGCAGAATATCACATCTATAACCAAAATTCATGAGATTTATCTACAGTAACAGAAAGAACTCAGTGAAGAAAATCAAGAAAGCAATACCATTTACAATAGCCAATGGCTTATTTAAGATACTTGGGAGTGAACCTAACTACAGACACAAAAGACTTGTACAAAGAAAACTACAGAATATTTCTGCAAGACACAATAAAGAGCTAAATAAATGAAAAAATGAGGCCTGTTCATGAATAGGAAGATTCAATATTATGAAAATGACAATCCTACCAAAAGCAATCTACATGTTCAATGTAATTCCAATATAGCTACCAAATTCATTCTTCAAGGTGATCAAAAAGGAAATTGTCAAGTTTACTTGGAGAGGAAAGAGACTCCAAATAAGCAAAGTACTTTTGAAAAACAAAAATGAAGAGGGA
>NW_006399771.1:9419699-9458898 GCF_000299155.1 Elephantulus edwardii
AAAAAAAAAGACCTGAACCCTATTCCGTAACTATTGTTGTTTTTCAATGTTCATAGAGTTTCCAGAGGCATGTGGTTTAGAAAATGGATGCCATTCCTGCTTCCAAACCTGTATCAATCTGGGAGCTCTACCAATCATTATCCATGATGGGTAACCATTATGGCATTTGACACACCAGTGGCACAGCATTCACCATCACAACAACCCTAAGTTACTTCAGTACAGCAAATTCACACATCAGTACTGTATAACATAGAAGAATGTTCATACCAAACACAATTAACACCAGACCCAGGTCCTTACTGCCTTGTAAATACAAGGCCTGCCCACCAGATCCTGGTTGACTCTAAACTAAGAGGCTTCCAGCCCACAGCTCATTGTTAGCTAAATCCAGGAAATCTAATCAGCTCACACCCAACAACACACGTAAGCAGTAATAGAGGCTTTGAATAAGACTTTGGAAAATATATCAATTTAAAGAGGAGGTAAAATGATTGGTAGCTAAATCCAGGAAATCTAAATCAGCTCACACCCAACAACACATATAAGCAATAATAAAGGGAGGAATTGAATAAGACTTTGGAAGATACATCAATTTAAAGAGGAAGTAAAATGATGGAAGCCAAACCCACTGTCATCAATCAAATAGATTCTGACTCACAGCAATCCTCCTCTGGTTTTCTCTGTAAATCTTCACAGGACCGCCTGCTTTTCTCCTGCAGAACAACTCAGATTTGACCTTTAGGTTAGGTGCCCAATACATTACATACAAAGCCATCAAGGCTTCTAAACCATACAAGTTGTTTGTTGTTGTTGTGCTGCTATGTGCCCTTAAGTCAGAACGGACTCACAGCTGACCCACAACTGGGTTTTCAGAGTCTGTAAACTGTATGAGAGAATGCCCTTTTTTTCTACCATTGATTTGTTTGAACAACTTGTCTTTGGATTGATAGCATTACTCCTTACTACTAAGCCACCTCCTTAAAAGCACAGAAAAGACTGGACAGTGAGAGTTCAAATTGCATGGCTCCCTGAAAGCCACAGCAACAGAGGTCAAGGATGTGAAATTCTATAAAGACCTAAAGCTGATAAGCCTACAAAAAGTACGATAATATATTTAATAGCTTTGAGATGAATTAAGAAGTAAGCAAACAGTATTCAAACTGTTGTTTCTCAAATGCATTTTTCTAAAGCAGAAAAACCTTTTTTAAATATTATGTGGCTTGTTCATCATGGCAATCATCACAGAAAAATTTTTTCTGAAGCACAAAAAATGCAAAGTGTTATTGTCAAATCAGCAAACTACAGTAATCAACTAGGTCTAGTATTTTCCTGACATTATCAACCACATAATGAGATAGGCCTTGTGGTTTACATAGTCCAAATCAGCTATCATTTCTCCACTTTGCAGACTTAAACCATAAATTAGCAGTACAGTCACTCTGACAGGCTTTACCCATCATCATTTGCATCCAATCAGTTAATGACTGGCAGCTGTCCACAGGACCAATTGCTGAAGGCAGTAGCTTTAATGTATAATGCTTCATGAAGCCTAAAATCATAGCTCATTAAAGCGAATGGTAGACTAAAGAACTCCAAAATTTCCAAAGGCCTTCAAAAGAGGAGCAGAAAAACCCAACGATGAAAAAAAGGTAATCTCAGACAATCTTAAGAGAAGCTGGCTGAAAAAGGTCTCTACTTTTGCTTCATTGAAGTAACATAACAGACAGAAAAATCTGCCTAAAGGAAGATTGCTGCCAGTCTTCTCATTGCTAAGGAAGTAATTGCATCCAGAATTACTGGCATGTTATAAATTAAAAAAAATGAAATCAAGAATCTGGATTTACAGATATTTGCCTTGTATCAAAATAGAAGTGTATGTCACAGATGGGGCAGTTACAGCATCTGAAACTAGTACAATCTTCATTTTCTTCTCCCTTATTAAAAAGCATCCTTTAGTACTTGGTCTATCAGTAGCCCAGTGTTACATACTTCACTTTCTACTATGCATGAAGGAGTTTTTGGCGCTCAGTATTAAGGCAACCCAAAAGCATGCAGTTCAAATATACCAGAGGCCCTGAACAGAAAATGAGCAATTGCTTCGAGTGTGATTTGTTGCCTCTGAAACCTACTGGAGGGTCAGCTGAATTGGGTTGAATTATGTTTCAAACTCTGTAAGGAAAAGAAGACTTTGGTTTTAATATATATATACCTTCGAAATACCTAGAACTGTGATTGTCATTGCAAGTGGTATTATATTCTAAAATTAATACAATGTGCAAAATACTATGTGCCTTTAATACAGAAATTGGAAGAGATACAAATGGCTTAACTACCACTTTCCCTCCTCATGGTATTACCATTGAAAAGTCCCCTAGTCTAGCAGCTCTCCTTATGGAAGGGACTAAGGACTTGTTATGTGCATCATGTGGAAATCAACTCATAGCTAACCCTCTACCAGGGTTTCAGAAAGAAACAGCTGGTGGATTCAAGTTGTATGTCTTTGGGTAGGCAGCACAACTCCTGACCATTAAGCCACCAGAGCTCCCTTACTGCTGCATGCTGTTGTTATGTATCATTGAATCAGAATTTATATTTGACTTTCCAGTGATTTTCAGAGGCAGTAAGTCACTAAGAAGATGAATATACATCTTTCTTTCGAGGGGCAGCTGATAGATTTGAACTATCTGCCTTTGGGATGACAACAAAGCTCCTTACCAATAGGCCACCAGAACTGAGTTTCAATTCCATGATAATCTTTGGGATTATTTAAGATCTGCTTCTGAAAACTATCAGTAAAAGCCCTATATATTGGATTCATAAATTCGCAGCACTTTGCTCCTCCCTGTCACCCTGTTCAAAGTACTTTTCTCTAATAAATCTCTCTTTTTTATATATAAAAAAACCCAATCAAACAAAAAAAAATTAATACTCTATATATCATAGCAATCTAATCTGTTACTTGACTTTAGTGGGCAGCATTTCAAGAAAAAGATGTCGCCATGGGTCAAGTGCTGACTCAACAGAAAATGATAGTAACAATAATACTGGGAAATAACAGTAATTGACAAAATGCTATCATCCCACCAAAAAAAGAAAAAAGAATGGAAAAAAAAATGCTGTCACCTACTCTAAGCAGTCCAGGGTCTTGTCCCCTAGCATTTAGGTATCAGCTCTCCCACCCCCATTTACTCAAAGTAATAAAATATGGCTGGGTTCTTGGCTTCCAAGACTAAAGATAACATTTCTTGTCCTTCCTTGAAGTTGGGTGTGGCCAATTACATGTGCGAAAACATAGTGTCTTAAACTTTTGTAATGTGTTCTGAAAAAGGAATGGTGTACCCGCCATTTGCCCTTTCTCCCTCTCTTCCTGTTAGCTGAAGTGTTGATGTGATAAAAAGTCATCGTGAACCATATGGACACGGTGACACTCCAGAGATGGCAAAGGAACAAAAGAAATGGGGAGTAGATCAAAAAAATTCATGGCGCCATCTTATCAGCCTGGTGCACTAACTTTGATTGCCACTTGAAAAAAAAAAAAAGATAAATAAACCACCTATAAAGCTTTTCTTTTTACTTAAGACACTGTAATCTTTGTTCTCTGTTACAGCAGCATAATCTTAAATTTAACCCATAAATCTAATACATTCACAAACAAATCCTTGATGCAAATACTCTATTGTTTGCTTTGTTTGAATTGCTTAACTCAGATACTTTAAACAGAAGAAAAATAAATAGATATCACTGTTTGTTTCTGTGTACATACATTTACAACTGTGAGGAAACCCTAGGTGAAAAGAATTCTGTGAAAACTGATTGTAACAGTTTCTATAGCAAGATTTGGGTGAGGCATTCAATAAACTGTGCAGCACTGACTAGCTAGCAAATGCACATGGTAATGATATTTCAAAGAAAATTGAGGTATTGTATGCACTGGTTCGATTTAAAGCTTCTACTTCCCTTAAGACTTGCAACCTAGTGAGCACTGCAAGTAACAACAATTAGTTCTCTGGCTTAAGAAAAAAGAGTGTAGTTGTTCCCTGAACTCTTGACTCAATCTGTCCTAAAAAGACAAGGATCCCAAATTTGTGCCTGGGGTGTTTATATCTTTGGTGGAAAGGTTCAGTTCAAATGCTATAAAAGCAACCATAATTTAAAGGATAAATGACTGAAAAATAGCTTATGAAAAATAAGACTATTTGACACTATTTACTAGGATTTACTTCTGTGCTAAAAGTGTACACTTATTTTCATTCAATCGTTCTTCAACTTTCATCATTGTTTAATTCCCTAAACCAAAAAAATTAATTGTGGGAGTTTTTACAGTGAATTACTGTTATTACTTTCTATTATGCCTATAGATTCTGAGATTAGCAAAGATACTTTTCTACTAAATTTAAAAACTTACCACATTTATGATTAATCCTTAGTAAATGTATAGTAAAAAATTTATTTCACTAAGGTATTCAGTAACACTTAATGAGAGCTGGCTATCAGATTATTTAGACCACACAAAGCTAAGGGTGCCTAACACCTGCACGTGTACATACTGACACCTACAGACACAATTCCAAGATTCAGAGGTACTTTACCTTCAAAACACTGAAAAACAGTATTCTAAGTCTGATGGTTTTTTTGTCAAGTGATACTTGGGAAACAGAAGAGATAAAAATACTTAAAGGGGAAACTCCAATTTTGTTACATAATGAAAGATATATTAATAACATATTTTATAAAATGGTCATGAAATATTGATCTAAACCCTTAGGATAATACTATTTTTTTAAATGGGAATTCTAATGCTTTTGGACTAACATAGTTAAGAGCATAACAAAATATGTCTCTATTTTCAATAAAAAGGATTCTGGTAGCACAGTGGTTCAAGCATTCAGCTATCAACCAAAGGGTCAGTAATCTGAACTCACCAGCAGAGAAAGATTTTGCGGTCTACTTCCTTAAACGTTATAGACGTAGAAGATATTGGTACAGTTCTAAACAGTGACTCTATAGCACCACTCATTTCTTAAAAAAAATAAACACACATTGAAAATACATCAAAAGGACTTTTTAGTAGGACTGGTTAGACACTGTAATAATCAATCATACTAATCCATTAATCAATGGTAATTCATCAGTCTATGGATGGTTGTATGAAAAATCAATAGTATTTGCAAATCGTCATGCAAATAAAAAAAAGAATGTCTTTGTCATCAAGATTGTGCTTTCAGGCAAGAGCAAAGATTCTAAAAGACAAGATGCAATGTATCAAATTAAAGACATAAAATAAAACATTACCTTTAGCTGGGTTTACTTTTATCCCTGACCTATACAGCATTTCCTCATTTTGCCAATCTCCATTCCTGATCGCAGTCTTGAGTCCATAGAAAACAATTAAGGTAGCTGTAGCATAAAAAATCAAGCTCTTGAGAAACCGCTTTTGGACTTTGACATAAAGGGCTCTGGCACCCACTGTAATCAGAAGGCAGAAGCCCATACTAGGAATATACAGTACTCGCTCTGCAATTACAAAGCCAACATAGAAAAATAAGTTTGTGGCAGGAATAAAAGGAATTATTAACAAAGATAAAGACAAAACAACAATGTTCTCAGTAGAAGGAAGTTGTGTTCTCCCTGATGCATTGTTTTGAATGCCATTTTCTACTCTGGATGCAAAGCTGGGCTTAATCTCTGAATTCCGGTACTCCACATCTGAATGGCAGCTATGTCCATTTGCATTCTGCTTGCCATTTGTTACAACTTTCCCACTGCATTCTTTTTCAATTGTTGGGCTCTTCAAACCATAGTAGGCGAGGAGGAGGAGTCCCATATAGAAGGCCACAGTGTGTAGGTTTCTCCAATCACAAATTGTTTTGAGCAGAGGCACAGCATCCATAGACCAGTCAAAACTGAGGGTATCTGGGCATAGCAACAGCCAGAGGTTCTTGGTTGGCAAGTAGAAGAAGGTCAGCGTGCGAGCCAGGAGGCTGTCTGAATCAGCAGCTGGGTTGTCAGAGTTGGAAAAGCTTGGTGGTTTATTTCCCATCCAGTATAAACGGGCACCCAAAAGGGAGGAGCCCCAGAAAGTTAACATACTAATGCTCAGGAAGAGAGACAAGTTCTTCCCCTGAAAAAAAAAAAGGAGAGGGAGAAAATAAGATATATCATCAGAACAGTATGGGACTATTTCACTAAAATTAAAGAGATAAAATATATATTTAAATGAACAATTTAAAAGACATCGTTGTATTTCCAATAAATAATCTTATTTCCATCACCTTTTAAATTTAACTGGATCCAAACAAACAAATCTTGACTATGGAATGTTAATTTGTATATTTTCTTATTTATTCTAAAATATCAATATCAAAGCTTTACTTTCCTGGCCTCTTCAAATGGACTGAAAAAGTTTCCCTCTTAAAATTGTTGGAAGAAAAAAAAAAAGTAAAAGTACTTAGCCTTCTTCTGCGTGTACAGTAGACACTTAATAATGCCTTTCATTTTAGAGTTTAGATTCTATAGAAAATTCAAAAGTAACCAAGCCAAAATATATGCAATATGACAACACTCTTTAAATGTAAGATAGATACTGCATTTAGCTGTGTGTGTGTCAGTCCCTATTTCACTATCTCGAGTGTCTGTTCAGAATTTATAAACCAGGCATTCATCTGTTGCTTCAAGTTTTCACTGACATCAGTGACATGCAATATTAGATAAAGATTGCTCATGAATACCAATTTTTGTCCTAATGATGACAACTTTAAAAAAATTACTCTAATAATGGATTTTAAAAGATAGGAAATAGTTGAGAGCAGAGCTAGTGAGCTTGTGGGCTATTAATGCCTAGAACACTCAGACAAGAGCCTGCCCTTCCTCCAACAATCTAAGTCCTGAAGTACTGAGGAAAATGAGAAGGGAGTTGGTGAGTAAGAAAGATAACACATTCAACCTTAATAATTCCTTGGCAATCTGATCTTTCATGTGCGGATACTGATTTAGAATGGCCTTACTCAACAACGTTCCAAATGGTGCTTGGTATCACTGTGGCATAGTCTACAGGAAGTTGCACTTCTAACTCCATGACTATGAATGACTAGCAATTCCAATCCACCATCTACTTCATAGGAGATTCCCTACTTCTCAATTTACAGACTAGGAAACTCAATGGATAGTCAGGTATGAGTCAGTCAGATTCGATGCAATGATCTTGGTTGATTTTGATTCATACTCATCCAAAACCTTACAATGAAAATAGAGACTGCACATGTAATTAAGGGAGCTCTGGTTGCCTAGTAGTAAGAAGCTGCATTGTAATCACAGAGGCATTTGGTTCCAATCCAGCAACTGCTCAGTGGGAGAATAGGAAATCTCCTCCCAAAACCATTTACTGCCTCTAAAAACCCAGTAGAGGGCCAGTTATGCGTTGGTTCTAACTTGATAGAACAAACAACAACAATGACAACATTGTTGTTGTTGTTATGTGCCGTTGAGTCACTGTGACTCAAAGCAACCCTATGTACAAGAAGAGCCCTAAACCCTGTTCTATCCTGTGCCAACCTTATTGTCTCTGACACATCTACCCCCACTCCCCCAGTCACTGAATCAATGAATCTCATCGGGGGTCTTCCTCTCCTGTGCAATCCCTCCACCCTCCCAAGCATGATGTCCCTCTTCAAAGACTGGTCCCTCCTTGTAACATATCCAAAGTACGTCAGAAAAAGCTTTCGAACCCTTGCCTCCAAGGCCTGGTTTCACCTTCTCCAGAATAAACCTGTTTGTTTTCTTAGCAGTCCATGGTATATTCAACACTCTTCTCCAGCACCACAGCTCAAAGGTATCAATTCTTTCTCTATAGTCCCTAGTCATTGTCCAGCTCGCTGACACATAGCAAGCAAATGCAAAGATTATGGTCTGGATCAGGTGCACCTTAGTCTCCAACCTGACGCTGGAGAGGTCCCTGACAGCCGACTTTCCCAGTGCAACCCGTCTCTTGTTTTCCTGACTGCTGGTACATGAGTGTTGATTATGGAGCCAATCAAACTAAAACTGTTAACAATCTTGATCTCTTCATCATCCAAAATGATGCTCCCAATTGGCCCAGTGGTGAGAATTAGTTAAAATTTAGTTACACTAGTTTAGGAGTGTCACAAAATCCAATAATTGATATGCTTAGAAGAAGAGAAGAAGACATACAGAAAGACACAGAGTTAAGAAGGCTATGTGAAGATGGAGATAGAGACTGGACTGACATGCTTATAAACTAAGGATTACCAAAGCCTGCTGATAGCTCTGAGAAGCCTGGAAGAGGCAAAGAAGAATAGTTCCTTAGGTCCATAAAAAAGAAGGAATATGGTACCTTAATACCTTGATTCTGAATTTCTAGTTTCAACAACAATTAGAGAAAAAATTTCCAGGGTGTGTTGTGGGATTTTTTTCCCTATTTTGTTTTGTTGTTGTTGTTTTGAGTTTCCCCTACTTCCCATTAGATCTATGACAATCTGTCAGAGCAACCTCAGGAAACAAATCTAGCTCTTATAAAAGATATGCAAGATATTTTCTTTAAAAGAAATTCACAAACAGCCACATCTTGAGCAAGTACAACTTCTACTAAAACCACCTCTAACTATCATGTACAATTGATGCAGAAAATGTTCCTTCTCAGGATTCCTTCTCACATTCTCCATATCTCTAGCAACTGGAGGCCACAGCACCAGCTGGGCTCTCCTCCCTATCTCTACACTCAAGCTAATGCTCTTAGCTAGGGCCATGCTTCAAAAATTAATATCATCTAAGATAAAAGTACTGATCTCTTCCTGTCTTCAGTGAAGAGTGCAGAAAATCAGAGAGGCATGAAAATAATTAGTACAAAGTACTAATGGACTATACTAATGTCAACTTTCATGAGCTTCCATGACCAGAATGAGATAATATCTGGCTCCTTTAAAAGGGATCACAATGTGGTGGTGGTGCTGTGGACCATGCAGTCAGACCTGATCCACAGCTGAACCTCCAATAGGATTTCAGAAGCCATCAGTTAAATACATGAGAGGAAAATGTCCAAATGGAGCAGCCAAAGAATATTAGAACTGACGGATTAGAACCAAATGCCTTTGAGCTACAGTGCAGATCTTTATAAATAAGCTACCACAGCTTTCCATACTGTGATACAGGACTGCAATATTGTTGTTGTTGTTGAGTGCCACTGAATCTGAACCAACCCAAAGCAGCCCTCCAGTGTGTTTTCAGAGGCAGTAAATCACACAGGAGGGAGCTCTGTTTGCCTAGTGGCAAGAATCTGCTCTGCAATCCCAAAGGCACACAGTTCTAATCCATTAGCTGCTCTGTAGGAGAAGGATGAGCAATCTCCCATGTCATCAGCTGCCTCTGAAAACCCACTGGAAGGTCAGCTATGGGTTGGCTCCTATTCTGTAGTATACAACAACAACAACAAATCACAAAGGAAGATAATGCCCATCCATCTCCCATGGAGCAGTGGGGGATTCAAACTGTGGGCCTTCGGGATTGCAGCACAGGTACTAAAAGTAGGTCACCAGAGATGGGTCCTAAATAGAGTGGGAGAAAAATGTGGAATAAACCTCCAATGGAATAAAATTCACCCATTGTAGCTCACATTCAAGCAACAGACATTATTGTAAAGTAACCACATGTAAGTATTTTATCCTCAGAACAATACCAAATCAAAAGGATGAAGTTTTAGAAATACTAGCCTTAATAATGCATAGCTTTGATTTCTAACTACATTTTCTACTCATTAAATTTCATAAAAATCTAGTAATTTTTTAAAATTTAGCATTCTATCAATATAAAAATCAAGACTAAGCACACTTAGAGTAGACTAGAAGCTAGGGCAACCGAGATTGATCTCTCAAATATGGAAATGCAAAGAGGAGGAGCAGCTGTATGCAGACACTAGTAACTGGAATATTGAATGTGAGAGGTATGAATATAGGAAAATGGGACATTGTAAAGAAATAAATGGAATGCATAAATATTGACATAGTAGATATTGGCAAAATGGGATATAATGGCATGGGACATTCTAAATAAGACAATCATATGATCTACTTGCCAGAGATGAAAGTTGAGGAAAAATGGAATCTCTTTCATTGTTAAAAAAGTAATTTCTAAATTCATCTTAAAATACAATGTAGTGACAGGATAATATCATATACATACAAGGAAGTCCAGTGAATACTACCATAATTCATCTATACGCACCAACAACCAGAGCCCAAAAGGAGGAAACAGAAGATCTCTATGAACTTTTCCAGTCAGAAATCGATTGAGCATGCAATCAAGATGCCTTAATAATAATGGGTGACTGGAATGCAAAAGTTGGGAACAGGGAATAAGGATCAATAGTCAGAAAATATGGACTTGATGAGAGAAATAAGGCTGAGGATAGAAGATAGAGTTATGTACAATGATTTATTCATTGAAAATAGCTTTTATAAGAAACATGAACACATACTATACACATGTATCTCACTTTATAGTATGCACAGAAATCAGATCGGTTACATCTGAGGAAAGAATCATTAGAAAAATCTCGATATCAGCTGTGAAAACTAGGCCAGGTGCTAACTGTGGAACAGATCAGCAACTACTCATATACAATTCAAACTAAAGGTAAAGAAGGTTAAATCAAATCCACAGGAACCAAAATTTTACCTTGAGTGTACACCACCTGAATTTCAAAACCAAATGAGAAACAGCTTTGAGGCCTTGAACACTATTGAGCGAAGACCAGATGAGCTGTGGGAAGATATCAAGAATATCATCCAGGAAGAATGCACAGAGTCATAACAAAGACAGAAGAGGAAGAAAAGACCAAGATGGATGACAGAAGATACTCTGACTATTGCACTAGCGCACTAAGGAGCCAATGCAAAGCGAAGAAATCAAGAAGCTAAGGAACTAAAGAGAAGATTTCCAAGGAAAGTGTGGGAAGACAAGCAAAGTATTATAATGAAATGTGCCAAAGAGCTAGAGTTAGAATATCAAAAGAGCTGAACTTGCTATGCATTTCTTAAGTTGAAGAAACTGAAGAATAAATTCATGTCTCCAGCTGCAATACTTAAGGATGCTATGGGCAGAGTATTAATTGATCCATGAAGCATTATAAAAATTGAAAGGAGTAAACATAATCATTGTCCAAAAAGAACTGGCTGATACAGAAGAATTTCATGAAACAACATATCATCAAGAGGTAATAGTATTGAAAGAAGTAATTCAAGGAATTGGCAAAAAACAAGGTCCAAGGAATTGATGGCATACCAATTGACGTATTTTAACAAACTGATGCTGCCCTGGAGGACAACCACTTGGCCCACTGACTAGAAGAGATACATATTTATTTCCATTCAAAAAGAGGTGATTCAACAAAGTGTAGAAATTATCGAACAATATCATTAATATCACATTCAAGCAAGACCCTGCTGGAAATTATCAAACAACAACTCAACATAGAACTGCCAAATGTGCAGCCTAGATTTAGAAGAGGTCATGGCAGTAGGGACATTATAGTCAATGTTAGATGGATCTTAGCTGAAAACAGATAGTACCGGAAGAATGTCTGTGTTTCATTAACTATACAAAGGCATTTGACTGTGTAGATCATAACAAACTGTGGCTAATTCTGAGAAGAATGGGAATCCCAGAACATTTGATTTTGTTTATATGAAACCTATACTTGGACCAACAGGTAATCATCATAACAGAGCAAGAAAACACTGCATGGTTCAAAATCAGGAACTATGTATGCCAGAGATGCACCTTATGTCCATATCTTTTCAATCTATATCCAGAACAGATCTTCCTAGAGGCTGGGCTCTAAGAAAAGGAATATGACATCAGGATTGGAGGAAGACTCATCAACAACTTGTGCTATGCATATGACACAACCTTGCTTGTTGAAACTGAGGAGGACTTGAATGAAGCATTTGCTGCAGAAGGGCAAGGAGTGTAGTCTTCAATATGGATTGAAGCTAAACATCAAGAAGACAAACATTCTCACCACATGCTAGGAAGGGTAGAGGGAACTCGCTGGAGAGGAAGACCCAGGATGAGAAGGACCATCACAATAACTGGGGTGATGGGATTAGTGCTGGAGTCAGTGGACTGGCTTAAGACAGGGCAGGATTCAGAGCTGTTATACATAGGGTAAGTCGCACCCAAATCAATAGCACAAACAACAAAGCTATGATAAGAAGTTTATAGCTTTTATTATGTTGAGAAAACAAATAATTATATGAACAATGAAAATAAATAACGGTAACTTATCTCTATACCTTTTCAATCTATATGCAGAACAGATCTTTCAGGAGGCTGGGCTTTATGAGGAGGAATGTAGCATCAGGATTAGAGGCAAACTCATCAAAACCTACAGCATACTGATGACATAACCTTGCTTGCTCTAACTGAGGAGGACCTAAAACATTTGCTGGAGAAGGTCAAGGACTGTAGTCTTCAATATGCACTGAAGATCAATCTCAAGAAAACAAAGATTCTCATCACTGGGCCAAGTGGAAGCAGCATGATAAATGGAGAAATGATTGAGGTGGTTAACAATTACAGCTGGCTCGGCTCCACAATCCACACTCCTGGCATCAACAGTCAGGAAATCAAAAGTCTAATTACACTGGAAAAATTCACCAGCAAGGACCTTTTCAGAATACTGAAAAGCAATGAGGTCAGTCTAGAGACCAATTACTTGCTATGCATCAGAGAGCTGGACAATGACTAAGAATTACAGAAGAACCAATGACTTTGAGTTACAGTTTTGGAGAAGAGTCTTGAATATACCATGGACTGCCAAGAAAACAAGCATATTTTTGAGAAGATAAATTCAAGTTTCTCCTTGGAGGCTAGGATTTTGAAATGCTGTCCCACATAATCTGGGCACGTGATCAGGAGGGCTCTTTCCTTGGAGAAGGATATTATGCTTGGAAGGGTGGAAGACCAGCGCAGGAGAGAAAGACCTTGAAGGAGATTGACTGATTGATACTGTAACTGGCATAATGAGGGTAGGTGTGGTGGAGTTAGTGAGACTGGTTCAGGATAGGGCAGGCTTCAGAGCAGTTGTACACAAGGTCACTACAAATTGCAGGTGATCTGATGGCACACAACAACAGCAACAACAACATTATATCAAAAACCCTAAATGCTAAAAGCACAAAAATGAAAGTGCATAACAATCAAATGAAAATATTAATTTATGTGCTAACTTTACATTTTAAGATATTTTATATACAGTTTCCCATTTAAACAGTTTATACAATAATTAAGGTCAAGAGATACAAATGTTTTGAAATGAGATCGTTTCATATTCATTTTTACAACAATAATTAAGTCTTACAAAGAGCTAAATCTACTCTTGAAGGGTAAACATTTTGAATCAGTTGGTTACAAAAAATAATATTTTAAGTTCTCAAAGGTTTAAAGCATTGATCAAATTTGAAATTCTAACTTTATAAGGTTTCTTATGCCTTATTGTTGTTATGTGCTGTGGAGTTGAATCCAATTCAGAGCGACCATATGTACAGCAGCTCTGAACCCTTGTGCTCTATACTGTGACTATTTTATCATCTCTGACACACCTCCTCCCATTACCCCAGTCACTGAGTCAATCCATCTCATCCAGGGTCTTCCTCCCTTGTGCTGTCCCTCCCGTCTTCCAGGTCTGACGTCCCTCTCCAAGGACTAGTCCATCCTTGCAACATGCTCAAAGTATGCCAGACAGAGCTTCAAAATTGTTGCCTCCAAGAAGCAGCTTGATTTCACCCTCTTCAGCAAAAACCTGTTTGTTCTCTTAGCGGTGCATGATATAGTCAATACTCTTCTCCATCACCACAACTCAAAGGCATCAATTCTTCTTCTATCATCCTCAGTCACTGTCCAGCTCTCTGATGCATAGCAAGCAACTGGGAAGACCATGACCTGGATTAAGAACACCTTAGTCTCTAGACTGACATCATTGCTCTTCAGTACTCTGGAGAGATCATTGACATCAGATTTTCCAATGAAATTTGTCTCCTGATTTCCTGGCTGCTGGTATCAAGAGTGTTGATTGTGGAGCCAAACAAGGTGAAGCTGTTAACAATCCCAATCACTTTACCATCTATCAAGATACTGCCAATTGATCCAATGATAGAAATCTTTGTTTTCTTGATGTTCAGTTTCAAACCATACTGAAGGCTGCAGTCCTTGATCTTATGTAGCAAATGCCTCATATCCTCCTCAGTTTTGACAAGCAAGGTTCTGTCATCTGCATAATGCAGGTTCTTGAGATGTGCCTTGTCATGGTATAATATTAAAAATTATGTGTAAATGTAGGACTATGACAAACCTAAATCTCTCTTCTAATACCATGCAGTTTTACAATTCAGATGTCAATAAGAAAGTGAGATTCAAAACCAAAACAGGTTTAATTAAAACACTGTAGGCTCAAAGCTCTGATGTGTAGAATTTATTTAAATTGTTTGAACTATTACGAGTAACATGACTATGAAATTTAATCTCAATATTTCTTTCTTATCAAGCCGTTCCAACATACATAGTTGTCAAATGAACAAGTACCTGATATTAGGAGCTTCAGTAAGTTTCATCAATGGGTTTCATTTTTAAAATACTAAGAAATTTAAAGATTATCTATGTATTATCTATAATAGATCATAACAGAAATGATTACAACTTTGTAACCAAGGTATAAACACTTCTAAGAGGGAATCCCAGTGTTCTTTCAGATTTGTACATCCTATCAAAAAAGACAAAAAAGTGTTACCAACTGACCAATAAGAAATATCATGTAGATGGGAAAATATTGAAGTTGTCAATGATTTCATCTTATTTGACAGCACAATCAAAATGATTGACAACAGCAGTCAGAGGACAGGAGATGTACTGCACTGGGTAAGACTGTTGTTTGGGACCTCTCCAAATTATGGAGGAACAATGATATCAGGTTTAAGACTAAAGTGCATCTGATTCAGGATACGGTATTTTCAATGATTTGCTATGCATCTTAATGCTAGAGAATGAATGTGGAGGACAGAAGAACAACTTTGAGATGCATTGTCAGAGAAGAGTACTGAAAATCTAGTGGACTGAAAAGAGTAAACATGTATGTCCTGGAGTATGTGCAGCCAGAATGTTTCTTGGAGGTAAGTATGACAAGGCTTCACATTCTATCTCACAAGCTTTAGGCATGTTGTAGGAGATGCTACCCTTCGGAAAGAGGTATTACGCTTGGAAAGCTGGAGAGTCAGCAAAAGAAAGGAAAACTCTTAATGAGACGAATTGTAATAGTGACTACAAAAATGGTCTGAATTGCATCAGAGATGATGATGATGTCCCACAGATAGGACAGGGTTCAGATATGTTGTTCAGAGAGTTGTTATGAGTTATACTTGACTTGAAAGCATGCAATAACAATAATTATGTCTACCAATAGAATGTAAGATTTTCTCTGTCCACAGGGTCACTGTGAGTCAGAAACAATCCATGGAAGCCTATAAAATACTGTCTACAAAATGACTTTGTGAGTTAAAAAAAAAACAGAGTGTCTTACGGGACAGTTTTCAAATCTCAAGGTCCACTCAGTCCAAATACGATTTCATTGCAGCTGACATTGAGAATCATCATAAATCAGTGGCAACATATTGCCAATAAAGATGCTGTTGAACTGTAATTTTCATTTTACAGACTCTGAAGTCATATTTTACTCATCCTAAATTGAATAAATCATAATGAAACCTAAGTTATCTGTCATCTGAGTTTCTAGGATAAATTTAATTCTCAGTGTGATAAATGAGTATCATAAGGACCAGGTTACAAAAGAGTTGAAATCTATGTGGTAAGTAATGAAATATTCTGTGTTCAAGAACATAAAGAACATATTAATTTCCAAAATTTAAATAAAAGAAAGCAAAAAGAAGAAAAACCACTTTTAGTGCCAGAAACCATAAAAATAGGCTTTTCTATCCATTTTGTTAGCCCCCATTGTGGGCATTTCCTTCAGCTACCTTAATTGTGGACATATGGGTCTTACAAATAATCAACAGCTGTGGGATCAATATAAGAGAGAGTGCTTTCCACACTGTAGGATGGAATGGTGAAGTCACAGTGGTGATGTTGGTCAGAGAGGGTAAAGAGACTGTAGCACTTCTGTGAAGAGACTGTGGTAAGGTGTAATCAGAGGTACTATAGAGGTGGAGTCACCGTTAAAGGTTCTCCTTGCTGGGTGATTAAAGGAAAAGCTGACTTTTAACCTCTCTGAGATTAAATTTACTGGACAACTAAGAAAACCAGAGGCTTCTTGCATTTGTGCTGCTGAACCTGAGTTTCACTAAATGAGTAACTGATTTGGAGCTGATGGACTAAACCTGGACTTGCATTGTTGATGATCTTTGCCTCTCCCACTCTCTCCAATTTATTTCCCTAATAAACCCCACAACTGTGAGTAAAGTGTATGAGCTATGTGCAATGAACTTTGGACCCAAGATTTATAGGAAGAGGTGCAGAAGCAGGTGGGGTGGCATGTCTGACCACAGAGCTATGTGTTTAGTACTAAGAATATTATTGATGGAGATAGTTCCCCCTTTATGAAGTGGACAGAAGTCATATTCAGCCACTCTTAGGTAGTAACTGCTCCTTTTGCATCACCTCTTCTAAATATCAATCACAGGAAAGAAACAGATCAAAATAAAAGTAGGGCTAGTAATATGACCAAACAGATCAAAAGTAGGATTAGTAATATGACCAGAAAAATCAGAAAAGTGAAGCCCATATAAGACTGAAGAATATTGTTAGATATTATAATTTCTTAAAAAAGCAAAGAATATTAGAAACATGAATGGAATATATAAATATATATATGAGTCATTGAATATTAAGAGAAAACTCACATATTACTCAAGATAGAAATTATAAAGTTGTATTAATAATTTGTAAATATTGAGTAATATTAGTATTTTACCTCACCTAGGAATTGCTAGCCTGTATTTATTCATGTATTTTTTAACAAACCTTTACATCGAAATACAAGATGTCTCTTACTAAGTAGAACACTATAGGGTTTTCAGTGGTCAGTTTGCTTGTCTAAACAGTGTCCTGATATAGATATAAACATCCTTATATTTACAGCCATACAAACAAGTTATTCTTAATCTAAATGATGAACAAACTTAGAATCACATTGTATCTAATGCATCACACTCATTTTAAAGACTTGTTATACAAAATATTCACTTAGTCTTCACATGAAGAATCAGAAAGTAAATAACAAGGCACATTTTTATAACAGCTTATTTGTCATCATAACTAGAAATGTAGCTTTGTTACCTTCATATCACTGTATTCCAGGCCCACCTTAATCTTCTTCATGAAAAGGACACATAAAAGGGATACTATATGTTTTGAAATAGCTCTGGTGGCACATTGGTAAGATGTTCCACTGCCAACCCATAGGTTAAGGTGATTTAATCTACCAGCTTCTCCATGGGAGGAAGAAGAGCAATCTCTTCTTGTGTGATTCTGAAAATCCACTGGACATTTCTGACTCAACAGCACATACAAACATATGATCTAAAAGAATATTTTCCTAAGGAAATGGCTTTCCAAAGTAGTTAGTTCCAAAGCTGGCAAGTTCAAACTGAAACAAAAGAAAAGGAAATAAAACCTAAAGTTGTTTGACCTTGAGTTTATCCCACCTGAAACCATATCAGGAACAGGCTTGAGGCCTTGAATGCTAGTGAGTGAAGACCAGATGAGATGTGGGAGGTATCAAGATACCAACATGTGTGATCCTATTATTACTGGAAATACTGGTGGCATAGCCTTCTAGCATCGCAGTGACATGTAGCCGCCACAATATGACAAACTGGTGGATACAGTGAAGGGAAAATGATACAGATATGCTTTATAAATCTTACTTTAGTTAAAAATATTACAAACAGCCCCAGTCTCTTTATGATTGCCCATCAACATAAAAAGAAAAATCATCTCTAATCTGCATTTTGTTAAGCGAAAGACAAAATAATACTGATTTCTAATGACAGAATTTTAAAGGGAACTTTCCCTCGTAGTCATAAGAAATCACAGAAGGGAAAGCATTCAAGATGATTATGTTCACGGCTGGCAATTTTACGTTTTGTCTTTTATCATATAAATATATAAATAGATTCAAAAGAGTATAGTTCTAGATTAATACCGTAATATGGGAAATTCATCACAAAACATCAAGTTCCTCACCATCCCACATTTGAAGTATAAAGAAAAAGTGAAACAGGAGACTATACCAGTTGGAGGTAACACATTAATAGAAGTCATCCAGTATATTATTCTATGTAAGTGAGTTTCTAACTAAAGGGGAAAAAATTAACCCACAAACACAAGAGTGAAGCAAATACCAATGTTGAGATGTCCTTTTCTACTGATCACAAAACACTGCCCTTCAAAGAGTGGTCAGCTTCAAAACTGTCTTCTGATCATAGCACTTGAGGGACACAAGTAATATTAAAAAAAAAAAAAGGATATTTAGACTCAATGAAAGAAAAACGTAAACATCCTGCCCCAGAGTATTGAAACAATGATGAGGTTCACATTTTGGCTAACTAATGAAAATAAATTACTTGAGTATAAGGCTCATTTAATTCTAAATTAAGCCCTTGGCAACGATAAAGACTTGTAATAATAAAGTAGATAAAAATCACTATCTGAATGTTATAAGAATAACTGAGAAAAAGCTATCCAGACATAACAAAAACCTATTACCCTCTCTTTTATATCCACCATTCATCACTGAAGTCATAAGCCTTCTTTTCATCTATAATTTAGGATTTCTCTTAGATGCCCTTACTCTAAAATAGTTGTTATTTGGTACCAAAACCACACTAAACCCAACACCAGCAAGTCCATTCCAATTCAGTGATTTCGATAGGACAGAGAACTTCACTATAAGATTTGCAAAGTTATAAATGTTGATGTAAGCATACCTCCACATACTTTTCCAGGAAGTAGTTGATGGGTTCAAACCAGCTATGTTTTACTTACCAGTTGGACACTTTGACCACTGTTCTGTGAGGGCCAAATGTGTCTGTCACTGTGTCAATCCACCCAGTAAAGGGTCTTCCTCTCCTTCCCAGCATCAAGTACCTCTCCAAGGAACAGCCCCTCCTAGTAACATGCCCAAAGTATCTGAGTCAAAGTCTCATCATTCTTGCCTACAAAGAGCTCTCCATCTGCACCCTCTCCAAGACCTATCTATCTGATCATTCTCTTGGCTGTCCATGAGATGCCCAGAGTGACTCTCTAACACCACAGATCAAAGGCATCAATTCTTTTTCGGTGATCCTTGTTCATTGTCCAGCTCTCAGATGCATAACAAGTTACTAGAAAGACTATTACCTGAATCAGACATACTCTAGTCCTCAAACTAGCATCATTACTCCTCAGTAATTTAGAAAGGTCTCTAACTGCAGATTTCCCCAGTGCAATGTTTTCATCTCCTGGCTGTTTGCCAGTGCAATGTTTTCATCTCCTGGCTGCTGGTACCAAGGTTACTAATTGTGGATCCAAGCAAGATGAAGCTGTTGACAGTTTCAATCTCCTCTTCATCTATCAGGATGCTGCCTATCAGTCCAGTGTAAGAATCTTTGTTGTTTTGACATTGAAATACAACCCATACCGAAGGCAGCATTCCTTGCAAATAGTTACCACACAGAAAGTCCAAAATTTGGATCCACCAAGAAGCACTGACAAACGAAGACCAAGGAAATCTACTTCTGAAAGGTCATGCACCAAAAACTTTATACACAAGGTCCCCATGAATCCACAATTCCTTGACTGTGATTTCTAGTTTTTATATAATACTAGGGAAGTGTGGGTTTTTCACTTACACTAGCAACATACATTTAAGAATCTCAATGTGTGTCACATAAAAAGATAAGAGATTTAACAGATATGCGGATCCAATCTTCATGGACAAAGTTTAAGGGAATTAAAATAAACAAACCAAAATCTCCAACCCAACTCAAGTTAGTGAGGATTTAGTGATGGCTCTCATGAAACATTCTCTACCTCCTCTGAGTTAAAAATATACATCAGAAGGAATCATAACATACCCAGCTAAACCTGTAGCTGTTTCATCAATCAGCTTCAAATTCAAGTTTGTTGATGAAAATTTAATGCATAAACATGCAGTCAAGATGCATTAATAAAAATTGGTTGAGTAGAATGCAAAAGTTGGAAACAAAGAAGTCTGGTAGTTGGAAATTACAGACGTGGGCAGAGAAATGAGGATGGGGACAGAACGACTGAATTTTATACATTAACTGATTTATTCATACATAGAAAATACTTTAAGAAACACAGACAGCATCTCCACACATGGATTATACTGGATGGACTACACAGGAATCGACTGACTATTTCTGTACAAAGACTCACTGGAGAGGCTCAATATCAGTAGTCAAAACCAGAACAGGTAGTGAATGTAGAAAAGATCATCATTACTCAAGGTAAGTTCATATTAAAGTTGAAGAAAATTAAAGTAAGTCCATGAAAGTCCAAACATGGCCTTGAGTCTATCACTGTTGTTGTTGTTAATTGCTGTTGAATCTAGCATAACTCATAGCAACCCTATGAACAAAAAACCTGAAGCCTTTCTATAACTATTAGCATTTATCAAAGTTCACGGAGTTTCCAGATGCATGTTGTTTAAGAAGTGCATGCCATTCCTGCCTCCAAACTTGTCTTGAATTGGGAGCGCCACCAAACACTATCCACCATGGGTAAGCATTATGGCATTTGACATTCCAATGACACATGGTTCAGCATCACAGCAAGCTCAGTATACCTCAGTACAACATATTGACAGAAGAATTCTGTACTACTTAGAAGAACATTCCTTCAAAATATAATAACAACCCACTTTTAAATACAAAGACCGTCCCCAAGATCTTGCTGACTCCTAAAAGAGTCTTTAATTAAAAAACAAACAATATAGTAGTTTTCTGTAGTTCTGTGCCATTGAGTTGTCTGTGACGTACAGCAACCCTACATACAGCAGCTCCGAACCCTTTCTTGTCCTGAGCCAATTTCACTAATTCCGACACAACAGCTCCCATTGCCCCAGATACTATATCAATCAGTCTCATCAGGGGTCTTCCTCTCCTGTGCTTTCCTCTACCCTTCCAAGCATGATGTCCTTCTCCAAAGACTAGTCGCTCCTGGCCAAGTTCCCAAGTATATGAGATAGGGTTTCAAAATCCTAGAATCCAAGGAAAAACTTGATTTCACGCTCTCCAGGACAGACCGATTTGTTTTCTTGGCAGTCCATGGTATGTTTAAGACTTTTCTTCAGCACCAGAATAGAAGGCATCTATTCTTCTGTCATCCTTAGTCACTGCCCAGATGTCTGATGCACTGCAAGTAATTGCGATGACCATGGCCTGGATTAGGCATACCTTAATCTCTAGACTGACATTGTTGCTTTTCAGCACTCTGGAGAGGTCCATGACAGCAGATTTTCTAAGTGCAATTCATCTTTTGATTTCCTGACTGCTGATGCCAGGGGTTAATTGTGGAGCTGAACAAATTGTAATTGTTAGCAACCTCAATCTCTTCTCCATTTATCATGGTGCTGCCAATTGGCCCATGGTAAAAATCTTAGTCTTCTTGGGATGCACAGGAATCAGATCATTTACATTTGTGGAAATATCATTGGACATGTTGTTAGGGGAGGCTATTCCTTAGAAAATTACATCATGCTTGGAAAAGTTGAGTAACAGCATAGGAGAGAAAGAACCAAAATGAGATAGATTTATTCAGTATGTGTGACAAAGGACTGAGATGTGTCAGGATGATGAAAATGGCAAATGTTAGACAGAGTTTAGATCTATTGTTCGTAGGCTTGCTATAAATCATTCTCAACTTAATAGCACTTAACAACAGTGGCACACGATTAAGTTATGGCTTGCTGACTGAAAGGCCAATGAATTGAACCCTTCAAATGCTCTGCAAAAAAAAAAGAACTAGCCATGTGCTCCTGTAAATATTGCAGCTTAGGAAACCCACAGTTGTAGTTGTTAGGAGCTGTCAGGTTGCCTGTGAATCAAAGCGACCCTATACACAATAGCTCTTAACCGTATCCTATCCTAAACCATTCTCACTGTCACCAACACAACTAATCCCATTACCTGAGCTGTGTCAATCCATCTTATCTAGGGTCTTCCTCTCTTGTGCTATCCCTCTATCCAGCATGACAGGGCAGTAATATTCTGTCCTAGCTATTGTTACTATAAGTCAGAACTGATTTGAAAGAGCATAACAAAATAAAAATATATGGATAGGTTCCCCCCACCCCCATATCAAATAGAGATGCCTTAGAGATGGTGAAACCAAGTTTCTCCTTGGAAGCTACGATTTTGAAGCTCCATCTCTCATACTTTGGGCATGTGGCCAGCAGCAACCTATCTTGGAGGTCATCATGCTTGGATAGGTGAAGGTACAGCACAGGAGAGGAAGACACAGATGTGATGAATTGATACAGTAACTGCTACAATGGGGATAGGTGTGTCAGAGTGAGTGAGACTAGCTCAGGACAGGGCAGGATACATAGGGTCACTATGAGTCCCAGGAGATTCGACGGCATGTAACAACAAAAACAATACTGCATTATGTCTTTCTAAGAAAGGTTTTCATCAACAAAGACTAGATTCTATGGAAAGCAGTTTGGCATTTCCTCAAAAAGATGAATACAGAAATTCCACATAACTCAGCTATTCCACTACTAGGAATATGTGGTTGTTGTTGTGCACTGTCAAGCCAGAAATAACCCGTAGCTGACCCTCCAACAGGTTTTCAGAGTCAGTTAATTGCACGGAAGGAGATTAACCATTTTTATTCTGTGGTGCAGCTAGTGGGTTCAAATTGCATACTTTTGGGTTGCCAGCACAACTCGTTACCACATGGTCACCAAAGTCCCCTACAGTGTATATACTGCTATTGGGAATATGTTGTTGTTGTTGTTGTTGTTATGTGCCGTCGAGTCGTTTGCGACTCATAGCAACCCTATGTACAACAGCCCTAAACCCTGCTCTATCCTGTGCCAATTGCACTGCCTCTGACACACCCATCCCGATTACCCCAGTCACTGAATCAATCCACCTCATAGAGGGTCTTCCCCTCCTGCGCTGTCCCTCCACCCTCCCAAGCATGATGTCCCTATCCAAGGACCTGTCCCTCCTTGCAACATGCACAAAGTATGTCAAACAAAGCCCCAGAATCCTTGCCTCCAAGGAGTAGCTTGGTTTAATCCTCTCCAAGATGAATCTGTTTGTTTTCTTGGCAGTCCATGGTACATTCAATACTCTTCTCCTGCACCACAGCTCAAAGGCATCAATTCTCCTTCTGTCCTTCCTAGTCATTGTCCAACTCTCTGATGCATAACAGGTGATTGCGAAGACCATGGCCTGTATCAGACGCACCTTAGTCTCCAGAGAGACACCATTGCTCTTCAGCACTTTGGAGAGGTCCCTAACAGCAGACTCTCCCATGGCAATGCGCCTTTTAATTTCCTGGCTGCTGGTGCCAAGACTGTTGACTGTGGAGCCAAGCAAACTAAAGCTGTGTACAATCTCAATCTCTTCACCATCCATCCTGATGCTACCAATTGGTCCAGTGGTGAGAATCTTTGTCTTCTTGACATTGAGCCTCAGTAAATTAGATCTGGGGCATAAATACAGGTATGTATACCTATTCTTGTCACAGCATTATTCATAATAGTAAGAAGATGGATATATCCCAAATGTCTATCAACAAATGAATGGATACAGAAACTGTGGTAGATTCATACATTCGAATACTTTGTAGCACTAAAGATCAAGGAAATATTTACAAAATACTACACAACATGGGCAAATCTAAGGGACATTATGCTAAGCTAAATCACTCAGCCACAAAAGGACAAATATTGCCTTAGACCATAACTGAGAAAACTGGGATATAACTCTGAGGAGGTGGTAGGAGCTGGAGAAGAGAATAAATAGAATGCACAGACAATGAACACTGTAAAAGATCAAAACAAAGCAGGATCAACATGGGAAGAGGTGACTGGTGGACAATATGAGGACTGTCATTTGCGAACAGGAGTAAGATATGTGTAAGTGCTCAAAAGTAAAGGGAGAAGAGGACAAAGGAGGAGAAAGAAGGGGGCTGTTGTATACCCTCCAGTCAGAACAGACCCAGAGCTGACCTTCCAGCAGGTTTTTAGAAGCAGTAAAGACCAGGGGAGGAGACCTTCCATCTTTCTTCTGTGGAGCAGCCTGTGGATTCTAAAAGCTTATCTTTGCATTGGTGGTGGGATCCCTTACCACTATCCCTAGCAGACATATTTGGGCAGTGAATGAATATGCAAGGCACAATGGAAATTTCATGAGAAGGTGTGATAAAAGACACTGAGCAACAGTAATTAATTGTATAAACACAATGTATATGATTGACTGCATGAAACCCAATAAAAAAAGGAAAAGAAAGACTGTGGTTATAGAAAAAAACTTGCCCATCATCCACAGACTTGCTGATAGATATTAATCCTTTTTTTTTCTAGTTAAAAAACCCCATTGTTGTTTGGAGAAATGGCCAAGTTGAACACTTGAACAGAAACGGTATAAAGTAAGCCAGAAGCCTGTTGCAGGGTCAGAAAGCAGGGAAACACTCAAGTATACCCATGTATATGTGCACAAACACACACATTCACATACAACCATTGAGGTGTAATGTCAGAGCCAGAAGCCAACTAAAAGCATTTCGTTTTTAAAGCAATTATTGTTGTTATGTACTGTTGAGTTTGAACCAACTCATGGTTGACCCTCCAGCAGGTTTTCAGAAGCAGTAAATGTCAAGAGAGGAAACGGCTCACCTCTCCCTTGCAGAGCTGGTGGTGAATTTGAACTGTGTGCCTCTGGGCTGGCAGCACAACTCCTAACCACCAAGCCATGAGAGCTCCCCCAAACAATTAGAGTAACAAAATAAATACTATCAAACAGTATTACCAAATAATATACCAAAGTATGCTATAAACATCTCTGAATCCGTACTTATATTAATGATACAATAAGCAGAGACAAAGACAAATCCCTTGTGCATACAAATTTCAAGAAATTGATATGGTTGCTCTGCCCCAAAGAGGAAGGAATATAATTCCTCATCTCTTAAATATGAGCTTTTTTATTGTGACTTTTTCCTGTGTGGAGTAATTGTATTGTATAGAAACCTGTCAAATTCTAGTTCAGCTCAGTGATCATGTTAAAAATCATTGTAATATATCAAGCTGGTAATGTGTATCCTCCTTAGTTTCAGCGAGCAGGGTTGTATCATCTGCATAACACAGATTGTTGATAGATCTTCCACCAATCCTAACGCCACACTTCTCCTCATAGAGCCCAGCCTCTCGGATAATCTGCTCTGCATACAGGTTGAAAAGGTATGGAGATAGGACACATTCCTGGCATACACCCTTCCCAATTTTGAACCATGCAGTGTTGCTCTGCTCTGTTTTGACGACTGCCTCTTGGTCCAAGTATAGATTTCGCATTAGCACGATTAAATGTTCTGGGATTCCCATTCTTCTCAGAGTCAGCCACAGTTTGTTATGATCCACACAGTCAAATGCCTTTGCGATGGGTAAGGGACCTCTCTAACGTACTCAAGAGCAACGGTGTCTCTCTGGAGACTAAGGTGCACCTGGTACAGGCCATGGTCTTTGCAATCACTTGTTATGCATCAGAGAGTTGGAAAATGACTAGGGAGGATAGAAGGAGAATTGACGCCTTTGAGCTGTGGTGCTGGAGAAGAGTATTGAATGTTCCATGGACTGCCAAGAAAACAAACAGATCCATCCTAGAGAGGGTTAAACCAGGCTACCCCTTGGAGGCAAGGATTCTGGGGCTTCGTCTGACATGCTTTGGCCATGCTGTGAGGAGAGACTGGTCCTTAGAGAGGTACATCATGCTTGGGAGGGTGGAGGGATGGCGCACGAGGGGAAGACCCTCTATGAGATGGATTGATTCAGTGACTGGGGTAATCGGGATGGGTGTGTCAGAGGCAATGTGATTGGCACAGGATAGAGCAGGGTTTAGGGCTGTTGTACAGAGGGTCGCTATGAGTCGCAAATGACTCGACAGCACATAACAAAAACAACAACAATGTGTATCCTTGGTAAGATATGAAAAGAATGGAATTTTAATTTTATCTCAGTAGTTTACCAGTCTATGCACGAGAAAACCATCAGACAAATCTCAATTAAGGTTTGTTTTGTGTTGGGTTTTTGGTGGTAGTTGTTGTTTGTAGAACATATTGGTTCAGTAATCTTTAGAACTGTAAAGATCATAAAAATAACACAGTCACAATCAGGAGACTAAGGAGACATGACAACTATATGTGATATGGTAGCCTGCATGGGATAGGGGAATACACAAGCACTGGGGGAAAATAAGGAAGCCTTAGTTACATTGAAGCTCTCTAGCATCTCTCCAGTTTTCTCTAAATCTAAAACTGTTAAAAAATATTATTTTGGTACAAAAGTTCTCAGAAATCAATGAAATTACATGACTAGGCTTCTACAGTTCAATAACTAAAATCTGCTATCCAAAGAAAAATGAGCAATCAAAAATAAAGTATATATAAATGCACTTCACAAATTAATCAAGAGAGACTGGATAACAGAAGTTACATTCAGGTTAAACAATGACAGCTAGCTGTTTATATGTATGCCATCAGAAATTACATATTGATTTAAAACAATTTGGGGTTTTTGTGTGTGTGACAACATAGCATTTGACAACTAATATGTACCTCCAAATGAGAATCAGATACAAAAACAAGGATGCCTCTCAACTCACTCTTACAGTGTTTTTGTTGGGGTGGTGACCAAGTCTTCCTCATCAAACTATCATGGAGAAGTCACACAGTTGCAAATAAGTATCCATGGCAAGCACCTTCTAGAGTTAACTATGAGAAAGAGAAGTTCTAAAAGACTTCACTTACTGGAACTACAAGGAGTGTGCCCCAATCTCTCACCCATTACACTAAAACCCCTTGAATGCCAATCCACAGAGTAATCTTGTTTAACTTAAAATAAAGGGTTTAACACTTCCTACCAGGGAATGCACTATAGTCAAACTGGGTTTAGCCACACAGCAAGCTAGGCTTTAGAAAGAAAATATGTGAAGAAAATACTCATTGTGTCCTGATGAACCAAAATATGCCTTTACCAAAAGTAGAGACTACTTTTTGACTATCAGAACAGCTCTTAAATTTATTAAATGCCTCTATTTCACACACACTCATAGGTAGGAAGAAAGAATTATTAAAAGAATGAAAATAAAATAATAATTGCATTTGGAAAAGAAACTCTTTCCATCAATCTCTCCCAGACTGGGCAACTGCATTGCAAATATATTTCCCGCCCCAATGGATTAAAACGGCAACATTCCTTTTTACTCTGTGTGGCTTTAATGCTACAAACCAGCCATTATGAGACGTGTTCCAGTCTCATTAGTGAGTTAAACATGTGAGCCCAGCAGTTTGGAAACATAAAGAGACAAATCATAATGAGACTTCACTCAGTGGGGAGGCTAAGATACAGCCGCCTTCTTTCAAAGATATCATAACAGACAGCTCTTTAATGAGGGGTGGAGTCTTCCTGTGAGGCTGTAAAGGACACCCAGAAGGAAAAAAAAAGTTTCAATAGAAATCAAAATACACCTACTTTAAAGATGTTTATTAATAAAAATAGTTTTAGTTAATGTTGAAAGGGATTATGCTTCCAATTTATAATTACTCGTATAATATTTTGCTAAGAATGGTAAGTAAAATTAATATTAAGTGGACAAGTGACCACTTTCTCTCATAGGTAAAAAATGCAAATCTGTATACACATTACTCTTGTCAATTTTTTAACTTGTTTTTAAAATGTCAAACTGATTGACAAAAATAACATCGGTTTCTTGATTGGAAAATTGAGGTAATTGGTGTTTATTTATAAAAATTCACATCAATACACTCAGGAACTAAGAGTAGATATATATAGTATTATTTTGTAGGTATGAAAATCTTTGGAAAATGAATGGACTGAGAAATTATGGTACATTCACACAATGGAATACTACACAGCACACAGCAGCAATGATTTTGTAAATTATTACCTAACATAGGAGGGACTGGAGAGCATTACGCTGAGTGGACTAAGTCCCACAAGGACAAATATTGTATAAAATCATTATTATAGGATGAGTATAGAAATGCTGGGGGCGGGGTGAGTAGAGGGATGAGGATGTGCAGGGAAAAGAAGGTTAGTCATGGTGTATAATTTGATGGGGGGTGAGGGAAATTGGAAGAATCTGTTCTGACAAATAGGGCATTTGAGTTCTGTAAATAAACTAATATAATAATATTTTTTAAAGGTATATCATAAAATGGGGGGAAATCACATCGGAATCTATTCACTTTTAACAGGTATGTGCCACTCTGGTTGCACATTGGTTAAGGTATCTGGCCACTAACTAAACGATTCATGGTTTGGAATTATCAATGGCTTCTTGGGAGATAGAGCATGAGGCATCTGTGGAGAGTTAATAACCTCGGATAGCCTATGGGAATTCTACCTGGCCCTAACTGGCCGTAATGAGTGACAATCAACTTGATGGTTGAAGAGTTAGAGATATGTGTGTCTTCAAGTCCTCTAAGTCTTCTGTGAAACAGAATGATATACGTGATTTGGATAATGTGAGAATTGCTCTATTTTATAAAAGAACTTTTGGGACCATAGCTGCACCCAATCAGACTTTGTTTCCAAGAACTTTATATGATGTATACCTATGGATCTTTATCTCAAGATCTAGTAATGATATTCAGAAACTCAGAGACAACATTGTAGCATTGACTTAAATGGCACTATATGAAAAACTTTTACAAAAGCACAAATTAACCACTGTAACATCAAATAAGCATTCTTGAATGTTCAATGTTTAGATAAAATTAATCATTTAAAGGGTAACCCTTGAATTTTAATTATCTGTAATAACATATGCCATGTTATGTATAAACAGAAATCACTCATACAGCTGTGGAGTGGCATTTGAGAACAAATAAAAATACTGAAAGGCCGTCAGTTCAGATTCTGTTCTGAAGGTGCCTCTAACAAGGTCTTCTTGCTAGAAGCAACTTGGCAATAGATGATCAATGATAGCTATCAACATAAACAGATCCAATCTTTGTGTAAGTGTAATATACCTAATTTCTTCCTCTATTTTAAATGTAAGGAGTGAATTTTGATCCCCAAGAACAATTATTTGTGATCATGTAAAAGCTATAACTAGACTAAGAAGATCTTCAAAGAGAGCAAGGGCATACATACTACCTGGCTTAAAATTGGGAGAGGTGTGGTCAGGGATGTATCCTTTCGGCATAGCCATTCAATCTGTACGCTGAACAAGTCATTCTAGAAGCAGAACTTTATAAAGAAGAACATGGCATCAGGATCAGAGGAAGACCCATCACAATCTTTATTACACCAAAGACACAACCCTGTTGAAAGTGAGGAGGTCTTAAAACACTTATTGCAGATGATCAAAGACTATAGCCTTCAGTATGGGTTAAATCTCATTATCAAGAAAATAAATATTCTCGTCATTTGGCCCAGAGGAATCACAATAGTTGGATAAAAGCTAGAAATTATTAATTAATTTTACTTTGATCCACAAACAACACCGTTGGAACCAGAAGTCAGGAGATCAAGAGATGTACTGCATTGGGGAAGACTGTTGTCAGGGACCTTTCTAAATTATTGAGAAGCATCATTGTCAGCTAAAAGACAAATGTGTACCTAGTCCAAGCCATGGTCTTGCTTTGTATCTGAAAGTTAAACAGTGAATATGGAATAAATGAATAAAGTTGCACTTAAGTTGTGGTGTTAGTTAAGAGTACTGAATACCTCGACTTCTAAAAAAAAACAAATATGTCTTGGAGTACCCTGGGTACTCCTTACAGGCAAGGATGATGGAACTTGACTCCACATATTTTGGCACATGTTTGGAAAAGCCAGTTTTTGGAAAATGATGCGGTGCTTGGAAAGGTTGAGAGGAAGGCTCTCATTAGGACGGACTGACACAGTATCAATGGGCTCAAGTGTATTAGAGAAGATGAGAATCGCACAGGCTAGGGTAGGGCTCAGATCCACTGTTCACAGGATCACAGTTGACCTGCCAGCTTCTGACAACTTTTAAAGTTACACAAATAGTAATACATAAAGACCTCAATAAGGATTGAGATGATCAGAATGTTCCTCAGTAACTCTATAAGGTTTTGAAATAGAAAAGCAGTGATTAATAGAAAACTATCTAATTGCAAGGAGCTCTGGTGGTAACTGGCTGTGCTGCAATCCCAAAGTGTCCTCCATCTGAGTGGAGAAAGTACACTAGGGACCTCCTTAAAGGGAAGGATGATGAGACTTCCTGTGGCATACTCTGTGAATCTTGTCAGAAGGGGCAGAACCCTGGAAGGACATCATTCTTGGTCAGGTGGAGGGTGCTCAAAAGAGAGAAAGGCTTTCAATGAGATGGAGCGATACAGTCACTACAACAATGGGGAGATTGTGAAGATTAGACAGGACAGGGCAAGGTTTTGATTTGTTATTCACAGGGTCGTGATGAGTCCATTACAACTCAAGGCAATGTCATGTATACAGAGTAGAACCATTCCACAGGGTTTTCAAGGTTAGATTTTTTTCTTCATTAGCACATCACAACAACAACAACTTGAATGAAATTTCATGACAACTCCAAAGTGGAATATTATGTTAAATTATTTTCAAAGTAATTACCAAGAAATCTGGAGGACAGCCAGCTGGCCAACTGATGGGAAAAGATCAATATTTATTCCCAATCCAAAGAAAGGTGACCCAACAGAGTGCTGAAATTATCGAATAATATCATTAATATCACATGCAAGCAAATTATCCAAAATTATCTGCTGAGAATCATCCAAAAACTATTAGAGCAAGATGTCAACAGAGAACTGCCAGATGTGCAGGCTGGGTTTACAAGAGGTCATGTTACTAGGGATATTATAGCTAACGTTAGATGCATCTTGGCAGAAAGCAGAGAATACCAGAAAAATGTCTATCTGTGCTTCATTGACTATGCAAAGGCTTTTGACTGTGTGGATCACAACAAGCTATGGCTGACTCAGAGAAGAATGGGAATCCCAGAACATTTGACTGTGCTAATGTGAAACCTATACTTGGACCAAGAGGCAGTTGTCTGAACAGAGCAAGGAGACACTACGTGGTTAAAAATCAAGAATGGGATCTGTCAGGAATGTATTTTGTCTCCATACCTTTTCAATCTGTATGCAGAACAGATCATCTTAGACGCTGGGCTATACAAGGAGGAATGTGGCATCAGGATTGGTGGAAGATTCATCAACAACCTGCGGTATGCAAATGACACAACCCTGCTCGCTGAGACTGAGGAGGACCTGAAGCGCTTGCTGCAGAAGGTCAAGGACTGTAGCCTTCAATAAGTCAAGACTCTTGGTAACAGCAGCCAGGAAATCAGGAGACAAATTGCATTGGGAAAATCAGCTGTGAGGGACCTCTCAAGAGTACTGAAGGGCAACGATGCCAGGCTGGAGACTAAGGAGCACCTGATCTGGGCTGTAGTCTTCGCAATTATGTGCTATGCATCAGAGAGTTGGATACTGACTAGGGATGATAGAAGGAGAATTGATGCCTTTGACCTGTGGTGCTGGAGAAGATTGTTGAATATACCATGGACTGCTAGCAGAACAAACAGGTTTGTTCTGGAGAGGGCAAAGCCAGAATGCTCCTTGGAGTCAAGGATTCTGAAGCTTCATCTGACATACTTTGGGCATGTTGCAAAGAAGGACTGGTCCTTGGAGAGAGACATGTTTGGGCAAGTGGAGGGAGGGCGCAGGAGAGGAAGACCTTTGATGAAATGGATCAATTCTGTGATTGGAGTGGTGGGAATGAGTGTGTCAGAGATGGCGAGGTTGGCACAGATAGAACGGCGTTTAGAGCTCTTGTACATAGGGTTGCTTTGAGTCGTAAGCCACTCAATGGCACAAAACAACAACAACAAATTATTTATGCAACATATATTTCTTAAGAACCACTGAAACTCTCCCCATTAATCTTTCTTTTTGATGGAAAGCTTCACAAATTTGTGTGTCATTCCTGCACAGGGGCCACACTAATCTTCTCTGTACCCTTCCAATTTTAGTAAATGTGCTGCTGAGGCAAACACTAATCTTTCTTTTTAAAGCACGCACAGTCTTTGTAAAGGTGGGCGAGATTAGTATGTTAAGTATTCAGCTTCTGGCAGAAAGTTTCAAAATTCCAATCTATGCAGAGACTCCCTCCTAAAGTGGGTCTGTAATCGGCTTCTGAAAAGGTCCTGGCTCTGGAAGCCCTGTAGAGCAGGTCCATTCCTGACAGAAAGGATTGCCACGCACTGGCGTCAACTAAACAAGTAACAACCACAAGACTTGTAATTAGACATTTTAAAATTTCTGATTGTACTGAAATATGTTGTTCTTCATGATCAATTTAAAAAAAGAAATCCAAACACAAGTAAAATTTATTTCAAAATTCCCTCATATATCTTCAAAAGCTATCTATGTAAGTCTTCCAATTAACACTAATCACTGCCATGCCCTAATTATTTAAAATTAAATAAATTGCACTTACACATGCAAATATTTTGCAATTCACCCCACATCCACTTCTCTTTTCAAGTTAGCTCATAAGATTAGACAACTTGTTTTCATAGATTATTATCATTGGAAGAGGTCCAAAAAAGCATTCCTCTAATGGGAATTCTGTCTGCTTTAACAGTTGTGGTTTAGTGGAGGCCTCCTGACTGAACTGTCAATCATTTTTTTGATTGGCTCACAGCCCCTTAGAACCCTACAGAGAAACAAGCAAGAAGTATTTGCCAGGTGCATGAATGGCACTCAATGAATGAGGACTAAGAGAAGTGGGGAAGCCTTGGTTAAAATACCCAAATGGAACCTTTGGCTTACAGATCCCTGTTTAAATTGCCCCTGTTCAGATGCCCAAGGCTTCCCAGTTATATCAACAACATGTGTTGCTGGCATCTCCAATGCAGCCACGAACAGTAGCTGAACTCAGAAAAGCAGAGAACTCATGCTATGAGGGGGTCAAATGGTAATTAAAGAAAAAGCTGGAGGTGGGGAGGAGGGAATCACAGCCCATGTTATAAATTTTGATTACCAGAACATAATAAATTACAGGATATGTGAGAATCCTTATTTAGCCTCTTTAATCCAAATACTCCTTTTTAAATCATATCAGGAAATTCCATTCTTGAATAGGTTTTCATAATAACACCTAATCTAAACACATCAGATATTTTAAAACGAGGGTGATAGTTATGAAATCATCTATTCTTCTCCTATTCTGTAACAATCTCTCAAATCAACCAATGTATTTTGTTCACTGAACAATCCAAATAAATTCAGGTCATCAAAATAATATGGTGAAGTGAGTACAAATTAAGCTCCCTTATACTTTTCCTTGAGAGACCAGAAATTATGAGGGAAGGGAGAATTGTGCATAATTGCCTAATGAATTAAAACACCTGTTATTTCATACTTCCCCAATGAGGTTCTGGCATCTAGAAGAGAGAGCAGTACCTAGAAAACAACACACTATTCTGTTATTATACCTCACTATGGGATGTGGAGGAAATCACTTCGCAGCAGCAGTAACACTAATTACGAATGTTTATTAAACATTTTACAGAGTGTTTTTACATATGCTATCTTAAGTAATTCTCTAAAAAAAACTGTTTGCAAACCTCTTCAACTACTATTTTATGAAAGTACAGATAGAGAATTCTAAGACATCAGACGTACTGTTCAAAATCCCACAACCCACAGGTAAAAAATGAGGACACAAAGCTTAACGATATTGTAAAGCCAGGATTATATGAGCCTGTGCAGGCTGTGAGCATCACTGCGTTAATTCCAACGCAAGTGAGCCTCATATATATAGAATGATTCCACAGGGTTTCCAAAGCTGTGATCTTTTAGAAGCAGAGTGGTAGGTAGCCTCTGTATCAAAGCCTTTATCTCTGGGTATGTTTGAACCATGACTCATTCTGCTAGTAGTCAGGCAATGACCATTTATGCCACTTATTAATTTTAGGGAGCTCTGGAAGCCTAGTGGTGAGGAACTCCACTGCTAACCCAAAGGCATGTGGTTAGAGTTCACCAGCTGCTCCAAGGGAGAAGGATAGGCAGTCCCCTCCCCTGCGAGTATACTGCCTCAGAAAACATGCTGAGGGTGCGCTGTGAGTCAGATCCAACTGGACTGTACACAACAACAAAGTAACTTTATGATCTGGAAATAGCTTAAACCACACTCAAGCTATTTTCAGTTTTTCATTAGCTATTAGCTCCTTGGAGTCAGGGATTCTGAAGTTTCATCTGACATATTTTGGGCTTGTTGCAAGGAGGGACTGGTCCTTGAAGAGGAACATCATGTTTGGGAGAGTGAAAGGATGGCGCAGGAGAGGTAGACCCTCAATGAGATGGATCGATTCTGGGAGTAGAGTGGTAGGAATGAGTGTGTCTGAGACGGCTAGGTTGGCACAGGATAGAATGGCATTTAGGCCTCTTGTTACATAGGGTCGCTATGAGTCACAAGTGACTCGATGACACATAACAACAACAACAACAACAACAACAACAATTAGCTCCTTACATTACTTGTATCCTGTCTAACCTCAAGGTCATTTAGCATAAAAGACAATCAACTCTTACAAAAAATACCTTTCTCACTGTCATAGAGACGGAAGTCACTCACAGCCAACCCTCCACTGGATTTCCATGGGTATATAAATCACACAATAGAAGACGCATACTGACTAGAAACTGGTCAACTGACTAGAAACAATACCTAACTGTGCTCCTTCCAATAATAGGTGAACTAAGAGAAGACAGAAATAATTGAACAACAATATTAATATATTTGCAAGTAAAATGATACAGAATATAACTGAAAACAATTACAGCAGTGCTCTGACAAGTACAGAGAGCAATTTAAGCTAGATTCAGAAGTACACGTGCAAGAAGGGGTAGCACTGCTGATGTCAGATGGACATAAGCTGAAAGGTGAAATACTAGTAAATACTGATGTTTACTCGTGTTTTACGGACTTTGGAAAGATTGGGGAAGGGTGAGGGGGAAGCAAAATATAGAAGTCTCATATGACTCAGCTATTCCACTGCTGGGAATATATTCTAAGAAAAGCAGGACTGATACATGAGCAGTTTATAATGTATGGATTGGGCAGCATTATTCACAATAGCAAGAGTATGGAAAACAACCCAAATGCCCATCAACAAGGTAACAGATTGAGAAACTGTGGTACATTCACAAAGTGTAATACTATGAAGCACTCACAAGGAAAGATTTCCTAAAATACTATGTAACATAGGAGGCAGCAGGATGCTGAGTGAAAGATCTCATAAGAACAAATATTGCCTAAGATTATTATTATAAAAATAGGAGAATAACTTGTAAGAAGTGTATAAAGGTTCAGAAGTACAAAGGGAAAAGGAGAAAGGAGTAGGGGAAAGGGGAAGGCGGGAAATTACGAGGATAGCAGCATTCAGTGGACAGATGGGGGGAGTGGGGTGGTGAAGGAACAGGAAAGATTAAATGAGGACTTGAAAAGATGAAGTAATAATAGGCATAGGTTAATAATAATTAATTACATTAGACCCAACATATATGAATGATTATACGAAACACAAAGTAAATTACTGTGTGCAAATTAATTTTTTTTAAATCACTCTAATGTATGTAGCTAGAAATATGTAAAGAGGGGTCATTTCCTTAGACTTTCTGAACTTCAAGTGGCCAGATAACAATAGAGCTCTCCATTGTGTTAATTTACATGTTTCTTGTGTTTATTTCACAGAAATTGTTTTCCATTTCTGAGTCAATACTAGGATTCCTCCTAGCATAGTAGTTAAAGATTATGGCTGAAGATTGTTGGTTTAAATGTAAAAGCTACTCGGCTGGAGGAAGAGGTCTTGGTCTGCTTCCATACTGCCCTGGAAACCCCCTTCTCTGTTCTCTAGGGTCTCTAAGAGATGGAACTGCCTTGATGACAGTGAATTTACTGTCCTTTTCTTTTGTGTGTGTGTGGGGGGGTAGTGGTAAGGGCGGGGTGGTAAGTACAATACCACACAGAATATTTGACTCAATTATGGAACTTGAAGTTCACTGGGACAAATCACATAATACTGCTTGGTCCCTTCAGCTCAAAACAAAGAGCCTTAAAATACTCCATTTCCCAGGATCTTCAGGAAGTGAGTTGAGGTGTTAGGAAGATTTGTAAGTGATACAATACTAGAGAAATGGAACAGCATACTGATATGAAGGATTGGATATTCTTGAAACATTAGTGGCATTTCCTTCAAAAGGATGCTACTGGGAGGCTTTCCAAACTTTTATGTAAATACATACTTCCCAGTGACTAGAATATGAGATTCAAGGAAGAAGCTATTTTTAGTTTCCTTTTAAAATACCTGCATTAAAAATATGACTACTTCCTAGTCAACAGTTTTAGTACACACACACACACACAAAGAAAAAAAACACCAAAACAACTGATGAATATGAAAATAAAAGTGACTTTACAGTTTTATATCATCATATTAAAATTTGGCTTCTAGTATACGTATACGCACGTGTGTGTGTGTGTGTGTGTAAGTATATATAAAATAGGAATAGGCAAAGATATGATCGTATGATACATATTTTAAAACCAGCCAATTTTCAGAGATGGCATCTATCTTAAAATACACAAAAATAGGTCTAATTAATTGAGCACTATGTGTTAATTAATTCTGGCAGGCAGCATAGTGCAGTATGTATTGTGCTTCTAATAGAACAGTTAGTGGTTTGAATGCAACAATTGTTTCACAGGAGGACATATGGGCAGTCTACCCCAGAAGGATTTACAGCCTCAGAAATGCAGTAGAAAAGGTGGCTAGGAATCAACTTGAGGGCAGGGGCGCTGGTTTGGGGAACTAAGTGGCTACTTGGTTAATGCTAATCTGCTAAGTGAAAATGGAAATGTTCAAGTTTACCTACTTGTATCTCTGGAGAAAGGCCTAGGAATTCTCTGTGGAAAAATTAGTCAACAGCTCTAGTAGTTTAGTGGTTAAGGAGTTATGTGCCAACACAAAGGTAGGTGGTTTGAATCTACTAAGGGCTCAAATGGAGAAAGCTGTGAATTACAGTCTCTGAAAACCTGTTGGAGGCTCATCTATAAGCAGATCCTGAGTGCATGACAATAAGTTTAAAAACCCTCATTAGAATTCTATTCTAATGACCATGGTATCACCATGGTATCTACTTGACAGCAATTGATTTTATTACCTATATGCTATAAATCTTAGAGATTTGTGTATTAACTCAATCTTTTTAAAAAACCTTATATTTGAGAAGAGGAAACTAAGGTACAAAAGTGGTAAAAGTGGGAATGTAAAAGTAGGATCTTAACATTATTTCACTTTACAGCTCAGCTGCCTGATCAAAGAAGAAAACTACAAATCATTGCAAAAATACTGATACTATTCAAAAGAGTGTAATAAAAAAGCTACCTTCAAAGGGTAAATTAAACAAAACTTGTTAAAATGTGCATATAGAGCATTCAGAATTTCCATTTTTTAACCTGATGCATTAAAATGCCAGGGGGAAAAAGGTTCAATCACTTTGATCTTTGCAGATGCAGGTACCTTGATTTTCTCAATCCTCAATCAGTAATTCTAGTAGTTCTCAATTGCCCTAAGTGTCCCACATTTAGACAGAACAGAATTTAGACAGAACAGAATGGCCCATTTTCAAAGAGGTATGAAGTGAGCTAGAACACTAAAAAGATACTAGCCTTTTGCTACAGAATATCTGAACTACATCACAATCACCAATACTTTTATCAAGAAGAGTTTTAAAAATTTAATTACTCCCAATGTTAATAAATTAATTTCTGTTTGAATGGTAAATATGTAAGGAACACACCATTATCCATAAGCTCAAGGAAGAAGAAAAGATATTGAGCTGGTACAAGATTTACATCTCAATACTGTAACAGTGGTAACTCTCCATCTTGACCTTTCTACTACAAACACTAAATAAACATGTTCAACATATCTTTCTAAGTTATTTGAAGAAATTAAAATCAATGAAAGGGAAGGAAAGAAATATTTGAGTTCACTCATAGGCAAAGCTCAATTTCAATCAAAGATCTATTTTGACAGCTGCTAAGAACTTCTAGAGCTGGTTATTCTTGGAAAGCACCTTCTGTTTACTTGGGCTTCCTTTAAGATGGAATTGTTACAGAAATTTACTTTGCATGATTATTTTGAATGACTGTGATGCCTGGAGAACAGTCACAGTGCTAACTTGGGACTTGAATTTACTTTCAAAATTCTAGGATATATTAACAACAACAACAACAAAAAGTTTAACTCTGCATGGAAAAAATATTAAGTGCTAGATAAAATAGCAAAGGAGAGGAGAGGGAGAGGGAAAAATATACATATATAATGCTATCCTCTTATCAAAATAGCACATTAGAAGTCAATTAAAAAATATGTCATTTTGTGATTTTTTTTTGTAGTTGCTAAATTTTTTAAATCTTTTCCAGTCTGAATAAGATACATTCACTTTTGTTACAAAAAAACAAAACAAAACAAAACTCTAGTGTAAAGAGATCCTATTACACTTTAGCAAGATGGATATATAAAATTATTTTAAAATGCTATCAAATCCCACTTTGGTCTATATTAAGTCACTCTATGTACCACTGAATGAAATAGTGCCCAGCCCTTTTCCATCCTCACAATCCCAGCGATATTTGAACCAACTGCTGCAGCTACTGGGTTAATCTATTTGAGGGTCTTTTTTTTGTAAATGACCCTTCCACTACATATGATGTCCTTCTCCAGGGACTAGTCCTTCCAGATAATCTGCACATCCTCAATTTTAACTGTACTTCTTTTAAGATAGTGCCTTCTTATTTTGACCGTTTGTCTTATTTTTAATACTTTTCACCAACACCATA
>NW_006399771.1:9459698-9471705 GCF_000299155.1 Elephantulus edwardii
TCCGCAGCAAGTGCATGAGGTCTTCAGTGTTAAAATGTAGTCTGTCTTTGGTTGACAATTTAGGGATATATTTGTTCCTTAAGGAGATCATCTGTTTCTGTAAAGATTTACAGCCTTGAAAGGCCTAGGGGATAGTTCTACTCTGTCCTACAAGGTTCCCATGAGTTGGAATCTATCCAATTACAGTAGAGTGTTTTTGAGGGATATAATCAGTTTGCTGTTTTCCCCCCATTTCACTATTTTGAGTATTAATGAACTTTAATTTTAGAGTGCATGAAACTCTTATACTATTCAATGACTGTGACAACTACAGATATATTGTACTAAACTTATTTCCTGGGAAATAAGTTTCTAATCATTTATATGCATCAATGTATTGACTAAGTTGAGGTCCTTGAGCAGTAGAAAAGGTAACGTGTCTAATAGTTAAAAGGTGACAGGTTAGGCTTACTGAGAGGTGCCCCAGAAGGCCCTCCTGATGATTTGCTTCCAAACTTTCCAAGCTGATTATGAAAATAAAGATAACTTCGGAGCACTAACAATAGAAGGGAGCTTTTAAGATTTATTTTTTAAAACAAATTGATTCATCTGGAAAGAGGAGCACATATATACAACTAATTTTAGTTTATAATAAACAATGATAAAAAAATTAAATTCTAAATAAGCATTTAAAATTTAGTAATTATCTTTACAAAACTTGTAATTACTGTTAGGTGCCACTAGAGTCATTGTACCAAAAGGAACTAGCGGACACACACAGAAGAATTTCATGGAACAATGTGTAAGCAAGTGGCTGTGGTGATGAAGGAAAAAAAATCAAGTTGCTCTGAAAGAATTGTCAAAAAACAAGGCCCCAGGAATTGATGGCATACTGATAGACATATTTGAACAAACAGACGCCCCCTGGATGTGCTCACCAAGTTGTGCCAAGAAATCTTGAGGACAGCCACTTGGCCTACTGACTGGAAGAGATCTATATTTGTTCCCCTTCCAAAGAAAGGTGATCTGACAGAGTGAGGAAATAATCGAACTGTATTATTGATATCACGTGCAAGTAAGATTCTGCTGAAGATTGTCTAAAAATTACTGGAACAGCATATCAACAGAGAACTGCATGAAGTGCAGGCTAGGTTTAGAAGAGGCCGTGGTACTAGGGATATTATAGTTAATGTTAGATGGATCTTGGCTGAAAGCTGGGAGTACAAGAGGAATTATTTAATTGACTATGCAAAAGCATTTGACTGTATGGATAACAACAAACTGTGGCTGACTCTGAGAAGTATGGTAATCCCAGAACACTTGATTGTGCTTATGTGAAATGTATACTTGGACTGGGAAGCAGTCCTTAGAACGAGCAAGGAAACACTGCATGGTTCAAATTTGGGAAGTGTACATCAGGGATGTGTCCTATCTCAATATCTTTTCAATCTATATGCAAAACAGATTATCCAGGAGGCTGGACTCTATGAGAAGAAATGTGGCACCAGGATTGGAGGTAGACTCATCAACAATCTGTGTTATGAAGATAACACAACCCTGCTTATAGAAACAGAAAAGGACTGTAGTGTCAAGGACTATAGCCTTCAATATGGATTGAAGCTCAACATCAAGAAAACAAAGATTCTTACCATTTGGCCAACTGGCAGCATCATGATAGAGGTGAAGAGACTGAGACTGTTCACAGCTTTAGTTTGCTTCGATCCACAATCAACACTCTTGGTACCAGCAGCCAAAAAATTAAAAGATGAATTGCTGGGAAAGCCTGCTGTCAGAGACCTCTCAAAAGTAATGAAGAGCAACGATCGTCAGTTTAGAGACTAAGGTGCACTTGATACAGGCCATAGTGTTTGCAATTACTTGCTATGCATCAGAAGGCCAGGCAATGACTAGGGATGACAGAAGGAGAATTTATGCCTTAGAGGTGTGGTGCTGGAGAAGAATACTGAAAATACCACTGACTGCTAGAAGAACAGACAGGTTCATCCTAGAGAGGGCGAGACCAGGCTGCTCCTTGGAGGTAAGGATTCAGAAGCTTCATCTGACATACTTTGGACATGTTACAAGGAGGGACCAGCCCTTGGAGAAAGATGACATGCTTGGGAGGATGGAGTAACAGCACAAGAGAGGAAGACCCTAGATGACATGGATTGATTCAGTGACTGGGATAATGGAGAAAGGTATCAGAGACAATAAGATTGACACAGGATAGAGCAGGGTTTATGGTTGTTGTACAAAGTGTTGCTATGAGTCACAGGTGATTAAATAATACATAACAAGAACAACTATCTGAGAGTTGAAGTAATGAGAGTAATCGAAGAACAATTGATGCCTTTGAGTTGTGGTGTTACAGAAGAATGTCTCATGGGCATTTTTACCAGAACAAAGAACATGCTCTGACAAAAGAACAAACAAATATGTCTAGGAGATGGTGCAACCAGGGAGCTCCTTGGAGGCAAGAATAGTAATAATTTGTCTCACATTCACATACTTTGGACATGTTGTTAGTAGAGGTCAGTCCTTGGGGCAAGAAACCCTATGCTTGGATAGACTGAGGGCCAGTGATAGAAAGGAAAACACTCATCAAGATGGATCAACACAGTAACTGTAACAATGGGTTTGAGTACATCAGAGATGATGAGCATGGCACAGGATCGGGTAAGATCTGTTGTTGATCGGGTCACTAGGAGCCATAGAAAACTCACTAACACTTCCGAACAATATCATATAACAGAGGATGCAGGCATGATTTGTTCTGCTAATATTAGTAGAAAAGTTATAAGGACTGTGAAGTAAGCAGTACCCCAAATGGTTTGATCTACTCTATAACTCCATGAATCCCAGCATGTACAGTCCCTCCATTATTCAGTTTCCTCCCTCTTCTATGCCTCTTGGGTTCAGTGCTTCACTGGAAGGTCCCACAGAGACTCAGATCCCCCAGGGGAATGACTCACATGACTGTATGAATGCAGGATAGTGCTTCGGAGACTGGTGAAAGCTAGTAGTGAGTTCTCATGGGCTTATATAAATCTCTAGTAGGGTGGGGCTGGTATTCCACCCTAATCCTATCTGCTAAATACAATAAATACTTCAGTTCAGTAATAAACAGTTAATCACTGGTCAGGAAAAGTATTTTAAAAAATAAACCTCTGACAACATAGACGAGACAGCTCTGTAGTATTTTCTAGGTATGTTTCTGGGAACTGATTATCAGGTATCTTAGGCTGGCTTGTGTACAGAGGAAAGCAAAGAAAGCTTGTATTTGTGTATTTAGCAATATAGAGAAATTTCTCTCAAGAAATGGTTACTGTACTTCTTGTTGTTGTCAATTCAAGTACAACTCACAGCAACCATACGAAGAGCAGATTTGAATCTCATCCTATTCTGTCATCTTCATACTTCCTGACACCCTAGAGCCCACTATGGCAGGCATCATGTCAATTTATCTTCTTAATGATCTTCCTCTCCTTAACCAACCCTCCAACCTTTCAAGCATCATGCCATCGCCAAGGACTAGTCCCTGCAAGCAACATGCTCGAAGTATGTGAAGCCTCCAAAGAACACTCTGGCTGAACCCTCTCTGAGACATACCTGTTTGTTCTTTGGCAGTCGACGGGATGTTCAGTGCTCTTTCCCAACACCACAGCTCAAAGACATCAATCCTTCTTCTGTCAACCCTATACACTGTACAGCTCTAAGATGTTTAGCAAGTGACTGGAAAGACCATGGCCTGAATCAGATACACTTTAGTCCTCAAACTGGCATCATTACTCTTCAATAATTTGGAGAGGTCCGTAACTGCAGACTTTCCCAGTGCAATGAATCTCTTGATTACCTGATTGCTAGTACCAAGGGTGTGGATCCAAGTAAGATGAAGTTGTCAGTCTCAGTCTCTTCTCTATCCATCATGATGTTGCCTAACGGTTCAGTGGTAAGAATCTTTGTTTTCTTGACATTGAGATGCAATCCATATTGAAGGTTGCATTCCTTGATCTTATGCAACAATTGCGTCAAGTCCTCCTCACTTTCAGAAGCAAGGCTGTATCATCAGCAGGTTATTGATGAGTCTCCCCCTGGTATTGATGACACATTCCTCTTCATAGAGAAATACCTCTATTCATGTGTCTTTACAGGTAGGCACATACTAAATGCATGGGTCTGAAGTTAGGACAGAGACTTTGACTAACTCCATAGTTGCAGTAGCTAAGAAACACAAGATCTAGCAGTAAAATTGTAGACTGCTGGTTTTAGAGGCTGATCTATGTAAGCTCACCCAGCAATAGGGCTAGCCACTAGATAACATCAATAAAGTCAGCAGGATGTAAAGCAAGCAAAAAACAAATGATCTCTGCCAGACACTCATTATCTATGATGAATGCCACACCACAAAGGAAATTCCTTTTCAACTGATTTGCTTCTCACAGCAAAACTCTTTTATTCCTTCCAACTACTTGACTGCTCTTACCAGAGATCACTGGGAAAGTGATTACATTGCACCAGATCCCATCAATGGAATGACTACATCACAACTGCTAAGCCAATTAAGTTGATACACTCCCACAGAGAACAGTCAAGTATTTAATCACTGTGCCAGCAGACTGCCTCTTCTTTCTTTATGGAACTTGAAATGTGCAGCAATAAATACAACTTTCCAACAAGTTTACTTAAAAGATAAAAGAAATCATTATCTTACTTTTAAAAAATCCCCACCTGATTAGGAATAATGTTATTTTTTAAAAAAATAAGTTGTCCTTACAAATAGGATGCTAAAATTTTGTTCTTGATGCATCATCAGGCATAACCACTTTAATACTCCCTGGGGAGGTTAAGTGGCTTGTCCACAATCACACAACTAGTTAGTCACAGAAACTGAGGCCTCATGATTACAACTGCAGGGCAGAGTCATTATGCAGTATGACCATACTTTTCACAGCTTGCTCCCTTCATCTCTGAAATCACAACTTCTTTCAAATCTCTAACAATTTTTAGAGGCTGCCATTTAATTTTTTCAGAAAAAAGGCAACCAGCTGGACAGAAAGGTGTAGTTTCAAGCAACCTTTATATAAGCCTGGTGTAAATCAGTAAACGTCTCACTGGCATATTAAGTTTTTATAGAACCATTCTCCCATAATTAACTTTATATTATTGTTCCTTTAAAACTTTTCAGGATGTGAATTTTCCTTGAGGGAACTAATCTAAAGAGTATTTTAGGAAGACCATTTTATTTTTTTTTAGGAGGACCATTTATTTAAAGCAATAAAGAAATGCTTTAAATTCAGCCCCCTCCTTAAATATGTTTAACATGTTTAAATACACATTTCCTTGTTTCAAAGGGGAAGCAAAGATAAACTGGATGGGGATTTTTCCTCACATATTTTATAAACATCTTCAAGATGATAAAACTTTGTCAAAACAGTCTTTTTTTATTTTTTAGTTTGTTATTTTAAGAAAAGTTTACAGAAAAGTTGGATATTCATTCATTCATTGCTGCACATTTTCCTCCAAAACTTTTTTAAAAAATCCAATTCATATTTTAAATACAACCTAATTACTTCTGTATGTATAAGATGTATGAAATAACATTTCTCAGAAGATACAAGGGGAAAAAAATAAGAAGTACACAATCGATATTACACCATAATCAAGAATCAAGAGCTACATTGTACCAAGCAACACATCCAGAAAGCAATCAAATACTAAGACAAAATTATAGAAAAGTGAATTTATGTGTTGTTATGTGTCATCAAGTCGCCTGTGATTCATAATGTCCCTATGAACAACAGCTCTGGATTGTGCCCTATTCTGAGTCATTCTCACTGTCTCCGACACACCTGCCTCCATTTTCTCAATTACTATGTTAATCCATTTCATCCAGGGTCTTCCTGTCTTGTACTGTCCTCCACCCTTCCAAGCATGATGGTCCTTCTCCAATGACTGCTCCCTCCTGGCCACTTGTCCAAAGCACGCTAGATGAAGCTCCAAAATCCTTGCCTCTCAGGAGAAGTTTGATTTCACCCTCTCCAAGACAGGCCTGTTTGTTCTGTTGGTAGTCCATGGTATGTTCAACACTCCTTTCTAGCACCACAATTCAAAGGCATTAATTCCTTATCTATCATTCTTAGCATGTATTAGTGGCTCATAACTATTTTGAGTGGGGTAAAAAATCAGTATCATAGCATCTTAACCTCTACATAACACTAAAGAGGACACCATGATTATCCAAACTTCATTAGCAACTTGTTGTAGTGAAAAAATAGACGAGCATATTTAAAAGGCAAGTGAAATCCTTTAGGGGTTTCAGTAAGACATTAACCAGTCTTTATGACCCATGTGATTAGAAGTAAAAAAACTTCTCCTTATCTTTAATATCACATTACAGAAAGTTTTAAAAGCCAAGACTTAGCGTCTCAGTTTACCTAACATCAAAATATGATCTCATTAAACAAATCCATTCTGAAACTAGATTGTGATAATACTGTACAACTGTGTGAATGCACTAAAAATAAATCAATGAATTGTACTCATTTTAATGGGGTCATTTTATGAAATTCAAAGGATATGTCAATAAAGTTTTTGTCAAAAACAGATTTATTTTTTTAAAATCTCACCTGAACTGATCAGAGACTGGTTACTGTTGTTATTTATTCTAATATTACTGTAAAACATATTTTCCTTAAGAAATTTTAATATATTTTTCATTATATGGCATTGTCTGGTTCAGAATGCTACATAATTTAGGATTTATGTACCTATTATCTTTTTTAAAAAACAAGGTATCCCTTTTTCCCCCAAGATGAAGTTCTTTTTATTTTAAACCATAAAAACAATGCAAAAAGTCCATTAATTGCAATAGTGATATTGTGTTGCTAGCTACCTTTAGCTGACCATGATTCATAGCAATTCTGAATCTTAACTATAGCTGACTCTAAAGATTTGAGCATTTTATCATTGACTGTATATGTAATACAAGTACTGTGTTTGCTTTTCCTGCCCATGCGAAAACCAGACCATTGACCTTGCGAGGGCTAGACAGCATTGATCAGGATGTTCTAAGAAGCAAGGATGGTGAAACTTTCACATATTTTTGGGCATATTATCATGAGACATTAGTCCTTGGAAAAAAGACATCATAATGTAAAAAGGTAAGGGTCAGTGAGAGAAAGGAGGACCCTCAAGAGCCCAACAGTGATCCTCACAATGAGCTCAGGTAAGGCAGAGACTGTGAGGACGGTGCAGGACCGTGCTGGGTTCCAAGCTACAGCTCCAGGGTCTCTACAAGTCCTGACAAACTCCACAGCAAGGAGTCAGAAAACCCTGGGCATCACCACATTGCTAGATTTTCCAAGCCCTTGTCTATTTTAATAAAATAAGGTGGGGGGCATGTTCTCTTGTTGTTTTTTAACTTTTTTTTAAACTTTGTATTTTTGTTTAGGTGAAAGTTCCCAAATAAAACTTAATTTTCCAGTCAATAATCAATACATATTTATTTGTGACATCAAATGCAATCTCCACTGTCACATCATTTTCCCCATTTCCTCTTGATGGGTTCCTCATTTCCAGTTGTTGTTCTTTATTTTAGGAAGTCCTGCTGGCTCAGTAGTAGGGAATTTCTCTGCCTGTGCAATGGTTCGAATCCACCAGCTGCTCTGAGTAAAAAAGATAGGCAATTCCTGTTCCTCCTTCTCCACTGGAGGGTCAGCTAGCTGTGGGTCAGTTCTGATTTAATGGTACACACCAACTCCTTAATTATAAAGCAAATTTTGTAGTATAAACTATTTTTATATACATTCTTTGTCTGGGGTATGCAAATAAGCTAATATGATTATTTAGCATGAGGAAGAAATAGGAAATTCAGAGGTAAGCCAAATGCTTCAATGTGAGCTGACTTCAGGTCATTCTGCATGCTCCAGAAATATGCATTTCAGGAGGCAGGAAGTATAAAGGAAGCTTGAGAAGCAAATCTACTCAGGTTCAACATCAAAGCATACCTAAACAAAGCCTTTCCTTTAAGTCTGTTAAGTGTAGTAAAAGCCAACCTGGAAATGATATGCCCCTAAAGACTAGGTGATGATCAAACTCAGAATACCAAGATCGCAATACCATTCCTTCCCAGGGCCAGGAGAATGCAAAAGGGGAAAAGAGACTAGCCAGGGGAGCCAGTCCTGTGTCTCAGGTAGGTTTCTAAATCAACAAGATCTTATTTAAGCTACACACATACTCACTCATGAGTATTACTCATATATAAATAATCAAGAAATCAAAGGAGCAACAGCAATTTGCACTGGAAGTTACAAATGGATTCAGAATAAGAACCAGTTTTGAAGCCAAGTTTCACCACTTGTTGATCTATTTGAGGGAATTCATTCATTTTCTTTAAGCTCCAGAATGCTCATTTTAAAACCAGAGTAAAATAATAACCCCAGAGGGTTGTTTTGATGATTCAATAAGAAAAAGAAATGCAAATTAAAAAAAGTAGGAGTCTATTTTCTTCCTCACCTTATCCATGCATTTGTAACAGCCACTAGTATCTAGAAGATGCTCAGTACATATTTATGGAAAATATGAGATCATCTAGCAAACTTCTTAGCACATGGCAGGCACTGGCTGTGTGAGCAGGCTTGAAAGAGGACATTCACTATGATGAATCAAATGAAGTGCACATCTATGAAACGGCTTGAAAGAAACATGAAACCCTGGATAGGTCAAGCTATTCAGATATCATGACTTTCTTGTTTGGGGAGTTATGGAATAATTTAAGGGCTGGTTTATTAATCCAAAAGATGATAATTCAAATCCACCTGTCTATTAGAAAGGTAGGTGGATTTACAGCCTCAGAAACCAGGGAAGAGTGGAACTCCCATTCAGTGTTGGGAGAATATAAAAATGGTGCAACTACTATGGAAACATTACACACTTCCTTCAAAAGCTGGAAATAGAACTATCATTTGAAGCCATGATCTCACTGTTAGGTGCGGTCAAGTTGAGTATGACCCATAAGGCACCTAGGAACAAGATATCTGAACCCTGCTCCATCCTGTGCCATCCTCACACTTCCTGACACACACTAGCTCCCATCGCTGCAGTCACCATGTCAATCTACCTAACTGAGGGTCTTCCACTCCTTCACCAACCCTCTACCTTTCTGAATGTCGTATCTCACTCCAAAGAAAAGCCCCTCCTTTCACTATGACCAGAATATGTGAGGTAAAGCTTTATCATCTTTGTCTCTACAGAGAAGTCCGGCAGTACTTTCTCCTAAAGATATTTGTTTGTTCTTTTGTCAGTCCACAGGATGCTCATCATTCTCCAATATCACCAGCCCGTATCCACCTGACATCAGCAAAAATATATCCCTCAAGTTACAGCCTCTTTTAAATCCAGCTTGAATTTCTTGCAATTCCTTATCTATATACTGTTCTAGCCATTTTTAATGATCTTCAACAGTATTTTGCTTGCATGTGATATTAATGATAGTGTCCGATAGTTTCCACATCCTGTTGGATCATCTTTCTTGGGAATGGGAACAAATATGGGCTCTTTATCCAATCTGTTGACCAGACAGCTGTCATCCAAAGTTCCTGGCACAGACTGGTGAGCCCACCGAGAGCTGTTCGTGTGACTGAAATAAGTCAATTGGTATTCCATTGATTACTGGGACCTTATTTTTTTTGCCAATGACATCAATGCAGCTTCAACTTCCTCCTTCATAACCATTGACTCTTGCTTATATGGTACTTCCTGAAATTTTTCAGAATTACTCAGTTCTTTTTTGTACACTGACTCTGTATAGTCCCTCCATCTTCTTTTGATACTTCCTAGTTAATTCAATATATTGTAATCTCACTACTAAGTATATCTCAAAGAAACACATACTTACATAATCATACCCATGTTTATAGTGTTTTAATTTGGCAGAAAGTTTGGAAAATGCCAATACCTATCAAAATATAAATGACTAAAAATCTGTGGTACATACATCTTTTAAAAAATTATCAAGACTTTGTGAAATACTGTACAACATGGATAAATCTAAGATAGATATACTGAGGGATAGAAGTCAGTCACACAAGGTCAATTATGGTTGGTGTTGGTGATTGCCATTGAGTCCAGCATGACTCATAGTGACCCTATGAACAAAAGACCTGAAGCTTTTCTATAACTATTGTTGTTTCTCAAAGTTCATAGGGTTTCCAGAGGCATGTTCTTTAGGAAGTGTATGCCACTCCTGCTACCAACCAATTATGAGGTAAGACCATTAATATAAAATGCTAATGAAAAGTTTACACACAGAGACAGAATGAATCAAACAGAAATAAAAAGTAAAGGAGGAATGATTAACAGTAAATTCTTAAAAAAAACCCAAATTTTTATAAAATCTATTAAAAGAAAAAAAGACATAGAAAAAAAAGAAACCAGATAAAGATTTCCCATGAGGGGGGAATGAAATCAATGGTAGTGGGTTTGGTTTGGGGGGATCTTTTCTGTCAAATTCCCTGGGTGCTGCTAACTGGTAGTAGAGTAGGCTGCTAATAGAGGGGTTCAGGAATACTACAAGCTACCTTGCAAGAAAGGCCTAGTAATCTGAAAATACAGTCACCAAATACAGTACTGGTGGTTTTACAGACACACAGGGGTCTGCAGAGGTTGAAATCAATGTAGCATCAACCTATATTGGTAGTTTAGTCATTCTCCCAGACTCTGCCTGCTCAGGCTAAATTAATTAGTCCAAGCCAGCACTTGTGCTCCTCCAACACTTAATATAGACTTCCATCAGCACTTACTGCAGAGTCACACTGTCTAATATACACGTCTGGTGCTTTCCAAAGAGTCTGATAATATATTGTTGTGGTTTTTTTTTCTTTCCTTTCTAGAGCCTAAAAAATTACCTATTGCATATGAAGAGTACGACTATTTATATCGAAAGCAATTATAGAGGAACAGTATTTCTTCTAAAGCCAGTTGACATGAAAAAAGGGTTGTTTGCTTTTTTTTCATTATAGCATTTGCATCATCTCTTTTTGTTCATATTACTGGAAAACATTAATTAGAACTATAAGACCATGAGTCAGAAATCTGGGAGAGCTCCATTTCCACTTTGTCCCTGGGCAGATCACCTCTCGTCCACAGCCTCAGTTTCTTTATCTGTAAAGGGAGTTAGCTACACACACACTCATACAGTAGAACAAAATTGTGTGTAAATGTCGCTCCACAAGGTACTCGCACACAGTGAGCCTCAGTAAATGGTAGTTGTTATCATCATTCTCATGAGCTCTGAGTATATGGAAATAAAGGCTAATGGATGCAAATGGGCTCTTTCTCTTCCTTCTTAAATCATAGGGACACTGCTGCAGCCACAGAGAAGATTATACTGTTGAGTGTAAAAGAATCAAAGGCTAGAAATTACCCTGTCTAAGGACCAGAAACTTTAGACTGTTGCTTTGACAACCTAAATTCAGCCTTTTTTCGTTCTCAGTCAGCTTGGTTTTCAATTGGGGCCTCCACATTTTATCTATCATTATAGTTTTACTTCTGAAATAGATTTCTTTTTTTGAGTCATCTTGCCTTTTTACAAGTATAGCTGTCACTAATTTAAATGGTCTTCCCAACATGGAGAAACTAAAGTCATACTGTCTAAGAGGGGGAGAAAAGACAAATCCTAGCTCATTCTTGGAGTTATTATTTATTAATAACATGGTAAATTAACACGCTCAACTGGTAGTTCAACTCTTGATGTCTAAAACTCTCCTGGCTTGTGGGTTTATGTTCTCTTGCTCTGGAGAGGTGAAAGAGGACAGAAAGAAGAGGTACATTAGTATTTATAAACCTCCACTTAGACAAGACTCGGCTCATAACTTTCCACTTAGACAAGCCTTGGCTCATAATCTAGAGTCCTGTATTGAGAGGTAGCACATTTCAAACCCACTGGGAGTAATGGAAACTAACCAAATTAGAAAAGAAAACCCATGGTGATTGTATTCTCCTTGTAGTAAGCTTTAGGCGGTTAATAAAA
>NW_006399771.1:9474914-9525071 GCF_000299155.1 Elephantulus edwardii
AAGCTAGAGATTTAGGCCGGCACAAATCTCTACTGAGGGAAAATTCAGGGAAAGGGTGCAGGATTGGGGATTAGGAGGACCTGGTAACAAAATAAAATTAATTATATAATTTCAAAAGGAAGTCTGGAATTTAGACCTCAAGAGAAGCTGGGGTGAAAAAAAAATGGGCAAAGTTTTGATAAAAGACACACTTAATTCGGGTCCCCTACTTTTATCACTAGCTTCTAGAGGAAGACCTTCAATAAGATAGATCGTCCCAGTGACTTTAACAATGGGCTTGACCATAACGGATAAGGCAAGGTTTCTTTCTGTTGTCGTAGATTGAGTAGGAATCTCAGTTGTCTTGACGGCACCTAACAACAATAACAGTGTTCCCTCTCATGCCTCTTCTGTAGGGGCTTGTACTGCCAGCCAAAAGGACATGCCTCTCTGGCAACGGAATCCTCTAGCCACCAGCACGGGTCATCTCCTAACAGCGTGCAAATCTCAGTTCAGAATCAGGAGTCCACTTTGAGTCAGTTAACTCCTCAACTGAAAATTTCCATATAAAAACTACTTTAAAATTGAATCAAGAGAGGTCATGAGAACTGTAATTCAAGTATTAGACCTTGAGGGATACATCGGCTGGATCAACCTCAACTAATCTGGTGCTTCATTTCTGCAAAAACAAATAATATGTAAGCAGACACAATGATTCTTATTTGATGATGATGATGATGATGATGATGATGATTCTTAATTACAAGATAGACTGACACTGTTACTACAGCAATAAGTTCACGTGTATCAGAGACGGTGAGGAAGGTACAGGATCAGACAGCATTCATATCTGTTGTTCATAGTGTCCACAAAACCTCATAATAAAAATATTTTTAATTACTAATAGTCATCCAAGTTTTACATACTCAAAGGAAATGAATGATAAACTTGAAAGCCTTTTTAAAGTAAATACATTAAGTCAACTAAATCACATCTTTAAATGAAGGTGTGCAATGTATAACATTCCCTTGAGAAAAGTCCCATTGAATATACATCAAGACATGGGCCTGGGACACCCAGGCATCTGAATTTCAGGATTCCAGATCTGCTTCTTAAGTAGAAGCCTCATTTCTGCCTGTCTGTGTGACTCAGAAATTATCCTGTTATTATTGAGGGCCTGGAACCCAAACTTCTAACTCCAGTCCCTTCCTTGGCTCCCACAACTCAGTAAATCTCAAACTTATTGCTGTCAAGACATAGCTGGTCTATAAATCACAGTGGAGGAGACAGTCCAATCTTTCTTTTACCCAGGGAGCTCATTATGTATTCAAACTATTACAGAGGTGCCACCTTTGGGTTAATAGCACAGCTCTTATAAACGACAGCACCAGAGATCCCTCATTGGATCTAGTTACTGCATTCTGCCCAGTGGGACCCCATTATGTGCATATGGACAGATATTTGATCCTAGGGATCCCTGGGCTGCTGAGTCTCTCATTTCATGCTGTCTCCTCCCCATGAAGTTTCTCATCTGCAAGCTGGCTCTTTGATTTTGCAGAGAAGAAAGCAACAATGCGGCAGGACCTTACCAAGTACTCATTTGATAGGAAAGCATCAAGAGTTGGCCAGGATGGCTACCTAAGCAAGCATCTACCTAGCTCATCTAGACTAATGCAACCAGAAACCCTACACCATGCCTTGGACACAGATGTATGTACAACATCTAAATCACATTATACCCTATTTTTTCAGAATGTATTAGGGTTATCAAGCCATGGATTAAAAACTAAAAAAGATTAACAGAAGATTTCAAAGGGAAGCTTGAAAAGGTAAAGTATAATAATGAAGCATGTAAAAATCTAGAATTAAAAAAGAAAGAACTCACTTAGCATTTCTCAAGCTTAAGAGCAAATTCAAGCCTCTAGGTACAGTACTGAAGGATGCTACAGGCAAAATAATAAATGATTCAGGAATCATCAAAAAAAGATGGAAGGGTCATTGTGTCCAAAGAACTAGTCTACAGTGAATCAATCTGTATGCTGAGCAAAGAATTTGAGAAACTGGACTATATGAAGAAGAAAGTGGAATCAGGATTGTGGGAAGACCCAAAAACCACCTGCATTGTACAGTTGCTACATCTTTGCTTACAGAAAGTGAATAATACATGAAGTACTTACTGAAGAAGAGCAAACTACAGTTTTTAATACCGAATACATTTCAACATTAAGAAAACAAAAATCCTCACCACCAGATCAATAGACAGCATCATGAAGATGGAGAAAAAAATTGAAGTTGTCAAGAATTTCATTGTACTTGGGTACATAATCAACATCCATGGTAACCAGCAGTTAGGAAATCAGAATTTGTGTTGCACTGGGAAAAACTACCATGAAAGACTTCTCGAAAGTGCTAAAGTGTCATGATGTCCATTTAAAGACTAAGTTGGACCTTATCCAAGTCATGGTATTTTTTTCCTTTGTATGCATCTAAAAGTTTAACAATGACTAAGGATCAGAGAAGAAGTGATGTATTTGAGTTGTGGTGCTGGAGAAGACTACTGAAGATACCATGGACTGCCAAAACCAAACAAATCTGCTTTGAAGTGTAGCCAGAGTGCTCCTTGGAAGCAAAGGATAGTGAAACTCTATCTCACATACTACGGGCATGTTGTAAGGAGGAGCTAGCCAGTCCTTGTTGTTGTTGTTATGTGCCATCGAGTCGCTTGCGACTCATAGCGACCCTATGTACAAGAGCTCTAAACGCCGTTCTATCCTTTGCCAACCTAGCCATCCCAAATGCACTTATTCCCACCACTCTAGTCACAGAATCGATCCATCTCATTGAAGGTCTTCCTCTCCTTCGCCGCCCCTCCACTCTGCCAGACATGATGTTCCTCTCCAAGGACCAGTCCCTCCTTGTAATATGCCCAAAGTATGTCAGACGAAGCTTCAGAATCCTTGACTCCAAGGAGCATTCCGGCTTCACCCTCTCCAGGACAAACCTGTTTGTTCTCCTAGCAGTCTATGGTATATTCAACACTCTTCTCCAGCACCACAGCTCAAAGGCATCAATTCTCTTTCTCTCATCCCTATTCACTGTCCAACTCTCTGATGCATAGCATGTAATTGCTAAGACTATAGCCCAGATCAGGCGCTCCTTAGTCTCCAGCCTGATATCATTGCTCTTCATCTTGCTGGGAAAGGTAAGAGAGGAAGACCCTCAACAAGAAGGACTGAAATGGTCATTGTAACAATGAGCTCCGGATGGTGCAGGATGGGGCAATTTTTAGATCTACTGTTCATAGGGTTGCTATGAGTCTTTGTCAACTTAATGCTATCAAACAACCAAAAGAAGAAGCCATATATACTTATATCTTCTTAAATTAAAAACTACCCTATCTCTACATTAGTCTCAGTCAAAGTTGTCCAAAATTGCTATAGTAAGCAAAATGCTGTGGATAAATCCACCAGCCAATCCAATGGATAATCATGGGTAGTCAGTCTCCTCCCATAAACAGTCACAGCCTTGGAAACACTGTAATGGGTTGATGTGAGTTATCAGAGTCTCTAAGACTGTGAATGAGTGTGAAAAATATTTGATCTGACAACTAAGGTATTTATAATGTTTTGTGAAATTACTAACACACAAGAATGAAGTATTACATAGAAGACAAAATTTCTACTTTTAATCTCTCTAAGGTATAAAGAAATATGCTAAGCCATTGAACAACAAAAAACAACAAAAAAACTCAAGCCATAATGTTTTCTTGAAAAGGTTTGTTATGATAGATATCCCTGGATTCACTGCAACAATATTGCCTGCCAGGTTTAGGAAGACTAGGAGGAGGAAAGAGATTAGCATTCACCTTTAGGTGATAATACTGGTTTTTCAAAAGAATGAGACTTGAAAGCTGCAAGCTATTGCAGCTACAAAACTAATCTTTCTTTCTATAAGCTGGCTAAAAGGAAATAGATAGGAAACAGGGGAGAAGGGGCCTGAAGAAAGGAAAAGCAGTCTCCCCTCCAATTTGTCATATAAGCAACAGCACCCTCCTGAGCCCAAAGGAGAAAAAAATCAGGCTAGGAAAAGATGTTAGCAAGACTCAGGAAAATGAAAGAAGAAAGGTCAGATTATGAACATGTTGGAAACACAGTTAAATACTAATGAGAACAATTACACCTATTGTATTGAGCATGAAAAAAGTTTCTATCTTAATATTTAAATGACAATCATGTAAAATAAATATTATATTCATTTTTAATATATTATGAGATATAAGTTCCAAGCAGTAATCTAACCATGGTCACACATAAAAGTGATCAGAATTTCAACTTAAATCTAAATCACAAGCTCTAAACCCATGCCCTTCCTACAGAAGCCTTACTGACTCTGCAAGAAAACATTAGTCAACCATTGAATAACAACTAATTTTACATAGCTAAACATCTACTTTTTTATCAAGTACATTCTGATATCTTAAAGGGGGGGGGGAAGCCCTACAAACAGTGGAAGAAATGTTGCCTAAAGTTTCAAGTTAAAACTAAACTCCAACACATTACATTGGAACCAACTCCAGCAAGTTTTCAGAGGCAGTAAATTGCAACAGGAAAAGACTGCATATCATTCTCCCTCAGAGTAGCTGGTGGCTTAAAAGAGACCTCTTTTGTTATCTATCTATCTATCTATCTATCTATCTATCTATCTATCTATCTATCTCTCATCTATTATCTACTAGGTCACAAAAGATCCCTCAAGTTAAGAAAAATAAAAATTCCCTTTAGTTTTCAATCTGTATGCAGAACAATCATAGAGGAAGCAGGGCTTAAGGAAGAGGAGTATGGCATCAAAATTGGAGGAAGACTCATTAACAACCTATGATATGCAGATGACACTACCTTGCTAACTGAAACTGAAGAAGACCTGAAGCACTTGCTGCAAAAAGGTCAAGGATTGTAGTCTTCAGTATGGAATGAAGCTCAACATCAAGAAGACAAAGCTTCTCACCACTGGGCCAATTGGCAGCACCATGACAGATGGAGAAGAGATAAAGTTGTGAGCAATTACTGCTTGTTCGGATCCACAATCAACACTCTTAACACCAGCAGTCAGGAAATCAAAAGATGAATTGCAGTGGGATAATCTGCTGTCATGGAGCTCTCCAGAGTGCTGAAGAGCAACGATGTCAGTCTAGACACAAAGGTGCGCCTAATCCAAGCCATGATCTTCTCAATTACTTATTATATTTCAGAAAGTTGGGAAATGACTAAGTATGACAGAAGAACAGATGCTTTTGAGTTGTGGTGCTGGAGAAGAGTCCTGAACATACCATGGACTGCCATGAAAACAAATCAGTCTCTCTTGGAGAGGGTGAAACCAAGTCTCTCCTTGGAGGCTAGGATTCTGAAGCTCTGCCTCACTTACTTGGGGCATGTGTCTAGGAAGAGACTGGTCCTTGGAGAAGGACATCATGCTCAGGAGGGTGGACTGACAGCACAGAAAAGGGAGACCCTGATGAGATGGATTGATACAGTAACTAGTAACTAGGGTGATGGGGCTGGTGTGTTAGAATTAGTGAAATGGGCTCAGGAGAAGGAAGGATTCAGAGCCGCTGTACATAGGGTTGCAGGCAACTCAACAGCGCATAACAAGAATAACATTCTATGACAGGTTTGGAAGCAGGTGTGGCATCTACTTCCTAAATAACATTCTTCTGGAAACTCTATGAACTTTGATAAATGTCAATAGTTGTAAAGGAGATTCAGGCCTATTGTTCACAGGTCACTATGAGTCATGCTACACTCAAAGGCAATCAACAAGCTGAGTTTGTCATTGTATAAAATATTATAACTTGCCACTCAAAACATTCATTTATAATCTTGATATAAACTGACAAGATTGTAAGTAAGTGGATCCAAGCATTCTATTTTAATTCAACATGTAACATGGGTACACAATTTCACACTGAAAAACTATAAGGATAAGGATGTATTGTCTCTATTAATGTTCTTGTTAGGGGCCATGAAGCAAGACTGAACTCTTGGCAAAACGGCATAGAACAAAATTAAGTATCTCCAACAAACACTGTCATAATCATTGCTATAACAGCACAAAAAAGCACCCATAGTATGAATTCACGGCCTGAGGGTTTACATCTTTTGCTATTCCTCCACCAAGAATGATTTTCTTCTCAAGGGACCGATATCTCTTCATAACATGTTCAAAGGATACAAGGTAAGGTCTCATCTTCTTCCATCCTGAGGAAATTTTGACTGTACTTTCTGCAAAAGAGATTTTGCATTCTTCTACTGGTCTACAACACATTCAATCTCCATCACTAACACTATATTTCAAAGGCAGCATTCTTTTTTGGGGACATCTTGCCTACTGTCCAGCTTTTGTATACATGTGAGACGACTGAAAATACCATGGTTTGGGACAAGTGAGACAACTGGAAATACCATGGTTTTGGGTCAAGTGCACGTCAGTGGTCAAAGTGTCTTCCAATCTAAGTGACTCATCATCTGGTACTTTATCAGCCAGTGTTCTATAGCTATTCATAAGGTTTTCATTGATCATTCTTTAAAAAAAGAAAAGTAGCTAGCCAGTTCTTTCTTCTAGCATGCTTCACTGAAACCAGTCCGGTACAGAAAGTACTTGATACACAGATGTAACTTCTAGCATCTAAACAAGCCATCACGGTGGGACAAACTTACAGACGAGGGGCAAGTTGTCAAAAAAATTCTATTAATGCTCTCAAGCGCCTGGGGTGGTATTGCTAAGAGGCATACAACTTAAAAATTAAAATATTAAGGGATGCTTTGTCTTCCCACCCTTCCCAGTTTTTAAAAACCCAAAACTTACTTATTTTTAAACATCAACAATTGATTATGAACATAATCATAGGCTGCATATTAAATATAATTGGTTATGTTTACATTTAGTAATTTCTTCTTGGAAATTCTGGATTCAGTTTCCATTTTCTACATCCTGAAAAACTAACTCCGTCATTTATTTCTTTTTCAGCTGTCCTCCACTTTTCAATCCTGTTGTCCTTTCTGGGTTGTTTTGTTTTGTTTTTTTTTTAGGTTTAATCACACGCACAATGACAAGCACATACCAAAACATATGCATGGCAGATTCCCTGATGAGATCAAAGGGAGTATTATGATCTTTGCATTTATTTGATTCCCTGAAATGAAATGAATAAACATGTGGAAAAAAGAAAGTGGAACTTTTTTTTGGGAACGGAAACACTGACTTCACTAATCAAGGCCATAATTACTCAAGAAACATATATTAAATTCTGAATTCATGCTATTTCACTTGATGCAAGAGTTCTCATCAAAGCAACAGAGCATACAGGAGCCATCTGGGTGCTGCGGAGTTACAGACAGACCAGGGGAACAAGGGCGCAGTGACCTTCCTACCCCTGAATCAGAACAGCCTGTACTGTAGACAGTGCTCTACTTCCCTTTGATTTCTTAGTATCCTTACTAAAGAATTGTGTGATCAATAGGCATTTAAAACTAATACCAAACAATCCTACCATAGTGTCACGTTTTGTAACTTTATTTAACCATATATCAATTTTATATCTAAACTTTATTTCCTCCCTTTCCTTTTCAGGAATCCGTATCTGACCTGGAAACAGCATGTTAGGAAAGGTGGAGGGTTAAAGAAAGAGGAGGGCACACAAGGAGATGGACTGACACGGCAACATAAGCATGGGCTCAAGCATGTCAGGGATTCTGAGAATGAGGTGGCTCTGTCGTTCACAGGATAACTGTGAGCTCTATTTCACTCAAGAGCACCTAACACAAACGGCATGTCTGACTCACAAAGGCTGGTTTTCAACAGCTGAAGTTCCATTTGCGAAATCTACATTGAAATAGCATTTTCCTCGATTCCAGTCATTTAAGACAGAAACCGGACTTCGAAGCAATGACAATGAGATTTCATATTTGTGCAAACCACATAATTTTTTTCTTAAACTGACAGTGCAGAGTTGAATATGAGTAACTTGATCACCATGCGATCCCCATCAGTCAATTTGGTTCCTCTGAGGCAGCATGTTATCGGAAATTGAGCCCAGTGATGTAATATGCATCCCAGACATGGTGTTATATGAACAGCACAGATGACTTCAACAAGGCTTATTATTTATTCATCACAAGGTTCAATTTGCGTGTCATTTTCACTGACGAGGCAGTGAGTTAACTGGTTGAAATTCAGTGCTGATTGAGTATTTTATCTGTAACATTAAAAGGACCTTTTAATATTTTTTTTCAGTCTTCCTGTTTGAAGCAGTACAAAACAAAGAAGGATTTTGTACTTAAGGCTGTTCAAAGTAACAGCTGAACATTGTTCAGCAATGTTAGAAGAATGAGTGAAGAGAGGGTTCTTTAGGATTTGCTGCTTTTCTCATTGTTATTATATGCCGTCAAGCCACTTGCAACTCATAACAACCGTATATACAACAGCTCTGAATCCTGCTTTATCTTGAGCCAACTTCACTGTCTCTGGCAGACCTATTCCCATTACTCCAGTCACTGAGACAATACATTTGATCCAGGGCCGTCTTCTCTTGTGCTGTCCCTATACCCTTCCAAGTATGATGGCTCTCTCCAAAGACTGGTCCCTCCTTGCTACATGTCCAAAATACGTCAGACAAAGTTTCAAAATCCTTGCCTCCAAGGAATAGCCTGGTTTCACACTCTCCAGGTTGAACCTGTCTGTTCTCCTAGCAGTCCATGGTACATTCAGTACTCTTCTTCAGCATTATAACACAAAGGCATCAATTCTTCTATCTTCTGTCTAGCTCTCTGATGCCTAACAAGTAATTGCAAAGATGACGGCCTGTATTAGGGGCACCTTAGTCTCTAGACTAATACTGTTGCTCTTCAGTACTATGGAGAGATTCCTGACAGCATATTTTCCCAAAGCAATTAATCTTTGATTTCCTGGCTGCTGGTGCCAAGAGTGCCAACCATGGAGTCAAGCAAGCTAAAAGCTGTTAACAATTTAAATCATATAATACGCCATATATCATTGAGTAAAACATAAAATGACTTTGTTATTTTTGCTATTCTTGGGTACCGTCGAGTCAGAATCAACCCATAGCTGATCCTCCAAAAAGCTTTTCCGAGGCAGTAATCGCATGGGGAGAGACTGCTCATCTTCCTTCCACGGGGAAACCCATGTATGTCAACCACATGCCTTTGGGCTGGTAGCACAAATCCTTACCCCTAAAATACCACGGCTCCCCAAAACAACACTAGTCTTCAGAAAAGAAGTACTATTTAAAAAAAAAAAGGGAAAGAATGAGTTATATGAATGAGATCTAAATCCACACTCTAAATCTAAACCTTACATTTAGGAAAAGAAAGGCAGATGTTCTTCCCTGGCTGCCAGATAATGCTGGCTTACACAGTTGCAAGCTTCTCTCGCGGACCAATACAAAGACAAGCACATTTAGAAACCAGGCATTGTCTCCCAGCAATGCTGGCGCCACGGCATACCTTCAAACTCCCACACATCACTATATATACACACTCGCATCCCAGTCTACCTTTCAGATGCATTTCCATCTCTAAATGCCATGCACTCTGTGTACCTGTCATGACAATTGCTCAGTGATTCCTGCTTACTTTCTGGAAGTTTCCCTCTGTGCCATGTTCATACACTTCACTCTTCCTCACTGCTCTACTTCTAAATGCCTACCTCCCATGTTATCTATGGAGACCTATTCAAATTACTCTGGACCCATAAGATTTATCCTAGTTCTCTTTCTTTCCTCTACACTCTTCTAGCACCCACCTCCTCCACGCATTCCCATGCAGTGCCTCCCCTGCAGCTTCCACTACTTGGCAGCTTGAACTTCAGTTCCTTTTTTGTGTGGACCATTCCCAATTTCATACTACACTATAGTCACTAAAGTCCTTGAGGAGTGCACCTTATCAAGTCATCTTTAAATCTGAACCTCAAATACAGTTTTCCACAAAGATAACATTTTTAAGGAGCTTATTTGTAAAGGATTCATTTTTTAAACTAAGTATTAATATATGGGATTCCAACAAAGTATTATGAATCCTCTTAACTATAATCAGAATGCTTCATGAGAGGATTCTATAATGACTTTGGAAGGACAATTTTTTGTTGAATTAGTTATTGCATGACTATATTTGAAGGACTTTTGAAATGGTTTACAAAAGTAGTACATTTTAAAACAAGACATTCACAAAGTGCAGAGCTACTCCAAATTTAAACTACTCAACTTGGACTTATGAGAAAGCTAGAATATCCAATCATCTTAAACCAGTTGAACAAAGCTAGAGGCCCACGGAAATAAAATTTCTTATTAATCTTTGACTTTCTGAATTTTAAAATATTTACGAACTTCAACTTTATTTGTGCTATTATCTGGTGAGTAGTACTGGCAGCTGTTCAAAGTTTTATAGTACTACAGGTCATGAATATTAAATGATACAACAAGTTTACTGGGAGGAAATCCAAATTCATTTGTTAGTGCATGACAAATCCTCAACCCTGCAATTTTAGTAAGCCTTGGACATGCTGTGATCAGGATCAGAAAGATTTGCTGTATCTCTGAAATCTGGGAATCTCAGAAACCAAGTATAAGGCAGACAAAGAGAAATAAAATCATCCAAAATTAGGTACCCTACTTGGAGGAGAATGGCACAGACGCTGATTGAAGAAAATCAGAAACAGCAAACATATCGTATTTCATACAGGGAAACAGATATGAGGGTCACAACTTGAGCAAAACCATGACCTAGTCTATAAGGAAAGAGGACAGAGCCATAAATGACAGCAGACTCTGCCAATGCTATGCCCAGCAGCTAATCAAATCAAAAGGCGCATGTGGATTCAATGTGAAAACACCTTCAGGCTACGTATCTGCCTCTTCAAGCTCTTCTACACACACGGAGTCACACAAAATTGTAAGAGGTGCAAAAGCGCCATATTCAAGATCTACCATTCAAACCAGGAAGGGCCAAAACCCCTCTAACTAGAATACTCTTACCCTCAGAAACCATCCAAATAAAGCCTTTCTAGGGTTTGGGAGGTGAAGTTGGTTGTTTTGACCTTATTAAGTCTTAATATAAAAATTAAGTTTACAGAGGTACCAAAGAAAAGAGAAGCTTCATTCACTATGAGCAATCTCAACCATTCACATCCTGCTTAGCTTTATTTTTAAAAAAATAAATAAATAAAAATTCCTAAGATGAAATGACTAGTTTTTCAAAGGCAGCAGTGCTTCTCATGTTCCCTCCTACTGACATAGTCTTTTTATCTTTCTTATCTGAAACGGAACCAGAAAATTTAATTTTAAGGGAGGAAAAAAGCAGTCTAGACAATACACTTCTTGGAAGTTGCTACAGCACAACAAATGTAGTCATTCTGGAGGAATTCTTAAATGGTCAAGTGAAAAGGCTTCCTTTTTTCTAAATGATCTTCAGCTATTCCCATAAAACTTGTGAATGCCAGAATTCCAGAAGACTGTCTTCTTTTCCATGGGTTCTTGCAAGTGTTCTGCCTTTGACAGGGGACAAAGTCAAAGAAAAAATATTTCTATCACTGTTTGAGTGCAAAACATTTTTAGTTTTCCTCCTCTGATAGGTTTCTAACTTACAAAGGTTCCAGCTTTCTCAGGTTTTACTACAGTATAATTACTACTTTAACTTTCAAGTTTTCTTCTTTTCCCCACCTGTTATTGAAAAAGTGATTATTAGGCTAATAAAGGGGGAAAAGAAAAAAAAAAAAAGATGTTTCCACATTAAACCAGTTAACAGATGTTAAATAAACACAGAAAATGGTCACAAGGCAAGCAATGACTGATACTGGGTAAGTAAGAAAAATGTTGCTTTTCCTGATTTTATTACCTATGTACCTCCCAGGGTCATGGGAGGCTTGTAAAAGGTTTTGTGGGCAGATAAAGTCTAGTATTTATTTGCATGGCTAGTTGAAGAGCATTTCAAGGGGAGCAGTATTTCCCCTCCTTATTGTCTGACCACATAAAATGAAGTAAATGAATATAATCTATAGAATTATAACAAGATCGTTTGGTGAGAGATTAGAAAATGTCTTCCCTAACATTTTCCTGACTTGTATAAACTCATTTTGCAGATCTCATTCAGGAATGAAATGTTCACTGAATAAAGGGAGGAAGAGTGAAAATGTCACTTTACTATCACAGAAACACGAAAGGTAACATTAGACAGGTGTGAAATTCAGTAATTTATTAAAAACTACTAGCTGCCAAATACTGCTCTTGATACCAATTACAATGTAGTGAAACACACCGAAATAAACCAAGGCTAAGAATGAAGAATCTAAAAAAACCGACTTTTTTTAACATCTACTTCTGAACACTTTTTTCCTGACTGATCTTACTATTGACAAATAGTCTGTCAGTTTTTCAAACCTATTATTTCTTTTTTTTAAAAAAAACATAATATTCCTTAAGTTCTTATTAATTGATCTCAACAAGCATTTATTAAATTAAGTTAAATTTGTTGATATTTTTAGTACACTTAGAACCTGGAAAAGTGTTCATTTAAAAACACTGTTTAGTAAAAATTCCATAAAATACTTACTATATGTGAGATAATCATTAGTTCATACACATTTTATCAAAGAAATAAGCATTTCATGCCTTTTTTGTTCACAGAATCAAAGTTTCCTCCACAGGCAGAACCTGGAAATATTGCCAAGTTCATTTCCAGACATCACAATGAAGTAAATATTGAATGAAGAACACCACAGGGATATTTTGGTTTCCTAGTGTATAGAGTTCTGTTGTACATAGGGTGACCCAACAGAGTGTGGAAACTACAGAACGGTATCATTGATTTCACATACAAGCAAGATTCTACTGAAGATTATCCAAAAATGACTGGAACAGCACATCAGCAGAGAACTGCCAGAAGTCCAGGCTGGGTTGAGCAGGGGTCGTGGTACTAGGGATATTGTAGCTAATGTCAGATGGATCTTAGCTGAAAGCAGGGAATACCAGAAGAATGTCTATCTGCGTTTCATTGATTATGCAAAGGCGTTTGACTGTGTGGATCATAACAAACTGTGGCGGACTCTAAGAAGAAAGGGAATCCCAGAACATTTAATCGTGCTAAAGCGAAACCTATATTTGGACCAAGAGGCAGTAGTCAGAACAGAGCAGGTTAACACTGCATGGTTCAAAATTGGGAAGGGTGTATGCCAGGGATGTGTCCTATCTCCATACCTTTTCTACCCGTATGCAGAGCAGATTATCCAAGAGGCTGGGCTCTATGAGCAGAAGAATGGCATCAGGATTGGTGGAAGATCTATTAACAATCTGCATTATGCAGATGACACAACCCTGCTTGCTGAAGCTGAGGAAGACCTCATGCACTTGCTGCAGAGGGTCAAGGACTACAGCCTTCAGTATGGACTGAGGCTCACTGTCAAGAAGACAAAGATTATCACCAGTGGACCATTGGCAGCATCAGGATGGATGGCAAAGAGATTGAGGTTGTTCACAGCTTCAGTTTGCTCGGCTCCATGGTCAACACTCTTGGCACAAGCAGCCAGGAAATCAAAAAATGTATTACAATGGGAAAATCTGCAGTTAGGGACCTCTCTAAAGTACTCAAGAGCAAGGTGTGTCTCCATAGTCTAAGGTGTGTCTGATACAAAGGCCATGGTCTTTGCAATCACTTTTTATGCATCAGAGAGTTGGACAATGACTAGGGAGGATAGGAGAATTGGTGCCTTTGAGCTGTGGTACTGGAGAAGAGTATTGAATGTACCATGGACTGCCAAGAAAACAAACAGATCCATCCTGGAGAGGGTTAAACTGGGCTACTCCTTGGAGGCAAGGACTCTGAGGCTTCGTCTGACATACTTTAGACATGTTGTAAGGAGGGACAGGTCCTTGGAGAGGGACATCATGCTTGGGAGGGTGGAGGGACTGTGCAGGAGGGGAAGACCCTCTATGAGGTGGATTGAGTCAGTGACTGGGGTAATCAGGATAGGAGTGTCAGAGACAGTGCGATTGTTACAGGACAGAGCAGGGTTTATGGCTGTTGTACACAGGGTCGCTATGAGTCGCAAACAACTCAACAGCACATAACAATAACAGTATATAGAGAGAGTTCTGGTGGCTAGGTGGATAAGGAGTTCTCTATCAATCCAAAGGCATACACAGTTCAAATAAAGTAGCTGCTCCTTAGGATAAAGACTGGCAAATTCCTCTCATGCAGTTCACAGCCTCTGCAAACCTGCCAGAAAGTGAGATATGAGTTGATTCCAACTCAAAAGCAAAGAGTTGAGTATGTGTGTGTATATATAGTATGTATGTTATATTTACACCAAAGTGTAGTATAATCTACAGAAAGGATTTAAAAGCATTCAGCGCAGTGAAGCCAAGACTCGAATGGCCATGTTTAAGAAAAGTTTGAGAATTAACTCAACAGCCACACCCGATCAGGACCGTGAAAAAATTAAACAGTTTCCTGCTCAAGAAGAAAAGAGACAGAAAAAGGAACGAATGGCTCAACATCAAAAACATGAAAATCAAATGCGGGATCTTCAGTTGCAGTGTGAAGCCAACGTCCGCGAGCTGCATCAGTTGCAGAATGAAAAATGTCATCTGTTGGTTGAGCATGAGACTCAGAAACTAAAAGAATTAGATGAAGAACACAGCCAAGAATTAAAGGAGTGGAGAGAGAAATTGAGACCTAGGAAAAAGACATTGGAAGAAGAGTTTGCCAGGAAACTGCTTTACCTGATAAAAAAAAAAAAAAGAAAACTTTCAAAATATTTTGAGAATTAGCAAAAGTTTCCAGAGAAGCATGAAGTGAGCACATACTAGCAGAAAAACGGAGTTGATACACTTATTCTATGTTAGGCTGCCATAAGCACTCAACCTGTAAAAAGCCCAATATCTAAATCTATAGAAGTATAATTTATGTTACTGCACTTCACGTTCCTGTATCTCACAGATACATGCTGGAAAACATCAGAGAAAACCTGGAAGACCCCCACAAGATGGAATGACAGAGTGACAGCAACAACGGGCGCAAGCATATTACAAACCCAGAGGATGACGCTGGACAGACCAAGGCTCAGATCTGTTGTTCAAAGCCTTGCTATGAGTCGTCAACTGAAGGGTACCTACCAGCAACAGCATAGGTCATTTGGACCTGCACACATTTGCCTGAGTTTATGACAGGAACCAAACACGTTCATATTCATCGCCAAGGAATGAAAACTGATCATATGGACCCTCCCTTGGATTTCCGAGGCTGTAAATCCCACAGGAAGAGACTGTTCATCTTTCTATTGCAAGAGTCCCTGACAGAGTCAAACCACCAGAGAAGCATTACTGTGGGGTTAGTAGAATTAACTCTTTAAGACCACACCACTTTAGTACTAGACCTCCCATCGGTAGCGTGGAATTCTAGCCAAATGCAATCATGTCAAGAATTCTATCTGACTCAACAGAATATACTTATTTTGTTTTTAATAACAGGAGATGTAACAGAAAAATGCAGATTTCCATGTTCTTAGGGGATAAGAATCTGAATGTATTCTGCATTTTCTCTCTACAAGAATGAGGAGGAGAGGAATAGCCGTGTACCCCATCTCTCTGTTAAGAGCCTGTCCTCCCTAGTTCACCATTGTTGTGGTGTTGTTGTTATGTGCCGTCAAGTCACTTGCGACTCATAGCAACTCTATGTACAACAGCCCCAAACTCTGCTCTATCCCTTGCCAATCTTATTATCTCTGACATACCTATCCCCATTACCCCAGTGACGGAATGAATCCATCTTATAAAGGGTCTTACTCTCCTGTGCTATCCCTCCACCCTCCCAAGCATGACATCCCTCTCCAAGGACTAATCTCAGCTTGAAACATGTCCAAAGAATGTTAGAGGGAGCTTCTGAATCCTTGCCTCCAAGGAGTAGCCTGACTTCACCCTCTCCAGGATGAACTTGTTTGTTCTAGCAGTCCAGGGTATATTCAACATTATTCTCCAGCACCACAGCTCAAAGGCATCAACTCTCCTATAATCCCTAGTCATTGTCTACCTCTCTGATGCATAGCAACTAACTGCAAATAGTCCCCATTATCTGGCCCTGGGAGAGATTCATATTTGGAGACCAGAATATGATTTTGATAAGAACTGCAGAACTGAAACCACTAATGTGAAGAAAGAAGCAGAGGGTGACTGCTTTGGTAAAAACATTATTGGTAAAATTGTAAAAGTAGAGCCCAATACCGCTCTGGTCCTAATAATTTCCAGCTTTAAGAAGATCGTCATTTTTAGGTTTTGAGCATTTGGCTGCTTCTCTAATTTGCATAATAGAGTTAAACATTTGTGCCCTGGAATTTTCTGTTTATATACAAGTTATATTTTAATAGGGCAGGAAAGTTTATTTCATCTGGCAAACCATGATAGCTACGATGCAGAGTTAATTGGTAAGATATTTAAGATGATTATTCTTTTAAGGTTAAAAAGAACTTTCCAAAGTCTTTTAATCCACTTCCTTCAGAAAGAATCTCTTTTAACTCACCCCAGGCATAGAAATCTATATATTTTAAAGACAAAATATGGAATTTTCTATAACTTCCATATGCAATCTATGCCAGTGTTTACAAGCCTCACGTCATGAAATTTTAAATTAAAGTTTGCTTAAATCTGCATGCTTCAGCTTTAGTCAATCTTTTCTCCCCATTGAATGAGTTTTCAACTCAAGATGATCACACATGTTTCAAAGTAGTACTGCACTTTACAGGGTTTTCAAGGCTGCAATCGTTTAGAACAAGATTACCAGGCCTTTCCTCCAAGTTGCCTCTAGATTTCAAATTGCCAACCTTTTGGTGAGTAGTGCAGCATCAAATTCATTTCTTCCACTTAGGCTCTTCTTATTGAATACTGTTGTTGTGGACTACTGTCAAGTCTGAGCCAACCCACAGCTGACCCTCTGGTGAGTTTTCAGAGGCAGTTAATTCCAAGGGGAGAAGACTGCCCAGACTTCTCATGCAGAGCTGCTGGTAAATTTGAACTGTACTGCCTTCACCCCTGCAACATAGTTTCTTACCATAAGACCACCAGAGCTCCCTGAATACTAGTAATTCCTTATTCCATTATTTCATGCTACTATATGTTTAAAGACTAGTGGAAGTTTCTGCTAGCCTTCTCTTTTTTAAGGTAACAAATTAACAATAGCTACTGATACATCTTTCCCCTCAACTAATCTGCATCAGAGGCCTTTCACACATTGGACACCACAGTGTACACTCAATAACCCACAGTTTTATATAATTCTTCAAATAAATGTCTCTCTTTTTCTCTCTTTGCTGTTAAGTCAGGATGTATTGATAGGTGACCCTCGAGTGGGTTTTCAGGGGCTGTAAATTTCTGATGATTGTCCATCTTTCTCCCTCAGATCAGCATGTGCATTTGAACTGTCTGCTTTCTAGTTCCCAGTGAAACACTTTAGCCATTAGTTAACTTCTTATTGTTCTGTGCTGTAAAAGTCAGAAATGACACATAGCTGATCCTCTACTGAGTTTTCAGATGCTATAAATTGCACAGGAGACAAAGACATCCCACAGAACAGCTAGAGAATTCAAACCACATGCCTTTGGACTGGCAGCACAGTTCCTTACCATTAGGTCACCAGAGCGCCTTAGTAGGTCACTGTAGTTGTTACGTGCTTTTGATCTGAACTGAATCATACCAGTCCCTTCAGCTGATTTTAGAGGCAGTAAATCACAAAGGAGGAGACACGTTCATGATTCTCCTATAGAGTAGGTGGTGGATTTGAACCTTGTATCATCAGGGATGCAATGCAGCTTCCTACCACTGTTGTTATTGTTGTTGCTAAGTGTCGTCAAGTCGTAGATGACTCATAGTGACCCTATGAATGAAAGACCTGAACACTTATGTAACTTCCTTCATTTCTCCAAGTTCATAGGGTTTCCGGAGGCAAGCTATTTTGGAAGTGGATGCCACTCCTGCTTCCTAGTTTTAACCGGAGAACTGAAACACTGTCCACTCCTACCACTAGGCCACCAAAATTAAAATGAGCTCTATCAAAATGAAAGAGTTATCATTTCATAATTATCTTAAAATATAGATGTAACTGAGTAATTTGTAACTACTTGGAATAAATGCATTAGTGTTAATATAGATTGTATCATATTCTCACATATGTTTCAGTAATAACACATATAACAGGCAGAGGAGATTAACATGTGAAAGAGTTGTGAGGTTTGCAAAATATAGAAAATGTGTGTATTATTTGTGTAAGAGCTCTAGTGATTTACCCCACAGGCAGTTGCATTGCTACCTAAGGATCATACCTCTGGGACTTCAGGTCTGCCTTTGGTTTGGCAGTGCAACTCTTTATCCACTAGGCCACCCAGGAAAAGAATAATAACATCTCCATAGCCAGAAAAAGGGATCACAGAACTAGCTTGTGAGTTAAGATTCGATCCCACATTATTTTTCTTTCTATTGTGTAGCCAGGGAGCCGAGATGACCAGATGGCAAGAAGCTGTCCAGCAAACCCAAAGGCACATGGTTCAAGTCCATCAGCTGCTCCACGGGAGAAGGATGGGCAGTCTTCTGCAATTAACTGTCTTGAAAACCTACCAGAGAGTCAGCTGTGGGTTAGTTTCAACTCGACGTTACACAACAATTACATAGTCATCTCTACACCATCTAGGCAGACAGACAGTCAAAAATATGTGTTCTATTGCAACAGACTGACTCGCACATATCGTTCTCTGTGTAATCTACATTTTCCCGGTTCTCTGTATCTCTACTAGAAATAAGGAGATGCTCCCTGCCGCCCCTTATTATTTCATAATCTCTGTTACTTCAACATTCTCAATAGGCTCAAAAATCATAGGCTCAAAATCTGAAATTGAGAAAATGAGACAAATAGAAATAGCAACTATCAGACAAAGGATTTTGCCATCTCTGCTATTACTCCCATACCTGCCCAGCTCTGCAAAGCTGGACAGAGTCTCCCAGATATTCTAGGCAACTCTAATTTAATATTTCAGGACACCGAGCCAAAGCATGAGGGACTTCACACTCTCCACCACAGGAGTTCCTTCACTACTACTGACATTTCTTCTTTAGATAAACCTAAGTGGTATGACAAGGGTGTCCAGGAAAGATGTAGATTCTCATTTGCATTTTAATTTCAGATAAACCACAAACTTCCAATTACAGGCATGTTTTGAATTTTGTGTGGGACATACTTATATCTAAGATCTCTGTCAAAAGCTTTGCCTTTGAAGTATACTCACAGTAAAGAAGAGGTCTCAGGAAAGAACTTCAAAATTCTCTAAATAACATATCAAAATAATACCTTAACTCATGAGAGATTAAAACAGAAGTTATGCACCTCTCTCATTGCCACTGAATCACAGAACTGACTCATAGCTGACCCTCCAGATGGTTTCCAAGGTTGTAAATTGTACAGTAAGAGATTGTCCATCTTTCTCTTCCCTTGAAGAGCAGCTGGAGGATTTGAACCACCAAAGTTATGGCTTTGGCCTTGGAGGTGCAATGAAGCAATCAGAATGTTTCTGAGGCTATCAATGCACAGCTGTGAAACACCCATTGTTTGCAATCACTAGCAGAACTTAACACCCTCTCACAGAATACAGCCCCCATTAAAACAGGAACGATGAATTATATTTATTCTATTTACATAGCCAATAAAAACAAGGCTATTTGTTATTGCTGGTGACATCATTTTGAAAGCTAAGAGAAATATTTTTCCCCTCTCTAAATCTTCTTAAAAGAATAATTAAAATTATATTTACATAAGAGTTTGACTTTCAAACCATATGTTGTTTTTAAGTGTCAAACTCCAAACAGAGTTTCCTTTTCAAGTTTCAGAATTTAATTGAAGTCACAAAAGAACTTCATTAAGCACTTGATTCTGGCACTGAAAGTGAGAAGGGAAAAGGCCTCCCTGCAGGGCTGAAACACTGCACTGATTGCTCTGCTTACCAGGTAGAAAAATTAGCAATTAAAAAAAAAATAAGTTCTTATCATCCTCAATTTTTTTTCCTTCTTATTTTACTTCTTTCCCAATTCAATTTTAAGTGAAACTGGAAAATGGGGAGGAGGGGCAGGGAGTAGTCACAACCAGGAAAACCTGCCAGTTTTCTCAGGGCAGGTATCCAAAACCATAATTCCTTGCTTAAGTGTCCGAAAGGAAGGCAGGAGTTTGCCTAATACACGACTGAGGTTTGCAAATCTCAGCCAAGTTTCAGTCTCTATACTGAAAAAGTCAAACTTGGGGTGAGTGTCTTTCTAGGGAGGCAGGATGAGAAGGCGGGAAAGCAGCTGGTTCCCTCCAGACACCCTGGTCCTCCCACTGGCTCTCCTTAATGCTTGGGGAGAAAACTGTTCAGTTCTCTTTAAGAACTGGAGGAAGCCACAATGCTCCTGTGACTTTCAAAGAACTCTGCATTGGAAGCCACTTAGGGAATACAGAACAACAAATACTGAGCCCTGAGGCAGGGTCTAAACTGGCCTTAAAGCAAAACTGAAAATAATCACGTTCTGTTTTGACGCATCCATTCTTCTACATTACAATAAGGAAAAGGTGAATGAATATGATTCAGTGCTTAAGAATGTGCACTCCCAAGGTGCTGCACACAGGAATTGTTTTCCAAAGTTAACTCATGAAAAGTAGTATTAAGAAACAGCTGAGCATTTCTCCTTGGAACAGTCAAGCATCTAGATCTATTATCAGCAAATTATTATTTTTTTAAAAAAATATGCATTATGGACAATTTATTGGATAATAAGGAATTCAGGGAGAAGGAATTATCACAATATGCACGTTTCTTAAAAAGGAAAAATTAATTCTGTTACCATTTTGGAAATCAAGAAAATAAGTTCATAAATCAGAGAAATAAAACAAGCAGTGATTGAAGGCAAGCTTAGCAGAAAAAGGTCAAAAAGGGTACTTCCCATTTACTGGAGATCAAAAAAATAACATTTTCATTTCTATTTGAAGAGGGACAAAATTTTAAATCATGGAAAAAGAACCAAGCATGTGGACTGTTCAGAAATTCAATACTCAAGAACCAACAATCACTTACTTTGTAAATGGTAGGGAAGATCTGTTTCATTTTCAGCCTGTGAAAGACAAAGACGTCATAAACTGCTGAAACTGCGAGAACAGTCACTCCTTGTTCCTTCCACAACATGCTGCATCCAGCACACAGCCCTGTTCCTAGGAACCAGCCCCAAGTCCGTGCTGAATAGCCTCTTGTAGAACAATGCTTAATGTAGCAGAGCAAGGAGAGGAGGAAGAAGAGGCTGGCACCAACATCAGCCCTGCCCACGATCCCAGCCACAGCCTCCGTGTGGATGGGGTGAGAGGCAAACATCAAGCCAGCCATAAAGGTCCAGTATCCATCACCCAGGAGGATTTTGGAGAAGCTCGTGAACAGACCAGTGACGGTTGCGTGTAATAGGACGTTGACAAGGTGATAGCTCCAGGGATTCAGCCCTCCGATGGCATGATTCAGACGAAAAGAAAGAGTGCAGAGAGGGCGGTAGGACTTGTGGCTGCCACTGTGGGTAAGGAGGGTTCCCCAAAAATCATTGTAGAAAATGTGTGTCCATGGAGTTTCTGGGAGAAGGTCTTGATTAGTCTTGATAGCACGGCTGTAAAACAAAACATTAAAAAACAAATGTAAAATACAAAATAGCAATAATATATAGGTAGATATAGATACATTTTTCTGTATATCATGTGCCTTTGCATTCACAGTACAACTCTGTGCCATTAGACGACCACCAGAACTCCATAGATAGAAAACTACATATATATATATATTTGTTGTGTACCATTGAGTCAAAATCAACCTATGCTGACCCTCCAGCAGGTTTTCAAAGGCAGTAAATCACATGGAAGAAGGCTGTCTATGTTTCTCCCATGAAGATCTAGTGGATTTGAACAGTTAGCAGTGCAGCTCCTTATTGCCAGGCCAGGAGAGAAGCCTGAGAAAGACAGATGATAGATAGAAGGAAGATAGATAGATATAGATAGAGATAGATAGATAGATAGATAGACAGACAGACAGAGAGAGAGAAAGACAGACAACATAGATAAGAGAGAGAGAGAAAAATATGGATAGGTAGGTAGGTAGACAGATAAAGCAATGCTTAGATATTGCCTTCTTGAGAACCTTTGCTACATGGATTTATAATGAGATATCAGGTATGCAAGATTTACACAAATGAGGGAAGTTTATAGAAAGCTTTTCACATAGTTTTAATTAAGAGATTATCATTATTCTCCTCAAAACTCCCATTAGTGTTTATAAACGGCACAATTATTTTTCTATTTCTTTCCCTTAGAAACCATCTTTCTTGTTGGTATACAGAGTAACTGCAGAGTTTCCATCAGAGAATTAAGCCTTCACACCAAAACCCACTGCCATCTATTCGGTTCTGACTCACAGTGGCCTTCTGGGATAGTGCAGAACTACTCCACTGGGCTCACAAAGCTGTAATTCTTTATGGAAACACCCTGTTACAACCACTACCTCCTCCCTGGGGAGAGGCTCACAGACATAACTTTCTGAATTTCAATGGCCATGATGGCCCATGTAATGTCTTCAGAAATAGAAACCAAGCAATGTCCGGTAGAGTAACAAGATGAAAAGGAATTGAGTCCCTGTCATCATGGACCATCAGCCTTAACAGTTGTTGAACAAACTAAACAATGGCTACCTCTCTGTTTGAAGAGTAGGTGACATTAACTGCTATCTTGTTTTGAACTGTGTCATTTTGAGTGTTTGCTAGTGGCAGCTGAACTTACTCATAAGTGAAATCCTTTGTTAACAGAAGACCTACCATATCACAGTGGTTTGATTTTCTGTTTTGACTTTGATTTTTACAAGTCTCCGTGTATTGACTCTGTATTAAATGAATTTCCATATAAATTGGCTTTTAAAATATTAGAAACAGATGTTATTCTGGATCCATTAAATTAAAACAACCTGCTATGACATTCATCAAGAATCTAACCCAGAAGTAATTGCTTAAGACTTGATGGGTTATAATTAAAATTTAAAGGAAATATGAAAAACTGCCAACCAGTGTTTCAGACAGCGGACTTCAAATAATTCAGGATGGAAACCCCACTGGCCTGTACCAAACATTAACTAAGATAGTGATGTGAATTTATCTAATGAAAAATGCTCAGATTATGGAAGTCAGGGCACCTGGACTGCCCAATGGCAAAGCATTCTGGGATAAGGCTGTGCAAATGCCATGAGGAAATCTAGGAAGCACACATTACACTTTATTTTAGACAATACCTCACCGTTTCAGTGGCAGTTCCACAAAAGATAAAAAATCTCATTCTGAAAATAGGTTTTCAACATGCTATTAGTCCCATACCATAACCAATTCTGTAAAGAGGCTTTTGAGGAGAAAAAAAAAATACTTTCTAAAACTTGTTAAAGATTGCCAGAATTTTCTACATTTCTCGCAATAAGATTTTACATTTCTTGCAATAAATCAAGTAATCTGCGTATGTCTAGCTTTCACTAAATATAAGTTTTAAAACAAGTTTTAGCAAATCTCATCACTTCATGGTAAGGAAAACTTTGATGAGGTATCCTCCTAAATTTACTGCAGTGGAGAAACAAATTAAAGGGAAAACTGTGTCAACAAAATGAAAATAGAAGAACAAGGAACACATCAACCATACGCATGTACAAAGGAGACTTTCATATGATAAAACTCTCTGAAGGGTGTAATGTGCTTGGACAGGTTTTCATTTATACCAGTGACTATTAGGGCAAAAGAAGATATCCTAAGACGAAACTGTACTACGCTTTAACAAATAAGTCATTTCACACATGCAAGGTGATGATAAGAATACATTATACCACCTCAACATCATACTGAGAATGATACCAACAAAAAGAACCGTAATAGAATCTGAATAATCTGCTGAGGGGGAAAGATTTGAGAAGGAAAAGACAGTCATTCAACACTGAGCTTAATAGATTTTCACCTATTTGCATTTTCTTCCTCCAGTCCAAAATGGAAACACTGAAAGCTCTTATGTTATTTCTCAGCTAATGAGAATCTTTCCTTCAAAACAAAATTTCCTGCTGATTACTATTTCTGAGGTTGCTTCTGTGAATTAGTGTTGAAAATGCAGAAAGACGCTAGGAATTTATGAAATTTTCCAATCTGAGAAAGTGAAGAAAATTGGAGGAACAGATGTGGAAAAATGAACAATTGCAGGCAGAATTCCCTAGAGAAAGCATGACTGAGAGACTATCTTTTGAAGCAAAAAGCGTAGTTTCAATAGCCATCAAGGAGATCATAACCTGCTTCCAGTTTTGTTCATTTGCAGTTTTTTGTTTCTGCCACCTTATGATTTTTCCTTTAGGAAATGCTGGCAAAGGCCAACACAGAAGCAAAAGTGGTGAACGAGGTGAGGCAGCCATTCAAAGTCTCCTCGCGTGTTGTTCTCACTGGTATTGTTTGCACTGACCTGTGGTCACAGGCACCACAGAAATGGTGACTGAGAGTCCCTCTGAGTATGAATCTTCTTCAGATTTTTTCAAACATAAATGACACTACTCTGAAGCTCTTTCAACTCTACTGGTAAGTTGAAACGTAAATAATAATTAAAACTTATATTTGAAAGAGATTCTGGCCCCCTCCACAATAGACTAAACCTTGTTTTGAAAAAGAGAATGTTCTTTGTTAACCTGCTCTGTTACTCTGTTTATCTCTCTCTCTCTTTCTCCCCTCTCTCTCTCCTTCATCCATATCTAGGACAAGGTAAAACTCGAGAGCAAATGAGACTGTGAAATGATAGACACAGTTACTTCCCCTCTGTCCCTCAGTTCTCTCCCCTGTAGAATAAGATGCTAACTTTACCTGTCTCAAAGGACCACTATGAGGAGCAAATATGTTAATAAATATGTAAGGTATTCCATCTGTCCCTATGACCAAAGAACGAATGAATCTAGTACTTAAGACTTGTAGTGCCTGTCTAGCTTTTTAAATAGGATGAGAGAGTGTGGGCCCTCTTTTCTGGGACAGCTTGATTCCCAAACACAGCCCGTAGCATGTGGTAAACTATTAGCATATCCTTTTCCTCTTGCTCTGAGTATACATCAACAGTCCCATAAGCTGCTCAGCTAAGCATGTGCAATACGTAAGGCTTGGCCAAGTCTACTTCATCCTGCAGAGAATAAAAAAGGTCCTTCTCTTGAAATACAAGAGACTTGAGTGAAAACTATCTCCCTGCAATGGCCATGAGGGGAGATGGACCAGACACGAGAGACTGGAGATACGAAGTTAACATGATGCTCCCTCTTTCCTATGTGAGTGAAAGTGTCATTCTACAGGACCTGGGTATGAGTTCTATCTGTGTTGGTGACTCCTGGGACTGTAATCTGTGGAGAGGGTTAATGTTTTCCCTGCGATGGGGCTCCTCCTTTAGAAGTGGGACCAGGGTCACTTGTTCAACAATGAAAGTATAGAGATCTTTGCTATATGGAACATATAAGTGTGTACTGTTGTTGTTACTGTTGTTAGGGGCTGTCAAGTCATGAACAACAGATATGAACCCTAGTCTGTCTGTGCCAACATCACAATTTCTTGAGGCCACTGCTACAGTTATTTTGTCAATAAACCTGGTTGATGGTCTTCCTCTCGTTCACCATCCCCCCTTCCCAAGCATAACGTCCCTCTCCAAAGAATAGTCTCTTGTAGCAACATGCCCATGAGATGAAGTTTTATCACGTCTGCCTCCAAGGAGCACTCTGGCTGCACCTTGTCCAAGATATGTATGTTTGTTTTTTTTTGATAGTTCATGAGATATGCAGTATACTTTTTCAATACCACAGTTTAAAGGCATCAATTCTTCTGTCATCCATATTCACTGTCCAGCTCAGCAGAATACCAAGTGATTGAAAAGATGATGGTCTGAATCATGAATACCATAGTTCTCAAACTAACATCATTACTCCTCACTAATTTGAAGAGGTCCCTGACTGCAGACTTTGCCAGTGTAATACATCTCCTGCTATCCTAACTGTTGGTACCATGTGTACAATGTGTACATAGGAATAGGTTATATACATAATAAATGTCAGCTGTTATTATGCACCATATAATTGATGATAGCCATTGATGTAACCACAGTAATTTTCTGAACCAAGATAGTAAACATTTATGAATGTCTTTCTTGTCCTTTAATATATTGCTTTATTATTATTATTATTATTATTCCCTTATGTCTTTAATATTATCTCTTTCTACTTCTCATTAGCTAATCTCTCTATTTCACTTCTCAATCCAAATGTGACTAAATCATTTGTGGCTCTTTTTTAGGATCTTCTCCCTCCTCACGCCCCTATGTTTTCTACTTTTTGTGTCATCTCAGTCAGGAAGCACAATTTATCAATTGTTATCGGCAACTGAAGGAGATAAAAATGTATCTGGATATAAAGGAAAGTTGTTGAAATTCAGATTTCATTAACACCTTATGTGTTACCATAGGCCAGTTAGTCTCTTTAAATGTCAGATTCTTTAGCTATTATTAGGGGTAACTACAATAATGCTTCTCATAAGTTGGGGGAGCTCTGTGGGTTTAGAGCCCAGTGACTTCTTAGTGAGTATAATGCATAATGAGTTATGCTTTAACCCAAAGGCTGTGCATCTGAAATGTGCATCTTCAAAATGCAGTAGTGGCTCGTCACATCAAGTAAAGGATGGGCAGCGTCCTTCCACGCAGAAACCCTCCTCCTTCCAGCTGCAGACACCTGACGGCAGCCCATTAGGATTTGAAAATGACTCAACAGTAGTGAGTTAAGCTAAGACTCATAGAAGTTTGAGTTTAATATCAAAGTTGGCAATATTTAATCAAAACATTTGCAAATTACATAAGCTCGTTAGTGGATTCATGCTGTTTCCGCAAATCCTCCATCTCCTTAGTAGCAGATTCTATTTTTCTTTTGGAGAACAGCATACGTCTGCATGGCAACAATTACGCTGTCCTCACTACCATTAGTTAATTATTAGTAATAATCATTCAACTAGGCCAGTGAGTGGACAATATCCACATGTGACCAGTATGACTGATTCTAACCACTCAGAATTGGTGGATCTGACCAATTAGAGCCAATATCACCCCAATCATCTACTGAGGGCAGGGACCCTCTCCTGAGAATTAAATTAAACTCAGGTTTACTAGAGGTTGTGGAAGACAGGGCTCGCCCAGGAATAAAGGAATCCAGATTAGCTCTCTCGACTTTCAGCGCCTTCTGGTTTGAGATCTCTGAACCATAAGGGCCAAGTGAAAAAAAAAAGCATATGTGCAGAGTGAAGTATAGAAAGTAAAGCTATGGCAGAAGTCCAAGTAAAGGTTAGTGGGTGCACCCGCAGATCCCAAAGCAGGAGGAGTAGAGAAGGCCACCGCTGGGGATGCCGATACAAATATGACTGCATGCTCTTGTCTAAAACTTCTGATCCTAGGCATCTAGAACGTCCTTCACCCTGAACACCTCCAAGAGGCTCACCTTCCACCTTCAAGGCCAGCCCCTTTCTGATCCATTGATTAACCTATGATTTCCAGACTAACTCTGTGTTTAGTGGTGGTTGAATGTCCCGTGCACAAAAAATCATCTCTTCTACCGTTTTAGCTGAAGGTATTTTTTAAAGGAGTACAGATTAGAATGAGGCATTGCTAGTGTATTTCATTATCCAAAGTAATCCAGATTAGAGAGAGAAAGAGGCCTTTCTAGTGTAACTGGATAGAGCCATACCTGAAGACAAATTCAGCTGAGTTATAGCTGGTGTGTTATATTATCCTAACATGTGAAACAAAATGAGCCCCAAGTGATACAAACCCCAAAACCATGTCCATTAAGTTGATTCCAACTCCCAGTGACCCTACATGATAGAATAGAATTGCCTCCTAGGATCCCCAAGGATGTGAATCTTTAGGGAAGCAGATCGCCGCCTTTTTCTCAAGCAGGGCAGCTGGTGAATTCAAATTATAACCTTTTTAGTCAGCAGTCCAATGACTAATCCACTATAGTACTGACCCTCCTAAATATTCCCATGATGTAGAGTCACTTCGCACCCACTGCAACACTTGAAACCCACTGGTTTCCAGTGCTGAAAACCACAGTGGGAAGAGAGTGTCCATCCTTATCCAAAGCCCAAACAGCTGCCAGTGATTTGACCAGTCAGATAGATGCACAGCCATTCAGCAGTACCACTGACTATATAGCCTTTGTCACCAGAGGTTCTTAAGTAGTAACTCATTGTCTTCCAGCCAAGCAGACTCACAGCTAACCCTCCAGGAGGTTTTCAGAAGCTGTAGATCACAAAAGAAACGACTGTCCATCATTTCCTGTGGAGCAGCTGATAAGACTATAACCTCCTGCCTCCTGGGTTAGCAGCACAAGTCTTTACCCTGTAGGAGCCCAGAGCTGTAATAAAGCATTGCAAAATTATCAAGTAATAAGCTTCTGTCTATTTTAGTATCTTAAACATTGTTTTTGTTGTGTACCATGAAGTCAGAACTGGCCCACAGCTGACTCTCTAGCCAGTTTTCAGAGACAGTTAATCATTCAGAAGGAGATCACTCATCTTTCTCCCACAGAGCAACTGGTGGACTTGAACCACATATTTCAGGATTGCAGCATAGCTTCTTGCCAGCAGGTCACCAGAGCTCATCTTATGCATAGTAAGCGTAAATAGAGCCAAACTTCTTTTCCCACAAACCAAATCCTTCTCATGCATGCTGACCATTAAATAGCACTACTGTTCTAGTAAAGACATTCAGCTCACTGTGTTGAGTGTCCTCTCTGAACCGCCTATATATCGATTTTTTAAACCAGTTATGGACATTTTAAATCCATTAAGAAGATCAGCAGAAAGAAAAAAAGCCAATTCACAAGTTTCTCCTGAATCTATCTCTAAATTATCTTTCCTCGTCTCTTTGTTCAGGCTTTTATTCTGTTCTACCTGCACTGCTAAGCATGCATACTAAATTGGCTGTTCAATTTTTCTCTTCTCTCCATTAGACTACACATCTCCTCAGGGAAGGAGTTATTTCTTATGTTTTCTCCTGGTGTCCAATACATATATTAGGCATGCAATAAATATTTGTTAAACAGAACTGAATAGCTATCCCTACCTGTTTTCATTCTCGCACTGAGCCAATATACACTCTGTAGATAGAGAAACTTCCTGAAACATAACTCTAACATCAGCCTCCTCTCCATAAAAGTCTCTCATCATGGCCTATTTCTTATCATAATAAAGATACCCTTCATAGGCAGCATTTAGAACTCTCACAATTATGGCTGTAGGCTAACTTCCCTTTACTTCTCTATACACATTCTAACGTCAACCATACTCTGCAGCCGTTACGTCTTTGTGCAAAGCATTATCTTTCCTTCTGCTGCCTAGATTGCTGTCCTTCAACCAGCACCATCTGTTCAAATATTCTTCAATCCCCAAGGCTCGTTTCTGCAGCCACTATCTCCCCAAAGTCTTTCCTGGTGATTATTTCAGAACATGCCTGTTTTTGACCTTGAGCAAATGACATATTCATTAATAACAGTGACTTTTACCACAATTGCCAGGGATTTCAAATGGACTGAGACATGGAAGACATATCAAAATGAGGAGGAAGAAATGCATGCTTTGAAAATGGTCCATAAATGATAGTCATACACCATTTTCTATTCTCTACTGAAAATCACTGTCCACTAAAAATGGAAATGGATTGATTCTGAAATTAAAAATAAAATCACACATTCATTCAGTAATAGGCTCAGCTCAAAGAAGCGCATTGCAAATCCAATGGTGAACTTTGATAACTTTCAATCTAGTACAGGGGACTAAGAACTAGTAGGCAATTATTACACAGAATGACAAATGCTACTCTATACAAAGTATTGAACTGGTCTGGGGAAAATAGAGAAAAGATTTCTATTAGTAAAATTCCCTGGTGAAAAGAAAGCATGTCATATGTATGATATGTGAAGTGAAGGAGGAGTGTGTTGCAGAAATGTTTCCAGAGTGACGATGATTATTTTCCAAGATAAGGGGGCAGGAGAAAGTATGATAAATGTGAAATCTGAAAATACAATGGGTTAGCTGGTTTAGAGAGTAACATTTAAAGGGAAGGACAGCAGGCGTTGGCATTATGCTTTGCTCTATAATCCCTTTAAAAAACAGTTGTATTTTAATGGTGATTTTAACGAAAGTTTGCAGAAAAGTTGGATTTACATTAATTGTTGCACATTTCCCCCTCCTTCTCCCTTCCCGTTCACTTTCGTTTTTGTCTTTATATTCATATACTGTCGTACGATTTCCTCCTTTTCCCACCTTTCCCCTTCCCCTGGTCCTCTTTGTACTATACCTCTTATTCTGGACTACTGTCTTGCATATAATTCCTAATCATATATTCCTTTTAAATAGTTCTTTCCTTCATCTGTTTCAATACAGTGTTCATTATCTATGCACTTTTCCTACTCTCTTCTCAAACCCCACCCCCATGTCAGTCCTGCTTTATAACTATGGTAATATAGAGAACTCATCCTTTTGTGACTGAGATATTTCACTCAGGATAATGTCTTTTGGGATCACCCATGTCGTGTTAATGTTTTATAAGTTGATTGTTTTTCAATGCTGTGTAGTATTCCATTATGTGAATATATACCATAGTTTTTCAATCCATTCATTTGTGTTTGAGGGTTTTTGTCTTTTTAAAAAAAACTGTTATTTTAACAAAAGCTTATCAAAAATTTGAATTTTAATTCATTCATTATTGCACATTTTCCTCCATACACCCACCCCAGTTCACTTAAAAAAAAATCATTGTTGCATAGTTTCCTCCTCCCCCATCCCCCAGTCCACTGTGCTATTCATCTCTTATTCTGGATTGCTCTCATACAAAAAAAGCCTTATCATATATTGATTTTAAACAGTTCTTTCCTTCATCTGCTCCAGTGCAGTGTTCATTATCTATCCCCTCTTATCTTAGTTTCCTCCTAACCGCCATGTAAATCTGGTATTATAACACTGGTGTTATGCAGTCCTTTTATGAGTGAGATATTTCACTCAGCATAATGTCCTTCAGGGCCACACATGTTGTGTAATATTTTATTAGTTGTTTTTCAGTGTTGCATAGTATCCAATTTGTAAGTAAATATATCAAATGGTGTTATTATAATTGGAAAATCACCTGCAGAAAACTTAAGCAAGACCCATACCTCACACTTTTTTAAAAAACCAACTAAAAAAATTTTTTAAAAAAACAACTCAAGGTGGATCAGGGACCTAGAAATAAAACAAAAGACTATAAAATTAATCAGAGAAAAACTAGGAAGAACTCTAGAAGCTCTAATCCACAGCATGAACAGTCTTCCAAGCATAATGAAAAACCTACAGCCAGGAGAAAATAAAATAGATGAATGGGACCTTCTAAGAATCAATCCCTATGCACATCAAAATAACTTCTCCAAAAGGGTAAACAGGAAATCCACAGACTGGGAAAAATATTTGGCAATTACATATCTGATAAGGGACTTATATCTAAAATTTATAGAATACTCCAGAACCTCAATAAGAAAAATGTAAACAGAGGGAGCTCAGGTGACTTAGTGGCAAGACGCTGCACTGCAATCCCAGAGGTACGCGGTTCAAATCCACCAGATGCACTGCTGGAGAAGGAGGGGGCGATCTCTTCCTGTACCAGTCAGATCTGATTTGACGGTACATGTAAAATCATAGAATAAAAAAAAAAAGAAAAATGTAAACAATCTAATCACAAAATAGGCACAGGATATGAATAAGCAATTCATCAAAGAAAATATTTAGATGACATAGATAACATGAAGAAATGTCCAAAATCCCTAGTTATTAGAGAGATGCAAATCAAAACAACTATGAGATACCATCTCATCAATATCATCTCAACAACAGCAAAGTTCAACAGGGCAGCAAATAACATGCTGGCAGGATTGTGGAGAGATTAGAACTCTTATTCACTGCTGGTGGGAATGTAAAATGGTACAACCACTATGGAAGGCAGTGTGGTGTTTTCTCACAAAGTTAGGAATAGAAATACCATTTGACTCAGAAATCCACTACTAGGAATATACCCTAAAGAGACCAGAGTTGCCACCCACACAGATATATGCACACCCATGTTTATTGCTGCATTATTTACAACAACAAAGAGATAGAGGCAACCACAGTACCCACCAACAGATGAATGGATAGAAAAACTTTGTAGAAGGAAGAAAAATCTTACTAGACATCTGTGTCCTCAATTTCCAGGTTTAATTCAGCTATTATTTTGTTGGAACTTACTTTGTCTACCCAATACAGCATTAGCTTCTCAGTATAAAAAGCATTTTTTGGAATCTAGCACACAGTAGGGATTCAATATATTTTTGGTGACTAAATACTAATTAGAGATGATGACTACTGACAGGCTGCACTCACCTTTAGGAAAAATTCAAAATGCTTTTAAGTGTGTAGGGAATAATCATGTTCATCAGAAAGTAGTTCACTCACTCAGGGCACTAACCTCTGCTCATTCAATGATAATTAACTGTGAAAACCATCAGGTTAATTGGCTTACCCAAATGTCTTTGGCACTCATTTGCCACTTAACCTATAATCCCTTCATTAAAGTGTCTCTTTAGGGATAAGCCATTATATTTAGAAAGTTCAGTTAATATGCAAATACTTAACTAACAGTCTAGGGGAAATAAAACAAATACTTTAATGTCTAGATTATGTCTTAATTTTGGGATGAGCAAAGTATTTTAAATTCTTAGAGGAATTTAAAATAAGGTAAAGAAATTTTAGCATGGAGTAATGGGATGGAGGGACAGTGCTAGGTGTCTTTTAATAGTACCCTTGAAAATGGAAGGTACTGTGCTTTTAGGAAAGGGAGCTCTGATGGCCTAGTGTTAAGAAGCTGTGCTACAATCCCGAAGGCACGTAGTTGGAATCCACCAACAGCACTATGGGAGAAATTCCACCATGGGTAATTTCCTCCCATGTAATTAACTACCTTTGAAAAACCTGCCAGAAGGTCAGCATTTGTTGGTTCTGACTAGATGGTACAGAATAACAAACAGCCCTGGTGGGACAGCATAAGTCATATGCTGGATTGGTAGGAAAAAGATCAGCAGTTCAAAACAAGTAGGTTGTTCAGCAGGAGAAAGAGGTGGTGGTCAGCTATTGTTAAGATATCTTGGAAGCCCAACTGAGGGTTGCCAAGAATTAGAAACGATCTGTTGACAGCAGTGTGGTTTCTTCTTCAAAAATGTATCTAGACATCTAACACCTGTAAAACTTCACTGAACTTGTGTCCATCTTGATTCCTATCACTGTTGTTAAATGCAGGTGAGTTGGTTCTGACTTACAGATCCCCTCTTCAGAGAATGCAACACAGTGCCCTTCCTAAGCATCCTTATAATCTTAGTTGTTTGAGGCTACTCTTGCTGCCCAAGTGTCAATTTATCTCATTAACCACCTTCCTCTTTTTTCCTGATCCTTTACCACGAAGAGTATTTCTACAGGTGGTGTATCTGGTTACACACTGAAAGCAATAACAAATGAGGTTTCACCATTCTCATTTCCAAGAGGCAGTATGACTATGCTTTTGCCAAAATAGATTCACTTGTTTTCTAGCATTCCATGGAGTATTCAATACTCTTCATCAACACCGTAATTACACTTGACCCAAACCATGTACTTTCAATCACCTCAATCACTTTTAATATGGAGGTTGGACAATGGAAAAAAAATCAAAGAAGAATTAAAATCTCCAAATTGTGGGGTTAGCAAAGAATATCAATATTCCATGGAATGCCAAAAGAGCAAATCTATCTTAAAAGAAGTTCATTCAGAAGGCTCCTTAAAAGCACAGTTGGAAAATCATCTCACATACTTCGGCTTATTATCAGAAGTCCCAGTGCCTGGAGAAAGATATCACGACCAGTAAAGTAGAAGATTTAATTAAAGCTCAATCAGAACTAACTCGGAGTTGACCCTCCAGGGTGCCCCCAGGGCTGTGAATCACACAGGAAGAGATTACTCATTTCTCTCCCACAGAGTTGCTAGTAGATTTGAACAGTCAAAGAAGTAGAGACTTTGGCTTAGCAGCACAATTCCCTACAGACTAGGTAAGCAGAATGTCAGCAGAAAAGAGAAGACCTTCAATAAAACAAATGGACACAATGGCTACAACAATTAACTCAAGCCCAACAGGACTGGGGAATGCTTTATTTTATTGCACACTGTTGCTGCTGATGATGGCCTTCAAGCTGAGTAGGACTCATAGTGACCCCATGAACAAAAGGCCTGATGCCCCTCTACAACTATCGACATTCATAAAAGTTTGTTGAGTTTCCGGAGGCATGTTATTTAGGAAGTGGATGCCACTTCGTGTCTCACTGCACATAACGCCTCTATGATTTGGAGCTCCTTGAGCTCACCTAACAACAACATTACATTGTAAATGAATCCTGGTGGCATGGCAGATTACATTTTGGACAACTTTTTAAAAATGTCAATGGTTCAAACCCACCAGCTGCTCTATGGAAAAAAGATGAAGAAATTTGTTCCAATTAAGATTTACAATTTTGAGACTCTGACAGGGCAGTTCTACTGTATCCTACAGGGCTGATACTGATTAGAATTGACCCAATTGCAATGGTTTCATTATCAATATTGTTATTATTTTACTGCAAACTCTCCAAAGGTAGAAATGATGATATCATAAGCAACCAGTACCTAATAAGCCGTCACCATGTATACACTAAATTAAAACAGGCCACAGGAATGTAATAACTTGTTGTCAAACACTGAAGGGACAGACCCAATGTAGCTACTTGCTCTGACAAAGGTTAGCTCTGAAAATGTTCAATCTTGAATCTAAATGAATATTCTTATTGAATCTCTCTCCTGTTCTTTTGAGAATTTACTACAGAAGTCAATCCATAACCAAGAAAGGAGTTGCATGAACTTTATTTGCCACAACTTTATTTGTCTCTTTGAATCATTCACCTGCCATCCTCCTAATAAGGGACGAAAACCTTGTTCTAAATGTGGTCCTAACTGCAGCTTGAGTCCCAGAAGTGAGGTAGTTTCTCCCTCATCCTGTAAGATTTGTTCTTCTTAAAAAAACATGCAAAGCCACTGCTCTCAAGCCAGATCTTATTACTAGTTGACTCTCCAGCAGGTTTTGGTGTTTTGTGTTTGTTTGTTGTTGTTGTTGTTGTTGTTGATGCTTAAGGTTCTAGTAATTGTTGTCTCCATATGTATTTATTTAGAATATTCTTTTTATTGTTAAAAACATGTACAAGGATGTGAGGTTTGGGAGAAGAGTGAGAATGGCAGGGAAGAAATCGCAGGGCTGCACAATTTGGTGGGTGGGGGGAGTAGGCAAAGGAAATGAGAAAAGATCAGCGGGGACCAGAAGAGACAGGGTCTATCTCCTTATTTATTAGCTTCAACTTTTTTTTAAATTCTTTCTGTATATTTGAATTTGTAACTTGTATGATTTCTTTTTAAATTGAAGAACTTCTCTTGGGATCTTAAATTTTTTTTACTGGGTTGCATAAAATCATATACATTGTTTACCTTTCATACACACTGTATTTTATACAATCACTCATGTACATTGTACTACTCATCAATGTCTTGAGTTCTTCCTCTCTTCTCCCTTCCCTCATCCTCTTGAACAGTTTATTAATGTAAATATAATAAGGCTACTGCAATTAGCATATATGAAAATTTATGTATCATTTTCCACCAAGTTTCTGAAGGTTGTAAATAGCACAGGAGGAGCTTACTCATCTTTCAGCCACAGAGCTGCTGGTGGATTCGAACCCCCAGAGAAATGTCACTGTTGGGTTGGCAGTACAACTCCTTTCCACAGGGCCCACAGAGCTCTCCTAAATTACCTTTAGTTTCCTCATATAAAGTAGTGTTGCCATTACTAACATTTCTAGAAGAAATAACCATGAAAAAATATTAAATAATTCTGAAAACTTATTAATAATCCATCTAAAAGAAGACAAAATATTTTAAAATTAAACTTGCAGTTACCTACAACTGTTTTAAACATACTGATAAGAAGAGTATTTTATAAGATCAAAGCAAAAACTAACAGCATGAAAACACCAGGAATATCATACACTTAAGTATTTAATGTCATTAGAATCATCTAGCTTAATATTATTTAACTATTTTAAATTCTTTTCTCTTCCTTGAAACTTTCTGATGAAAAATATTAATATTTTTACATTATTATTTATAAAATTTTAGTTGCTCTAAGAAGTTGCACGCGTGATGGCAGCGCACATAATGATCCTCGGTTCATTAGTATCGCACTGTGTCAAGGTGAATGGCCATATCGGTTAATCTGATAGTGATTGTCACCATCTGATCACTATCCATGGAACGTGCTTTGTTATGCACCCACATTTTCAATAAATATATGAGACCTGTGGTGTAAATTGCTATTGTCCTCTTGATGTGTAGTACTGGTTTTTGTTGGGTGTCCCCCCCTCATTCAGGCACATTTTATTTTATATGCTCATTTCTATGAATTGTGTGTGTTGGAGGTTTGTGGTGTTTATTTGCATTGTGTTTTATATTGATGTATGACTTAGCGAGCCATCTCATCAAGTCCTGAGAGCACGTTGCCTATTCACAGCCCCCATCCACCACTCGGAGGCTCTGCTTTCCTAATAAAGTCCATTAAATTTTAAAAAAAAAAATTTAGTTGCTATAACAGTATCATGCTCTCCTAAAATAAGAAAAATACTGCAATAGGCTTCATCCTCTCACCATCGTATTAAATGCAGTTTCATAAATGAAAATTTCCCTTTATTCATTTTATCAGCTTGAAATTAATAACAATTAAAATGGTGAGTATTTGCTGACGAAACTACCCAAGAAACTGTATTCTAGGAAGAAGGATATGGCATCAGGATTTGGATAACACTTAAAACATTCTATGATGCTCAAATTATATAACCTTGTTTGTTCAAGTTAAAGAGATCTTGAAGAACTTACCAAAAAAACCCCAAGCAAACAAAAAAACCTACAGCCATAAATACTGATTATTTCTCAGTACAAAGGAAATTCAAACACCTCCACCACACGTCTCACCAATGAAGCAACATCACGGTAAGTGGAGAAAAGATGATAAAGAATTTCATTTGGATCCATGATCATCACCAAAGAAAGTAGCAGTGAAGAAATCAAAAGATAAATTATACTGGTCAAATCTACTGCCAGGGACCTCTTTGAAGTACTAGAGAGATTAAGATGTGCCTTGGTATTTTCAAATGTTCCATAAAATATTTTAAGGCTGGAAAATTACCAAGGAACACCAAACTAGCATTGATGCCTTTAAATTGTGGTCAAACTGTTGTCAAAGAATGTTGAATATAGCATGGGCTACCAAAAAGAGCAAACAAATTTGTCTTGGGTGAAGTGAAGCTGAAGTGTTTCTCAGAAGCAAGACAGTGAGTCCAACTCACATATTTTAGGCATGAGGAGCTGCCTCTGAAAAAGGACATTATGCTTTGAGAACGAAGGGTCAGTGAAAGAAAGGAAGATCATCCATAAGAAGAATGGACAGTGACTAAGACAACAGGCATAAACAGAAGAAATTGTGAGGACAGCAGAAGATCAGGCAGGTCTGGGTTTGGCATAAAAAAGGTGTTTGTAAGGAGAAGTGGAAGCAAGGACACCTAACAAAAAGGAAGCATTTTCAGTCCACAAAGCTAACTCAAGTATATAAGTCAAAGGCAAGAAGTTGAACTGCAATCTTGAAGGCATGTGGATGTGGTTCAAGCTGCTCCGTAGGAGAAAGATGGGCAATCTCCTGGAATATGATTAACTGCCTCGGAAAACACTCAGGAGGGTCAGCTATGGGTTGGTTCCCACTCCACAGTAAACAACAACAACTGTACTAACAAAGTCCATACAGGCCAGGTGCAGACTATGGAATAGACCATTAACTACTCATATGAAAGTTTATACTGAAGCTAAAAAAGGTTAAATGAAATCCAAAGGAACCAAAATTTAATCTTTAATCTATCCCACCTAGATTTAAATACCATCTAAGGAATAAATTTAAGTCTATGAACACTAATGAATGAAGACTAGATGAGATATGGGAGGATATCAAGAATACCAACTATGAAGAATGTGAAAGACATTACAAAGACAGAAGAAGAACAAAAGACCAAGATGGATGTCAGAAGAGACTCTAAATATTGCACTAGAACACCAAAAAGCTAAAGCAAAGGGAAGAAAGCAGGGCATTACAGACCTGAACAGAAGATTTCCAAGGGAAGCTCAGGAAGACAAGGCAAAGTATTGTAATGACAAGTGCAAAAAGAGCTGGAGTTGGAATATCAAAAGGGTCCAACTCACTCGACATTTCTTAAGCTGAAGAACAAATTCAAGCCTTTAGTTACAATACTTAAGGATTCTATAGGCAAAATACGAAATCATCTGGGAAGCATTAAAAGAAGATGTAAGGAATATTCAGAGTCTCTGTGCCAAAAGGAATTGGTTGGCACAAAAGAATGACATATGATCAAGAGGCAATGGTGATGAAGGCTCCAGGATTTGACAGAATATTAACTGGCATATTTCAACAAAGAGACATAGGCCCAGACATGCTCACCAGGTTGTGAAAAAAAAACCCTGGAGGACAACAATCTGGCCAATTGACTGGAAGAGATCCATATTTATTCCCATTTATAAAAAAAGGTGACCCAACAGACTGTGGAAATAAACAGTATTGCTAATATCACATGCAAGCAAAATCCTGCTCAAGATTATCCAAAAATGACTGAAATAGTAAGTATATTAACAGAAAACTACTGGAAATACAAGCTGGGTTTAGAAGAGGCCGTAACTAACACTAGTGACATTATAGCCAATGTCAGATGGATCTTGGCTGAAAGATCCAAGAGGAATGTCTATCGGTGTTTCACTTACTATGCAAAAACTTTTGACTGTGTGGATCACAACAAACTGTAGTTAACTCTGAAAACAGTGGGATCCCAGAACAATTGATTGTGCTCATGCAAAATATATATTTGAACCATGAAGAAGTCCTTAGAACAGAACAAGAAACACTGCATCATTCAAAATCAGGAAAGGAGTGTATAAGGGATGCATCCTGTCTCCATAACTTTTCAATATGTCACCAGAACAGATCATTTGGGAGGCTGGACTTTATGAAAAATAATGTGGGATCAGAATTGAAAGAAGAGTCGTCAACAACCTACGTTATACACTTGGCACAACACTGCTTACTGAAACTGATGAGGACCTGAGGGGTTTGCTGTAGAATGTCAAGGTCTGTGGTCTTCAATATTGATGGAAACTTGCATCAAGAAGCCAATGATACTTACCACTAAGTCAACTGGCAGCATCATGATGGAGAAAAGATTCGGGCTGTTAAGAATTCTAGCTTGATTGTCTCCATAATCAATACTCTCGGCATTATAAGTCAGAAAATCAATAAATAAATTGCCCTGGGGAAGTCTGCTGTCGGAGACCTCTCTGAAGTATTAAAGACCAATGATGTTAATCTAGAGGCTAAGGTGTGTCTGATCCAGGCCATGGTTTTTGCAGTTATCTGCTGCTCATTAGAGAGTTGGACAATGACTAATGATGACAGAAGAATAATTTGTGCCTTTAAGTTGTGGTGCTGGAGAAGAGCCTCAAACATATATGAGCCATAAAAGAAAAACAAATAGGTCTGTCTTGGAGAGGGTGAAACCAGGTGTCTTCTTGGAGGCAAGAATTTTGAAGCTCCATCTCACATGGCACACAGCCAAAAGGGATGAGTCCTTGGAGAAGGACAATATGCTTGGATGGAGGGACAAAGCCAGAGATGAAAATCCTGGTTAAGATGGATTGACACAGTAACTGTGGTAATGGGGTTAGGTATATTGGAGTCAATGAGACTGGCTCAGGATAGGGCTGGGTTCAGAGATACTGTACACAAGGTTGCTATGAGTCACAGGTGACTCCATGGCACATACCAGCAACAACAACTGTACTAACAAGGTCTAAAGCGTATCAGAGATCTTGAAGATAGGGTAGGATAGGGTGGGATAGCTTAGGATAGGATAGGATAGGATAGGATAGGATAGGATAGGATAGGATAGGATAGGATAGGATAGGATAGGATAGGACAGGACAGGATAGGATAGGACAGGATAAGACAAGGTTTAGTTCTATGGTTCAAAGGGCTGCTAAAAGTAGTCATCAACTTAGTGGACCCAACAACAGCCACAACTATGTTGTTGCTGTTCTTTGGTTTTGTTACATGATATCAAGTCACCAGCAACTCATAGTTACCCTATGTACACAGCCCTAAAACCCTGCTCTGTCCTGTGCCAATCTTATTGTCTCTGACACATCTACCTGCATTACCCCAGTAACTGAAAAAATCCATCTCATTGAGGGTCTTGCTTTCCTGAACTGTCCCTCCACCTTCCCAAGCATGATGTCCCTCTCCAAGGACTGGTTCCCTCCTTGCAACATGTCCAAAGTATGTCAGATGAAGCTTCAGAATTCTTGCCTCCAAAGAGCAGCCTGATATCACAACTATACTAGTTTAAATAACAAATAAATTGCACTCTGATCCCACAGAGATTTTTCTCTCTTATACAGGAGTCTTAAGACATCAGTAATCTGTTGTAAAGCACAATACCAACTGGTTTCTTTCTTATAGCCTTTCCATCTAAAGAAACATGTAAACATATAGCTGGTTTCTTTTTATGAAATATCAGATTGTGCTATTTTATAAAGTTCAAATATTCCAAAAGCAAATAGTTTCTATCAGATATTGGAGTCCAAAAGCAGGACCATCGGCATAGCCACCAGTCCAAGAACAAATATTTTGTGCAGAGCCTTGATCTATGTGTTTTTACAGAATAAAGGTGGATACATTCTTAGTGCTAAGGACCTGAAGCTCTAAATGCATTTTTAATTGGTTAGAACAAACTAACAATGTATCCGTGGTTGTTGTGTACCATCAAGTTGGAACTGACTCACTTTCCAGCAGGTTTTCAGAAGCAGTAATAACATGGGAGGAGATAACCATCATTCTCCTGGGCAGCAGCTTTTGAGTCTGAACTGTGTGCCCTCAGGATTGCAGCACAGCTCCTTACCAGTAGGACATCAGAGCTCCCTAGAGCTCTAGGGTAGGCTACAACAATGGAATGAAATATAATATTCTCCCTCAAACAAATATTTACTCCCAAAAATCCAGAAGAGAGAAACCAAAGTCATTGTTATTATTTGCTGTGCAGTTGCCTGTGACCCATAGTGAGTGACTCTATGTACAGCAACTCTGAACCCTGCCCTGACCTGAGCCAGTCTCACTAATTCTGACACACCAACCTCCACTGCCCCATTGACTGTATTAATCCATCTTATCTGGGGTCTTCAATCCTGCACTGTCCCTTCACTTTTCCGAGCACAATATCCTTCCTCCAAGGACTGGTCTCTCCTGGCCATGTGACCAAGTGTGTGAGATGGAGTTTCAAAATCCTAGCCTCCAAGGAGAAACGTGGTTTCACCCTAAGACCTATTTGTTTTCTTGGCAGTCCACGGTGTGTTCAAGAGTCTTTTTCAAAATTCGAAGGCATCGATACTTCTTCCATCATCCATAGTCATCCTTGTCAAACTCACTGATGCATAGCAAGTAATTGTGAAGACTATGGCCTGAAATAGGTACACCTTAGTTGCCAGACTGAAATTACTAATCAAAGCATACAGTAATTTTCCTAACTACTCAAGTATTACCTTAAAATAAAATAAAATTTAAAAAAGCATCCTCAGGGAGGAGTGATAATCTTCACAGAGAGTAAATAGAAGAAGTACCTTTTGGCTACAAATGCTTGTGGATCCTGTAAGAGTCCTAAGCCTGAACACTGCCAGACTCAAAGTCAGGGGTCAGGGGAGATTAGACAAGGAAAAACTGGCAAGCTTTAAGAAAACAAGCACTGGAGGTAGGATGAGATTCACATTGCATTAACCAGATGTTTGACTTATCTCTTTGCCTGACTTGTCTTCCCTGCATTGAGCCTTAACCAAATCACCTTTCTTCATCCAGCTCTCCTTCAGCCTCCAAGACAGCCAAGAGGTTTATTTCATCCAAATGTTCGCAATGATTCTTTGTTTTTTCTACTTAAAATTTTCCACATGTTGTCAATGTGTCCCTCACAGGTATTCCCGTTATACGACTACCCTGGGCTTTAGGATGGTTTTATATTTCATAAATCGTGCTCTTGTTCATGACTTCCTACACCCATCTCCACGACCTTGTGAGTAAACAATTGTTAGACATGAAGTTAAAGGTGCTTCCTCAAGACCAAGGAGTTGGCAATGATCAGCGCCCACGCTATACATCAGTATTACACCACTATATCCTAAAGAGAGTTGTATATAAATTATATCCATGATCTTGTTTATCCTTCAATGTTTCACAGAAACTCCAGAGTTCACACAAAGGCCGTATTTCTCCAGTACCATGTCTGGTGCTCTGTTCCTGATGACAGAGGTTGAATGTTTTGTGAGTATAAATAGGGTTTTAAGATGTATCTTATTCTCTGTCTGGCAGATTTGTCTAGGTTCTCTAGCAGAGAAACTATTTCCTGATGATGCCAATGGAACTCACAGAACAGGGCCATTAAAACTACTTAAATATATGTGATAAAAGAAGGCTGCCACTCAGTTAACACGGAGACTGGCAAAAACCTACAGAGCACAGACAATTTTTCCTATTTTATTCTCAAAACAATGCTGAAAAATAGCAATCTGACTGAAGCTGAAGAGGTTAAGTTAAAGTTGAGCACACACACTTCATAAGAGGCAGAGAAGAAGAACTTGAACCCTGCTTTCCAAACTATTTCATTTATCCTTCAAAGCAAGCCTCTGTCCCTCCACATGTATAATAAATCCCCAATGAAAAGTGTTTGTAAAATGATTTGAAAGTAAAATCTTGGTCTATTATTGCATTTTGTCTGGAATCCATATATCTGCCCTCAAGATTCAATAAAGCTTTAAAAATGCTTTTGTGCCATATTCTTTTAATTTCTGCCTTTCGAAAAAGAAAGTCTTCTTTTAGCACTATGGAATCTTGGAAAACGTGAGTCAAAGGAAGGTGTTAGTTGTCTTCCAGTGATGGGTGAAAAAAGCAGCTTTATGAAAGCCAAACACTAACCTATAATTCCATATTACAAACTATAATAAAAAACATATCCTGGCAGAAATGTTACCTGCCTGCATCCCTTTTCAGCTATACAATGGTTCTACACACACACACACACACACACACACACACACACTCTCACATCTGAGAAAGATCAGACGTTGAACACATTGCAGTAACACACACGCAAAACATGGGAAGTTTCACCAGGGTTGCCTGTGATGACAGGATACACAGACATCCCTACAATAAAATCTGCCTCACAGCTAAATCAGAAAGTCTTTTTGGACACAAGAATATATGAGTCCTAATGAAAACCAGATAGGCAAGGAGGAAAACACTCTAATTTAAAACTAACACAGATGAGCTGACACAAAAGTACCCAAACATTTGGTCCACAAACCACTAGCATCTCTCTAATGTGTCATGGAGGGCAAGAGATATTTCATCCAAGAATGAGGAGAGAAAGAGATATTTACTCCACTGTTAAAATTTATTGCCCTTCAAGATTTAGTACTTTCTAATCTAGATGTCATTCCTTGGCTAAACTTTAATGATTAGGAAATAAATTAGACTTCAGGGAACCATTATGCTTTTTGTTCTTCAATCTTTTACCTAAATCACAGGACGTGATACATGGTAGGTAGCATGTATACATATGCTAAATAATGAATGCAAACTCTTTGCTTGTCTAGATTTTCTGTCAAGAAAAGGGAAAATATGAAACACCAACAGGCCTTGCTAAGACTCATAATAAAAATATATTTACCCTTTTTTTATTGAAACCAAAATTCACAACATTTTACACCAGTTCAATGTCTATGAGTTGTATCTCTTCTTCAGCCTACTATTAATAAAGAGTGTGACTGCCACATCTGCTAGACTTTACAAGAATGGAAATAATAAAACCAATCACTTATACTCAATCCTGAAAAATCACCTTCTTCAAAAGAATAGTATATCTTTTTCAATATGTGAAGACTGTGCTAATTAAATAAGCTCATTAAGGCATGAACAGAACAAATAGTATTTAAATGTAATGGAAGTAGCACTCAGAGTTGGCTCTGAGTACTATCTTCATAACTGATATAGTTTTTCATTAAAACTTGTTTTAAAAAACACACCAAAAAAAGCCCCCAAATCATACAGTCATATTTTATCTGATGCAACTCCTAAAATCCATGTTAAGTATTATAACCATATATTCTGTACACACTACATCTGTTTTAGCTATAAGCCCAATGTCTATCCTTATTTCTCAAATAATTAGTACAGGCAATTTCAGTAAGTGTGTCTGTCTGCCTGTCTCTTGATCTCTCAAAGACACCCAAACAAATGATTTCCTAAAAGGTAACTTTTAAAAGATGTAAAGACGTTAAAGCAATCTATATATTCAAAAGGTTAAAATTCCAAGAGTCTTCTTTACAGAAATCTTAAAAATTATTCACTTTAGATGGAATGGCAAGAAGCCCTGAATAGCTAAAGTAACATTGAAAGACAGCGGTGGAGTTGAAGGAGAATAAAAGACCTCACACATTTTAATTTTAAAATATAATTTACAACCACAAATAACACATATAATAAGGAGTTCTGGTACCTTAGTGGTAAGAAGCTACACTTCAACCTCAAAGGTATCCACGAGCTACTCCACTGAAGAAAGATTGGCAATCTCCTCCTATGTAATTTACAGCCTCTGAAAATCCACTGGAAGGTCAGCTATGCATGTATTCCAACCTGATCATACAAAACAACAACAATATACAGCCATAGTAATAAAACAACAACAACAAACTAGTATTAGTACTAACAGTAGCTATGATGAACAGAATAGATCTGAGACTTTAGATATAAACCCACAAGTTACTGGTCAACTTTATTGTTCCTTCTTTGAACTTCACAACATTCATGATGCAATCTTTTCTAGATACACTGGATTCCAGAGATCTCTGCTAATTAATTAACATGACAGAGTTTCAGGGTGACAGGTAAGCACAAAGACATGAAGAATTAAGATAAAATGGTGGCAGATCTATGATTATGCTTGGTTGGTAAAAAGACAACTAGATAGCTGCTGAGTTGGCTCAGACTCCCTGTAACTTTATATACAGTTTAATATATCACTACCAAATCCTATGTGATCCTCACAATTTTTGGGATATCCAAGTTGAATGTTGTGACTTTTGCGTCAATCCAAGTCACTGAAATTCTTTTCCACCCTCAATGTATGATCAATTGATATTTTACAAAAGTGCTATGCCAATTCAGTGTAAAAAGAAGAGATTCTTCAAGAAATGGTGTTTGGAAAACTAGATTTCACAGCAGAAAATAAAGACAGAACCTCATGCCATACAAACACATAAATGTAACATAGGTTAAAGAACTGATCAGGACAATGAAAACCATAATACTCTTAGAAGAAAATGTGACGTCCTCTCCTGAGGCCACCAGCCAACTCTGGGACCTCCTCTTTTGATTCTGCTGGCCCATCCCAGTTCCTCCTCTCCAGATGACTAACCCAACATGATGATGCACACAGGGACTGGACGTGCCAAGTGCCAAGAGCAATGTGCACTGGGAGCAGTGCTAGAACTTGAGTGAAGTGCTTTGGGGGGGGTCACTACTGTCTGGCTGGATTAGGTGGTGCCCTTTAAGTTCAATCAGAAGGGAGTGAGAGAAATGGAGCTCGTTCTTTAATGGAAAACAAAAGCTTCCTGGTTTTCTCATCAGGTCTCCATGCTCCATCCTACGTCTCCTCACATTAAGTCCACCAACTGCCTTTAGCATGGAGCACATTGGGCTAGCCTACCTGTGGAAGTTGTCTGATAGGGGAAGCTGTTATCACAGGCCTTTTCTCAAATGAACTGAAGCAGAATTTCCCTTGGGTCAGAAGGCAAAGAGAAACCAGAGCAGGGTAGCTGACCCACCCTCTTCTGGAGCAGTGACTTCAGATCAAGAACCTGCTATCACCTGACATACAAAAAAATTCGACCACAGTACTGTCATGTAGAAAGCAGGCTGCTTTACCCCCTACACAAATCCAAAGCAAGATGTCACCTCCCCAAAAGTGACACAGTTTCAAGGGATTTTCTGAAGCCAGAAAATCTGATGAAACTTTCTGACACAGAATTTAAAAGAACAATAACTAAATATTTTCAACAAGTAAAAGACAACCTTGAAGAATTATAGGGCACTGCAAGCAAAAACCAAGAGGAGTTAAAAAAAAAACAAAAAACAAACAAACAAAAAACCAACCACAATTAAAAACAAAGTAGATACTAAAGAATACAGATAAAGCAAACAAGATTCTGGAAACCAAAATCCAGATGCTGTCAACATGATGAAAGGATACATGAACATCGTTGAAAATAAGGAACTAAAGACCAGTGAAATAGAAGATAGAATTGTCAACACTGATCTGCTAGAACAAAAAGAATAATCAAAAAGGAAGGAAAAAGAAGAAAACCTAAGAATAATGTGGGACATCATCAAGAGAAATTACATGCACATAATCAGAATCCCAGAACAAGAAGAAACAACTAAAGGAATCAAAAAAGTTATGGAAGAATTATTAGAAGAAAACTCCAGGCATTATGGAGAATGAGAAAAATATATACTCAAGAAGCTGAGAGAACATCATATAGAATAGTCATCAAAAGAAAAACATCAAGATATAGCATAGTCAAATTTGCCAGAACCAAAGAAAATGAGAGAATTCTTTCAGAAAGCAGTGAGGGCAAAACAAAGAGTAAACTATAATGGAGAGCAAATAAGATTAAATGTGGATTTCTCAGCAGAAACCATGCAAGCAAGAAGACAATGGAATAACAAATATCAAACAGAGAACACAACTGTCAACAAGAACACTGTACCCAGCAAAATTGTCCATCAAATATGAAGAAGAGATCAAAACATTCCCAGAAAAGTAAAACCTACGGAAGTTTGTAAAAACAAGATCAGTGCTGCAGGAAACACTAAAAGATGTCCTTCTTACAGAGGTGCCACAGAAAGCAAGAAAAACCAAAGTAACTAGCAACAACACAAAAACGAACTCAACAAAATGACAGCAAAGAAACCTTGCCTCTTAATAATCACCCTGAATGTCAATGGTATAAATGCACTACTGAAGAAAAAAAAAAGAGTAGCAGATTTGGATAAAAACCTGAAACCCATCAATATGCTGTCTACACCTTAAAAAAGAAAATAAAGAAAGACTAAGAAATAAAATGGTGGGCAAAAAATACACCATGCAAATGGCATCCATTAAAAAGCAGGAGTAGTGATATTAATTTCTGATAAAATAAATTTCAGTGCAAAAACCATCATAAAGGACAAGGAAGGTCACTACATAATGACTAAAGGGTCAATAGAACAAGAAAACGTATCAATAATAAATATTTATGCACCAAATGAAAGACCTGCAAAATATATAAAACAAACATTAACAAAACTGAAAAAAGAAATAGACAACACTACAACAGTAGTTGAAAACTTTAATATATCACTTTCAGGAAAAGATAGAACTTCCGGAAAGAAACTCAACAAAGATGCTGAAGAATCAACCACACAAATTAACCAAATATCATAGACTAATGCACCCCCAAAAGGCACAATATTCCATCTTCTCCAATGTGAATGGAACATTTTCTAGAATATATCACATTTTAAGTAACAAGACAAGCATCAATAAATTAAAAAACACAGAAATATTACAAAGTATCTTGTCACACCACAATGCTACAAAGAAAAATCAATAACAAGAGGATAAAAAAGGAAAAAAGCATACATTTGGAAGCTGAACAACACCATGCTTGAACAGAAGTATTAGAAGAAATAAAAAATTAAAAAGTTTCTTGAAATAAATGACAATGAAAACACCACTTACCAAAACCTCTTGAAAACTGCCAAAGCCATAATCAGAGGTCAATTTATAAGCAAACCCATTAAAAGCCAGGAAAAATGACCATTGATTCTCTAACCCAACATCCCCAACAAATTGAAAAAGAATAGCAAGAAAAATCAACACTCTCTAAAAAAATGAAATTCTAAAAATTAGGGGAGAAAGAAATGCAATAGAAAACATAAAAACAATTGAAACCATCAACAAACTAGTGTTGGTTCTTTGAAAAGGTCAATAAAATAGACAAACCACTAGCAAAACTAAAAACAGGGAAAGACACAGGTAATCCAAGTAAGAGATGAAACAAGCAATGTCAGAATGGAATCAAATAAAATAAAAAAATTTACAATAGAATATTATTAAAAAACTATACTCAAACAAATATGAAAACATAGAGGAAATGGACAAATACTGAGAAATACACAACCTACCTAAAGTGACGCAAACTGAAACTGAACACCTGAACAGACCCATTACAAAAGAAGAAGTTGAAAAGGTAATAAGACAAATTCTAGCCAAAAAAAAAAAACAACCCTGGACCAGATGGTTTTATATCAAACATTCAGAAAAGAATTGTCAACTATTGTAAACTATTTCAGAAAATAGAAAAAGATGAAATTATCCCAGACTAGTTTTATGAACCAAATATATCCTTGATACCAAAGCCAGGTAAAGACACCATCAAAATAGAACACTATAAGCCAGTATCTCTCATGAACTTAGATGCAAAAATCCTGAATAAAATTCGGGTCAAGAGTATCCAACAATACATTAAAAAAAATTACTATGACCAATTGGGATCCATAACAGGTATGAAAGGATGATTCAACATAAAAGCAATTAGTGTAATTCATCTCATTAATAAAGCAAAGAACAAGAACCACATGATCCTATTAATTGATGCAGAAAAGGCCTTTGACAAAATCCAAAACCCTTCCCTGATTAAAACAATCAATGAACTAGGATTAGAGGGGAATTTCCTCAACATAGTAAAAAGTATATGTGCAAACCCAATAGCCAACATTGTTCTCAACAGAGAGATGTTAAAGGCATTCCCTTTGAGAACAGGAACTAGGCAATAATGCCCACTATTACCTCTCCTATTCAATACTGTACTAGAAATCTTAGTGGTAACAATAAGAGGAGGAAATAAGAGGTATCCAAATTGGCAAGGAGAAGGAAAATTATATATATATGCAGATGATATAATAGTATACTAAGAAAACCCTAAAGACTTAACAAGAAAACTACTGGACATAGATGACCAATTCAGCAAAGTGGCAGGATTCAAGATCAACATACAAAAATCAATTGGATTTCTCTACAGTGACAAAGAGAATATAGAACTGGAGCTAAGAAAAACAGTACCCATCACAATACCTAGTAACAAGATTAAATACTTTGGAGTAAATCTAACTAGAAACAAAAAGGTTCTAGTCAAAGTAAATTACAAAACATTACAAGAAACAAAAAGAGACCTGGAGAAGTAGAAGAATATACCTTGCTCATGAATAGGAAGACTCAATATTTTGAAAATGACAATATTACCAAAGGCAGTCTACACATCCAATAAAATTCCAATACAAATACCAAATCCATTCTTCAATGAGATGGAAAAGGCAATCTCCAATTTCATCTGGAATGGAAAGAAACCCTGAATATGCAAAGCATTCCTTAAAAAGAGAAACAAGGTCAGAGGTATTTCACTCCCTGATTTCACATCCTACGACATTGCCGTGGTGGTCAAGACAGTGTGGTACTGATACAAAGATAGAAACATAGATCAATGGAATAGAATTGAGAACCCAGAAATCAGCCCATCTACCTATAGTCAACTGATTTTTGACAAGGAGATGAAATCAGTTAAGTGAGGAAACAACAGCATTTTTAACAAATGGTGTTGGAAAAAATGGAAAATCATCTGCAGAAAACTCAAAACAAGACCAATAC
>NW_006399771.1:9526151-9550622 GCF_000299155.1 Elephantulus edwardii
GCAGGGAGGGAAATGTACAACAATGAAAGAATGGAAATCCAAGTTCTCTAAAATCTTTCATTAAAATTTCAATCAAAAAACATTAAGTTGAGGGAATGAATTAAAAAAAGAAGAGAATGCAGGGTCAGTATTGTCACTGCTGTAACAATAGGATGGATAGGGGAAGGGGCAAAAAAGGAAAAGAATGAATAGATAATGAACACTGCACTGGAATCAGTAAAAAAAATCTGAAAACAATGGACATTTGAACACTACATGTATGACAGTTAATAATCTAGAACAGGAGAAATATTAGCAAATGAATTGGGTAAGGTGAAGAGAGGAAAATGTGAATGGATTAATGAATGAAATCCAATCTCCTTGTATTCTTTCAAGAAAATTACAATGTTATAACAAGGGCTTTGAAAAAAAAATTAAAAGAAGTTACTTAATGGGAAAATGTCTTTGAAATCCATATAATGGGTAGGAATATGATAACCAAAATATACATATAAAACTGCAACCACTTAACAATAAAAAAGCCAATGGCTCAATGCTAAGATTGAGGGGAATATTATAGAAACATGATTTTAACAAAAAGTAAATTTACCTGAAAATATGCTTAGTGCCACTACCCATTAGAAAAACAAATCAAAGTCACAATGATACACCATTTCATTTTCAATGGAGTGGCTAAGATTAAAAAAATTTGTCACAACTGTTACCCCATTGATCACTAGGGCTAATTCAGTTGATTTGGCAGGCTAGGCGGGTGTGTCCTTACACCCTCACCACTCCATTTAGAATCGCTCCCAAAGCTGTATACCCACTTACAGAGTATAACCCTCCCCAATAGAAAGAGGATCCTCCTTCAGTCAAGGGTACACCAGAAGCTGCACTCCCCAATTAGAACCTCCAAACAAGATTTCAAAAGAAGGTAAATAACAAATATTGGTAAATATATGGGGAAATTGGAAACCTTTTCCATTGTTAAGAACACAAAATGATATGACAGTTGTGGCGAAAGCAGAATGACTTCTCAAAAGAGACAACTACTATATGACTCAGTGTTTTTATTCCCCCAATACCTGAAAGTCAGACTCAGAGTTTCTATTCCCCTAATACCTGAAAGTTGAGACTCAGGCAAGATTTGTATACTAATAATGTTTATCAAGAGCACTATTCACAATGGTCAAAAAGTGAAAGCAAATTAAATTCTAATCAACAGATGAATGGGTAAACAAAATGTGGTGCATTCATACAAAGAAATATTACTCAGCCAGCAGAATACATATACTCTTCACATAAGCTACAATATGACTGGAGCTTAAAGATAATGTTGTTGTTGTTGCTATGTGCCGTCGAGTCACTTGCGACTCATAGCGACACTATGTACAACAGTCCTAAACTCCGCTCTGTCCTGTGCCAATCGCACTGTCTCTGACACTCCCATCCCAATTATCCCAGTCACTGTATCAATCCACCTCATAGAGGGCCTTCTTCTCCTGCACTGTCCCTCCACCCTCCCAAGCATGATGACCTTCTCCAGGGACCGGTCCCTCCTCACAACATGTCCAAAGTATGTTAGACGGAGCCTCAGAATCTTTGCCTCCAAGGAGCCACCTGGTTTAACCCTTTCCAGGACAAATCTGTTTTGTTTTCCTAGCAGTCCATGGTACTCTCAATACTCTTCTCCAGCACCACACCTCAAAGGCATCAATTCTCCTTCTATCCTCCTTGGTCATTGTCCAACTCTCTGATGCATAACAAGTGATTGCGAAGACCATAGCCTGTATCAGACGCACCTTAGTCTCCAGAGAGACACCAATGTTCTTCAGTACTTTGGAGAGGTCCCTAACAGCGGACTAGCTGAGTTAAATAAGCCAATAATTAAAGAACAAATATTCTATGAGTTAATTTACTTTAAAAAAAAGACAAGGAAAATCTATACAGTTAAAATTTATTAGTGGTTACTGAGACTAGAGGAAAGATAAAATGAGGAGTTAATGGTAATGGGGGAGGAGAGGAACGTCTCATTGATTAAGGGAAGATTGCACATTTAATTATGGCAGAAACTATTAATAAATGGTTGCTGCTGTTAGGTGCCCTCGAGTCAAGCATGATCCACTGCAACTATCTGAACAACAGACCTGAACCCTGTCCTAACTGTGCCGTTATCACACCTCCTGATACACTAGAGCCTATCGTGGCAGTCATCGTTATCAATCCACCTGGCTGAGGGTCTTCGTCTCCTTCTCTGACCCTCCACCTTTCTGAGCTTCATGTTGCTCTACAAGGAATAACCAATCCCTCCTAGCATCAAGCTGAAAGTATGTGAGGGAAAGACTTACCAACTTTGCCTCCAAAGAGCATTCTGGGTGCACCATTTCCAAACCCTGTTTGTTCTTTTGGCAGTCCATGGGATGTGCAGTGCTTTTCTCCAACATCAAAGCTCAAGGACAGCAATTCTTCTATCATTCTTATTCAACGTCCAGCTCGCAGATGCACAACACATGATTGGAAAGACCATGGCCTGGCTCCTTAGATCCTCAAACTGACATCATTACTCAATAATTTGAAGAAGTCACTAACCTCATATTTCCTCAGTAATCTCTGATCTCCTGACTGCTGGAACTAACGGTGTAAACTGTGGCTCCAAGTAAGATGAAGTTGTTGGAAGTTTTAATCATTTCTCCATCTATTATGTTGTTTCCTATCAGTCCAATGATAAGAACCTTTGTCTTCTTGACATTGGGATGCAACTCATATTTAAGGCTGTATTCTTTGATCCTCTGCAACAAGTGCTACAAGTCTTCTCCATTTTGAGCAAGCAAGGTTGTGTCATCTGCAAAACACAGGTTACTGATAAATCTCCTTCTAGTCCAGATGCCACACTCCTCTTCATAGATACAGAATGAATAGGTATGGAGAGAGAATACAAACCTGACATACTCCCTGCCTAATTTTAAACCATGTAGTGTTCTTTTGCTTTGTTCGCACAACAGTCTCCTGGTCAAGGTACAGGTTTTGCATGAGCACGATTAAGTGCTCTAGGATTCCCATTGTTCTCAATGTCATCCATAACTTGTTATGATCCACAGTCAAATGCCTTTACACAGTCAGTAACATATAATTAGACATTTTTTTCGTATTCTTTACTTTCAGTAGGATCCATTTGACATCAACAATGATATTCCTGGTACCACAGCCTCTTCTAAATCCTGCTTGAACTTCTGGCAATTGCCAATCTATGTACTGTTCTAGCTGTTTCTCAATGTTTTTCAACAGTATTTTGATTGCATGTGATATTAATGATACTGTTCAATAGTTTCCACATTATGTTGGATCATCTTTCTTGGGAATTGGAACAAATATGTACTTCTTCTAATCCACTGGCCAGACAGCTCTTCTCTAAATTTCCTGACATAGAATGGTGAGCATATCCAGACATGGTTGTATCTGTTAATTGAAACAAGTCATTTAGCATCCTGTCAATATCTGAGGTCTTATTTTTTGCCAAAGCTTTCAATGCAGCTTCCACTTCTTCCTTCATTACTATTGGCTGTTGTTCAAATAGTTCTTCCTGAATTTTTCAGTGTTGGTTATTTGTTTGTACAGTGATTCTGTGTATTCCCTTCATCTTCTTTTGGTGCTTTCTGGGTCATTAAATTTACTGCCCATAGCATCTTTTGAGACTAGAGGCTTAAATTTGTTTTCAGGTTTCTCAGATAAAGAAATGCAGAGCAAGTTCTTCCCTTTTTTTCCTCCACCTCTAGCTCTCTGCACTCTAAATCTCTCTCCATTATAATACTTTGTTTTGTCCTAGTGAGCTGTTCTTTGAAATTGTCTGTCAGTTTTTTGACTTTAGAATGTTTTCCCTTTGTTTTGGCTTTTTGACCCTCTAGTGCAATTTTTAGCGTCTCCTCTCATGTTTATTTACTTGTTTATTAATAAATCATACACTTGTTGAAAGATGGATTGCCATATGTATGATAGACATATTTACAATGGGCAGAATGACTACTTACTGAGATTGCTTATGTACAACCAAATATTTCATGGGCTTAGCTTCCTTCACTTGGAGATTTATAGTCATGGCTTTGAGAGACAGTACCATTAATGAGCCTAATGACACGTTTGAGTTTCTATTCTATATGCAAAGATGCATCATGACAAGGACCTTAAAAGCTTAAAAGAAAAAAAAAAGCTTAGAAGTAACCATCCAAGACACAATATATTGTCTTAATTCACCTGGAACAGTAAAGGAAAAATGATAGTCAGGAATAGGAGGAGGATATAAAATGTATAAAGAGACCAAATAGCATAGTACATTTTATATTGGGGTTCAAACCAAAAAATAGGCAATTCAAATCTACCAAGCTCTCAACTCAAGAATGTTGGGCAATCTCCTGATTTACAGCCTGGAAAAACCAATGGGGCAGTGGGGGTGGGGGAAGGGGCACAGTGGGTGAGGGAGGTGGTACAGTTACTATGCATCAGAATCAACTTAGTGACAATGCTTTTTTTGTTTCATCTTGGAGTAGTAAGTTTTATTTTTAATTGTCATATATGGCTAATTCATGATGAATAGCTTCCATTACTGAATACTTTGATCTAGGATTCAGTGAGAGAATCTTGATCAAAAAGAAGAAAATGTTGAACAGAACTTCAAATTCTCATAGACTCTAGGCTCTCTGGAACCATGGAAGGTAGATATACCGATAAGAACAGTCCTAAGAGAATTTTTAAACTTTAAATCAAAACTATCCTCTGAACTTACACTAAAACCAAACAACAGCTTGCCTTAACTAGTTTGCTTTGAGCATTATGCTCTTTTAAGAACTATTTGGGTTCTAATCGACATCAGCAACTTTTAAAGTTGTAGAGAAATTTTATGAACCAATGAGCTTGTTACTGAGAGAACAACAACTAAGAAATTCAAAGTGAGGACAGCTGAACAACTCAAAAGAATTGAGTGTCACTTAATTGTACACATAGAAACGGTTGTGTTAGAGTACATCTTGCGTATATACTCAAAAAGAACAATAAATGTAATTTAGTGGGGGAAACCTAGTCAATACACTCTAAATTTCTTGTATCTTTGCTATTAAACAATAAAGATCAAATTAATACTTGAAACATTTTACAATTATCACATAGGCACAATCTAGTAGGTTGGTTGTACATTAGCTATAATTTTTGACACTTTCAAAAGCTTTTAAGATCAGAAATGCGATCACCTTGTGAAAAAAGGCAATGTCACACACTCTATCATGGTCACTCCTCTCAAAGTCGATAGATTTTCACATTGAAGGACTAACATTAAAAGTTGCCTTGGGGAGGATAGCTGAACCTGCATCCTCAAATGCCCTATCAGTCCTGTCTTTTAACAGTTTTCCTTCTGAGGGCTTCCTGGGGAGAAGTTCAATCTTTCTAATGGGAGTATAACTGTACTACAACTCTCCAAGGGCATTTACCACTTTAAAAAAGAACTCCAAACTCTGCACTCTTTAAAAAGCAGTAGGTCATTGGGAAAAGTCATTTTTCAAAGCTCTCATGAACTGGCACTCTTTTTTTCAACCAGTCACAGAGATAAGGTGTGCAGTCTCAGTAACAGAATCACCTTTCTTTAATTTTTAATGCCTGTCCATTTCATAGCTCCCAAAAGGAATCAATGAGTTACTCATGGCATCATAAATGGCTTGCACTGTGTGTATATACATGTTTTGACAAGGTAGAAATGAAAACAGTCCATCAATTATTCCTTTTAGAGAAAGATTTGATGAAGTTTTTTTAAAAACAAACATAAAAGCATTTTCCTGTGCATCCAAAAAGAAAAGGAAAGAAAATACCCATAATAACAAGAACTTCATCACTGTCACCCCTCTGATGAATTTAAGTGAAAATAAAGCCCCTATAAGGGAAAGGCAGATGTTTTTTATTTCCCATTCTGAAAGTGCATACAGGTATAAGTGTGCTCAAAGGGCAGCAGAATTCGTCTGGAATGTGAAAGACCAAGGGGTTCACACATATAAAGACCAACAGTTGTTTTAGAAATTAACTACAACACATCTTAAACTTCTACATAAGCTCTAAACTGATCCAGGTGTTATCATCAGGGTAGAAGCAGATGCAGTGTTAGCACATTAAACTGGGAATCTCGCTCCAACACTGCTTAATGGCCTCCACATGCTAAAAAACTCTCATCATGGTAGGAAGTGTATTCTACCAAAAGCGTTACTTTCAAAATGAACAAGAGTTTCATTGCCTACATTATACTCACAAACAACTACTCTGGGACTAACAGAGTTTTAGTACTGATTATTGTGCATAATCATTTTGTAGGAGGGAAAGGTGGAAGAGAAATCACTCAACAGTATAGTAACAGAGCCACAGTTGTCTTGGGAGTGCTGACATCATGACCTCAATGTTGTTACCATGGTAAAGCCAGCTTCGTGGTTGTACCAACTTATCTTTAAAACAAACAAACAAAAAACCAATTTTCCCTTTACCCTAATAGTCTGTATTATCTATTTTGCATTTTTTTCTTTTTACCTCCATTCAAGTAATCATATACCCTCTGCCTTATAAGAATAATATAATCATGCAATGTCATTATACACCTAGATAATCTCTGCTTTCTCTCCATCCCCTCTTGGTGTCAACTCATCACAATTGTTTCTGTGTGTAAACCTTCCCTTAATCTCTACCCCAAGCCACCCTCATCATTTGATCAGTAATGTACAACATGGAGGATTCTAGAGGACATAACGCTGACTGAAATAACTCAGTCACAAAAGGACAAATATTAAATAAAAATCACTGTTATAAAACCAGAATGGTTACCTGGGGAGAGGGGAAGAGCAGGAAAAGGATGGATTAATAATGAACACTGTATTGTAATGGGTGAAGGCAAGACTAATCTGAAATAAATGGATGATCAGACATTATGTGTATTGCAATTACCAGTTTTTAAAATTATGTGATTTCATAGGTACCACCAAAGTGGCCCAGGGAGGTGAAATGAATGATGAGTAATTTATATAATATTCAACATCATTCATTATCACCTGTTGTATAGAACCTTCTACTTTCCAAAGCGTTTAAAATTATGAGCTAGCCTAATAGCAAGAAGCTGCACTGCAATCCCAAAGGCACGCGGTTTAAGCCACCAGCTGCTCCACGGGAGAAGGATAGACAATCTCCTCTCATATGATAAACTACCTCTGAAAATCCTCTGAAGGGTCAGCTATGGGCTGGTTCCAACTTGATGATACTCAACAATGACAACATCTAGCATTTCACAGTGCCCAAGGAGAAGTACTAGGAAAAGAAACAAGTTTTTGGACTGGTATTCTAGTATTGCGTCCACTAGTCCACAGTCATGAAATCCTTAAACTAGGCAAGCCACTTACTCCTTTGCCTTGAATAACTTGTTGTTTAAATACTTGGATTATTCTAAAGTAGAAATGCACAGTAAAACAGCACAATACTAATTTAAACAACTCAAAATACTTTCCTGTAAGCACTAACTTAAAGATCCAAATGATGTTAAATTATCACAATATAGTGGAAAGCTCTATGACATTAAAGGTACTTCATTACAGATCATTCTACATTTATTAAGTTTCCTACTAACCAAATAAGGAGCTCTGGTGACTTAGTGGATAAAGATTTGTGCTGCCTACTCAAAGGCCAGCAGTTCAAATCTACCAACTAACCTAAGAAAGAAAGGTGATGAATCTCCTCTCATGTCATTTAGAATCCTTGAAAATCTGCTACAGAGTAAGCTATGAGTCAGTGCAAACTCAGCAGCAATGAGTTTAAGAGATTTTTTTTTACTAACCAAAGTCATCAAAAAACCAAAATAAAACAAATACAAACCTACTCATTGCCACCAAGTCAGCACAGATTCACAGCTGATATTCCAGTGGTTTTTCAGAGTCTATAAACTGCACAGGAAGAGACTGCCCATCTTTTTACCAAGAGCAACTGGTGGCTTTGAACTAGCCGAGAAGTGTCACCTTAGCAATGCAACTTGCTATGAACTATATAGCAGCAGAGCTCCCAAAACTCATTACTGTCAAGTCAAGCCTGCATACTGTCTTTAAATAACAATTTCAAAAGCAGCCAATGCAAATAAAGCTAAGCTATTCCTTACCGTTTTTCTACTTTCATAATTTAACTCTAATGACAATTGACTTAACTGCTGAGAGTTCACTATCCTATTTTTCCTAAATCAAGGCATTTAATTTAAAAAGCTACCCTTATGTACTGAACTTCAAACTCAGTCCTTGTTTTTCATAAAAGCAACCTCAATAGATGGTTAACCCAGATGTGAATCAGCTACACTATAATTTCTATTAAGAATTCAAGCTGCAGCTATGATAACTGGGCACCAATTTACAACTTACAGCTCAAGTCAGAGATTCAAGAACATGAGGGTTTTTGTCAGAAAATCCTCCTGAAAAATCTGCTTCTGTTTTTATGCTTTAATCTGGAATGGTCTTGTCCTTTCTGACTAATGTATGTCAATAAGAAAATTAAGTGAATTATTGAGTAGAAAAAAATAACAACAGAGTAGCAGTACGTGTTTGGGGTAGATTAGGAAGAGACAGTATCAACAATACAGAATTCCAGAGTTTCCTGTCTCAGTATTTACTGAAGGGGTGATGTTGTTGTTTCTGTGTGTTTGGTTTTTGTTTTTTTGGTTTTTTTTTTTTCTCGTTCTTTCCTTCTCTCCCTCCCTCCCTCCCTCTCTCCTTTCCTTCCTTCCTACCTTTCTTTCTATCAGTGACAAGAGATAACTCTAAGTGCAAACAAAGATGTTGGTATCTTTACTAGTTTTCCGTGAATTTGGTTACAAAGCACCATGAGCTAAGTGAACTCCATGGCATATTTTGTATCAACTTGTGCTGCCAATCCAAAAGAGTGCACATCTTTGGCAGCTCATTTACCAGCAGCTACTGGGGAGAGGAAAAGGGGCAGTCTCCTTGCATCATAATTTATACCTTTGGAAACCAACAGAAGGTGCCTATGAGCTGAAAATGACAGCAGTGAGTATGTGTTAGTAAAGTGGCTCAATATATTACATTACAACTGTGAAAATCAGAAATCTTCAGTGGGTTAAAATCAAGGTGTCAAACGAGCCATGTTCCTTGATGGAGGCTCGATGGGAGAATCCACTTCCATGACATTTCTGGTTACTCAAGGCTGCCTACACTTCTTGTCATGAGGCTCACTTCCTGATCTTCAAAGCCAACAACTACAGCACTCTGATCTCTGCTTCCTTCTTCACATCTTCTCATTCTGACTGACTCTTCTGCCTCCCCCTTTCCCTTATAAGTAATTTTGTGATTACATTATACCCAACCAGATAATCCAGGATCATTACCCCATTCTAAGAACTTTCAAATTAATAAAATCTGCCAAGTTCTTTTTTACCATGTAAGGTAGCACAGCATACACAGAGGTTCTGGGAATTAAGAGTGTCAACATTTTGGAGGTTATTATTCTACAAGCCACAGCAGCTTAAATAAGCTTAACCAAGCATATTAACAAGAATTACCAAACCATTTCCTACCTAAAATACACAAGGAGCAGCATTTCCATAGGCATGTTTACATACACGGAAGAACTTATCATTTATATGTTTATATACATAGTGAGCTTTGTTGGCCTAGTGGCAAGAAGCTGCACTGCAATCCTGAAGGCACATGGTTCGAGGCCACCAGCTGCTCCGTGGGAGAAGGATGGGCAGTCTCCTCCTGTGCGATTAACTGTCTCTGATGGTACACAACTACAACAACATGTTTATACACATGGAAATCACTACCATCATTTCTCATTTTATACTAAAATTCAAAGGAAAAAAAATATGGAACAGCACACAGATAAAAGAGTTAAAAGTCAAGTAGAAAACAAACAGCTGGGCAGAACAGAAAGAAATAGTCACCACTGATATCTAAACTTTCCTTAAAGGAAAAGGGTACTTGTCATAGCGAAGCTCTACTTTCTAGTCAACCCTACATCTCTCCCAAAAATTCTTTCACACTGAGCTTCAAATAAAATAGAAATAAAAGAATCTTTTCATTGAATTAATTCACATAGATTGTGCTGTATTTCCATCTCATTGCCAACAAACGATATATGACTCACAGTTGTTCCTCCAGAGTGTGCTCACAGGCTCTGTATCTGAAGGGAGGAGCAGGTGCACACTCCAACTCCCAGAGAGGCGTGGCTGTGGGTTTGCAGCACAGAGCTGTGCAATTCGTGTTGAAAGTAGCAGAAGTAGATGTGATGGCACAAAGCTCAGTAAGTTACACTACCCAAAGACAGGCAATTCTAATCTACTAATCTCTCTTCCTTCTGGTACAGTGACTCTATGTATTCCTTCCATGTTTTTTGATGCATTTTGGGCTATTCAATATATAGCCCATTGCATCTTTCAATATTTTGACACATGGCTTCAATTTGTTTTTCAGCTCTTTCAGCTTAAGAAACGCGAGCGAGTTCTTTCCTTTTTATTCTCCAGCTCTCTCCACATTCCGCCCCAATACTTTGCTTTGCTTTGTCTTTCTGAGCTGCCTTTTGAAATCTTCTGTTCAGCTCTTTCACTTCAATATGTCTTCCATTGGTTCTGGCTTCTTGACACTCCAGAGCTCGGACAGGCAGTGTCATGATGGATGGAGAGGAGATTCAAACTGTCAACAGGTTCCTCTTGCTTGGATCCACAATTAACACCCTTGTACTAGAAGTCAGGAAATAAGGAGATGCACTGCACCAGGAAAATCAGTAGGAACCTCTCCAAATCATTGAGGAGTAATTATGTCAATTTAAGGATTAAGGTGCTTCTGATTCAGGCCATAGTCTTTCCAATTACTTGCTATGCATCTGCGAGCTGGGCAATGAATAAGAAAGACAGGAAAACAAGTTATGCCTTGGAGAAGAGCACTGAATATTCCATGTACCGCAAAGAAAACGTACAGCTATGTCTTGGAGAAGGTATGGGTGGAGTGCTCTTTGGAGGGTAAAATGATGAGGCTTCACCACACACACTTTGGACATGCTGCTAGAAGGGGCTATTCTTTGAAGAAGGAAATGATGCTGGGAAGGGTGGAGGGTCGGCTTCCTTGAAGAAGGACATGACGCTGGGAAGGGTGGAGGCTCGATGAAGAAGAGGAAGCCCCTCTACCAGATGGACCAATGTAGTGATTCCTACAATGGGTGCTAGTGTCTTGGGAAGTGTGAGGATGGCATAGGGTTCAGATCTTTTGTTCATAGGATCCCTATGAATCGTACTCATTTCAATGGCACCTAACAAAAACAATCATTTCATTTAAGAACAAAAATGGGCTCCTCTGCCCATGCAATTTACAGCCTCTAAAATTTCACTGGAGGTTCAGCTATGCGTCAAGTCCAAGTTTACGGCACGCAACAACAAGAAGTGCAGAAGCATGGAGGTTAGGTCTGATCATAGAGGAAATGTTTTTATATTGCTTTTCTTCCTGATGGAGACTGTTTCCCTTTGCAAAGTTAACAGAGATCAGATGTCCCTCTACCCATGCTGCTCTCACTTTTTTTACATTCATTTTCAGAATAATACCACGACTCAACCATATGGATTATCATAGACTGCACTGTTGAAATGCATTCCCCAAAAGTACACTCATGTAATGATACAAAATTTAAACTACACAAGTGTATGTAAAGATCTCCTATGATATGATTAACTAAATATCTTACGAGGATTTGAGGTGTAATGCAGCACCACTTAATGCTATTGTAGTTCTAATCCAAATTAAGAAGAGTTCCCCTGGGCTGTGATGTGTAATACCTTTTATCATTCAAGAGTTAAAAAGGGGGCAAATGGAGTTAGAATGAAGGACTTCAACACTATCAACGAGGTGGGGGGGAGAAACTAACAAAAAACTGCCTGCACTGGGGTGCATTTTTTTGAACCCTGGTTCCAAAGCTGAGATCAGAGAAGACCCAGACACATATGTATCACCAAGGAGCAAATTCCACCAGATTCTGAGGGAAACAGGGACCTTCTTCCAGATTCAACAGAGACAGAGCCTTTCCCTATAGCTCACATCCTTAACCTGGAGTTCCCAGCTGCTGAAGTAAAAGAAATACATTTCTATTTGTTACAGCCACCCACTTGTATGGTTCTTACAGCAGTACTAGAGAATGAAATCTTAAAACTAAGAAGCATGCAAAGCAGCAATCAAAGTGATATAAGCATCTTGGAACCCTGACACTTAGAGAAATTCTAAGACAAAATATTTAGAACTACTACCTGCGTTATGTAGATGACACAATCCTGCTTGCTGAAACTGAGGAGGACCTGAAGCGCTTTGCAGAAAGTCAAGGACTGCAGCCTCCTATATGGATTGAGGCTCAACATCAAGAAAAGATTCTCACCACTGGGCAAATTGGCAGCATCAGTATGGATGGTGAAGAGATTGAGATAGTTAACAGTTTTAGTTTACTTGGTTCCACAGTCAAAAGTCTTGGTAACAGCAGCCAGGAAATCAGGAGACAAACGGCATTGGGAAAGTCAGCTGTGAGGGAACTCTCAAGAGTACTGAAGAGCAACGACAACAGGCTGGAGACTAAGGTGTGCCTGATCTGGGCTATAGTCTTCGCAATTACGTGCTATGCATCAGAGAGTTGGACAGTGACTAGGGATGATAGAAAGAGAATTGATGCCTTTGAGCTGTGGTGCTGGAGAAGAATGTTGAATATACCATGGATTACTAGGAGAACAAACAGGTTTGTCCTGGAGAAGGTAAAGCTGGAATGCTCCTTGGAGTCAAGAACTCTGAAGCTTCGTCTGACAGATTTTGACATGTTGCAAGGAGGAACTGGTCCTTGGAGAGGGACATCATGTTTGGCAGAGTGGAGGGGCGGCGAAGGAGAGGAAGACCTTCAATGAGATGGATCGATTCTGTGACTGGAGTGGTGAGAATAAGTGTGTTTGGGATGGCTAGGTTGGCTCAGGATAGAATGGCATTTAGAGCTCTTGTATATAGGGTTGCTATGAGTCGCAAGTTACTCGATGGCACAGAACAACAACAAACAACTACAGGAGGGAAGATTATAAATATCTTCTAATTTGTATATTTAAATTGGATTATGGAGTTATCAAAAGATATACGTTGAGCTACATGGAAGAACTTTCACTGTTGGGTACGGTTAAAGGTGATGGAACCAATGAGTTCATAATGATTGAAGTTGAAAAATGGATACAGACAGTCGAGACAGAATCCAAAGGTACTTTGTTTTCATTTAATTCATTGTGTTTTCTTTGTAAACCTGCTCTGAAGGAGAAAGATTAACACTATCCTCCCATGTGGTCTGCAGCCTCTGAAAACGCACTGGAAGGTGATCCATGAGACAGCTACGACTTAATGGCAAAGAGATTTTTTGAAGCTCATTCAAACCAAACTTTCAAAAGTTCTGCCACATTCATGTTCTAATTAATAATAATAAAAGTATAACCTAGTACATAGATTCATTAATGTCAAAGTGGAACTGAGGTGCATATTGTCTTCAACAGATGAATTTTCAGAGGCAGATCACCAGGCCTTTCTTATGAAGTATTTATGACCAGCTAAATCCCAGCTAAATCCAGGGACTCCACTAATTACACGTAATCTAATTATTATCTTTATATAAACTGCCTCATATTTGTTATCCTTACTTTTTTTTGTCTCATTCTTAGACATAATATCCACAAACTTCTTAACATACTAAATTTATTATAACTTTGTTGTGTATCATCAAGTCAGAAGTGACCCATAGCTGACCTTGCAGTGGGTTTTCAGAGGCAGGACATGAACTGGAGGACAGAGCACATCTTTCTCTCATGAAGCAGCTAGTGGATTCAAACTTCAAGCCTTAGGGTTAGCAGCACATCTCCTCACCAATAGGCAGCCAAGCTCCCTAATATATTTTAATAATAAGCTGTAAATGAAATGTCAAAGTACATAAAACCTGTAATCAAAAGCACATGAACCACACATCTCAGTCAAAAGTCCAGACATTTTTCATTCTCTTTTACTTTTTATTTCTGAAATCACTCCTTTGTTAATAAACCTTACAATCAGACACCCGTGATGTGCAATTACTGTAGGTTGGTGCCAGTCTGCTACTGATGTTAGTGTGCCTGTGTGTTGCACACAAGAAAAAACAGTGGGTACGCATTCCCCAAGCCGCCTACTTACTTGGCTGAGCCTGACTCACATTTTGGAGGCCAATTATTCAGATAATGGATAACAGCCCTATGTGTCATGATAGGGCTCTGGTCAACATTAAAAGGTTCTTGAAGTTGGGCTCGAAGTCTTGAATACATTATTGAGTTTGTCAATATTCCAATTAGCTAACAGTTTAACAGCTGTATAGTTGGCATACTTTCTTAAAGTTTTTAGTTTCATTACATAAGTATTTGGCAACGTACCATGCATTTAGTGAGAGCGAATCAATTGAATGAAGCAAGCTGTATTTTAAGAAGACAACATAGAAGCAATATGAAGAACTACTTCTCTTCTATAACGTCTTCAACAAAGAGAAGAAACATATCAGATTCCAAACTCCTGGAATTGTAAAGTATAGATAGATGCTTTTAGTTGAGTGACTGCTTTCATACTGCTTTGTAGTGCATACGGCAATTTTGAAAATATCTGCCATGAACTGAAGGATGGTGCTTAACACTTAGTCAGGCTTCACACAGAGAATCTCCCCTGGCTTTAGCACCTACTTTAGCTGATAAATGTCTGTCCAGCTGGTTTAATTAGTTTATTATGCAGTGGTGAAACAAAACATTTCCCATTGTGCTACTTTAACATATAAACTAATTTATAATTAAAAAATATTCTACACAGTATGGCAACATTACATGTTCTACTCCATTAAGTTTATGGACACTCTGGTAAATACATGGGTAAAGGGGTAAACTGTCTACAGCCCTGCCTCTCACTACACTAGACCAAAGTTCACGCAGCACGTAACCCACCTTGAATGATCCTCAGCCTTCAAGCTCTTAAATCTTGCCTTCCTCTAGCAAGGCCAAAACTTCATACTATATTTCTGTTATGGGAAGTGGGACTAGAAACCCAGAACTAAAGAGCTAGCCTCTGTCTCTTGTCCTTCTTTCCTCCTTTTCAGGAGGTTGTTACACATCTTTGAATGAGAAATTATGCTGAAGTTTTAACTCTGATAATTTAAAACTTTCTCCTCAGATTAAAAAGCTGCTTTGAATTATTAGTAACTGCCATTGGCATGCAATTTATTTGTAGTGAAGATTTGTGCTTTTTAGTGAGTGTTGTTTTATTTTAACTAAACGCTATAAATTAATAACAGTTTAATAAAACTTCTCTACAGCTTCAAAAGAAGAAGTTTTGTTAAGATAATAGAAAGATATACCCCAGGCAACTACACATTACAAATTATCACAAGGCCAAGATATAGAAGTACTTTAAACTACTCACTAAGAGAACAGTTTACAATATAAATAAGTGATGAAATAGTCCACAGTGGTATACTGGCTATCTTGCCTGAAAATGTTAAGTACAATTTCCTCTTATAAGAGAATCCTGTATATAATTACAAGTAGTAACTACATCTCAAATAAATATGGATGTAACGTCTATTCTGGTAGGGAAAGAGAGGCGATAAAGCAAGCACAGTATGGAATTTTTCTATCTAGACTTTGGCTTGCACAGTCCTGAGTTTAGGTTTCACTTCTTGTTTCTTTTTTAACATGACAACCAAATTATTTCAGCTAGAAGAGTTCTGTAGGAAAATAATCAGAGATACTCTGCATTTCTGATTCCAAGTAAAGAAGCAATTATGAACCTGGGGCTCCATTCTGAGAACTCACAAGATACCCAGATCACTTCAAAACAAGACCGGTTGATTATTTCACAGAAAAAAAAAATATTCTCTATGATCCATTTCATATAATTATCAAGGCAAGATTGATCTATAAACTCAACTGTAATCAGTAAATATTAAAGATGATAATACCAAAAACCTCACCTCAAACTCATTAGCACTGAGTCAGTATTGACTCACAGTTGTCCCTTCAGAAGGTTTTGAGGCTGTAAATAGCATGGGCAGGGAAGGCCCGTCTTTCTCACATAGAACTGCTGGTAGAATCAAACCACTACAGAATCGCTGCTCTTGGATTAGCAGAACAGCTCTCCAGGGAAGATGCCACCATTTCTTAGTAATAATACAAAGATCTTAAAAAAGATTTCCATACTTCTCAAAAAAGTTTTATAAGATTCACTTAAATATAAAGAGTTTCTAGACACTCCTTCAGGAGATTCATGGCACAGAGTACATCCCAGTGTTTGAAAAGGAATGTGCATATACTGACTGAGCATGAAAGCAGAAATCCAGGGTTCAGAGAACCAGCATCGGCCCTACCATTATTTGAACATCTACTTCTCTCATCAGTGCCCAATTAAGGGACTGAGACTAATAATCTTTCCACTACCTTTTAATTCATTAACAACATCAACAACAACAAAAAATCTACCAACATTTCAAAGCTATTTTATCAATAAAAAAATTTGGCTTAAAGATAAAGGTAACATACAAATACAAACTATCATGCCCTTGTTTCAGATCATTTATTACTTAACAAATATTCATTGTTGTTGTTAGGTACTGTCCAGTCAACTACAAGTCACAGCAAATCAACGAATAATGGATCTGAATCCTGATCTGTCTTCAAACACGCTATACTATGAGTTTGGAAGCTGGAGTGGCATCCACTTCCCAAATAACATGCCTCCAGAAACTCTATGAACTTTGATAAATGTTGATAGTTGTAGGGGGGCTTCAGGCCTTTTGTTCATGGAGTTACTATGAGTCATGCTCAATCAACAACAACAACAACAACATACTATGAGTATACATAAATTGCAATTCTGGTCAATGAGTCTAATGGAGTTTTCTGGGAAATAGACTGTCTTCCTTTCCCCTTCTCACTTTAGATGAATCCAGTGAGAATCTGAGGTTTAGAGCCACTGTCACCTTAAAATATGATGATATGCTGCTGACACGTAATTATTAAAGGAAAGAATGGGGTATTTTTAAATCAACAAAACAAACTTGATACCATCCTTCTCTAGACTCATTGTTAAGAAAAGAAGAATTAACTACATTATAGTTTTAGCAATTTTTATCAGCTGGCTGTTATTTACAACTAGGGTGGCCTAGTGGCAATACGATACACTGCAATCATGAAGGCATGCAGTTCGAGGCCACCCGCTGCTCCACAGGAGAAGGCTGTTCAAACTCCTCCAGTGTGATTAACTGCCTCTGAAAACATACCAAAGGGTCTGTAGTGGATAGGTTCCAACTCTACAGTACACAATAACCATCATTACTTATTTAATATTCCATATATGAGTTATCTTCCATAAGTAACAACCAAAATTTTTTACTGTTATTTAAAAAAAAAAGAAAATACAGCAAAAGTCCACATTTTAATCATTGCAATCCTATGAGAAGTTGGATTCTATAAAGAAAGTGGAATTACGATCAAATGAAGACTCATCAACAACCTGCGTTATACACATGCTACAAGTTTGCTTGGTGAAAGTTAAGTTTGAAATGCTTGCTGCAGATCAAAGAATATAGCCTTCAATGTGGGTTGCGTCTCACTATCAATAAGACAAAAATTCTCACCAGTGGATAAATGAGCAACACTATGCATGACAAATGGAGAAAAGACTAAGAATGTAAATTATTTCATCTTGCTTAGATGCACAATTAACATCTTTGACCAAGCAGTCCAGACAGGAGATGCATCACCTTGGGCAAGAATGTCGTAAAAGACCTCCCCAAAGTACTAAGAGAGCACTGATGTGAGTTTGAACACTGAGGTGTTTCTGATTCAGATCACGGTGTTTTTAATCACCTGTTATGTATCTGAGAACTGGACAGTAAAGAAAGACGACAGAAGAACTGATACCTTTCAGTTGTGGTGTTGGAGAAGAGTACTGTCCAAAGAACAAACAGCCCGAGTGCTCCCTGGAAGCAAGGATAGTGAACTTTTTCATCTCACATATCTAAGCAGGTTTCTAAAAGAGATTATTTCTTGGAAAGGGACATCATTCTCGGAAAGGTAGAGGGTCGGTGAAAGAGAGGAATACACTCAACAAAATAAAGTGACGCAGTGACTACAGTGACTACAGCAACAGGCTCAAGTGTGTTCGAGATAAGTAGGATGATTCAGGACAGGATGAGGTTCGGATTTGCTGTTCACAAGGTCATTAAGTGTCGCATTCTCTACTCAACAGCACCTAACAACAACATTTTATGATTCAACTTCCCATTCAGAGGTTACTAACATCTTGTGGTCATCACAATACAATTTTATATGTTTTTACTACTTACACAATTTTCTGTGTGCCATATTTAGTACATGTTGTTATGTGCCATAGAGTCAAAACTGACCCACGGCTGACTCACTAGTGCATTTCAGAGGCTGTAAATATACATCACTCCCCTGTAAAGTAGCTGAGGGGTTAGAATTGTGTATCTTTGAGGTGGTACTGCAACTCCTTCACTACTTGGCCAACAAATATAAACACATTGAAATATATAAGGTAAAAAACATTCTCAAACTTGGCTTTTTACTCAATAGGCTTCCAAGATCTATCTCTGCTGCAATCCCATTGGCATGTGGTTAAAATCCACCAGCTGTTTGGCAGGAGAAGGATGGGCAATCTCCTCCCGTGAGATTAAGTGCCTCTTAAAAGCCACTAGAGGATTTTCTATGGGTCAGTTCCGACTTTACGGTACACAACAACTACAGAGTGTAACAGTCAAGAGGTGTTCCACAATCCATTCCCCTGCTATAGACACTCGATGGTTTTCGATGCTTACACTTGTTATGTTGTGGGGTGTGTTTTCCCCCCACCCAGCACACAGCACATTGGGCTTAAGCATATCTGAGATCTTGACGAAGGAGCAGCACTGAACAAGGTCTCAATGAGTCACAGTCAATGTCATGGCACCTAACAATAAAAACAATCTTCCAATTATGAACTAAGTTGAATTCATTAAAATCAAACTTCCACTATACACTTCCCAGGAGACTATCAGACAGCATGGCAAGGTGACATATAAGAAAATCAGTTATCGGGATATACTGTTCTTCAGGGAAACATCACTGATATTGAATATTCTATTACCATCCCATCTAGGTATCTATACATTTGTGTCAGTATCACCCACGTCTTATCTCAACACTCAAGAGCAACAGAGTATGCATCACTGGCCTCTAAGACAATGGGTTTTTATCTACATTACAGACATTTATGTTTGGCTAAGGAAAAACTAGATTCATAAACACTTAAAGGTCACTGCTGGGAAGAGTCACAAAGGTAAAATTATAAAAATATAATAAAATTTAACTTGAGACATTACAGCTTGGATTTTGTGAAAATCCATGTTCAACCCTTTCCACCTTACATTCTGCCTTTAGAAAAGCCAAAACTGTCAAGTTGTTTTTGCAGAGTATCTCATGTTGTAACTTTATTCTTCTTCTACTTGTTATGTGCCGTCGAGTCGCTTGAGTAACTCCATTTTAGGGGGAAGAATTAAGTACATTCCATTGTTTCTGGGATGACCAAAAAAAAGTCTTTAAAACTATCTACACAATTTCAACCCACTTTGCCTCTCCTCACCTCCCTGGCCAGATCTCAAGTCGCTCATTCTTGATACCAACCAATCAATCACAGCAGAGGGCAATGCTTTCCCACAAGCTGATCATGGTGCTCTTGCTTTTATTGTTGCCTTTTCAAAGTCTGGTCCCTTTAAGCTATTCACGTCCTCTCACCTGACCTTGTGCACCTGTACCATGCAGAGTTCCTCTCATCTTTCAAAAGTAAGCTTTTAGTTGATTTTGTATGCCCTCTTCACTCTTAGGTTAGAAGGAGGCTCCTTATTTTCTGATACTGTTGAGTACCTTAGAGTCACAAGAAAATCCACAGCTGAACCTGTAGCAGGTTTTCAGAGGAAGTAAACTGCCAGGGAGGAGACCGTCCATCCTTCTGTGAAGCTGCTGGTGGTCTCAAACCATGTGCCTTCCGGATTGCAGCACAACTTCTTGCCACTAGGACACCAGAGCTCATATTACAAATAGTGCAATCTAAAGGAATTAGGTGTGGTAATAATATACTCACAATTAAGCTACAAACACTATCAGGATAAGACTTCTTCCTTGCATGTCTTTTTCCTGGAGACAAACTAGCATTCTTTTACTTACAGTAACTTTTCACTAGTCTATTTCACACAAAAAACCAGTGTCTATCATATTCACTTAGAATTGACAGCATTTAAGAAAAGTGCACTATATTAAGCAATGACATATTGATCTCCTTTCATAAGATGTTTCTTCACAAACCCCAAGTCTGTGATATTTTACACTACCACATACAACACCAAAATCCTGAACTTAGTGCTAATTCTCACTTACAGATACTTTGTATGCCAAAGGCGAACCCTCACATAGCGTTTCAAAGTTTGTAAATCTTTACATAAGCAGACTACACATCTTACTCCCACACAACTTCTGGTAGGTTTGAACTGCTGACCTTCCAGTTAGTAGCCAAGGGCATTAACTCTTGAGCTAACACAATTCTTTTATAACAGGTTAAAAATTTAGCCTGAGGTATCTAACTAAATGTTATCTTCAAATACTACAGACATCACAGAGATATAATTTGCAATTTTGCAGTGCCTCTGATGTTTTATGATGTTCTGATGGCATAGAGCCCAGGGTGCTCCACTGTAGGTCAAAAGACTAAGTAACACTGGCTGTTTGAACCCACCACTGGCTCCAGAAGAGACGATAAGAAATCTTGCTTTAGATTTACAGACTGGAAAACTTGTTAATAGGCTGCTATGTTTTAGAACCAACTCAAAGGCAGTGGGTGATTGAGTGAGTAAAAGACTGGGTGAATTAACCAGATAATAATGCCACTATATAATACAATTACAGAGTTGGATTTAAATTATAGTGTCAGAAACTATAAAAATTACTTCATGCAAATCATTGAACACTGTTACATATTGATCTCTGTACTGGTAAAATAATAGAATTGGAATTCCCAAAATTCTTCCCTAGCTCTAGAAGGAGTATGTAAAATATATGATTAAATACTTTGATCTAATTTATAAATATTTAGAGAAGCAGGGACCAAATCTGAGACCTGGACACTTCACAAATATGAACAGAGCTTCAGGCATCAGAGATAAACACTCCTCGCAGGTTTGGTAACCAACAAGATATACCATTTACCAGAAAGCAACAAAGTGCACATTACACAGCCACGTCAAAGGGAATTTCAAATAGCTCGTCAGAAAGGCCACATACATTCAACCAGAGAAAAATCAGTCCAGGCAGCAATTAAGAATTATTTTCTACCCCCACCAAAGACATGAAGTAATTTAAAACAAATGTTGCTGCATAATTACACATGAACATAACAAGAGGCTCTCCATCTCAGTGAGTCCTTTCATGTGAGTAAATGATTTAGAATGCAAAATTAAAAATATCTTATTAGAGCAGACCATTAAAGAATGCTTTATGGACTCTTAAAATTTAGCAGATAATAAGAATAATTTTAAGAAGTGTGGAACCTAAAACACTAAAAGATGGCACCAAGTTAAAAACTGAAAATTGTATATTTAGCAAAGTAACTATTAGGGCATCACCAAGGTATTCCAAAATTCTAACCTGTGAAAACAAAAAGTTCATCATTGTGTGCCTCCATGTCTCTTGTCATAATTGCCTATTTAACCTAAAGTCTCTCTGAGAAGGATTAATCAGAAAGAGCATAGTACAGTAAGTCCCCAGGTCCTCCAACTTAGAGATACCTAGTACTTATGAACAACAGCCATAAAGCCTATTATCATAGGCATTTGAGTTAAACATAATGGTTAAACATAATGACTGACTCCAGTCATTCCTAAGCTTGAGGGAAAAGAACATCATGTACATATTTTCTTTTTAAACAATCTGTTCACATTGCCATTAAGAGTGGTTTAGGGAAACAAAGATTGGGTTGAGTTTATAACTTTGCATTTGGCTTAGATGTTGTTCTTCTGTACCCTTTTAACCATGCTTCCAAAATGCAAATCCAATGAAAAATGCTGGTTATGCATCAAAAAATGGGAAAAGATCTGCACACCCATGTTTATTGTAGCTTTGTTCCCAATAGCAAAGAACTGGAAACTACCCAATTGCTCATCAACAAATGAATGGATAGAAAAGCTCAGGTACATTCACACAATGGAATACTATGAAGCATTGAAAAACAAGGAACTCTTGAAATATTAGACAAAATGAGTGACCATGGAGGACATTATGCTGAGTGAAATATCTCAGTCACAAAAGGACAAATATTACATAGGGCCACTGTTGTAAAAGGGACTGACATCGGGGTTGAGGGAAGACAGAGAAGGAAGGGAAGAATGATGAATACTGCATTAAAATAGATGAGGGAGAGAACTGTTTAAAAGAGATATATGATTGAGTATTACTGTCATGACAGGAGTCCAGAATGAAGGCTACACAGTGAATGGACTTGGGGGGAGGGATTGAATAACAATGAAGGAGTTTCTCTTACTTTTCAAGGAGAAGAGTGAATTGGCGCAAGAGGTGGGCAGGGAGAAAAGTGCAACAATGAATGAATGAATGGAAATCCTAAGTCTCTGCAAACTTTCATTAAAATTAATTTTTTAAAATGGGAAAAGATTATGACTAAAAATAAGGCAATCAGAAAGAGGTGGAATGCTTGTGATCATTGGAAAAGTATTTGGCCTCAGATGGTCAATAATCAGAGCATCTGAAAGGGAGAGAGTGGTAACAATGGAGAGTGTGAAGTGTCTGTCACAATGAAAACCTCTATTATCATTAAGCAATGCAATGGCTGTATTATTGTTGATCGCCTTAGAGTCAAGCGTGACTCATAGTAACCCTATGAACAAAAGGCCTGAAGCCTTTCTTATAACTGTCAGCATTTGTCAATGTTCGTAGAGTTTCCAGAAGCATTTTGTTTAGGAAGTGGATGTCACTCCAAGTGGAAAGGCTACTTTGATACTTTGGTTAGAAAAAGAAACAAAAAATATGTCTACTGGAACTCTGGTGGCTGAGTAGTACTAAAGAACTGTGCTGTCAGCCCACAGACAAGTGGTGTGAGTTCACTCAACACAATTTACTCCACTGAAAAGTTGGGGGGTCAGCTACGAGTTGGTTCCAACTCAACTATACATAATGACAACAGCAGTTTTCCTTGAGTACAAGAAAAAAAGCCTTACCATCTTTCCAAGGACTTAAAAATTGCACATGTAGCAAGTAAAGGTGATTGTGATACGGAATTTGTTGCTTTAATCACTTTAAAGTGAAGATAAAGATACATAATCCCAACTATGTCAGTCTAGAAGCTAAGGCGCTCCTGATCCAGGCCATGGTCTTTGCAATTACTTGTTATGCAACAGAGAGCTGGACCATGAGAGAGGAAGAACTGATGCCTTTGAGTCTTGAACACACCATCGGCTGCCAAGAACGTAAATAACTTTGTCCTGGAAAGGGTGAAATCAAGTCTTTCCTTATTAGGCTGGGATTTTGAAGCTCTGCCTCACTTATTTTAGACATATGTCCAGGGGAAACAGATCCTTGGAGATAGACATCATGTTCAGAAGGGCGGGGTGACAGCAAAGAAGAGGAAGACCCAGAATAAGATGGATTGATACAGTGACTAGAGCAGTAGGGTAGTCCTATCAGAGTCAATGAGACTGGCTCAGGACAGGGCACACTTCAGAGCTATTGTACACAGGGTGCATACGAGTCAACAGCACATAACACAACAACTAAGGACCTCACTTGTTACAAGATTATTAAATATGAGAAAAAAGTAAAGCTTTATATAAATCTCCCATGATGCTTATCTCAAGAAATTGACTAATACATCTTTTCCATCTCCCTCAGTACAATTAAAACCCTGACTCTCCAGCATCAGATCTACCGCTTTTAACACTAGACTCATCACCTTCAACAGCAGCCATCTCTCTGTAATCTTCTCTCGCATCAGTCTATAACTGTTATCACAATATTGAATCAAAAATGCCTTTCTAATGCGCAAGACATAGTTGGAATGAGAACTCAAAATTACTCAAACTCATTGTCATCGAGTTGGAAATGACTCATTGCTGACTCTCCAGCCAGTTTTTGGAAAGCTGTAAGTCACAAGGAGGTTTCCCATCTTTCTCCCGAAGACGAGAACTACCAGAGGCAACACACAACCAGAGCTCTGTAAACCATTTTAAGAACTGATTTTTTTTTCACAGTACTGTGCAGATACACTGTCAGCTGAAAATGTCAATACAGAGTTGCACTAACAACCTAACACCATGCAGGATTTGAATTCACCAACTGCTCCTCAGAAGAAGACAGGCAATCTC
>NW_006399771.1:9553342-9626991 GCF_000299155.1 Elephantulus edwardii
TGGCGCAGGATAGAGCAGGGTTTAGAGCTGTTGTGCATAGGGTCGCTATGAGTCGGAAACGACTCGACGGCACATAACAACAACAGCAACAACAAAGATATCTCCCACAAATCTTGGAAAGGCACATATACATATTTAGAAAAGTTTACATAATGTTTGGTTTGGTCCTTATGTGATTAAGTTATAAATATAATGGACAAACAGAGGGACTTGCAATGGAGAATAGAAAAAGCAGCAACTATCTATCAGATATATAAAAAGAAGAAAAAGAGGCTACAGGGATGGATAGTGGGTCTAGAAGACTCACTGTCCATTTGCAGTGATGACTGGATGGAGGAGCCCTGCCTGCCTTTTCCTTCCAGGTACATATATAGAGATAATGAAGTCCTCAGTATTTCTGCATATTACAACAAAATCGATTGTCCTCAGACATCTGAAAGGATAAATCCAGGATATGTCAACCAGGGAACTAAACAATGAATACGTATGAGCAAGGCAATTTGCCAATACATCACAAGATAATATGAAGTTAATCTAAGATTTCCTTTTTGTAAAATACTGGTTCCTAGATACACCCAAAAGAACAACTACTTCAGTATCACCAAAGAACACTAGGTAAAAGTTTAAAGCATTTTGGTAGAGTTACTGCTTTCTTTTAATACTGTATCTATCAGAGGATCCTGTTACGATACTGCACCTCTTGTCCTTTTTCTTTTTTATCTTTTTCTAGCATTTTCTCCCACCTCTGCCTCCACACTGTGAATGAGGCCAGGCAGAGAAAGGATTTTGCTGTTAACTTGTTCACCAAGGGCTAGACCACCACATGGGAAATGAAGAATACCACATATGGAAAACTATCCAGCTGAATAAAGGACAAAAATGGAGCATACTTGCTAGTATTTTATAAACTATTTTTAGAAAAATATCACCCTTACTTAATAACACTGTCAAATTGTCCATTTACTTCTGAGAGTTAAGGAGAGGGACTGTTCAGGAAAAAAATCACAATTGCCACAAAAATAGCTAAGAATTTTTACTTTTGTATCACAGGCTGCTAAAGCTAGATTTGTATATCTAGGGAATACTTCGTTCGAGATCCACTGTATTGTACTTAGGACTTCATGCTATCTTTATAAAGCTCGCTCTCTCTCTCTCTCTCTCTCTCTCTCACACACACACACACACACACACACACACACACACAAGAAAAGGAGGAGAAATACTGGCTGTATCACAGTACAAATGGGGGAGGGAGTCTGTTATTAGAAATACAAACAAGGAAATGGCCTAATTCATCCTTTTTTGTTCCCCAACTGAGTGATGTCTACTGGGTAAGGAGTTGTACTGCCAACCCAAAGACAAACAGTTTGAATCCTCCAGTTACTTAGAGGAAGAAAGACAGGCAATCTTCTCCCATGTAATTCATGGCACATAACAACGATATGTTCCAATCACCTAACTGTCTAGTAATGGATTTATTTATTTATTCCTACTGAATAAATACAAATGCAAATGAGGTTATATAATCTAGTTGCTACACCTCACTTTCCTCATCTACAAAACCAAACTAATCTTTACTGCCTAACACCATATGGGAATTAGGTAAGTGTACTTAAAAGACTGATTCTCAATTAAGAATCAGTATTACTAAAGAGTGTCAGTTCAAAGACGGAGATGTGCCTGATCCAAGTGAGAATCTTCGCAACTGTTTGCTATGCCTTTTTCTCTAGGCCTCATTCTCCACATTAAACCCACAGACACAAACAAAAAAAAAAAACCAAACACTTTTTCATAGTCAGAACCAACTCAGAGCTGACCATTCAGTAGGTTTTCAAGAGGCTGTAAATCACACAAGGTAAGTTTGTGTACCACTTGTGAATGGAAGAAATTGTCTCCTGACTTTGTGGTCTTCCTTTCAACCAAGTGTCCAAGCACAGCCTAGATGACCACGAGCACTTCTAGGTGGTATTGCAGGATGCTGCCAAGAAATCCTACAAAAACTGACCTAATAAAAACACAATACTAAATGGAAACATATGCTCTTGAGAATATATCTATTTTTTCTTCTTTCCTGATACATTTGCTCTATTTCCTCTACTTTTATCTCTAGTGAGATAAAGGTTTTACAGGTCCCAGCCTATGAGGAAGCTCCCCAGAATGTGACCTAGAAAACCTTTCCTAGGGGAAACTCCCATTCCATTAGGGCTGTGATAGGATTAGGAAGGAGTCTATATTTAATACGTTAAAAAAAACATCTGTCTTGAAAGGAGTGCAAGGAGGGTGACTTTTAGAGGCAAGGAGGGTGAAACTTGTTCACATTTACCTTTGGTATATTTGCAAAAGGAACTTGTACTTAAAAAAAATTACACCATGCTGGGAAGATCAGTTAAGAAAAGATCCTCAAAAAGATGGTCTGACACAGTGACTACTGCAGTTGGTTTGAGCATCACAGAGATGCTGAGGATGGTGCAAGGGAGAGCAGAATGCAGGGATCACAGGGCTACTCTAAGCCTTAGTCAACTTGAAGGCAAATAACAACAAGAGAGAATATGCAGTAACCTTACAAATTCTTGAAAAGAACCTGACCATAATTTTGCTGATTATGACTTAGATTCCAATCCCATATTATTTGTCTTTATATAATTTAAAAATATGAATCACTAAAAATTGATAATTATTTAAGTACTGAACAGTATGGATTATTCTAGATCCAGTTATGCTGACTGACATAAATCAGCCACAAAAGGACAATTATGGTACAAAATATTGGTATTAGAAGAGGCTAACACACAGAAACAATCTTGGGGTGGGGGGCTGGTTAACAGTGATGGGAAAGGAAACAGGAGAGGCAAACTTTTTTTATAAATCTAAAACTAAAATAATAGCTAATACTATATCTACTACAACTACTTCAGATTTGAGACAAAATCTATTGTTACACATTTAACCATAAAACAAAAGAATGACTTTTTAATCTTCACGCTTAATTAACTTATTAGTGAGAGTCATTCATAGGTTGAATTGTGTCATCCAAAATACATGTAGATAATAATAAAAAAATTGTGTGAATACTAAGTAGTGATCCCCTAAACTGATAAACCAAACAACTGTAGGAGGATTAAGAACAGATTGTAACACTTCCTAATCCCATTACAGCCCTAGTCAGATGTGAGTTTCCCCTAGGAAAAGTTTTACAGGTCACATCATAGGGAGTTGCCTATCAGGTGTAGCTTGTAAAAACTTTATCTCTTTAGAGATAAGAGCCACTGAGAAAAGAGAGCAAAGGAGTGGGAGGATCCTTAATACTAATAGTACATAACCTCAGGAGTCTAGCACACCTTCTTAGTCCCAGGTCACCTGCATGCTGATGTTCTTTGTCATTGAGGGAGGACAGAACACAGGGAAGGTTCCAGGGAATGCCATGCCTACAGACACTGAAGGAATCCCCTTAGAACTGTTGAGTACCTCTGAGTTCAAATGACCCACCAGTGGGTTTTCGGAGGCAATAAATAACACGGGAAGACAGAGTGGCTGGTGGATTCGAACTGCCAACTTTGAGTTGGCAGCATAGTTCTTTAGCACTAAGCCACCAGAGCTACCTAAAACTGGCACCCAGCATGTGGATGCCAAAATGGTTAGAGAATGAATTTCTGTTTGTTAAAACCATCCATGTGTGGTATCTCTGTAATTGCAGCATTAAATTACTAAGGCAGAATCCATGAAGTTCAAAACGTATCTCTGTTCAATACAAGTCCCATTGTCATCAAATATTCTAACAGCCTGAATAAAAAGGAAGAAATAAATACATGGCAATGCTAACAATCGATTTAGCCTCACAGAGTATACAATCAAGCATCTGTGCAAGAGCAATGGCAGAGAGGCAGTGCCCCAGTCACAAGCATATGACGTATTAACAACTTGCCTTACACCCAACCCAAGCTCAAAGTCATTCATTCCACGTGGGCTCCTTGCCACCTTCTACAGGGTTTCTGAAGCTGGACATCTTCACGTAAGGAAACCGCTCCACTTTTCTCTGGACTTTCCCCATCTCTCTGATGGACTCAGGCCACTGACCTTTTGGTTAGCAGCCCAGCAAGTTAGTTCACTATACTACAAGTGCTCTGGCTACTTGCCTTCTCCTTGTTTAGCTGTCAAGTCAATTTTCAGAGGCAATAAATCACACAGGAAGAGCCTGCTTATCTTTCTGTAACAGAGCAGGTGGAGGCCTTTGGGTTGGCAGTACAACTCCGTATCTACTAGGCCACCAGACCTCCACATGTGTCTGCGCAGAACTGTTTCACAGGATTTTTTAAAAAATTTTAATTATTTTTCCACTTTCATTTTGTTGATATGTGACAAAATAATTATTTGGCATGTTCTCAACAAACGGCATTACCGTCTTGTTGTTGTGGTTGTTGTATATTGGAGAGTAAGAGCCAACCCACGCTTGATCTTCTATAGCGTCTTCAGAGGCAGTTAAGTAATTGCTTGGGCAGATTGCCCATCCTTCTCGCAAGGAGCAGCTTGTGGTCTTGAATCACTTGCCTTTGGGATTGCAGCACAGCTTCTTGCCACTAGGCCATCACAGTTAAATTGTGTCTGTTTTTTCCTCTGGGAAAGATTGCATGGACTTAAAATGAACTGGTTCTTAACATTTGCTTAAACATACATCTTTACCTACGAAAGTAGATGGCGCTGAAGTTAAACTGTTTAATGATTTACTTTTAAAAAAAATATATAGTTTTAAATTTATTTATAATTGGGCAGACTATAAACAGGATCTCATATGCCTCCCTTTCCTTGTATATTTCCAACTACTGCTAACATTTTTCATCTGCATTATGTATTTATTGTGATATATGAGTTTATGGATTGGTACATTAACTCACATTGACAGTTTGCATGAGGATTAATATTTTTCATACAATCATTCTCATTCATTATATTTTATAAAATTAATAAACACTGAACTATGCCCACCACTTGCCCTGTCTTTCCAGATCCCCACCTGATCTTCCCCATTTCTTTTACCCACTCCTCCCTTCACCCATCAAATTGTGTGACCCTATGATTTCTCCTCTGCTCATCTTCACCTTTCTGCTCCTACCCATCCCCCTCACTTGGATCCTCATAGATGTTTTACTAGTTAACTTTCTATTTCTACAATAATGGTCTTATACAGTGTTCATCCTTATGAGACTACATTTGTTCACTCAGCATAATGTTTTCCAGTCTCTCCTAATTTTTTTGAGATCACTGCTCCTGAGTGTTGCACAGTATTTTATCATGTGAATGATGTACTACAACTTCTAAATTCATTAAGTTTTGGTTGGACATTTGGGCTGTTTCCATGTTCTCGCAATGGTGAATAACACTTCTAAGAACATTGTTGTACAAATATCCATGTCTTGCTTCTAATTTCCTTGGGGTATATTCTAAGCAGTGGAATAGCTGGGCTATATGGAATATCTTTTTCAGCTTTTTGAGGAAACACCAAACTGCCTTCCAGAATGGTTGTACCATTTTACAATCCCACCAACGGTGTTTCAAAGTTCCTCTCTCTCTACATCCTGTCCAACATTTATTGCTTGGTGTCCTGTTAAACTTTGCCAGTGCTACTGGGGTAAGAGGTGTCTCAATGCGGTTTTGATTTGTAATCTCTCTTAATGCCAGTGATTTTGGGCATTTCTTCACGTGTCTGTTGGTCATCCGAATATTCTTCTCTGTGAAAATTCTTTCAATGTATGTTTCCCATTTCGTAAATAGGTTATCAGTCCTTTCCTCCTGGAGGCCCAGGAGTATTCTGTAGTCTTTTGTTATGAGAGCCATGTCTGAGATGGTATTGCCAAATGTCCTTTGCCAGTCAGCAGGTTTTCTTTTCACTGTGTTGGAAAAAGTTTTTTATGTGCACAGCAATTTAATCTTTAGAAGGTCCCATTTATCAATTTTATCCTCTGCTGGTGGTATATTTCTGGCTGTATTTGTCAGCCTTTTTATACAATGGGCTAGGCCTTCTAAGCTTGGTTCTACTTGGTCTCTTTTGGTCTCTTTGGTTTGGAGCTTTGCCCCTAGCTCTTTGATCCACCTTGAGCTGATTTTTGTTTATAGTATCAGAATGGCTGAGTTTTTTTAGAAGTAGAATACCAAACTTTGTTCCAAGTTGCCTCTTGGTGAACTCAAACCAATAATGTTTCCATTTAGTGACAAGGGTGTTAATCAAAGTTTGTGTGGAAAAGCAACACAATATTCAGGAAAAGGTCAAAGTATAAAAAAAGAGAATACTAAGTGTTTTCGAGGAGTTTAGGGACAGGGTTGAGGAATGAGTCAGAGTTGTTGTTGTTGTTATGTGCCGTCGAGTCGCCTGCGACTCATAGCGACCCTATGTACAACAGCCCTAAACTCCACTCTGTCCTGTGCCAATCGCACTGTCTCTGACACTCCCATCCCAATTATCCCAGTCACTGAATCAATCCACCTCATAGAGGGCCTTCCTCTCATGCGCCGGGCCTTCCTCTCATGCGCCGTCCCTCCACCCTCCCAAGCATGATGTCCCTCTCTAAGGACCGGTCTCTCCTCACAACATGTCCAAAGTAAGTTAGACAGAGCCTCAGAATCCTTGCCTCCAAGGAGCCACCCGGTGAAAGGGTACTGAGACTCTGGTCTGATATTCTAATGATGCATACACAAAATCATCCATCTGTCAAAATCTGCATGTAGAACTATACAACACAAGCCATGAACGTAACGTAAAGTAGTCTCATCTAGTAACTATTCAAGGTTGGTTCATCAGTTGTAATGTATGCATGACACAAATCAAAATGTCAATAATGGGAGAAACTGTATGCCATGATTGATACTGTGTCAATGTGGCCATGATCCTCAGTAAAATGCAACCATTCAGAGGATTGTCAATAGACCGAGAATACTTACTTGCCTCTTTGTTATGTAAATGTGCCTTTGCCTTGAAATTGTTAAACCAATCCCTACTCACAACAAATTCTTCATCATAATCACTTTCACTTGCTGCACGAACCATTTTTAAATTGTTCAAAAGACTTTGAGCCTTTTCTTTCTTTCTTTTTTTTTTTTTGAGCCTTTTCTTATACTAAAATTGGAACCCACTGCTGCCGATGAGTCAATTCTGATTCACACTGAGCCTGCAGGTCCAACTGGAACTGCACACTGGATTTCCAAGTATGTAACCTTTACTGAAGCAAAATGACTTATCTTTCTCTTATGGAGTGTCTGACTGGTTCAAACCACAGACGTTTGGGTTAGTAGCAAAATCCTTTAATCCTTAAGTGAGTAGATCACTTATTTTTTTGCACCAAATATGGCTAAATGAGACTCAGATATAGCTATTCTGACTTACTGCAAATTCTATGCTAAGACACACTTAGGAAGGGATCTTGTTTGTAACTCAGAGACTGACCTAAGTATTACAGAAATGGAAAAAGCCCTCTGAAAATGTAAGCAAACAAACCAGAGGATGCCTTTCCCTTGACAATTTTACACACCACAAATGTTTTCATCTAAATCCTACCTCATTGTTATCAGTAACAAAGAACAACTGCAGTTAACAATACAGTTGGATAATAGTCTATGACATTTGACTAAGCATAAAATTAGGGGAATTTGTGTTGTATGTTTAAGAAGCCACCCATAATTTCGCAGACCTCCCATAAGTAAGAAAGTTTTAATTCTGTCCGGATCCATCATCAGAAACATATATTCAGAAAAAATGCCCACAATATGAGCAAGGGCAAAAGAAACTGGCTTTTCCTAATATACATTATCTGTACATATCTGGAATTCTAGATAATAAAAAAGGCAAGTCAGCAGTTTCATGGCAAAGCAATTATGTAAATAAAACAAAACACAACAAACAGATCTGGTCTTTAAAAAAAGTGCAAAACTATTTTCACAAAGATGAGATGAAAGCATATAAAGATAAAACAGAGGGAAAACATTAAGAATTTTTCACTCCTTTCTTAAAAGCCCAGCTCTAGCTCATTTCTTCCCCTAAAGTGTAGAGTAAAATATAGTGTCTAATACAAGACAGAAAATGTCACCCAAGGAGACAGAAATAAGAGTTCTAAAATTTCCCATTATCTCAAAGGTTAACATGCTCATCCAAGAACACTGGCATATGCCACCAAGCTTAAACCTGCCTGTGAGAAAACAGAGAAGCAAAAGACAACTGATCCCAGATTGAAAAGATAATGGGGTTATCTAATCAACCTGGGCTTATCTGTCTGTGGGCCAAATCCATATTGTGGAGTGACTGAAGTTCCTTCTTTCATAGTCTCCCTGTGGTCTCCCTTAGTGAGAATGGAGGGAGACAAAGTTTAATGACTAAAGACACAAATGACCTAATGAATAACAGTGAAGAATATGCTTCCAACAAGTCACCAGCAGTAAACACTGACAAACACACCAAGTGATTCTTTTATTCCTCTGCCAAGGACAACACACTTTAACAGCACAAGCAGCCTTCTGTCATTCCACCTCGAGAGGCTGACATTAAAGAATTATTACACAACCTAAGCCAAGTTTGATCACACAGGACTAATGAACTATTTAAGGGAACGGAGAAAATGTATTAGATACTAGGTAAAAAAGAACAAAATAAAATCGTTTTTAAGGGGAGCTCTGGAGGAAGCAGGAGTGGCGTCCTCTTCCTAAACAACATGCCTCTGGACACTCTATGAACTTTAATAAATATCGATAATTGTAGAGGGGCTTCAGGCCTTTTGTTCATAGGGTCACTATGAGTCATGCTCAACTCGAAGGAAATCAACAACAACAACTGGTGGTGTAGCCTGGCGAGAGTTGTGCTGTTTACTCAAAGGTTGTGGATCTCTGTCAGTTCAAACTTCACCAGTAGCTCTGCAGGAGGAAGATGGAAAATCTGCTCTGCTGTGATGAACACCTTCAAAAAAACCCTGCCAGTGGGTGAGCTAGGAGTAGGTTCCAACTCAGTGCCAATGAGATGAGTTGTTCTTTATGGGATTTTTTTTTTTAAAGACATTCTTAGTTCTTAACGTTCGTGTGTGTGTGTGTGTGTGTGTGTGTGTGTGTGTGTGTGTGTTTTAGAGCTCTAGGGGCCTAGTAGTAAGAAGCTGTGCTGCAATACCAAAGACAGAGTTCAAGTCTACCAGCTGCTCTGTGGGAGAAGAATGGGCAATCTCCACCTGTGAGATTACCTTCTTCTGAAAATGCACTGACGGGTCAACTAAGAGTTGGTTCTGAATTGATGGTACACAATGATAGATAGGATAGCTAACTATTGATAAGATACAGATTTATAGCTATACACATATACACACAGTGTTATATCCATGTTTATAATGGGAGTAGATGTGTTGGAGACAGTGAGATTGGCTCAGGATAGGGTAATGTTCAGAGCTATTGTGCATATAGGGTTGCTATAAGTCACAGTCAACTTGAGGGTACCTAACAACAACAAACTACTTCTGTGGTGTGGACTAAAATAAGCAGAAGTAAGTTTCATATTACTGGCATCATCTTATCCAAGGTACAATTTTATCCTTCTTTTTTCTAAATTTTTACCAGTATCCACCAAATATGTCAAGTAATTGGGAATTAAACTGATAGCCTTCTTCCTTAGCACTTCCTTAACAGCTGATTTTCCCAAAGCAAGATGTCTTTTGATTTCAAGACTGAAGAACTAGGATTGCAAAAGATTACTGAATATATCATTTGTTGTTGTCGTGTACTATCAAGTCAGAATGACCCACAGCTGACCACCCAGTAGGTTTTCAGAGGTAGTTAAGTTTAATAGGAAGAAACTGCCCATCTTTCTCCCACAGAGCAGCTAGTGGATTTGAACCTCAGGATTGCAGTTCAATTTCTTACCACCAGGCCACCAGAGCTTCCTATCAAATAATAAACAAATCTATCTTTGGGGAAGTGCAACTAGGTTGCTCCTTAAGGGAAAGGATGCTGAAACTTTGTCTGCACATATTTAAGTATGTTGTAAGTAGGGGAAAAGACATCATTCTGGAAAAAGAGAGGAGGAACCCTAAGAAAATGGACTGACAGATGGACTACCACTGGGCTACAGCATAGCAGAGGATGAGGATGGCACACAAAAAGGCAAAGCTCAGATCTATTGTTTTTGGAGTTCTTACAATTCATAATGGACTCAATGGCACCGAACAACAACAGTAACATGTCTCAGACGTAGCATTTTAAAAGCATCACTAGGGTACCATCAAATCTTGAGCTTTCCTGAAACTCCCCGCCAGGCCTGTGCAAGCTCTGTGGTCTCTCATGGAACTAAAAAAGTATGAAGGTACTTGTCAATTCTGGTGTGATGCACACAGACTAAGTACTATTATATCTGTAAATCAAATAAATGTCTTTCAAATCTATGTAAAATCTTAACAAGTGAAGCTTAATTTCAAAGAATGATTATTAACTACTGTTATATTTGGTCATTTTGAAAAGATTTAGCTTTCCCTCTGGCCCAACAGCACATAACAATGACAAAGTGCGGAAGTTTATATTGTATAACAATGTACACTAAAAGGAACTCTCCAGTGTTCATTTCTAAACCGAAGAACTTGAAAATAGTACATTAATCTTGCCAACAACTACCAAAAATATTAAAAATCACAAGCATGGTTTTTTGAGAATTGGTTCATTCAATGCTGCTGTTATTGTTGTGTGTCACCGAGTCTCTTCCAACTCATAGCAACCATACGTATAATAGCTCTGAACCCTGTCCTATCTTGAGCCAATCTCTCTCTCAGGTTACTACCCCCATAACCCCTGTTACTGCAACAATCTATATCCTCCATGATCTTCCTCTCCTGAAGTGTTCTTCTCCAAAAATTGGTCCCTTCTGGCAATATGTCTAAAGTATATGGCATGGAGTTTCATAATCCTTGCCTCTAAGGAGCAACTTGGTTTCACCCTCTCCAGGGCAGACTAAATTGTTTTATTATCAGTTCTTGGTATGTTCAATAATCTCTAGCATCATAACTCAGAGACATCAATTCTTCTTCTATCATCCTAAGTCATTATCCAGCTCTCTGATGAATACAGCAAGCAACTGTGGACCATGTCCTAGAACAGGTGCTCCTTAGTCTCCAGACTGACAGCACTGCTCTTTAGCACTCTGGTTAGCAGCTGTTTAGCACTCTGACAGCAGGTTTCCACAATGAAAGTTGTACTTTAATTTTCAGACTGCCAGTGCCAAGAGTGCGGATTGTGGAGCCAAGCAATCTGAAATTTCTGACGATCTTAATTTCTTTTTCATCTATCATGGTACTGCTACCAACTGTCCCAGTAGTGAGAATCTTTGTCTTCTTGATGTTGAGTTTCAATCCATATTGAAGACTGCAGTCCTTGGTCTTTTGCAGCAAATGCTCAGGTCCTCTTCAGTTTGGATGAGCAAGGTCATGTCATCTGCTCAAGTCCTCTTCAGTTTGGACGAATAAGGTTGAGTCATCTATATAATGCAGGTTATTGATGAGTCTTCCTCCAATCCTAATGCCCCATTCCTCCTCCCAAAAGTCTAGCCTCCCGAATTATTGCTTCTGTATATAGATTGAAGTGCATCCCTGATGCACTCTTTTTCTCATTTTGAACCATGCAGTGTTTCCTTGCTCTGTTTTGATGACTGTTTCCTGATCCAAATATAAACTCTACATGGACACAATCAAGCTTCCTGGGATCCCCATTCTTCTCAAGGGTACCCACAGTTTGTTTTGTACACACAGTCAAATGCCTTTGCATAGTCAATGAAGCACAGATAAGACATTTCTCTGGTATTCTCTTCTTTGGCCATTAATCATCTGACATTGGCTATGATGTCCCTAATACCATGGCTTCTTCTAAACACTGCTTTTATTTCTGGTAGTTCTTTGCTGGTTCAGTCATATATTTACACAAAATCAGTGACTAATATCAAGTGTCATTAGATGCTAAAAATGTAAAGCTCTATATAATCTATGTATAGAGCAACACAAAGGTGAAGTGTTATATAGTGCTAATAGATTTCTTAAGAAGTATTTTCTTAAACTGCTCCCATCCTACTCTCAACTCAGGGCTCAAGAATCATACTGTGCAGTGGAAGCTAATGAAGCCAGCCATTATTTCTGGAGAACAGTCAGTCTTATCTTTTAGACTTATTCAACATGTAATATAAAATATAGTGCTGCTGTTGCCTTGGTTGTTGCTTTCAAGTGCCCTCAAGTTGGTTTCCACTCAGAGTGACCCCTGGTAAAATAAAACACTGCCCATTCCTGCACCATTCCTAACTGGTGTTCACTTGAACCCACAGCTTCAGCCACTGTGCCAATTCATCTAATTGAAGATCTTCCCTTTGTGACTGTCCTATTTTACCAAGAATGAGGTTCTCCAGAAGCTGATCCCTCCTCATAACAAGTCCAATGACACTTAAGACGGTTGAAGAATATTTTGCTAGCATGTCTTCCAAAACACATTTTATTTTTTGGCAGTCCATAGCATTGTCAATCTTCTTTGGCAAGCTCACAATTCAAAGGCATTGATTTTTCTTCAATAGTTTTTAATTTTGGTCTTCCTTTGTTCTAACTTCATCATTTTACATGAGACTACTTAAAATTTCATGGCTTGGGTCAGTCCTCAAGGACTATGTTGCTATTTTGTACTTTAAAGATGTCCTTGACAGTGGATTTTTTCTATGCAATATGTCATTTGCTATCCTTACTGCTGTTTACATGGGTTTAGAGTATGGTTTCAAATGAAATTAATTCATTGATGAATTTTATCTTTTCATCTTCATCATGATGTTACTTATAGATCCAGTTACAAGGATCTTTATTTCCTTTACACTGAGATGTAAATTAGGCTCTTTAAATTTGCAGGGTCATACCTTCACTATGCAGTTAGTTTTTCATCCTATAAATTTACACTCCTAGTTTTTCATGGGACAGGATAACTTTAAAAAGTATTTATCTCTAAGCAATATTTATTGCTGCCAAGAGAAATAAAACTTGAGAGAAATATTTTCCATGAATAAACCACAATGGAATTGACTGCTATTATCCTTTCAAAAGTCTAGGATAATAGAGAATCCAATTCTTGACCCTGGATGTCAGAGAAACTACACTTTCCCCATTACATGTTAAAATACAAGATCAGATCAAGCCACATGAGAATTCTTATTTGTTTCTTTAAAAAGCATAAAATTAAAGTATGGTATTTAAAAGGGGATGATTTTAAATAGCTTCAACTATGATAATCTGACCACTAATTAGGGAAAATTTGATTGGTTGCCAGAAGCATGTTAGGCTATCAGTTTGTAAGACTCTAAAGACCACACAGGAAATCACAAAGAAATCATTACCAAATAATAAAACTTTAAAATTTGCAAATAAGATACACTGCTTTAAAATAATGACAACAGAATCCAGTGGTTGCCATCTACCTGCCAGTGAAACACACCTAGCATTGTAAACTATAAAATGCTTGATACATACTGTACTTCAAAAATATACCATTTAAAACATTAGCAGGATTTACAGATTATAAAAATAGGAATTAAGAGAAATCACTAGCAAGAATCCAACTAAGTGAAATTACAAGGCCCCAGGGGTTTGAGGGTGGAGAGAGGAGGTGAAGGGATTAGGAAAGAAGCAGTGGAGACCTGAAAAGATAGGGTGATAGTGGATGGTCAATGGTTATAGGTTTTATAAAATGTAACCTATGGGAATGATCATATGAAACACAATGTGAGTAAAAGAATATGTGAAACACAATATATATGAATAAAATAAAATGTGAAAGGTGGGTGACTTTTAATCTGTGGCCCTCGGGCCTGTCTTTCATTATTTTTGTTCAGACATTCCTCTAGGTCGTATAGCCCTGGTGTAAAAGTTGCCGTACAGCGGTCACTTGTGGTTGCTGTGAGGCTGAACACTGTGACACTGATGTGTCAAATGCGCTAATGGCTGGTTACCCAATGCAGACAGAGAGTGGGGTGGAGATCCCCTATTAAAACAAGCTTGGAAGGAGAAGTGGCATCCACTTCTGTAATAGCTTGCCTCCAGAAACCCTATGAACCTGGAGAGAGGAGGAAAGACACCCAAGCGTTGAAGACTCTCCTTCACAGGGTCACCATGAGTCACCTGCAACTAGACGGCACTTAACAACAACATATGAGTTTTGTATGCAAACTAATATTACACACATACATACATATACATATATAATAAAAGAATCTAGCCAAGTGATAAAAAAGAATTAAAATAAAGCAGAGATCTAGTTGTAAAACTTAAATCTGAAGCTTTGGCAGAAATAATGGAATTAGCATCAAGTCTTAGAATGAAGTGTCAGGTTGATCCACTCATGGAACAAAGCACAAAACTTCAAAAGTAGCACAAACTAAAAGCTTAAATTAAAAATGTATAGTAAGTCCCTAAGAGATATCTAAGCAGATGTCACTACTTCTAGAAAATCCTCATGATTGTCCCACAGAGGCAATATTTCCAGAATCCCCAGTCTTCACTGTGACCTCTTTCACATATAGCCTCCTGATCTGTGGTTTACACCTATCCTTCAACTACTTTATGTTTTCTTATATATCTTGGCCTTCTCCTCTGTGAACCTAATACTCAGATCTACTTCTCCTTTCCCAACGCCTGAGCTAGAGCACTGATTCCCAAAGGGTTTACCAGTGTCTTCTGGAATTCACAGAAATACTTCAAATGCAACAGTGTGGGGGACAGACCCTTTTTAATCCATCTGACTTTTTCTATTTGCAGTATCTTCATTTTCAGTTTTATTTTTACCCTTCTCCCAATATTCAATGGATTATAAAGTCAAACAACTAACTGTAGCAAGGCCAGGCCTTCTGTCTCTGTCACTTACTTTGTATTCCTTCCCCAAATTTCCATGTTAACTGTCATCAAATCTGCACACTACAAATAGTGACCTCATTTACAATCAAATAAAATGTTGCATCTTGACACCACCTTATCACCAGTTACAGACTGGACATTGCAATTCAAAGTTTAGGCAACAGCTAATTCTCAGAAGAGATTGTCAGGCTTATTATCTGTAGTCTATTTTAGGCTGGAAGTCCTGCTGTTACGGAGTAGTGAGTTCCCCATAAACAAAGGCATTAAAGCAGAAAGTAGATAGTCTCTACCCAGAGACAGCGAGATTTTTTTAAAGTATTCAGGTTGTGATAAGCACAGTGTAGTTGAGTTTATATAAATCAAAAGAAAAAGATACTGTTGCTGCTGAGTACTGTAGAGTTGGAACTGACCCACAGCTACCCTTCAGCACCAAAAAGTTCTAGACCATTCTTTCTTCTACAGTTAACTAAGTTTGCCTGTGTCTGTAATACTACTTACCATCCTCCTTGTAATGCTTCCTGTATAATTGACTATTCTGCCCGAAGCATCCTCAAGTATTGCAACTCAAGGCTTGAATTTGTTCTTTAGTTCTCTCAGCTTAAGAAATGCTTAGTGAGTTCAGCCCTTTTGCTTTTCAGACTCCAGCTCTTTGCACATTTCATTGTGATACTTTGTTTTGTCTTCTTGAGTTAATCTTTGACATCTTCTATTTAACTCCTTAACTTCTTGATTTCTTCAATTTGCTTTGGCTTTCTGGCACTCTAATGCAATATTCAGTCTCTTCTGACATCCATTTTCATCTTTTCTTCTTCTTCTGTCTTTGTAATACTTTCTAATGTGAGGTATATGGGCTTGGTTCCATTTATCTCTTTTTTCCCCCCTACTGATTTTTAATCTCCAGAAGCATATGTAGGTTTTTTTCATGACAAAACCCAGAGATGGTAATTTGTGTTATCCAAGTAAAATTTCTCCAAATTACTACTATACAGTCTGTAATGAAACTTCTTAAAGTTCATTTTAAGAAAAAGCTACTCCTTTTTAGGTACTCATAAATATGAAGGCATAATTTCTCATTTAATCACTAATCTAAATTTTAATAACATTCCATTAATTTCACTCACAAGTACAAATAATTTGTTTTCAGGATAAATTTCTTTTTTTTTTAATTCAGAGTGCTCCACACTTACTGTTGGTTTTAGGTGCTTTAGAGTCGATTCCTACTCATATTGTTCTTGTTGTTATGTGCCATCGAGTCACTTGCGACTCATAGCAACCCTATGTACAACAGCCCTAAACGCTGCTCTATCCTGTGCCAATCTCACTGCCTCAGACACACCGATCCCGATTACCCCAGTCACTGAATCAATCCACCTCATTGAGGGCCTTCCCCTCCTGCGATGTCCCTCCACTCTACCAAACATGATGTCCTTCCCCAAGGACCTGTCCCTCCTTATAACATGTCCAAAGTATGTTAGACAGAGCCTCAGAATCCTTGCCTCCGACACACACTGGCACTATCAACAATAGATTCAAACCTTGTCCTATCCTCACAATATCTGCCATGCCTGAGGATACAGTTATTGTCATTGTGTCAATTTATCTAGTTGAGAGTCTTCTTGTCTCTTACCAACCCTTTCCTTTCCCAGCCTATCTTTTTCCAAAGACTGGCAACTTATGCCAGCATGTTCAAAGTATGTGATACAAGTTTCACCATCTCTGCCTCTATGGAGCACCCTTGTTGTACTTCCTCCAAGAATGATTTGTTTGTTCTTTTGACAGTCTATGTATCATTGCTCTATTAATACATCCTAAAAGAAATTAATCTGGCTATTCTCTGAGGCAGTCGTCAGAACAGAGCAAGGGAACACTGCATGGTTCAAAAATGGAAAGGGCGTACACCAGGGAAGCATTCTATCTCGATATCTTTTCAACCTGTATGCAGAACAGATCACCCGGGAGGCTGGGCTCTATGAGGAGAAACGTGGGATCAAGATTGGTGGAAGATCTAACAATAATCTGTGTTATGCAGATGACACAACCCTGCTTGCTGGAACTGAGGAGAACCCGAAGCGCTTGCTGCAGAGGATCAAGGACTGCAGCCTCCAATATGGATTGAGGCTCAATGTCAAGAAGACAAAGATTCTCACCACTGGACCAATTGGCAGCATCAGGATGGATGGTGAAGAGATTGAGATTGTTCAAAGCTTTAGTTTGCTTGGCTCCACACTCAATACTCTTGATACCAGTAGCCAGGAAATTTAAAAGGTGCATTGCCATGGGAAAGTCTGCTGTTAGGGACCTCTCCAAAGTACTGAAGAGCAATGGTGTCTCTCTGGAGACTAAGGTGCATCTGACACTGGCCATGGTCCTTGCAATCACTTGTTATGCGTCAGCTGGTTGGACAATGACCAAGGAGCATAGAAGAAGAATTAATGCCTTTGAGCTGTGGTGCTGGAGAAGAGTACTGAATGTACCATGGACTGCTAGGAAAAGAAACAGATTCATCCTGGAAAAGGTTAAACTGGGTGGCTCCTTGGAGGCAAGGATTCTGAGGCTTCATCTAACATACTTTGGACATGCTGTAAGGAGAGGCCGGTCCTTGGAGAGGGACATCTTGCTTGGGAGGGTGTAGGGACAGCCCAGGAGGTGAAGGCCCTCTATGAGGTGGATTGATTCAGTGACTGGGGTTATTGGGATGGGAGTGTCAGAGACAGTGCAATTGGCACAGGACAGAGCGGAGTTTAGGGCTGTTGTACAAAGGGTTACTATGAGTCGCAAGCAACTCTACGACACATAACAACAACAACAACAATTCTCTGCTCATCATTTATTCCTGGGAAGGTTTGTCTTACAAAATAATGTGGGACTTTCATTCGATTCAGCCCACACATTAAAAGATCATTTTGTGTTACAAAAGAATGCTGAAGATTCCAAGGAATGCCAACAGAACAGAGAAGTCTTGGAGAAGGTGCAGCCAGAGTGCTCCTGGAAGGTGAAGATGATGAAGCTTTACCTCACATACTTCTGGCATGTTACTAGGAAAGCTTATTCCTTGGAGAAGGGCATCAGGCTTGGAAAGGTGGAAGGACAGTTAAGAAGAAAAACACCCTCAAGCGGGTAGGTGGACACAGTGACTGTGATGCAGGCTTGAGTGTGTCAGAGATTGTAAGAATCCCATGGGACAGGGGAATGTTCAGATAGTTGCGCATCGGGTTGCTCTGAGTTGTACTCATCTTGATGGCAACTGACAAGAACAAAACTCAGCAATATATTCATGGAATAGTATTTACCTCACTCTGAAACACATTTGCTCCTATATTTTCCTTAGGCCATATCTATGACTCTGTCAGGTACACTCTATCACAGATGAACTTGCATTAAACATATCTTATTTCAGACAAGCAGCATTTACATAAGGTGTACAAATGAAATGACATTTTCTAACAACTACCATTAAACCAAAAGGAAATGCTGATCTTTCTATTTTTCAATCAGGAAAAAAAACCCCAAAACCATTTTCAGGTTTGTTCTGAACATTCTAGATTAAGTTTCTCTGCCCCTACACCCTTCTGTCAAAGATTTAATGGTCTGGAAACTAACTCTTAAATGCACTCGGTAATAACCTAATTAAAAGAGCCCTAGGTGAATAATATTATAAAGAAAAAAGTATTTATAAATGGTTAACAACCAACTCCCTCTACTTCATAGGTCAAGTTCAGATATTGCGTGAAGCTGCACATTTGTACCTTAGAATAGTTCTGAGTATTTCTGCTAATCATTGAGAATTTCAAAACCTGTGTCACAATTTCTATTTATTTCAAATATCTCTCAATCAATTGTACATAAGAAGTTCCTTTAGAAACTTAAGAAGCATCTGAGTTTGGAACATAAAGTCACGGACAGATTTTACAAGAGTGTGTAAAACATGAACACAACCTAGTTTGTATATATTTTTACACACCAAATTCTTCTTGAGCAATAAGTAGAATTAAATAGATAGAAATGTCAAATATCAAGAACAACATAAACAGAAATCCCAAACATTCTAATTTGAATGTTTATTTGGCCCTCGTGGGCAAGTTTAACAGGAATTTAACTGCAGTTGCCATGGGAAGTCACAGCTGTAACTGCTAAGTCAACTTAAGTAACTTCTTTAAAAAAATGCTGTCATCATTTTGTACTGTGAGCTTTTGTTCAAACCACAACATAAAATTTTAAAAAATAAAAGACAACAAAGAAAGAAATGCTATCGAAGTTGACAAAAACAGTAGAGGAAAACAGAAGTTTCAGAATCATTTATCGGTTGTGAACCAGCTAGGCGGCTGCTAATTAATCATGTTTAACTCTGTGTACAAAACAAAGATTTTTTTCTTCCAGTTCCACCCAGCCTTTCCCTCAGCCTGAGCACTCTAGTAACACTTTGAGCACTCTAGTAACACTTTGTTCCTACCCAGCGGGGCTGCAGTGTGATTTATCAGTTTACTTGTCTGCTTCCATAAACTACATATGCCTCCAGGGTAGGCACTTTTATCATTTACCTTTATGTTTCCAATACTAGCAAGAAGAGCCTAGTACAAAATAGATACTCAATAAAGCAGTGGAGAGTTAATGGGGGGGGGGGAAAGAAATTGCATGTGGCATCATTGATGAAAGCAGTAGAAGACAAAAGCCTAAACATAAAAACCAAACAAACAAAAGTGTCAAAAATACAGAAAAGAACAATCTGCTCAGGAGTCAGTGCTCACGCCATAAAGAGGGGAGGAATCCCAAAGGTATGCAGGTTGGAATCCACCATCTGTTCCTCGGAAGACCGATGGGTAATCCCACCCTTGTGATTAAAGGCTTCTGAAAACTCGCAGGAGAGTCAGTTCTGACTCAATGGCACACATAAACAACAACATGTGTAACACAGGGAGCTCTTGGGGTCTAGTGGATAAGGAGTTGTGCCACCAACACAGCAGTAGGAGGTTGAATCCAGCATCTGCTCTATAAGACAAATATGGGCAATCTTCCCTTGTGCAATTTATACTCCCTGAGTACTCACTGCAGAATCAACTAGGAGTTGGTTCTGATTTGAAGGCACATAATGACAACATCTGTTACAAATTCATGAGTCTCAAGAAATCCAACTACCAGGAAAATTAAATGCTAAATTTCCCCATAAGATTAGGTTCAACATAAATAAAGAACTTCTGCATAAAAAGATCTAACTGCAACATTAGAATAAGTCACACTTTCAGGAAAAGTTTATTTTCTTTCACATTACTCTCATTTGATAGATAAACATTTGCTGTTTCTAAAATTCCTTTCATAGTCATAATTAAATATGGCAGGCAAGACAAAAGAGTAATTTAAACATATTTATTTAAACCCGTAGTATGTGCTTAGTAAAGATTGCCTTTATTAAATTAATAATTTAATTATCACTGTTTTGTAAAATTCCCATGGTCAAAAATTTGACCATGTAGATCACAACAATTTATGCATAACCTTGAGAAGAACTGAAATACTTGATTGTGCTCATTCAAAACCTATACTTGGACCAAAAGGAGATTTTCAGAACAGAGGAAAACACAGAAAGGTTCAAGATCAGGAAAGATGCATGCTAGGGATGTCTCCTATCTCCATACCTTTTCACTCTATATGCAGAAAAGATCATCTGAGACGATGAACTTTATGAAGAGGAATGTAACATCATGATTTGAGGAAAACTCATCAACCACCTGCGTTATGCTGATGATACAACCTTGCTTGCTGAAACTCACAAAGATCTGAGACAAATGATCCATAAGGTCAAAGACTATAGTCTTCAATATGGATTGAAGTGCAACATCAAGAAAATAAAAACTCCCACCATATGGCCAATTTGCCATATCATGATAGACAAAGATTGAGATTGTTAATAGATTCAATTTACTTGGTTCCACAATCAACACTCTTGGTACACTCCAAACAACAAAATCATCTGTCATAGCTTTTAAAAGAAACTGAAGAAAATTCAAAGAGGATAAAGGTCCATATTAGGAGTTTTCAATTTTTAAATACTTGTAGACTCCATATACCTTCAACATTCCTTTCCTCACTCTCTTAACCAATGTCTTTAATTTTCCAAAAAGATTCAACAATTTTAATTATTACACACCCTTTTAAAAACTTTCTCCTCTTTCATTCTGTAATATATATGTTTTCTGAAGCTTACTTTCTTTTTCTGTTTCAACTCCCTTCTCAAGATTCTAAAGTTTTTCAGCTTTTGGTTTTTTAGGGAAACGGCATTCAACCTACAAAACTCAATTAACTTAGCTTTGAGAATGAGTCCAACATGGATATACCCAACTATGTCCCTTTCATAGTTCCAACTTTTAGGTGTATCTATGTGGATGCCATTGTGGCTAAGCTCAATATGTTGTTTGTTGTTAGGTGCCGTCGAGTCGCAGGCGACTCATAGCGACCCTTTGAAGGAAAGTCCTCGACGCTTGGGTGCCTTTCACCCTCTCTCCAGGTTCATAGGGTTTCCAGAGGCAAGCTATTATGGAAATGGATGCCACTCCTCCTTCCACGCTTGTTTAATCGGGGAGCTCCACCCCACTCTCAGTCCACATTGGGTAGCCAAACATTAACGCATTTGACACATCCTTGTCACAGTATTCAGCCTCACAGCAACCACAAGTGACCACGGGACGGCAACTTGTACACCAGGGCTATGTGACCTAGAGGAATGTCTGAACAAAAGCAATAAAAGACTGGTCGGAGGGCCACCAACTCAAAGTCACCCACCTTTGTCTTGGTCACATCGTTTTCTCTTCACTGGGCCAGCTGATCTCTCTCTCTCTCTGTCTCTCTCTGTTGATGTGATTGTTGTTAAGTGCCGTTGAGTCGCAGGTGACTCATAGCGACCCTATGAAGGCTCAATATAGCCAAACTAAAAATCTTCATCCTGTATTCCCTGTATCTGAAGCTGGCACCCATGCTTCCCAGATGCTAAGACCGTCCTTATTCCTTCCCATGCCATAAAGGCTATGCATCAAGAGGGTGTAGTACTTTTTGTACCGTATCTCACAAATCTTTACATTTTCTCAGCATTCTAACTTCCACTGAAAACATTCACATCCTCATAGACTATAAAAGCTAACTGACGGCTGCTCCCATCCCACTCTGTCTCCTCCAGGCATCCTCATAGCACTATTATACTACACTTCCTACTGAAGAATCTATTCAAAGAGGTTACCTCATATTTCTTACCACAAAGTTAATGCTTTACCTTGGCATTCACAGTTATCAATTCTTTCTTCAACATTAACTCTAAGCTTTGTTCTTCAGACCAGGTAGTTCACTCTGTGGTGGTAAGGAGTTTCACTGCAAAGCGGTTTGAATCTACCACCTATCTCAAGGGGAAAATTAACAATCTGTGCAATTTACAGCCTCTGAACACCCACTGCAGGGTCAGCTAAGAGTTTGTTCTGACTGAGCAGCACATAATGGTTACCCATAGTGGACGGTGTTTGGTGGAGCTCCCTGATTAAAACAAGCTTGAAAGCAGGAGTGGCATCCACTTCCGAAATAACTTGCCTCTGGAAACACTATGAACTTGGGAGAAATGATGAAAGTTATATAAGTGTTCAGGTCTTTCGTTCACAGGGTCACTATGAGTTGCCTACAACTTGACAGTAATTAACAACAGCAGCAGCACATAACAACAACAAAATTACTACTTTGAAACATCTTTTTTCTCCCCATATTATTTCTCAAAAACAGACCCTTATTTTCTACATTTATCTTTCAAAATTGTATCGTTGAAACAAAACTCAAATATCTTCTCTGAAAGAAGAAAATGAGGAGGCAGAGAGGAGGTTGGAACTTCTTTGAATCTCTAGCTAGGAATCAGTGCTTTCTCTTTAAATAAATGCCTTAGTCAACTGCTCTATGCCACATATTAAACTAGAAGTTTCCCACATCCCCACTCCGTGTCCTCAACATTCCATATAACCCCTAACATGTAACCCTGAACATAAAAAGAATAATAATAAAATATACTTTGAAAGCTGTCAAAACTTTTTTCTGCTCTTTAAAATGTTTACAAACTAATTATGTTGATAAACAAATGCTTAAGAGTTACAAAAATACAGCTTGGTACCCTGACTTTCCACTAACACACCTTCTAAGCATGCCAGTGTATGTTTCTGATTTAACCTCATCTTTGTTGTTTAATAATGATCTACAACCAACAGGGACAGCTCTGAGCCACACACAAACACATTCCACATTTCCAAATAAACGCTAACAGGAAAAATGTGTTTGTAAAGGATTCAACTCTACCAGTTAAAAAATCCACCAGGAAACAAACCCTGTTTTCTCCTTAATACCACCCTCCCCCCCAAAAAAAGTGTAGACATGACATTCTTATTATTTCCCCACTGAGATTCAGTCACATATCTCAAAGACCGTAAGTATGGGAACACTATGACTACTAAAATTGTGTAAAAGGACTGTAATTATTATAATTGCTGTAAGTACCTAAGTAAATTCTAAAGTCTGCATCTTCCCCCTTTTCCTCCAAAGGATTTGTATAGATGACAAAAATATGAAGTCTGCTTGAAAAATACAATAAATGAAGGAATCTTCAAGAGCATGTAGGAATTTTATGTCCATCTAGATGCCAAGCATTGAGGTCAAATGTACAACACTACAGTTGAAATGAAGAGAGAAATCAAGGCAGAGAATGGAGCATGTAAGGCAGTGGAAAGCAACAGTGAAAATTCATGAATGAGCTAAATATTCTTCCAAATTACACTGTGTATCACAGGTGTGGCAGGCCTTGTTAACTGCCTATTGTTAACTACTCCTGCTGTTGTTGTTGATGATGTTGAGGAGGAGCTCTGATGGCTGAATAATTAAGAAGTTGTGCTGCAAACACAAAGCATATGGTCTGGATCCACCAGGTGCTCTGTAGAAGAAAGATGGACCATATCTGAGATGCACTTTGAGTTTTAAGGGCATTCTCTCATTCGGTGCATAATCAATATGCTCCTAGGAAGATAATACTGGAACCATGAGTTTATAGTCCATCATTGCAATTTCCTGCCAGTTTATCTCACTATCTAAGCACCATACGAGTAACTGATTCTTCCTGATGATGTGTTCAAATCAGTCAATATTCACTTATGATTCCTAAATTTTAACTGGTTAACTGTCAGACTGACATCTTCATTTGGGGAGTTCTAACAAACTCCTAGATAACTAAATAAGTTGAAAATCAGTTCTATACAAAAACCTGCACATAGACAGTTACAGAAGCTTCACTGATAATTGTCAACAAATAAGAGCAACCACGTTGCCATTCAATAGGTGAAAGTTACAATAAGATGTTGTTATGTGCCACTGAAGCGACTAATTCACAGCAACACTGTGAACGACAGCTCTGAAGTATGCCCTCTCCTGTGCCATCCTCATCATCTCTGACATGCTTGAGGCCACTGTTACAGTCACTGTGTAAGCAAGCAATGGCACATCTTTTGTTGCTGTTGTTGTTGTGTGCCATCGAGTTGCTTGCGACTCATAGCGACCCTATATACAAGAGCTCTATATGCTCTTCTATCCTGTGCCAACGTAGCCATCTCAAACGCACTTATTCCCACCCCTCTAGTCACAGAATTGATCCATTTCATCAAAGTTCTTCCTCTCCTTCGCCATCCCTCCACTCTGCCAAACATGATGTCCCTCTCCAAGGACCAGTCCCTCCTTGCAACATGCCCAAAATATGTCATACGAAGCTTCAAAATCCTTGACTCCAGGGAACATTCTGGCTTCACCCTCTCCAGGACAAACCTGTTTGTTCTCCTAGCAGTCCATGGTATATTCAACACTCTTCTCCAGCACCACAGCTCAAAGGTATCAATTCTCTATCAACCCTAGTCACTGTCCAACTCTCTGATGAATAGCACGTAATTGCAAAGACTATAGGCCGGATCAGGCACACCTTAGTCTCCAGTCTGACATCGTTCCTCTTCAGTACGCTTGAGAGGTCCTTCACAGCTGACTTTCCCAATGCATTTCATCTCCTGATTTCCTGGCTGCTGTTACCAAGAGTGCTGACCATGGAGCCAAGTAAACTAAAACCGTTAACTATCTCAATCTCTTCACCATCCATACTGATGCTGCCAATTGGCCCAGGGGTTAGGATCTTTGTTTTCTTGATGTTGAGCTTCAATCCATATAGGAGACTGTAATCCTTGATTTTCTGCAGCAAGTGCTTCAGGTCCTCCTCAGTTTCAGCAAGCAGGGTTGTGTTATCTGCATAACGCAGGTTGTTAATGATTCTTCCACCAATCCTGATGCCACATTCCTCTTCGTATAGCCCAGCATCTCGGATGATCTGTTCAGCATACAGATTGAAAAGGTATGGAGCCAGAATACATCCCTGACGAACCCCCTTCTTGATTTTGAACCATGTAGTGTCTCCTTGCTCTGTTCTGACAACTGCCTCTTGGTCTGAGTATAAGTTTTGCATTAGCACAATCAAATGTTCTGGGATTCCCATTCTTCTCAGAGTCAGCCACAGCTTATTGTGATCCACACAGTCAAAAGCCTTTGCACAGTTAATGAAGCACCAGTAGACATTCTTTTGTATTCTTTGCTTTCTGCTAAGATCCATCTAACACTAGCTATAATATCTCTAGTACCACGACCTCTTCTAAATCCAGCCTGCACATCTGGCAGTTCAGGTGCTGATTGTGGGACAGACCACCAACTACTCATATGCAAGTTCAAGCTGAAGTTGAGGAAAATTAAATCAAGTCCACGGGAACCAAAATTTGATCTCAAGTCTATCCTTTTTTTGGCACATCTTATAAATAATAAAAAGAAATGACCTCTCACACCAAGAAAAATTATAGGGAAATACTAGAAGTTTATTCCTTATGAAAGAAACCAATATGAAAAATCTCTATGTTGTACGATTCTAATCATATTACACTCTTATGAAAAGTAAAACTATAATTAAAATAAAAAGACGATTAGTTTCTAGGGGCTTAAAACTTGGAAGAGATACACAGGTAGAGTATATGCTCATTTTGGGCAGTTCAACTATTCTTTATGATATTGTAATAACAGACACAAGGCATTATGCATTTGTCAACAACAGAAATATAAAACAGAAAACAAACCCTAATATAAACTATCCGTCATTAATAATGATGTTATAATGTGTGGATTCATAAATCATAACAGTTGTACCAGACTAATGAAAAAATATTAATAATGTGGTAAACTGTCAAAGAGGAAAAGGTGTTAATGGGCCCTGTGAACGGTATCTGCTCATTTTTCTTGAAACTTAGAGCTGCATTCCACAGTGTCTCACACCCTTTGGACATGTCAGGAGGAGTCAATCCCTGGAAAAGCGCATCATGCTTTGAAAAGTGGAGGATCAGTAGAGGAGAAAGTCACTCAATGAGATGGACGGAGCCAGTGGCTACGACGACAGGGCTAAGCCCAGCAGAGACCTTGCCCATGGTGCAGGATCAGGAGGGGGATTGTTCTGTTGGACACACGGTTGCTATCTGTTAAAGCCAAACTGGTGATGTCTCAAAACAAAAGCTGAACTGAAAAATAAAAAAGAGTCTACATGCCACTTCTTAGTATTGTCCCTTGTTGTCTGTTGTTGAGTGCTGTCAAGTTGTAGGCGACACATAGTGACCCTATGAATGAAAGTCCTGTTCACTTGTACAACTTTCTTCATTTCTCCAGATTCGTAGAGTTTCCAAAGGCAAGCTATTTCGGAAGTGGATGCCTCTCCTACTTCCAAGCTTGTTTTAATCAGGGAGCTCCACCAAACACTGTCCACCATGGGTGACCATTATCACATTTGGTATATCAGTGTCACAGTGTTTAGCATCACAATAACCACAAGTTACCTCTGTACAGTAAATGGACAGACCAGAGCTATACCATCTAGAAGAATGTTTGATCAAAAACAATTAAAACCAGGCCTAAGGGATGCAGATTAAAATCACCCACCTCTGGTTTGGTAGCATTGGTATCCATCCATTATGTCAACTGAGCTCTCTTGTTGTTGTTGGTAAGTGTCTTAGTACACTAAATTCACTTCTCACCACTGTGAAGGAGGAGGGTAGGTACCACTTCCTGTTTTTGTTGTCGTTATTGCCTTCCAATGGAGCACGACTCATAGCGACTCTATGAACAAAAGGCTTGAAGCCCCTCTACAACTATCACCATTTATCAAAGTTCATAGAGTTTCAGGAGGCATGTTGTTTAGGAAGTGGATGCCACTCCTGCTTCCAAACCTGTCATAGTATGTTATTGTTGTTATGTGCCATTGAGTCTCCTGTGATGTTTTGTAACCCAGCAGCTCTGAACCCTTTCCTGTTCTGAGCCAGTCTCAGTATATGTTTTGTTACTTATAGTTTGGAAACAGGGAACTGAATCCCTAACAAAGCAGGATTTTAAACCATCAGTTTATACCCTCATCTCACCTAGGCACCTAAGTATATTTTTCATGACTGCTACCAAGAGTATAATAACTCTAGACAAGTTCTAAAATTATACTTAATTCCCTGACAGCAACTCTCTCCTGAAAATATTTTATAGCTTAGAATATCAGCTAGATGGACCAGCAAGATTGACTAGCAAGGCTGGCAGCAGGGAGGGATCTCATGACTTAAACGGGAGGGGTTGTAGCTGGAGCTACAAACAACGAGGCTCTTCCCAATGCATCAAACAGCTCACATCTGTTGAAAGCAAAAACGACCCTGCAAATGCCATCACTGTTTGGATTTGTCCCTGAGAGGTATGCTTTCTTTTACCTCTTTCTTCATTAGCCACAACTTCTCTAAATAGTAAGCTTTCACATCTTTTAAAATAAAAGTTGCATCAGATATGTTAAAAATAACAACTCTGCAAACAAAAATTCAGAAACACCAGGTGTACCCATGAAATGACAAGCTTCATAGAAATTTACACATGTTCTAATCTTCCCATGAGACTGCACTGACTTAGTACTGTCTTGGTTTTATCAACAGAAATGCCTTAAAAAACACACACTGAATGTAAAAGCCAGAATTCCATCACTGCATAATCCAAAGCCTAATGAACTACAGCTTATTATCTTAGTGACTGTATAAGTTTACGGCATAATTCACACAACAGGGAAAATAGAAATCTAGCGATATACTTTTACATGGGATTTTGACATGACAACTTTTTTTGGTTCTACCTCAACTTAATTTCCCACAGCAACCAATATATATTGTAATACCTGACAAAAATAGTGCCTCCATAAATATTATCCATCAGGATATAGTTTGAGATGTGTTATTTGTAATTTATATGAGAGTGTCAAACCAGCTAGTGACACGAAAGGCTATTTCTCCTATGTACAAAAGAATCATGGTCTGAGCTACAGATGCATAATGATTGCCTTCATAAATGAAACAATGAATGAGAAGACAGCTCCTAGCCTAGTTTATCAGAATTATGATTAGTAGTGCATTACTTCACAGGAGCACCTAGGATATATCAGAAATAGCATAGCATCACATTCCTTTTTAATTGTAGGGGGGGAAAAACACACCACTAGAAACATTTGCAGACTACTCAAGATGTTACTGAAAATACCAATGAGAACTGCAAAAATCCACAGCATGAAAGATAATGTTATGAATCAGACAATATAATAAACAATGCATAGTATAATATTGTGCTACAAACTATTAAAAGATCCTCTGTTAACATAAAATATCAAACTATTCTTAGCCTTGTATTTCACAGATACATCTTAAGTACTATTTCTGTACTTATCGCTAAGAGTCATTTTAAGCATTTCTTATTAAATGATGGTTTGCACAAGATTTAGGAAAACATGAGGTAGGAACTTTACTGGGAAGTGACAGAAACCAAATCAGCTGTGTTTTAGGCTACTCAGATTCTTAAATTTTAAAAGAGGAACTGGGCAGAAATACCTGCTCCCTCTCTAAACTTCCCTGACAGATGGCTAAAGATCACACCTATCATTTCAAGGGAAGCCTCTAAAAGAAGTGCTAAAACTAAGGCTTGATCTGTAACCCTCTGGGGTTTACCCTCAGCTTTTAGTACCTGGGCAAACCTGATGCAGCATAAAAATCAATGAGCAAAGGAATGATTCTACAGGGAAAAAAAAAAAAAGACAAGAGGGACAGGATTCAACCCATGATTTTAAAGTTGTTTTCCTATTTTCAGGTAATAAAGTCCTTAACTATGTATCATTTAGGGAGCTCTGGTACCCTAACCTATAAGGAGTTGCACTACTAAGCCAAACATGACCACACTTGTCTGGCAGTTCAAATACACCGGCAAAGATACTGAGGTTTCTGAAGGTGTTTTTTTGTTTTGTTTTGTTTTGTTTTTACTCCAAAGGATTTATTGAGACAAGATTTCACGTACAAGTTGGGGGAGTGGGGAGGAGGAGGGCGGGGCCTATAAAAAGGAACCTGGGAGAGGGGGACCAACGGGGACTATGGGACCCAAATGAAGAGCTGAAGGTGGTTTTTAATATATAATTTAGCTACATTACTAATATGGGAAGTAGTGCCACACCAACTCCAAGGGAGTCTGCGTGACAAAAATCACCCGATTGAGGCAAAAACTTCAAGGAAGTGAGACTCTCGGAACGTGTGCTTTCTCCATGATTGTTCTTGGCCTTTCTGTAATTTCTCTTCTATTGTCTCTTTGCGTTTTCTATGTGGGACAGGGGAAAAAGGCTGTGTTCTTTACACAAAGTGTTCCTACTAAAAGTTTGTTAGATGTTCCCAGAAAGAACAGGGGGAAAAGGCTGTGTTCTTTACACAAAGTGTTTCTACTAAAAGTTTGTTAGATGTTCCCAGAAAGAACTAAATGGAGGTGACGACTTTGATACGCAAACATTACCTCCAGTTCTTTTAGCATTACTAAAACTTCTCAAGAACAATATGATTTTAAGGGAATTCATGGATGCATTATAACAAAAAGAATTAATGGTGGAAATCCTAGAGATGACCACTCCAGAGACTTCTAGATTTCTAGGGCTTATAAGAACTCCTTCAAAGGAAAAACCCAAACCCTTGCCCCCCACCATGAGAACACCAGGTGGAAGAATTGTTTATCTGTTAGGTAATAGTTGTTTGTGGCAGCCCCCTATTGGGAGAGGCCCTTACAGAATTCCAGAGCCTACAGATAAAACCTCTTACATATACTGGAAAATATGATGAATTTAATGCAAAACACCCTGATGGTTTTTGGGATATGTTTTTCAAAAGGTTTGAAAGTAATCAGAGGGAAAATGTTATGAAAGGTATAAGTGGTAAAATAAATCATGAAACATGAGATTGGAGTGATGAATTTAGGTGATATTATGACCCAAAACATCTTTTTTATAAACCAAAACCCCCTTATTGAGATAGTGATCACCCCTGGAATAATGGAAAGTGTAAAAGTGTTGTCTTTTGAATGGAAATAAATAATATTGTAAATTTAGCTAAAAACATAAAATGTATCAGCTTAAATTTAAAATGTAACTTTTTTACTTTGTAACTTTGCTACCAAACAAGTTGAAGAATGGGTTTAAAAAGAAAGTGTTTAAGCGAAAAGCCATTGTCTACCAGGCTCTCCAATTACCAAGGAACCATGAACATAAAGAATAGCCTTTCATGCTCTCCAAGGAACCATGACCATAAAAAATAGCTGTGTGCAAGAAAATAATGTAAACTTTATTCTTACTTTTGTTGTTTTTCTGGCTGTTGATTAAGCCTCTAATTGTAAAAATGGAATCTAAATGTATCATGCTAAATGTAATAAGCAGGGGAAAGGAAGGGAAAAGGAAAGAAAGAAGGGAAGAAAGAAGAAGGGGAATTAGAATGACTCAGAATTAAACTCATCAAGAACACTTGACTGTCTTGTGTTCTTTCATCGTCCCTTCGCCGAACTTCTACCCACCTTCATGTTCCCTCTTCGAGACCCTAGACCTCAGGCTTATAAGCCCCTCCCGACTGGAGCAGCCCGTGGCAAAGTAGAATTTAAAAAAATGTAAATAAATGTTGTTGTTGACTGCCTTCGAGCTGAACGTTGAACACGACTCGTAGCGACCCTAAGAGCAAAAGGCCTGAAGCACCTTTACAAGTATAGGCATTTATCAAAGTTCATAGAGTTTCTAGAGGCATGTGACTTAGGAAGTGGAGCTACTCCTGCTTCCAAAAAGATCCAAATTACAGACATAAAACCTAGTGGCACAGTATTTAAGCACTTAATGCTACCTGAAAAGTTGGTGTTTCAAACTCACCACTGCTCTACCAGAAAAAGATATTTAAGTCACCTTCTGCATATATTTACAGTCTTAGGAACCAGATGGGGCAGCTCTATTTTGTCCTACAGAGTCTCTTATGAGTCAAAATAAACTAAAAAAATGAGTTTTCTTTACTTACACACAAACTTATTTTTTTATTATCTACACACGCATATACATTGTCGTTGTCGTTATGTTCTATTGAGTCACCTGCAACTCGTAATGACCCTGTGTACAACAGCCCTAAACCCTGCCCTATCCTGTGCCAATCTTATTGTTTCCGATACCTACTCCCATTACCCCAGTCACTGAATCAATCCAACTCATCGAGGGTCTTCCTCTCCTGCACCGTCCCTCCACCCTCCCAAGCATAACGTCCCTTTCCTAGGACAGACCCCTCCTTGCCATGTGTCCAAAGTATGTCAGACGAAGCTTCAGAATCCGTGACTCTTAAGGAACAGCCTGGCTTCACCCTCTGCAGGATGAACTGGTTTGTTCTCCTAGCAGTCCATGGTATATTCAATACTCTTCTCCAGCACCACAGCTCAAAGACATCAACTCTCCTTCTATCATCCCTAGTCATTGTCCAGCTCTCTGATGCACAGCAAGTAATTGCAAAGACCATGGCCTGGATCAGGTACACCTCAGTCTCCAGACTGACATCATTGCTCTTCAGTACCTTGGAGAGGTCACTGACAGCTGACTTTCCCAGTGCAATTCGTCTTTTGATTTCCTGGCTGCTAGTACCAAGAGTGTTGATTGTGGAGCCAAGCAAACCAAAGCTTTCAACAATCTCAATCTCTTCAACATCTATCATGATGCTGACAACAGGGCCAGTGGTGAGAATCTTTTGTTTTCTTGATGTTGAGCTTTAATTCATATTGAAGGCTGCAGTCCTTGACCTTCTGAAGCAAGTGCTTCAGATCCTCCTCAGTTTCATACACACATTATTTAATTTCTATGTATTCAGCACCACTGGCTTCTTGGAGGAAAAAAATAGACAATGTAATTCATAGCCTTACAAATTTGCTAAAAGCTCAGCTATGAGTCAGTTATGATTTTACTACAAGTCTTTAATAGATGATAAATGGTCATGCATGTGCCTATCTGTCCATTGTGGTGGACTGCATGCTATTATAATGCTGGAAACTACACCATTAGATTCTGAAGATCAGCAGTGTACCCATTGGTGGGAAGGTTTCAGGACAACTTCAGATTAAGACAGACAAGGAAGAATGGTTTGCTAATGTACTTCCAAAGTTTTACTAATGAAAATCCTACATATCACAAAAGAGTATCATCCCATATAGTACTAGGGAATAAGCCCCATAGATTAAATGACACTCCAGATACATACAGTCTCCAATGGCAGACTGACACATGAACTGAAACAGCAATACTTCTTCTGTAACACATATGTTTGATAGAGTCAACTCAACAAACAGCCAGAGGTAGTAATTATTATCAGGATCTTCCAAAGGTATTATCCAAGAGAAGGGAAATCAAGGGATGATATTTTTCAGTTATTTCTTACTGTCAGGTGAGAGATAAAGTGTCTGACTATTAACAAAGAAAGAAAGGAGATGCTGCAAGTTTAATCAAATTTCCCAATGTCACACAGCTACTCAACAGCACAGAAGGAACCAGACTCAGGTCTGCATGACTTACTGAACTAGTCTGTCAGATGCAGGAACACAATGATTGCCCAGGACCTGAAATGGAGCAGAAGGGTTCCGAGATTCAATTACCCACGCACTCCCTACTGTTTTGCTCTAACTCATGAAATGCTTTTATTTTCTCAAGTAACACTACCTTACTCCAGTCGACTGCAGTGACAAGGTGCTATTAAAAACAAGAGGAGAGCTACATTATGCATTAAAACATACTAATAAATTAAACATATTTCTTATCATTTTTGTCTCACCAAAATATGCAGACTGACATATAACTTAGGTAGATATTTCTCTCCTAAAATTTTCTACCATCTACCTTTTTAAGACTCCATTCTCTAGTGGCTAAGTTATAAATACCATGTTGTCATAAAAGACAGCTTTTTTTAGCCATAAAAGACTCAGTATAACTTTGGAAAGACACCTCAAATTTAATAAATCTCTCATTTGGTACAGCTTTCTTGAAAATACTACAAAGAATATGGTGGGGATAATTCTAAATAAATCACTCTAACAAAGTTATTCTTAGACCATCCATTTATATTCAACTGCTGGAAAAGGTTGAAGATATTTTTATCATTTTTTTCCACCAAAAGAAGATAACCGAATAATTTAAAACATATAAAAGGGACTGGAAATAATTGGTTATTATGTTATTATTTATGTGAGAATAAAACCCACTAGCTTTCCCTAGTATCTTTTCACTAATAAAACCAGAAGCTAAAAGGTTCAATTTACCACCAGAGTCTTCAGCTGGTGTGTCAGCCTGTTATAAAACTTATTATTTACAGCACATAAAAATCATTCTTCAGCCTTGTTTCAAGATACCTTAGTAACCGGCTCTCCTTCCCCTGCTACAGTTCTCAATGCCTTCATTGAAATCCAAGACTGCCGAGAATCTGGCTAGGTCATCTTGGCTACAAACACTCTCTGCTTCCCATGATTGTCACCCTTCTCTAGGTTTTATTAAAACCCAAAAAGTTGAAAGGCCTGTAAGAAGCTCCTTTAGTCAACTCACACTGTGAGCTTTCTATGTGCTCCAGAGTGTCCGAAGTTTCTGGTGTTCAGAACACACCTGGAATTTCTGGTATACTAAGTGTAGGGTCCTCCTCTCCTCCTCTGACCGTCCACCTGTTCTAGCATGATGTCAAGCATATCAGACATGGTGAGGATGGCACAGAACAGGCAAGGTCCAGATCTGTTGTTGAAAGGGTCACTGTGAATCATAGTTATTCAATGACATGTAACAACAAGGGGAGGGAGCCTATATCTTGGTCCGTGAGGTTTCTGTTGATCCCAAAGTTGGTACCTCTTTGTCAATTCAAATTCACCACGAGCTTGGCCAGAAAAAGACTATCTCTTCCCATGCGATTAAGAGCTTCCATAAAGCTGCTAGAGGGTCAGCTATGAGTTGGTTTTGACTGGACAGTAAAGAGTAAATGGGTGAAGGGGAGGGTGAGTGAAAAGACAGACTTTCAATGAGATAGATCAACAGTAAACTACAACAATAAGATGGTGAAGCTAGCACACGTTCAGGCAGGGTTTCCTTCTGGAGCCCATGGGGTTGCTGTAAGTCAGAGCCAACTTAACAACACCTAGAGAAAACCCTAAATCTTACTCGCTCTGAAAAGCCAGAAGCACTGATAACAGGGAAACCACTCTCTAAAACACAGCACAGGAAAGCAAGGACAATCACTTCAATCAGGATTTCATTTAAAGATGCTCTCCATCTGTAAACCTGTAGAAACCAACCTTCATTTCATGCAATTCAAACTCTTCAGAAAAAATCCTTCAGGGGAAAATAAAAAAATCCCAAAATCATTCTATTAAATAGGGAACCATGACACGACCAAGAGCTTTCCTCAGCAGACACAGTTAATGGAATGAAAACTCTGCCCAATAACATATAAGGTCCTCACCTTCTGGTTCAAAAGATTCACTAATGAACTAATATGTGGCCCTATATTTCCTGGGATACTAGGCTCCTCTTAAATATTTTCACAAACTATGTCTACTAGCATCACTGCTAACTCTTCTTTAGTGCCTATTCTACAGCAGATCACCAGCACTGGCTTAACACAGCATTCATAAGGTTCTCATGCTTATTCCACATCCCGTGATTACCATGTCTGTAACTCTTCTGCAGATACAGAAACTGAAGGTTAGATCAGTGAAGTCCTGCTCCAAGTCAAATACTCCATCACTAAGGTAACTATCTCTGGCTTCAAACTCTGATCGCTTAATGAATAGATTTTCTGGAGGTAGTTAAATTCACTCCAAATTATCAAATCATTAATGAAGGTAATTTATCAATCCAACCAAAAATTTATTCAACATTAATTAAATGATGCTTTTTATAATTCTTTCCCTAGAAAATCTTTGCCTAAATTTAAAAATAAAACTGTTTTACCAAAAAAATTCCAAAAATCTTTAATTTTATTATATATATAACTAGAACCTCTCAGTTGCTAATGAAAAAGTTTTATCTCATTCGACACTCTGTCTGAGAAAAATGTGTTCCTTAAAGATTATATCCATGGAAAGCTATGGGACAATTCCAGATGTGCTGCTACAGGTTCGTTTTTAGTCAGAAGGGACTTGAGGGCTTTGGGGTTGTTGTTGGTATTATTATTATTCACAATAATAATACTACTACAAAACAGCATCTGAAATTCTTTCTTACCTAAGAAATAAAAACCATGTTACTTCTATAAAAATGTAAGATAAAAATAACAAAATATTATGTGGTTCTTTATATATAAAACATATACAAAAGGTGAACTGATAGAGCCACAAGGAAAATTAACAGTTTCTGTTTGCTGTGATTAAAAAAAGTTGGAACTTGATAGGAGTAAAGGCTGCATAACCTGGCAACTGTAATTAAACCCTATAAAGGGTTAAAGTGACAAACTTTATTCTGTATCCTATTAGTTGGAACCAACTTGAAAGCATTTAACAAAAATATTAAAATGTGTAAAAGGTAAAACAGCAAAATCCACAAGGCATAATGTACTCCATTTGTTTGCTGAATCAAATTCCTGTTGATTAGTAGAGAAGGGCTTGGTCTGCTTTATGATATGTCACTAACAACATACGTCAATCTATTTTCTCCAACAGAAATAGTTCTTTTGTTTTAGTGAGAATATGAGGAGAAAGAACGAAAGTATGCATCCTTTATACCTTTCAAGAAAAAAAAAATGAACCAAATTTCAAAGGCAAGCTATAAAAAGATGAGAACAAAGGCTAAGGGGCGGAGTTAGGAAGAAGGAATCCACCCCAGGAGTCAGCATTAGCTGAACAAATTGCAGGCCTGTGTCTAGCCCCACATGCCAGTCGAAAGCCAGTGAGCTGCCCCAGGACCTGGTCTCATGTGCCCTCTTCTCACACATCAACAGACTCTGTGCAAATATGTGAATAAGCACCCTGGAGCCATCAAATTGTAAAGCAGGACTTCTATCAGAAAACTGGAAGTCAGATGTGTGAGGTTTGTGTGAGGTACATTGTATAAACCAAGCAGCTGACTTGGAAAAAAAAAACTTTTTCTGAGAGATCATGGGAGCATAAAAGTGAAGTCACTTTCCCAAGTCTCATATACAGTAGATAAGCCTATTAGGAACATTGTAAGCTATGCTAATTGGTTCAGGGGTTATATATCTCTTTTGTTTGTTCCAATTCAGCCTTCACATGCTGCAGTGAATTGGGGAGAAAGACAGTGTAATAAATCTATCTGAAACAAAAAGCACTAGGGTTTGAAAGATGCTAATGAGCTTCCCTATTTCAACATGAAACCCCCTTCCCGTCCCCATACCATATATACATGAACATTTCTAAGAAACCCAGGGAGAGGCAATTTTAAATTCCTCAAATCCTCATATTGTTAATCCTTTTTACAACAAATCAATTTGACGTTAAATCAAGTCTCATATGAGACAAGAACACTAATTTAATCGCGTAAAATGAAAGCATGTGCTTCTGCATAAAAATATTATAAAAAATTGATTTGTATAATTTCATTAAAAAACCTAATCCAATCAACTTTTAAATCAATATTAATTAAATAATGTTCCTGAGGTTTTTTAAAAATAAATCTTTACCTAAATCTAGAAATTAATAGATGTTGTTGTTGTTACGTGCCATGGAGTCATTTGCAACTCATAGCGACCCTATGTACAACAGCCCTAAACCCTGTTCTATCCTGTGCCAATTGCATTGCTACCCATCCCGATAACCCCCGTCACTGAATCAATACACCTCATAAAGGGTCTTCCCCTCCTGCGCTGTCCCTCTACCCTACCAAGCATGATGTCCCTCTCCAAGGACCTGTCCTTCCTTATAACATGTCCAAAGTATGTCAGACGAAGCTCCACAATCCTTGCCTCCAAGGAGTAGCCTGGTTTAACCCTCTCCAGGACGAATCTGTTTGTTTTCTTGGCAGTCCATGGTACATTCAATACTCTTCTCCAGCACCACAGCTCAAAGGCAAAGGAAATTAACAGATACGTTACCAAAAAAGACCACAAAACAAAATTTTTTAAAGACTACAAGAAATAAAACTCAGTCACTAGTTTCTTTTTTTCTCTGTGAAATGTTAAAAGAAGTATGCAAATAAAGCACTACATAAAACAGAAATTTCTGTTTAAATGCCAAATTTTATCCAGAAATGTTAAAAAACTCAAGACTCAGAATAAAAAAGAAATGGATTCAACAACAGTGGCAATAAAAAATAATAATTTCCTACCCATTGCATCACCAACTATTAGATTTGTCGATACTCAGTGAGTACATTATGAAAAGCACTCAGGATAATTGACAATGCTATTATGTAATTATTCTGAATAAGTCACCAGGAAAATAAACTAAAACAAAAAAAAGACATCATACTTGGAAAAGTAAAAAGTCATTGAAAAATGAAGGAAATCCTCAAATAAAAGAAAATTATATAATTGCCACAACAAGGGGCTCAACATACCAACAATTTTGAAGATGGTGTCTAATCAGCCAGTAATTCATTACTATAAATAAGACCACCATGAGCTAGAGTCAAGCTATTGACAACTGGACATGAGTAAGGTGTGTAACTAGTTCATAAAAATGAATCTCTAGTGGCAAGGCATACTGACAGCTGAGTGACAGAAGGAAGATGGGCAATCACTGCCCAAGTGGTTAACTGCCTCTGAAAATCCATTGGAGGGTTAATTATGAGTCCATTCCGACTTGCCAGTACACAACAGAAAACAATTTATAAAAATCACACCATACACAAAAACAAACTTGGAGTAGATCAAGAACCTAGAACTAAAACCAAGGACTATCTTCATTAAAGAAAAGCTTGGAAGAACTAAGTTCTAACGCACAACATAAACAGTCTTCCAAGAATCCTGAAAAACATACAACCAGGAGAGGATAAAATAGATGAATAGGACCTTCTAAAAATCAAATCCCTATGCACAGCAAAAACTTCTCCAACAGGGTAAAAATGGAAGCCACAGACTGGGGGGGAAAAGTGGTAATGACATTTCTGATAAGTGACTTTTATTTAGAATTTATAAAATACCTGAGCACCACAAGAAGATACAGGTAACAACTCAACTGCAAAATGCACACAGGATATGAACAAATACTTCACCCAAGAAGACACTTAGATGGCCAACAAACACATGAAGAAATGTTCAAAATCCCTATCTCTAAGAGAGAGGCAAATCAAAACAGCTATGAGATATCATCTCACCCAGTACCAATAGCATAATTCAACTGAGCCGCAAACAACAAGTGCTGGTGAGGATGTGGAAAAACTGGAACCCTACTCACTGTTGGTGGGAGTGTAAAATGGGGCAACCTCTATGGAAGACAGTATGTAGTTTTCTCAGAAAGTTGCAAATAGAAATACCATTTGACGCAGCAGTTCCGCTACTGGGAATATGCCCTAAAGAAATCAGAACTGCCATCCAAGCAGATATATGCACAACCATCTTTATTGCTGCTTTGTTCACAATGGTAAAGAGTTGGAAACAACACATGTGCCCATCAACAAATGAATGGACAGAGAAGCCATGGTATAATCACATAATGGACTATTATGTAACATTGAAAAACAAGGAACTCATGAAATATTATTCAAAATGAGTGACCCTGGAGGATATTATGCTGAGTGAAATATCTCAGTCACAAAAGCACAAATACTGTATAATGCCACTGTTATAAAACAGGATGGACACTGGGGTTAGGGAAAACTAAGAAAAGAGGGGATAAGTAATGTACACTGCATTGGAACAGATGAGGGAGAGAATTGTTTAAAAAGAATATATGATTAGGTATTATTTGCATGATAAGAGTCCTGAATAAGAGCTGCATAGTAAAGTGGATTGGGGTGTGTGTGTTGTATAAAAACAAAAGAATTTTTTTTCTAAGATAAAAGCTAACTGGTGGAGAGTAGTGGGCAGGGAGGAAAATGTGCAACAATGAATGAACGGAAATCCAAGTTCTCTACAAACTTTCATTAAAATCTAAAAAAAAAAAAAAGTGCCCTACTGAACACCAGAGAATCAAAAGGATGAACCCACTCAAAATTTCTTAAGCTGAAGGAACAAATTCAAGCCTAGAGTGGCAATACCTATGCATGCTATGGACAGGAAATTTAATGATCCAAGAAACATAAAAAGAAAAGTGAAGAAGTACACTAAGTCACTGTATTAGAAGGAACCGGCTGACCAAGAAGAATTTCTTGAAATAACATATGCAAGAAGGCAATGGTAATGAAGGAAGAACTTCAAGCTGCTCTAAAGGAAATTGGCAAAAAACAAGCCCCCAGGAATTGAAGGAATTGGCATATTTTAACAGACGGATGCACCCTGGACATACTCACCACGTTGTGCTAGGAAATCTGGAGGATAACTACCTGGGTAACTGACTGGAAGAGATCCATACTTATTACCTTTCCAAAGAAAAAAGGTGATCTGATAGAGTGTGGAGATTATTGAACAATGTCACACACAAGCAAGATTCTGCTGAGTATTATCCAAAGACGACTGGAACAGTACATTGATAGAGAACTATCAGAAGTTTAAGCTGCATTTAGTAGCAGCCATGACACTAGGAACATCCTAGTCAATGTCAGATGAATCTTGGCTGAAAGCAGAGAGTACCACAAGAATATTTATCTGTGTTTCACTGGCTATACAAAGGCATTTGACTGTGTGCGTCACAACAAATTATGGCTAACCATGAAAAGAATGGGAATCCCAGAACACCAGATTGTACTCATGTGAAACCTATAGTTGGATGAAGAAACAAGATCAAGGAAACACTGCATGGTTCAAACTCAAGAAAGGAATGACTCAGGGGTGTATCCTTTCTCCATAAATTTTTAGTCTATATGTGGAACAGATGATTCAGGAGGCTGGAATTTTTGAGGAGGAATGTGGCATCAGAATTGGAAGAAGACTCACCATCAACCTGTTCTATGCAGATAATACAACCAAGTTCTCTAAAACTGAGGAAGACCTGAGGCATTTACTACAGAAAGTTAAGGACTCTAGTCTTCAATATGGATTGAAGCTCATTATATCAAGAAAAGAAAAAGTCTCACCACTGGGCCAACTGGCAGCATGTGCCAGGATAGATGGAAAAGAGACTGAAATTGTCAACAATTTCAGCTTGCTCAAATCCACAATCAGCATCTTTGACACCAGCAGCCAGGATATCAAAAGACAAATTGCACTAGGAAAATATGCTGTCAGGGACCTTTTGAGAGTGTTATAGAACAATGATGTGAGTCTAGACATTGATCCATCTGATCCAGGCCATAGTCTTTGCAATTACTTGCTATGCATCTGAAAGCTAGACAATGAATAAGGATGACAGAAAAAGAATGTATCAATGCCTTCGAGTTATGGTGCTGGAGAAGGGTACTGAACATACCAAGAGAACAAACAGGTGTGTCCTGGAAAGTGTGAAGCCAAGTAGCTCTTTGGAGGCAAAGATTGAAGCTCCAGCTCACATAATTTGGGCATATTGCCAGGAGACCAGTCCATCCTTGGAGAAGGACAGCATGCTTGGAAGCATGGAGGAACAGTGCAAGAGAGGAAGATCCAGGATGACATGGTTTGACACAACAACTGGGATAGTGAAAACAGGTGTGTCAGAGACAGTGAGACTGGCTCAAGATAGGGCCAGATTCAGAGCTATGGTGTATAGGGGTCACTAGGAGTCACAGGTGACTCAACGGCACATAACAACAACAAAGCGTAAAGAGGAAGTTCTGGTGGCCTAGTGGTTGTTGTTGTTATGTGCCTTTGAGTCACCTATGACTCATACAGACCCTATAAAGAATGGCTCTGAACCTTGCCCTATCCTGAGCCAGCTTAACATCTCTGATACACCTGTCTCCATTGCCACAATCATTGTGTCAACCCATTTCATCGAGTGGTAAGGAGTAACAATTTGAGTAGGACTATCAGGTGGAAAAGAACAGTTTATAGCAGGAAACTCAACCGAATCTTGCTGTTGAGTCAGAAGTGACTCATGACTAATTCAAGCAAGTTTTGAGAGGCAAGACTTAATACTACTACCATGTCATATATAATCCCATAAAGAGTTTATGTTTTCTGTCCTATAATTGATGGTCAAAATCAAACTCAAACCCACTGCCAATAAATGAATTCTGACTCTCAGCAGCCTTCCACTGGATTTTCAAGTCCAGAAATCTTTCTCACATGGAGAAACCACCTAGTAGGTTTAAACCACCAACTTTATGATTACCAGCCTGACATGCTATGTACTATTCTAGCAAAGCTTTGTGTTACTTAGAGCAATTGTTCTCAAGCTCCAGTGTACAGTATAATCACCTGGAAAATGTGATATAATTTCTGAATTACTTTTTCTAAGAAAGAGCTAGAGAATTTGCACTAACAACTAGTTCACAGACATTTCGATGCTGTTTGTCCAATGATTATGCCGTAAGAACCACTGAAAACAAGAGGTTTTCAACAGCACAAGAGCATAACCTTGCAAATGTATATAATTATATCATTAATAGAATAAGAAAGTTATTATTTCTTTTGCAATAATCAAAGAAAAATGCAACAACAACTTATGACAGGGTTAACAGCCATAGTGTTTGAAGCAGGCACAGTCATTTGTTCATGCTTCATCCAGAGAAAATAAAACAAGCAATCTAGAAAGTTAAAATACAGAATAAGTAGAATTAAAGTGTTTTAACTAAAATTATTAACGAGTTAGTAATTAGAGAGAAATACATGTGGAAAGAATAATCAAAAGGAGGTTTTTCTAGCATGTTGCAAAAGCAATTATTATATTAAGAAAAGCACATCTAATATTAGAAGTATCAAGTTGCACTACTAACCACTCTTAACCAGAGAAATGTGTAACACAAACTTTTCCAATAAACAGCAACTGCAGAGAGGAAGGGATTTAGTAATTTCCCGATAAATCACAACTTCAGAGGAGAAGGGATTTAATAATCGCATTGCAGGAAAATCTTCTCGGAACTATGGCTTCCCTCTGCACTAGAGGCAAGTTTCTCCTGGTTAAGTCCTGAGACTGCCTCTAATCAGAAAAATCAAATAATGTGCTAACTTCTTTCACTGCATGTGGCCAAATCTGGGTGGGGGGAACCCAGAGTTCTATAGTTAAAACACAAAAGCATACATTATTGAATGACATCCCACCCTGGGGCAGAAGAATAACATCCAGAAGATGGTTTATTTATTGGAGTGGATTTACAGAGTGTCTTCAGAAGCCCCAAGCTGAGACTCACTGCAACCAACTCTTCTAAACAGGGGTTAAACAGAGCTTTAGCCCACTCCAACTTCTCTCCTCGCCAACTGCTGTTTTGTTCCAACCATATTAAGAAAGAAAAGAGAAAAGCAGAGAATAAAAGAAAAAGAATATTTTTTTTGCAACACATTGAAATCTGGTCCAGCAATTTACTTCTCCCCAGCAAAGTCAGCCTCTTCCTCTAAAGGGAATTCATAAGGGTGGGGATGGGAAGGTATTCAGGGCTATCAAATGCCATCTTACTAAATCAAAGTAAATTATGAAGTTCAGAGAAATTAAAAATATTGCTTCCCTCAGATTTATTGCCATAAATCCTTCAAGTCCAACCCAACTCATACTCTTATGAAAGTTCTTCTTTCTATGCTTGGTGGAAGCTCTGGAATCGACAATGGGAATCACAAGAGGTCTGCCCCAACAGCATGGCTGTGGCAGTCCACTTTGCTGAGCAACTCCTTCCTCTGCAAAAATGAAGACATGAATAATAATGATATATGCTCTGTCTACTGTGTCAGTTACGTGTCAACATCAAATAAGATAAAATATTGGAAAAGACTATATATTAACAGCTATTCTCTGTATCCTTAACATGACCTTCTAAGAAACTAAAAAGTTGCATCCAAAAGAGGAAGATGAATGCAATAACCATCAAGTAGGATTGTTTGTGCAGTATTAAGAGTACAAACTTCTCACAATGAAAGAATTTTACTTTTCCTAGAGGGTAGTCACGAGGGGGAGGTTTGGAAGGGGAGAAAAGTGCAACATGAATGAATGGAAACCCAAAGTCTCTGTAAATTTTCATTGAAATTAATAATAAATTTAAAGAAAACCAAACAAACAAACAAAAAACAAAAAAAAAAACCCAAACTTCTTTAGGCCCCCTGGCCGGATTTATCAAAGGGGAGCCTTCGCAGCACAGTGAATAAGAAGTTGTGCTGTCAACCCAAAGGCAGGTGGTGATTCTAACCCATGAGCTGCTCTCTTCTCCTAGGTGATTTGCAACTTCTGAAAATCTGGAGGGTTAGTTACAAATCAATTCTGATTCAAGGACACACAACAAAAATAAGTTTCCCCAGAAATGATCAAGACCAGAATTGTTTCAGTAGAGATCCTGGCTCAGTCAAAATTTTTACAAAATTTCAAATGAAGGATGGCGTTTCACTTCATCTCGTAAGAGGTGGGGAAGGCTAACTTTAAGGAATTTCTACACTGCTCAGTTTATCGATGCAATTAAGCCAACAAACTATTATTTCTTTATAGAATTCACATGTGTGATCATTTTATGTTTGAGATGGCCCTTAACCATTATAGTATAATCAAAACTATGTGTTGTTGTGTGCTGTAGGGTCATAATCAAGTCACAGCAGACCCTCTCACAGGTTTCCAAAGGCTGTAAATTGCACAGCCGATTGTCCAACTTTCTCCCGTAGAGCAGAAATTCAAGGCTCCAGCCTTTGGATATGCAGTACAACTCCTTACATTAAGCTACCAAAATTCTCTAACACTTTATGTTCCCTCATTCTTAACAACTTCTTAAGAATTTGGCCCATTTGCTTGATTATGACACACGTCTTTTTTTTTCTTTCTTTTTTTTCCTGATTACTGTTTTGGAAGACTGGAATTGCTCTGCAATTTCCAATCACAAAATTTGAAAGCTATCTAAATTTGCTTATTCTGCATTTCAGTAGCTGGTTTAAAAAAATAGTTTAGCTGGACTGTGGGCAAAAGGAAGAGGTTGCCATGTGGAAGAAGAATCCCTGGTTGAATTAGCAGCATCTGTGGGCAAATAAAAGTACATAACGGGTTTTCCTTTAGAAGTCAAGTCAACTTTACAAGGGAATAAGGATTATAGAAAAACTGTAGGGGTTTAGAACTTCAGAACTCTAGAAAGGGAGACACCACATAAATCAAGATCTCAACAGCTAGATAAACACTAGCTGTGTGAGTGAGCACAAGGAGATGGTCAGAACATAATTACAGCATGCATCCTTCAGAGATGCTGGAGTGCCTGTTAAGAAAAATGTAGTCATAAGTACTTAGATTTGTAAAGGATCAGAAAAAATAGGGAGTGAAATAGTAAGCCAACTTTTTGCTGTTGTTATGTGTGATCAAGTCGCCTGCAATTCAAATCAACCCTATGTACAACAGCCCTAAACTCTGTTCTATCCCTTGTCAATCTTACTGTCTCCAACATACCTTTCCCTATTACCCCAGTCACTGAATCAATCCATCTCATAGAGGGTCTTCCTTTCCTACGCTGTCTCTCCACCCTCCCAAGCATGATGTCTCTCTCCAAGGAATGATCTTACCTTGAAACATGTCTAAAATATGTCAAAAGAGGCTTCAAAATCCTTGTCTCCCAGGAGCAGCCTGACTTCTCCAACACCACAGCTCAAAGGCATCAATTCTTCTTCTATCATCCCTAGTCATTGTCCAGCTCCCTGATGCATAGCAAGTAATTGCAATGACGATGGCCTGGATCAGGTGCACCTTACTCTCCAGACTGACATTGCTCCTCTCTAGTATTTGGCGATGTCTCTGACAGGAGGCTTTTCCAATGAAATAAGTCTTTTAATTTCCTGGTTGCTGGTACCAAGGGTGTTGACTGTAGAGCCAAGCAAACTGAAACTGTCAACAACCTCAATTTCCTCACCACCTATCATGATGCTGCCAATCAGCCCAGTGGCGAGAATCTTTTGGTTTTTTGATGTGGAGCTTCAATCCACATTGAAGGCTGTAGTCCTTGACCTTCTGCAGCAAGCGCTTCAGGACCTCCTCAGTTTCAGCAAGCATGGTTGTGTCATCTGCACAATGCAGATTTTTTTATGAGTCTACCTTGAATCTACAGTCCACACTCTTGGTAACAGCAGCCAGGAAATCAGGAGACAAATTGCATTGGGAAAGTCAGCTGTAGCTGTAAGGGACCACTCAAGAGTACTGAAGAGCAATGATGTCAGGCTGGAGACTAAGGTGTGCCTGATCCAGGCTATAGTCTTTGCAATTAAGTGCTATGCATTGGAGAGCTGGACAATGAATAGCGATGATAGAAAAAGAATTGATGCCTTTGAGCTGTGGTGCTGGAGAAGAGTGGTGAATATACCATGGACTGCTAGGAAAACAGGTTTGTCCTGGAGAGGGTGAAGATGGAGTGCTCCTTGGAATCAAGGATTCTGAAGCTTCGTCTGACATACTTTGGGCATGTTGCAAGGAGGGACTGGTCCTTGGAGAGGGACATCATGTTTGGGAGGGTGGAGGGATGGTGCAGGAGAGGAAGACCATCAATGAGATGAACCGATTCTGTGAGTGGAGTGGTGGGAATGAGTGCATTTGAGATAGTGAGGTTGGCACAGGATAGAACGGTGTTTAGGGCTATTGTACATAGGGTTGCTATGAGTCACGAGTGACTCGATGGCACAAAAACAACAACCACCTTGAATCCTGACTCACACCTCTCCTCACAGGGCCCAGCCTCCAGGTAATCTGTTCTGCATACAGACTGAAAAGATATAGAGACAGGACCTATCCCTGATATGCACCCTTCCCAATTTTGAACCATGTAGTGATTCCTTGCTCTGTTCTGATGACTACCTCTTGGTCCAGGTGTAAGTTTTGCATAAGTACAATCAAGTCTTCTGGGATTCCCATTCTTCTCAGAGTCAGCCAGTTTATTATGATCCACACAGTCAAATGCCTTTACATAGTCAATGAAACCTAGATAGAGATTCCTCTGGTACTCACTGCTTTCAGCCAAGAGCCATCTAACATTAGCTATATATCCCCAGTGCCACGGCCTCTTCTAAATCCAGCCTGTACTTCAGGCAATCCTCTGTTGATGTGCTGTTCCAGTCGTTTTTGGATAATCTTCAGCAGTCTCTTGCTTGCAGGTGATATCAATGATACTGTTCGATAATTTCACACTCTGTTGGATCACCTTTCTTTGGAATGGGAACAAATATAGATCTCTTCCAGTCAGCAGGCCATGTGGTTGTCTTCCAGATTTCTTGTCACAACATCCAGGGCAGCATATGTTCATTGAAATATGTCAATCGGTATGCTATAAATTCCTGGGGCCTTGTTTTTTGCCAATTCTTTCAGAGGAGCTTGAACTTCTTCCTTCATCACCACAGGCTCTTGCTCATACTTTGTTTCATGAAATTCTTCTTTGTTCACCAATTCCTTTTGGTACAATGGCTCTGTATACTATTTCCATCTTCTTTTAATGCTTCCTAAAGCATCTTTAAGTATTGCAACTCAAGGTTTGAATTTGTTCTTAAGTTCCTTTATCTTAAGAAATGCCAAGCAAGTTGAGCCCTTTTAATTTTGTGATTCCCGCTCCTTGCACATTTCATTATAATACTTTACTTTGTCTTCCCATGCTACCCTCTGGAATCTTCTGTTCAACTCTTTAATATCTTGATTTCTTCCCTTTGCTTTGGTTTCTCAAGAGCTCCAGTGAAATATTTAGAGTTTCTTCTGATATCCATCTTGGTCTTTTCCTCCTTTGTTTTTCTAATGACTTTTTGCATTCTTCCTGGATTATATTCTTGGTATCTTCACACAGCTCATCTGGTCTTCACTCATTAATGTCCAGGGTCTCAAATCTGTTCCTGAGATGGTATTGAAATTCCAGTGGGATCGACTCACGGTCACATTTTGTTTCCTGTGGACTTGATTTAATTTTCCTCAGCTTCATCTTGAAGTTGCATATGAGTATTATTTGGTGGTCTGTTCCACAATCAACACTCACCCTAGTTTTCACAGCTGATATTGTGCTTCTCCAGCAATTCTTTTCACCAATGTGATCAATATGATTCCTATGCACACCATCAGGTGAAATCCATGTGTATACCCTATGCATGTGTTTCTTACAAAATGTATTTGCAACGAGTAAGTCGTTGATTGTGCAAAATTCCATCATTCTATCTCTGGCTTTATTTCTGTCACCAAGTTCATGTTTTCCAACTGCTGATCCTTCTTCTCTATTCCCAACTTTCGCATTCTAGTCACCCATTATTATTAATGCATATTTATTGCATGTTCAATCAATCTCTAACTGTAAATATTGTTCTAAATTTTCTATTTCTTCCTCTTTGGTTCAGGTTGTTGCTGCATATATTTGAATGATAGTGGTATTCACTTGATTTCCTCGTATGTGTATGGATATTATCCTGTCACTCACAATATTGTATTTCAAGACACATCTAGAAATGACTTTTTTAACTATCAAAGCAACCCTATTTTTCCTCACCTTTTCGTCTCCAGCATGTAGATCATCTGGCTCAAAATGTCCCATGCTAGTCCATCTCATTTCACCAATACCTAGTATGTCAATGTTTATGCATTCCTTGTGCCTCTTAACAATATCCAATTTTCCCACATTCCTGGCTCTTACATTCCATTTTCCAATCACTAGTGTCTGCTTACAGCTGTACCTCCTTCTATTTGTTCCCATACTTGAGAGCTCAGCCTCACTTGCCATATCTGCTAGTCTAATTGTGCTGTTGTACATGGCGTTTTCAAAAGCCTGCTATTATGGAAATGGATGGCCAATCCTTCTTCCTAGTCTTACTTTGATTTCTCAGATTTAGAACATTGTCTGACAGACAAGCATTTTACAGAGGATAGCAGATTAAAGATATTCCCCAGTAGTAGAAAAAAACCAACAGATACTGTGTTGTCCCCATCCTTGCCAGGTGTGTTTTGAGCTGCCCCCTTTCCCTGCTCCACTTGCATTTCCATTTACTCCCACCTACTTCATTCAACAACAGTCTCCCCTCTCCAGCCTTTGAAGTGATGGTATGTGTCAATCTTTCTGAGCTTCTGTGATTCCTAAAGCCTCAAGCTGCTGACAGTTTTTCCTCTACAGGCAGTATCTCTTCAGGAGTTTTGAACTTCTATTTCAGGACTGACTTCTTGTGCTTAAGAGCCACAGGTCAAGGCCATCTTTAAATTTTGGAGTTCAGAGGGCAGCTCAGGGACAGAAGGGAGAAGCCAGAGGGCACAGTGCATGTGATAGAAAGTCTCTCAGGGGTCCCCACACCATGCAGGTACAAAGAATTAAGCTAACTTGAGTATTTTTTTCCTCCCTCACTGTATTAAAAGGATTATAACAAAACAAATTATTATTTTTTTTTAAAAAGAAGAAAAGGCACAAAGGACAAATGAAAAGGAGCATGAGAAAAAGGAGAAGTAATGGTGGGGCCACTGAAGAGGGGACAATGGATTTACAATTCATTGCTTGGTTTCCCCTGCCCAAGCAACCCCACTGTGCACCTTATTGCTGGTTCCTAGGTTACCAAACACTGCTGGGGAAAAAGAAAAAAGCCATGGATCCATGAGAATTGAGTCCACTGCAAGTGCCTGCTAGCCTCATATTTGCTCATAGGCAAAGAGAGTTGCAATGATCCAAGAATTTTAATATTTCCACCTAGTTTATGGGAGAATATGGATTTCCCTCACCTCAAATAGCTATATAAATGCTAGAAGAAGCACTGTACTGCGACCTCTCTGCTCGAGTAAAATTGTTATATTGAACTAGCCCCCAAAATAAAAAGCACTTTGTCCAAAAGATATTTTACAAAATGTTAAGTAAGTGAAAACAGAATATTTCTATCAAGTCAGATTTAAAATATTATGGCATATGTGATTGTTTAGGTTGGGTTTTGCTTTTTTAAGGAAATTCATGGCAATTTCTGGTTGATTGTTTTCTGGGGATTTTATTTTTCTGCAAAAAAAGAAAATGAAAATGTTGTTACAGAAAGAAAATGTATTTCTCACACCAAAATATAAAGTTTGAAAACCACATAATATAGTCTAAAAATAAAACACACATTATCAGATAATTTAAAAAGGAAAGTTTAGCCTGCTGATGGTCTTTAAGGACACTGAACTTCCAATACTTCTTTTTAATTAGATAAGAGAATTACGGAAATACAAATCCATGTGGGTATGATCAAATGAGTCAAATCAAAGACAACTGTAAGGGATAATGACTTTAGGAAACAAATCTAACTTAAACAACAGTCTAAGAAAGTTCAGCAAAACACTGACACTATTTGGGGAAATGCAAATTCATTTACTTTCCGGTGTACTCATCATTATTTGAATCCTTAAGAATAAAAGTGTAAACATTCTTATAAAGAAATTCTTAATGGTATCCTCTTTCCTATTCACTAGCAATTAAAATAGCAAACAAGCTATTACATGTAAAATAGAAGTTCTGTTCAGAAAGTAAGTTCAAATCTTATTTCATAAAAAACTAGCCCTTAGCCATTTTACTCTACACTACCATCTAAAATTAAACGTGGGGTAGGGATGAGGTGAAATTTTTTAAGTGACACAAAATGCTTTTCATAGTAAATACTGGAAAAAATAAATACTAAAACTGCTTTACTAGTTGTTACTCATTATAATGATTAAAATGTACAACTCCAACCTCCAAACAACACGTAACAGTAATTAGAAACAGTCTAATGTAGTTCAGCATTAGGGCTATTCATAGGCTCTGCTTTTGTGTAGTATTTTTAACCCAAATAACATACACCGGACATGTTTATTGTCCAACCATTCCTTCTGCCACAAGATACTTTCATTAACATACTATACTAACTTTTGACAGCAATATATTTAAAAAATGGGATAGAGGGCACTTCTGAAAATGGTGGGGGGAGAGTGGCTGGCTAGCAAACATATAAGGTATATACAATCTGTCCAATGATGAAGCAGACTTTTACAGCATGACACACAAGCCAAATCAAGCACTTTTTCCCTTATAGGATGAAAAGGTAGCTTTCCTGACAAAGCCCAAAGGGAGCTGTGCTACTAACCCAAAGGCAGCAACTCCAAAGGAAAAGATTGGTCAAGTTCCATAGTGTGATCTAGAGCCTCTGAAGACCCAGTTTAGGGCAAGTTCTCAGTTGGTTCCAACTTGATGGGAGTGAGTTGGAGTTTATAAGAAGAAAATAAGTTATCTATGCAAAATTAATTCTAAAATCCTACATAAATCAAATATATAATACATTAAAAGACAGAATCAGCAAGCTGGATAAAAACTATACATTAAGAGACTTTTTTTTTTACTTTCTGTTTTTTAATTAATTTAGTTTGTTGAGACTTCTTTTTTTTAGGATCTATGTATCAGACAAGGACCAAAAATACAAAATATATATAAAATTTATACCACTTAGTAATAAAAAAGCAAGCAAATCAAAAGCAACAACAACAAAAAAAAAACAACGGACAAAGCACATAAGCTGGCAGTTCATAAAAGAAGGTAATCAAACAGCCAACAACATGAAAATATGCTCATTATTAAAGGGTTATTGTCTCAGTATCTTATCTCTTGAGTCTTTCTTTTTCTCTGCTCCTCTTCCTTATTATCATGGAGTACATTTCAATCCACAGTTGACCTTTCAACATGTTTCCAAGGCTGTAAATCCTAATGGGAGGAGCCTGCTCCTAAAACCAGAGCAGCTTTTAGGATCAAACTACCAGAGAACACGGGCTTTGAGTTAACCAGTTCAATTCTCTATAGACTATGCATTCCACTGGACCCTTCCTTCAAAATTCAAACTCAAACCCATAGGGATAGAGTTGGAAATGATTAACAGTTGATCAAATATTGAGTTTTCTGAGGCTGTAAACTGCACAGGAGACTGTATTTAAATAGTCAGAGAGACTCTACCTTTGGTTTAGCAGCGAAACATCCTATGGATTAAGCTACTAGAGTTCCCTAAACTGCCTTCAACTCAACTCATTGCCATCAAGTCAAGATCAATTCTTATCTGAACCTCCAACAGGTTTTCAAGGGGTGTAAATCACAAAGGTGAAGACTACCTGTATTTCTCTTTGGGAGGTGTTGGTGGATTCCTATTGCCTGCCCTTGGCTTGGCAGCATCACTCCTTAAAGTACATGAGATATCATCTCACTCCCCCTTAGAGTGGCCAAAAAAATAGAAAATAGTAAGTTCTGGCAAGATGAAGAAGAAACTATAACACTCATCCATTGCTGAAGAAAATGTAAATTAAGACAGCTATTGTGGAAAAGAGTTTGGAAGTTCTTCATAAGGTTAAAAAAGGAGTCAGCAAGCACAAACCTTGATATATGCACCAAAGAAATGAAAGCAAGAATGCACACAGAAACTTACAGATCAATGTTCATGGTATCAACTTTCACTACGGCTAAAAAAAGTACAATGAAAGATGAATAAATAGACAGATGAATTCACAAGTACATCAACAAATGAATTATGAGACAAAATATGGTGCATACATACAAAGGAATACAACAAAGCCATTAAAAGAAATGATACTCTGGTGTATGCCACAACATAGATGGATCTTGAAATGATGCTGAGTAAAACAAATAACATCACAAAATGTGAAAGACTGTGTTTTCGACTTAAATGTCACAAGCAAATATTGCTGTTATTACTGTTGTTAGGTGACTTTGCATCAACTACAAGTCATAGTGATCCTCTAACAATGGATCTAAACCCAGTCCTATCCTGTGCCATCCTTCCCATCTCTGCTGCAGCTGAGCTCATTGTTTTTGACACTTGCTTTGTCAATCCAGCTCGTTGCTAACATTCAGAAACCCAAAATTATCAATGGTTATCAGGAGTGGGAAGGAGGGGAGAGGCAAGGAATTTTTGTGGCAAGGTATTGCGTTTATGTTCATGGTGGCAGACAATTTTGGAAAATGGTATTGATAGGTATATAATCAATACTTGTGAATTATAAATGTGGAAGTTATGCCAGTTGATGTTTTGGTGCATGTATTTTTTAATACAATAAGAAATACTTAATCAAATACAGCACAAATGAAGAGTAAAAACGGCATTAGGAAAAAAACCCTCAACCCAATTATCTACAGCAAGATTCCTTGGAGCCGGATAGTGTGTTTCCACACCAGGGAAGTCAGACAGATGAGACTGAAAAACTTTTAAGACTCTCCGACAAGGCATCCAGGCAAGACCATTGTCCAAGACAAAAAGATGAGAGAAAACTAGTAATATCTCATTCAAGGAATCTGACGTTTTGTATATTAATTTGTTTTCCAAAAAAAAGGTTTGTTAAAGTTCTAAACCGTACAGCAGCCAATGTGACTGAAATAAGATTTTCCTTTCATTATCAGTTCATCTGAAAGAAGACATATTAGAACAAGGGGTGTTTTAATCCCTTCCCAGTGGGGGGTTTTAAAAGGAAAGCATAGACAAGGAGAATGCATATTCCTTCTGTATTTATATAAATTACTGTGTAAAGATCCCTCTGGAAACCAGAATTGGCCAAGAAGTATGCTGTGCAACCAGAAGGAATCTCCAGATTCCAGGAAGTGAAAGCACAGACATATTGATACCTTGAATTTTACGTTTTTATCCAGCCTCTGATGGAGGTCCGGTGCCCTTGTGGATGGGAAGTTATACTGTCAACTCAAAACTGGCAAATTCAAATGCACTGCCTGATCCTCAAGAGAAAGGATTGTTATCTCATACCATGAAATTTACAGCCTTGAAAACTTGCTGGAAGTTCAGTCCTGACGCAATGGCAATGAGGGAGAGAGGGAGTGACAGAGCCTCTGGAAATAGGAAAATAAATTCTATTTCCTTAAAGCTATTCCTGAAATATGAATATGAAATGCCAATGGTATTGAAGGAAGGACTTCAAGCTGCATTGAAGGTACTGGCAAAAAGTAAGGCCCCAGTAATCAATGGGATATCAATTGACAGGTTTCAAAAGGCAGAGGCAGCCCTTGGTATGCTTAATACCATATACCAGGCAATTTGGAGGACTGCTCCCTGGCTGACTGCAAGAGATCTATATTTGCTCCCATTCCCAAGAAAAGCGATCCAACAGAATGTGGACATTATGCAACAATGTCATTAATATAAAATGTAAGCAAAATACTGCTGATGAAAATGTAAAAATACCTAGAACAAATACACAGAGAAATGCCAGAAGTTGGACTTAGAAAAAGCTGTGACACAAGGGATATCATTGCTGATGTGAGATGGATCCTGGCTGAAAGCAAAGAATACCAGAAGATTGTCTACTTGTACTTTATTGACTACATAAAAGGATAGTGTGGAAACTACCAAATTAGAGGGAAATAGAACAAATTATGGGTAACATGAACAGGAATCCCAGAACACTTAATTTTACTCATGCAAAATCTATACCTAGACCAAGATGTTGTGCAAACAGAGCAAGGGAATACTGCCGTTGTTAAGTGCCATCAAGTCATCTGTGACTCATAGCAACCCGATGTACATTAGCTCCGAAACCTGCCCTATCTTGAGCTAATCTCATCATCTCTCACAGTCCTAAAACCATTGCTCCAGACACTGTGTCAATCCATCTCATTATGGGTCTTCCTCTCCTGTGCTGTGCCTTCCAAGCATATGCTGTTTCATCAAATTGTTCTGTGTCAGCCAACTTGGTTGAAAACTAAGAAAAGTGACTATCAAAGTTGCATCTTTTCATCAATATCGTTCATTTTGCCAATGATACAACTTTGCTTGCTGAGAGTGAGGAGGACTTGAAGCACTTACTGCAGAAGATCAAACACTGCGGTCTTCAACATGGATTACATCTCAATGTCAAGAAAACAAAAATTGTCATCACTTAATCAATAGTAAGCATCATGATAAGTGGAGAGAAGATTGAAACCATTTATGGCTTCTTCTTACTCAGATCCCTCATCAATACATTTGGTACCAGAAGTTAGACAATATATTGCACTAGGAATGTCTGCAGTTAGGGACTTCTCTAAATCACTGAGGAACACTGATATTAGTTTGAAGACTAAGGTGAGCCTGATTCAGGCCATGGTGTTTTCAATCATTTGCTATGCTTCTGAAATCTGGACAATGAATAAGGGTGGTAAGAGAAAAATGAATGCCTTTGAACTGTGGTGTAGACGGGAATACTGGATATAAAATGGACTGTCAAAAGAACAAATAGATGTTTTGGAGAAGGTGCAGCCAGAGAGCCCCTTTGGACAAGGATAGGATAGCTTTGTGTCATGTACGTTGGCATATTGTTTATTGCTGTTGTTGTTGTGTGCCACTGAGTTTTAACCAATTAATAGCTCATGCTGTTCCAGGTTTTCAGAAGCACTAGATCACACGAGAGGAGACTGTCCATCTTTCTACTATAGAGTAGTTAGTAGATTCAAACTGTGTGCTTTTGGGATTGCAGCACAGGATCTTACCACTAGGCCACCAAGTTACTAGGAGAGCCTATTCCTTGGAGAAGGTCATCATGCTTGAAAAGGTGGAGAAATGGCAAAGAGAGAAAGACCCTGAACAAAGTAGAATGAAACAGTGGCTGAAGCAATAGGCTCAAGTGTCTCAGAAACTGTGAGGATGGTAGAGTTGAGGGTTCATAGGGTTGCTATGAGTTGTACTTGACTCAGTGGCATCAAATAACAAAGTAAATCACTTTGTTGTATTTTGTTATGACTGCTTTACTAAGATCTAGGTAACACACTAATCCATCAATGTCACTTCAAAATAATGGCAGGTGTTCATTTTCCCCCCTAATTAAACCAAAGATTAGCTACTGGAAAGATTGTTCAAAACACGAAGGGGAGGTAATTAATTCATTAACGCTAACCTTTATGTCTACATGAATAAAACTACTGCATTGAAAGGAAAAAATAATTTCCACCACTGAACAGTCAAGGCCACAAGAAGTTACTGGGTGATGTATAATATACATTTTGTGACATCTATTATTATTTTACACTGCTATTTATCTTTGAGGGTGATGAATATTCTAATTCCTCAAATAGATTATAATTTCTGAAGAAGAAGTCCAGAGGCAGAATGTTCTTCCTTGCATTTTTATAATATGTTCCACACATATAGATAGAAATACACATGATGATATGATCTGTACTTTTTAATGGAAAGTAAATCTCAGCAAATAGAACACAAGGAAGAAATGAATAAAAATGATTCCACAAAACAAGAACCAGTAACTGGGCAATTAAAATGTCTACAGTAGTTAGCCAGCAAAGGAAAACACTTCAACAACAGCACCTTCAGAGATTAGAACTTGGGAAAATTTCTAAAACATGAAAGGGGCATTAAAAGGGTCTGGACTGCCTAGAATTTCAGTATTTTCTTCCACTGATAAGGAGACATAAACTCATTCAGATCAGTAATTCATAAGGTCACTATGGGTGGTACTCAACAGCATCTAACAACAACTATTTGAAAAATGGAGGAGGGATCTGAAGAGGAAATAGTCTCTCTGACAGTTCCAGTCATCAAGAAAATAACTAATTACAAGTTTTCTATAATTTAAAGTTAATTATTATAATTAAAAATTAGTTTTTACTTTTTTTTAGTTTTTACATTTCTGTGAGCAAATCATGGAAGAAAATGATTTCGATTAGGACAGCCTCTCTGGTGGTAAAATCCACGGAGAGTTGCACTGCTAACCCAAAGGCCACATTATTCCTCTGGTTCAAATCCACCATCAGCAAGTCCTGGAGAGAAAGATGGGAAATCTCTTCTCCTTAGGATTTACAGCCTAAGATACTTAAGGGGTCACAATGAGGAGTAATCATCACAAGAGTGGTAAGTTTGAGTTTCAAATTTACTTATTAAGTTTAGGTATAATAAAGTACAACTCCTATTAGCTCTGAAATATTCAAAAGACTTCCTCATACAAAATTTTTCACATGATTAAAAACTATATGAATAAAAGGAAAGAGGAAAGAAAATCTCCAAATTGCTCTTAATACAAAATGCACTTTGGAGTTTGAAAACAGAACTTCACTTCATGTCATTTGGTAAGCCAAATAATACAAGATATAAAGAAAGACAGAAAGTCAAGTCTAAAAGTCCAGTTCAGAAAGAATATACTCTGATTTTGTGTTTGTTTTTGCTTAAAAACTAAAAGAGCTGATAATGTTAGAAAATAGGCTTTGAATCAAGTATCAAAATCAAAACAATTGCCATCAAACGAACTTTAACTTAGAGCAGCCCCATGAATTATGTCCCAAAGGTTGTTAAGCCTTTCTTCTGTCATGTCTTTGAGTGAATCTGAGCTACCAACAGTTCCATCAGCAGCTAAGCACGTTAACTGTTTGCACCATTCAAGGTAGAGAAACTCCTTCTCTGGCAAGATCTTCCAAATGTTACAAAATTAAAGCTAAACAAGAGTTTTATCACTAAGTATTCCTAATCCAATTATTTAAAGACTTTCATTATTTAAAGAGGTTGGTCAGCATTTCCAGAGAGCTCTTCACAGAGTAAGTCCCAGTTTTGTCCCATGAAAAATCAGCTTGATGAATCTTCTATTGCCCGTCTTTAAGAGAAGGAAAACCACAGAGAAGGTTGGAAAAACTTCCTTTTTTTAAATAGAACCTTCAATTATTCATTCTTATCATTCTCAAGGGGGAAAGACCTAAAAATTATAAACTAGGCAACTTTTTGAAAAACCTAAAGTGGCTGGAAGAAAAACCACACCCAAAGAAGAAATACTGATGGCATTCTAAAATTTCTGGAGCAGAAGTCTAGAATAAAACCAATGCTCTCCATGAATAAAATTAATACATTATTAACTTCAGCTGAATATACACTGGAAAATTGAAAAAACCAAAAACTAAGGAATGAAATGAACATCCAGACGAAAGTTAAAGGGAAGAGAGCCTTTACCTCCAATTCACAGAAGTTAGGTGGCCTTAAAGTGGATGAGAAAGGGAGAGGCTAGAGTATTGCTTCTGTTTCTTCTGTTTTATGCTCACAACTTTGTCTTTGCTAGTCTTAGTAAAGCTGAAAAGCACAGAACCATAGAAAATTATGCTCCACTTTTAACTTCTGCAGGAGAGAGGAAACATTCATTTTATCAGAGCATGTGGGCACAGAAATTATATAAGACCTAATCCACTACAAATAGAAGATATGTTCTGGTATGTTAAGGATAACTAACCATGCCGCCGCTATTTACAATTATTCAGTTTCTCAGTGTGTGGGTCTGCTGATAAAGCAGTCCTTCTTCCCAAAGGAAGAGAGGTAGCAGAAAGATTCTCAACTAAGATATGAGAGAAATGTACTAAAGCTTCTATTTTAGTCCACTTTTTTTATTATTATTATTAAATTTTATTAGTTTCAATGAACATTCACACGGATTCTGGGCTTTCACTCCTTCATTGGCGCACCATTCTCTCCACCCTCCTCCCCAGTTTGTTCTTCTTCCCCGCCATCCGAATGTCTGTTTTAATTGTCCAATTGCCACAGTGCTTGTCAAAGTCAGTTCTGATTAATCTCCTTTGTTGGTGTGTCCTTTGCCATTCCCTATCACTCCTCCTTGAGAGAGACTTCACCCTGAGTCATAAGGAAAAGGGGATGGCGTATTCTCTTAGCTACTTCCTGCTGAAAAGGGACGCTGTGGGTTTCAGGGTGAAGATCTTCTCTCACTACTCTAAAGGGCCCCTTTGGCAGTAGGAAACACATGGAGATTGATTTTGGAATTTAGATGCACTCTTATTGATTGTGCTTGGCCGTACATGTTCATATCCTTGAAGATGTATCATGGGGGTGTTGCAACCTAGAAGACACAAATTTGACTAACAAGTTATAAGTACATGAGTCAAAAATTATGGAAAAGTAAAAGAAAGGATTGTTTCATTGTTTTACAAACCCTCCCCCAGGTCCCCTCCACCATGTAGCCCTCGCTCTAGACTCCTGTGATGACAGAAGTACCTAGTCATATATCTCTTTTAAACAGTTTTCTCCCTCCTCTGTTTCAGTGCAGTATACATTATTGAACCCATCTTACTCAGTCTCTCCCCAACCCCAAGGACAGTCCCATTCTACAACAGTGGCATCATGTAATATTTGTCCTTTTGTGACCGGGATATTTCACTCAGCATAATGTTTATTTTAGTCCACTTTTAAAAGCTTGCTATAAACAAAAGATAGTACTAAAGTAGTATAAAGATACTTTAAGTATCTCTGTATTGTGTTTTCTCAATTTTTTAGATGATACAGTGACTTGATTAAAAGAAAATCAAAGAATAGCTAAAGCCAACCCACTCCACATATCTGTGTTGGCTAACGCTCAACATCAAGAAAACAAAGATTCTCACCACCAAGCCTACTGGCAGCACCATGATAAAGGAAGAAGAGATTGAGATTGTTAAAAATTATAGTTTGCTCAGCTCCACTATCAATGCTCTTGGCAGCAACAGTAGGGAAATAAAAAGACAAACTGCACTGGGAAATTGTGACTTCAGGTACCTCTCCAGAACACTGAGAAGCAATAATTGTCAGTCTGGAGACTAAGATATACATGTCCAGCCAATGGTTTTCACAATTACTTGCTATATATCAGAGAGCTGGACAATGACTAAGGATGACAGAAGAATCGATACTTTCGAGTTGTGGTGCTAGACAAGAGTCTTGAACATACCAGGGACAGCCAAGAAAACAAGTAAGTCTGTAGTGGAAAGCGTGAAACCGAGTTTCTCCGTGGAGGCAAGGATTCTGAAGTTCCTTCTTACATACTTTGGGCACATGTCCAAGAGGTACCAATCCTTGAAGAAGAACATCATTCTCATAAGGGTGGAGGGACAGCACAGGAGAGGAAGATCCTGGATGAGTTGGACTGATACAGAAACTGGGGTAATAAGGGTAGATGTGTTGGAGTCAGTGGTCAGGAATCAGAGCTGTTGTGCATAGGGTTGTTACGAGTCATAGGCGACTCAGTGGCACACAACAACAACAAAGGTATCAATGGAAACACTGCTAGAAACAGAACTTATCACAGTACAATCTGCACACTATACAGTGTGCAGAACATTTGGATAAACTATCTCACTTTGACTTATTGCAGACTTATGAAACTTAGAAGCCTTCTTCTACACAGATTCTCCTCCACTTCGCTTGCTGCAGAAGATTTTATTCTTCAGACAAAAAGTACCCTGTGAGTATCCTTCAAGTGGTAGAGAAAACCAGGAAGTTAAATTCTTAAAAACAGACAACTTGTCTGTTGCTGGTTTTAGCTAGGATTAGCTACTGTTGTGGTTCAGCGCTGTCGAGTTAACTCATAGCAACCGTGCGAACAGCAGATTTAAACCCTGCCCTATCTTGAGCACCTGTCACTATTTCCAACTTGATGAAGTCCACTGCTACAGTCACTCTGTCTAATCACCATGTTGAGGGTCTTCCCCTCTTTCTCTGACCCTCCATCTTTCCCAGTAAAATGTCTTTTTTCCAAATACTGGCTTCCACTGATAGCACCCCCAAAGTATGTGATTAGTTGCCAACTCATGGGGATCTATATAGAGTGGGACAAAATGCTACCTGGTCCTTCATCATTCCCATAACTGGTTCCAAATAAGACTGGTGTGACTCACACGGAACTCCTTGGCTGATTTTCAGAAATGGATCACTAGCTCTCTTTCTTCCATACCATCTTTAGTCTCAAAGTTTCAGTGAAACTTGCTCAGCACCATAGCAACACATTAGTCTTCACTGTCAGATGGCTGGTGGCTGCTCAGGAAGCCACAGACCAGGACTTGAAGCCAGCACTAAGCAGGCATGGAAGGCCAGAATTCCACCCTTAAATCACTCCTCAATAATTTGGTAATGGGAACTTGTTCCCCAGATTTTCAAAACTACACAATCACTTTTCCAGGCAGCTAAAATTCCAGGTGAAATCACAAACACCTGTCTTCAACTTAGGAGACTGAATTAAGGGAAAGAGAAAAAATGAAAAATCAGTGACCTGTAAAAGAAAAAGCTGCAATCAAAATTCTATGGGCAGGACACATTTCTAAACCCTGGACTAAAAATATCCTACTGTCAGATAAAAGAATAAGAGAGAGAGGAGAGAGAGAAAAAAAAAATCCGTGTTTGCCCATTTCCTCCTTCTTTGTATTTTTATAGGGAAAGAGCTGACAGACAAGAAAAGATCTTTAAGGAGGTGGTGAAGCCACTCAGTATCTCACTCTTACATGCTCAACTTTTGTACAAAGAGCTACAAAAATACACGTAGTTAAAAGCTGAAAACCTGCCAAGCAATAGCAAGACAACAGCTTTATCTTCTAATGCCATGAGTTGTTCTAATTAAGGACTTCTATTTAAATGACCTGCCTGGCTTGCCTTTTAGCACCTATTAATTTTCCGCAAAACTAGAAAGTTACTAAAATTCATTTAGCATCTAAGCTCATTTGCCCTTAATTGAGGCATTTCTAGTAAAAAATTCCCTTCTGCCCCACTCTCATTGTAAAAGAAACTGCATAAACAACTTATCAAGCCAAGTAGTGTGTCAACGTGAGATTTATTATGCCCGTGAAAAAACAAATGAAAGCATTTCCCCCCATAAACCTCACACACTCTTTATGTGCAAAAAGGCTCCTTCAATCATTTTCATTAATTTCACTGAAATAAATACATCACATTACCAAAATTAGGACTAAAGATGCTGCTCAAATTCTCAAAGGTATTGTAGCACTACAGGAGACCTGAATGCTAATTCTGGAAAGCCATTCACGTTGTACCTCTAAGAAGGACAGCGCCTATCAATACTCAGCTGACGCAGATTTCTTCCCATTGTCCTCTTTGCAGAGACAGTGTGGTCAAGCGATTATGCCAAATGCTGATCTCAGAGGCTGCTTTTCAAAATGTGGCTTTGTGACCAGTTCCACGAAGTGATGGGGTGAAGTCTTTGACTTGTACTAGCTTCAGTTAACTCTTCTGTGAGATCAGAATGACAGAAGGCAGCATTTATCAAAGAGGTCTGTAACGCATTCCTGATCCTCCTATTAACCAAGCACCAGGAGGGCCAGCAGGGCTCTAGGCTGAAATGCAGGCAAAATGTCTATTAAACAAAGCCTGTAATAAAATCTGAAATCTAAATTTACCAAGGTCAGAAACACATCATGCACAGAGCTCATAGGAATTTTTCCTTTTATTCAAGCAGTTTAATCAAACAGTGGATAACCATAATGTAAATAATATCCTAAACCTGGGGTCAGTTAACCTGCCAGCTCTCTCTCTTTCAGCTTTAATTCACTCAGAAGCTGCATGGGAGCAAGGCCTGACTATTCGTTACCTCACAGATAATAACAGAAAAACTCTCTGGGTCACACCTAAACACAGACCACCTTTATTCACTGTTTTCTGATAGAATAAGACTGAAGTTCATTATTGCTGTTTTTGTTTGTTTGTTTGTTTGTTTAAGGAGCCCAGGGTTAAGGATTAGTCACTTCCTAAGGATCTCCCATCACTAAGAAGCATCAAGGTCAAAAATTCAGCTCTTTGTTGTTTATTTACATTAAGGATATGATTGGTGCATATCCCTAAAAAATAAATAAAAAACTAAGCAGCTTTTCTCCAGGGACTGGGGGTGGGTATTCAATCCCAGTAGTTCAGTTTAAGACCACCAGTGTGGTCTTTGGAGAGGGCCTGCTTTCTAAGCCCACAGTTGTAAACAGCAACTGGTTGAAGGCCTAATTAGCATTAAACAGGCCCCATGTATGAACAGCAAGATGACAAGGGTCACCACACTAAAGAGGAGGTCAAGCCACCGCAGCCCCACAGGACAATGCACAAGGTACCCATGCAAATTAGAGAAGCAGACCAACAGACAAGGATGAGCAGCAGCACACCACTCTCCAATCCTGCTTTCACTTTCCGCTCCTCTTCACCACCCTCACCACCCCCCCCCACAAAAAAAAGAAAGAAAGAAAACCCAATGGCCCACTTATCCAAGGCAGCATGACATGTAATTAGTAATCACTTCTGTCTTGGAGGAACAACAAACAAAAGGCAGCTAAGAACATCACAATGGCAACCAAGAGGAATTACAGAACACAATCAGCATCTGTGTTAAGATGGGCAGTGGTGTTCTCCCACAACATCCCAGTAATTCCCCCACAAAGAGGAAATCTGTAGAACCGACTGCCAACTTGAATTTTTTTCCACCTTAAAAAAAAATAAATAATAAAGAGCAAATTCAACACACACTCACACCATTCAAATGTGACAAAGAGCCCTTTTCTTAAAATGTACCATAGTATTGTTAGTGTTTCCATTCTAGTAATAAAATTCTTCCGTCTTCAAATTACAAGATAGCTGCAGACACATAATTTTGAAAAGTTTGAGATACATGTTTAACATTTTAAACACTCCTATTAATTTGATATAATCAATTTTAATCCCTAGTCTTATTTTCATTTTTATTTGTTTTCTTTCATACTTTTAAAAATCCTGCTTTTGTTACAATTCAGCTCAAGGAACGTTTCAGCCATTCTAAACGAGGGCATGCTTTATATTAGTATACTATAGCTATTTAAGGTCATTTTTAAAAAAAAAAAAGTATTTGAAAGTAAAAAAGTAACATGGTCCATGGATTTTTCAGGAGCTCAGAAAACTAAAAAAATCTGTCATTATTCCAGCCCTACTTTCTAACACAGAAAGTAGTCTCTGCTGTAGAACAGCTGAGAGACAAACCTCGATTTAAAAAACTCCTCCTCCGTGCAAAAGCCATGCTTTAAGAACATTAAAACCATTTTCAAAACTGTTCTTATATGCTGCAAAATCAATAGCAGCAAAGATAACATAAGAGAGAACATTTTTATTTAGATAATGCTGTTACATTTTGTGGTCCATGCATTCTTTAATTATTGCCTCTGAGAAAATGAGCACAGGTCTACCACAAAACCAAAAGTGTTAGTTCAAATTTCTTATGGAAAATAGTATTTTTTGTTCATATTTTTTAGATATTTCATTTAAAATAAATTTCCTAATCTTTGTAATACCATTTGGCAGGTAAAAGAGAGTGCAAACTAGCTTTGTGAACACTTCTCACAATGCTACAAATGTCTTCTATATACCATAGAAATATAAAGTAGAAATTTCTTCCATGTCATGACCTGAGTCCAATTTCTAGCGAATGGACTTCCTGTGTAGCCAGATGTGCAGCATGTTAACAATGTTTTCATGTGACTATGATATTGACAAGTTTTCAGTGGAGCTTCTTGGCTAAATAGAATCAGGTACAGGCATGATGAGTTACTTCTGAAAATGCACAATCCCACAGCATTTCCAGGGAATAGTAAATCACTGGGGAGCATTTCCTTCATGTGCAGGAGCTCATCAGGAGGTAGGCTAACTAAATAGTTACTGACAGCAAGATAACTTTTATACAGACTGGGGAAAACAAAGCAAAGCATTATCATGATTTGTGCAAAGAGCTAGAGTTGAAAAATCAAAAGGGACAAACTCGCTTAGCATTTCTTAAGCCAAAGGAACGGAAGAACAAGTTTAAGCCTCAAGCTGCAATATTTAAGGATGCTGAGGGCAGAATGTTGAATGACCCAAGTCTAAGACAGACTAAGAAGAGGAACCCAAAGATCTACCCTTAAAACTAACAAGAAAAAAAAAAAAACACCTCACAAACAGCAATGGAACACTGGCTGTTATAGCACCAGAAGATGAGCCCTTAAGGAAAGCAGACAAGTGAAATGCAACTGTGGAAGGGCTACTTCCTCAAAGCAATGTTTACCTAAATGACATGGGCGAAGTTTCAGGACCTTCATTTGCTGATGTGGCATGACTCAAGATAAAAAGAAAGAGCTGCACATAATCTTTCCTATCAGTACACAGAATGCACAAAGACTACAAATCTAGGAAATTTGAAGTTGTCTAAAATGAAATGGAAGGAGCTCTGGTGGCCGAGTGGCAAGAAGCTGCACTTGCAATCCCAAACTGCTGACAATGACAAAGAGGAAAGACATTGCATTTCTTTACAGAAAAGAGCATTTCAAAATGCATCCTGAAGTGCCACACTATCAATGCACTTAAGAAACCACTATTCTCTCCCTCATTGGCTTCAATGCAGTAAACATAATTTATCCAGTTTTTCTCAGTCTTACCCCCAACCCCAATGTCAGCCTCGTAATTCTACAACAGTGGCACCATATAGAAGCTGATGAGGGAGATAATAGTTTAAAAGTAATATATTTTAAGTCATTATGATTGTCATAAGAGTCCGGAATGAGGGCTGCAGAGTGGAGTATACTCAGGGTGAGGGTGGGGGTGGCTGTGTGCATGGGGGATTGTATACCAATGAAGGAGTTTTTCTTTTGCTTTTCAAGGAGAGGAGCGAACTGGGCTTCCCTTCGGGGTGGAGTGGGCGGGGAGAAAGATGCAAAAATGAATGAATGGAATTTCAAAATCTCTGTAGATGTTCATTGAAATTAATTAAAAATATTGAAGAAATTCTCCCACTAAAAAAAAGAAAAGAAACAACTAGTTAATATGACAGTATTCAAATGTACGTATCATTCACTAATGCCAATCATGACAAAAAAATGAAAGATTTTTATCAATATCTGCAGTTTAGAATTGATCAAACATGCACTAAAGATGAATAAATATTGTTTGTTGGAATGTAAAAATTGGCAACAAAGAAGACACCCTCCCTCCTTCATTGCCTTCAAATTGCAACTGACACATAGCTGAGCTTCCCTTAGGTTTCTGAAGCTATAAATCACATAAGAGGAGACTGGCCATCATTCTTTCTTGGAGCTCACGATAGACTTGAAGTGCGAGAGAGGCGTGGCCTTTGGGTTAACAGCACAACTCTAAGCATTAGATCACGAGGGCTCTCTAAAGAAGGATCAGTCTTGTCTGCTGTCCTTATGAGTGTTTATTGTGGTTCCAAGTAAAATGCAATCATTGACAACTTCATTTCTTTCTCCATCTATCATGATGACAGATTTCAGAGTCCTGAGAATTGTGCAACACAGCTGTGCATTGCAGGGGGGAAGGGCGATGGAGGTCAAAGCCTACTGACTGGTTTCTATTCTTAGGGCAGTAGAAGGTACATTTTAAAAAATTTAACATGCTACACTTTTGTCTAATAGCCTCTAGTGTCCAAACTAAATCCCATGCAGGAAATGAACAAAAATAAAATGTGCAGGTGAGTACAAAATCAGCACACACCCAGAATGGAAACAGGATGCTGTGCTATCACTTCTTGGGAACCACTTTTAATACTATACCATCTGTTAATGACCAGAACCATCCGAAAAGCCCACATGGACCACCTCCGGCTTGCACTATGTTGTCTTCAGCATTATCATGTTAAAAATTATCTACACACAAGACAAACAGTATTAGGATTTCTAGCAAAATTCAGAGGGGCTCTGGTGGCACAACCCTCAGGGAGTTTCACTGCTAATTCAAAGAAGACTTCTGTCTGGTGGTGAAATCCACCAGGAGCTCTGAGGGGGAAAGATGAGCAACCCCCTCCTGTGCAATTTACAGTCTCGGAAAACCCACTGGTAGGGTAGCTCTAAGTTGGTTCCAATGCAACAGCAAAGAAATTTTGAGAGAAAACACAATTAAGGCAGGATTTTCCTTACATATATATACTAGCTAATCCTGGAAAGGGTTAACCCGGGCTGTTCCTTGGAGGCAAGGACTCTGAGGCTCCGTCTAATATATTTTGGACATGTTGTGAGGAGAGACTGGTCCTTGGAGATCATGCTTGTGAGGGTGGAGGGACAGCACAGGAGGGAAAGGCCCTCTATGAGGTGGACTGATTCAGTGACTGGGGTTATCGGGGATGGGTGTGTCAGAGACGGTGCGATTGGCACAGGACAGAGCAGAGTTTAGGGCTGTTGTACACAGGGTCGCTATGAGTCGCAAGCACCTCGACTGCACATAACAACAAACAACAAGAACATACTAGCTAATTTTAGCATTTATATATGTTGTACTTGAAACTTAAAAGTTGATTCCAGTGCAGCCACTGTGGAAAGCGGTATGGCACTTTCTCAAAAATTTGCAAATAGAGATACCATTTGACCCAGCAATTCCACTACTGGAAATATACTCCAAAGAGATCATAACCCCCATATAAGCAAATATATGCACACCCATGCTTATCGCAGCTTTGTTCACAATAGCAAGGAGTTGGAAACAATGTAAGTGCCCATCAACAAACAAATGGATAGAAAAGCTGTGGTATATTCACACAATGGAATACTACACTGCATTGAAAAACAAGGAACTCATGCAATATTATTCAAAATGGGTGACCCCGAGGACATTATGCTGAGTGAAATATCTCAGTCACAAAAGGCCAAACACTGAAAAAAAAAAATTTTAAAAGGGCAAACTGCATAGTGCCACTGCTGTAGAATGGGACTGACATCAAGGTTGGGATAAGAATGAGAAAAACTGGATGAATTATGTATACTGCACTGAAACAGATGAGAGGGAGAACAGTTTAAAAGCAATATATTGTAGGGCATTATGATTATCATAAGAGTCCGGAACGAAGGTTGCAGAGTGGAGTATACTTGGGTGAGGGTGGGGTGGTGCAGGGGTATTATATACCAATGAAAGAACTTTTCTCTTACTTTTCAAAGAGAAGAGTAAACTTAAAATGGGGGTGAGTGAGGGGGAAGGGAGAAAAGTGCAACAATGAATGAATGAAAATCCAAAATCTCTGTAAATATTCATTGGAATTAATAAAAACAAACAAACAAAAAGTTGGTTCCATTCAGTGAATTACTATATGTATGTGTATACACACACACACACACACAATTTTTCTAATAAAGTCAGAAATTAGATTTCATGCATACACAAAGACAAGTCATTTCCAGGTTTTTTCTTGAATTGTGCTTCTCACAAAAGAAAAGAACACTGTCCCCTCAAAGGACAAAATTCTGCCAACCCCTCAACTAGGAACTAAGGAACTCCAAGATTATAAATGTGTCAAAGAAAAATCAAACCAAGCGTAAAAAGAAAATGGGCTGAATTTTCTCTTTCCACTAGACACGGCTTGGTACATTTACATTCCCTACCACAATGCTATTGAAAATGGAAGAAATACGAGCATCATTATACATCACAGTCTTTTATTGAGACTGGAGACAAAGACTGGCCTCAAGCAGAACATTTTTATTCCCCAGTAAAAATATTTTTCTTTTTGAAATTGTGAAATATTGCAGCCTAACTATTATTAGTTACCTAGAATTTCTTGAGTTTTACTAGACCTAAAACCAGCAAAAGTTACTGTGTATGTCCTTTCTTAATGCCTTCAATTTGCATATGTTAGGTGGCTTATTCAGTAGGCCAGCACGCACAGCTGCATTCATTCTGCATGTTGCCGTTAGGTGCCATCAGGTTGACTATAATGCACAGTGTCTGTATGAAGAACACCTCTGAACTCCGTTCTATCCTGCACCATCCTCACCGTCTGGATACATTCAAGCCCACTGTTTCAGTCACTGTGTTAATCCATCTGGTTGAGGGTCACACTTTGTACACTGGACCCTACAGCTTTCCCAGCCTGTTGTTTTTTCACCAAGGACAGGCCCCACTTGACAACATGTCCAAAGCATGTAAGTTTCACCATCCCTGCCCTGCTGGCAGTCCATAAGATGTTTAGCACTCTTCTCCAACACTATATATACTTCAAAGGCATCCGTTCTTCTGTTGTCATTATTCACTGTCCAAATTTCAAATAAACAAGACGTGATTTGAAAGACCATGGCTTAGGTCAGGCCCATCTTAGTCCTTAAACTGGCACTGTGGCTGGTTAGTATTTCAGAGAGATCCTTAACATCAGATTTTTTCAATGCAATAGATGTTTTAATTTCCTGACTGCTGTTACCATGGATGTTAACTGTAGACTCAAGCAAAATGAAATTCTTGGCAACTTCAGTATTTTCTCCACTTATCGTTACCTTACTTTTTGGTCCAGTGGAGAAGATTTTTGTTTTCTTGATACGGAGATGTAATCCATATTTATGGCTCTTGTCTTCTGAAGCATGTGTTTCATGTATTCACTTTCAGCAAGCAAGGTTGTATAATCTGTATAATGCAGGCTACTGACAGATTACTCCAGTTCTGATGTTACATTCTTCATATAGTCCATCAACTCAAAGAATCTGTTCAGTATACAGACTGAATAGGTATGGAGAAAGGATACAGTCCTAACGTACACTTTCCTGATTTTAAAACATGCATTGTTCCCTTGTTTTGTTTGAACAATAACTTCTTGATCTATCGGTTTCACATGACAATTTTATATAGGCTCTTCCAAATATAGGTACTCCCTCCTTTAATTCTTTAATATTTTTTCTCTCTCCTGTATTTAAAAGAAAATAAACCAAACTCACTGCTGTTGATTCAGAACCAACTTATTGCTGATCCTCCAATGTGCTTTCCGAGTCTGTAAATCATATAGGAGGAGGCTGTCCATCTTCCTACAGAGGAGTGCTGCCTTTGGGTTAATGTTCCACTCCTTATGGACTAAGTTACTTGACAGGTAGATAGATAAGACAGACAGACAGACAGATAGATAGACAATAAGTAGATAGACAGACACAAACACATACAGAAAGGGAGCTCTCGTGGTCTCCCCTTCAGTTGTTGTTAGGTATCATGAGGTTAATTAGAACTTCTATGAACTGGAGATCTGAACCTCACCCTATCCTGTGCCATCCTGATTTGCTTTCGCCCATTCTAACAGTCACTGTGTCAAATCTTTCTTGTAGAGGGTCTTTCCCTCTTCCTCTGACCCTCCACTTTTCCCAACATAATGTCATTAACTGGTATCGTGCTTAAGAAATTGTGCTTCCAATCCAAAAGCAGGTGGTTCTAACCTACCAGTTAGAGAAAGATGAACAATCTCTTCTTGTGCAATTTATGGCCTATGAAAACCCACTGAAGGGTCACTTATGGGTCAGTTTCAACAAGGAAGTAACAATAATAATAACAGCATGCATACACACATTTGGTTCAGGATACGATTATTCAGTTAAAGCCTATTTCATAGATTATTTGGCAGTGCCTGTGGCCACGTAATCAAATTATACCGAATGGAACACAGAATGATATAAACTCCTGCCAAGTTCTACCCTCTAAACAAAGGCCTTTACTTCTCCCTTCTTGCTCTGTGCAGAATGGAGACATAACCTAGAAGGTGTGGCAGAAAACCGTGACTGAGGATGGCCCTTGCCCTCACCCCTCCAACCTCTTCACCAAACATTGTTATTCCTCCAGCAACTGTCTGTTCTTGATTATGCCTCCAAAGCAAGTGACTCAAACCATGTTCTGCCATGGCTCGTACGTTTTACTCTGAATAATTTTGGGGACTAGGCCTTCTCTCTCAATCTGCCTTGGTCTGGAAGTTTCATAAAACTGCTCCAGCATTGGTGATGATTGTTCTATGCTGTCGAGTCAGAACCAACTCATAGCTGACCCTCCAGAGCGTTTTCAGAGGCAATAAATTGCAAGGGAGACTACCTATCCTTCTCCTAAGGAGCAGCTGGTGGATTTGAACCACCTGCCTTTGAGATTGCTTCTTACCACTAGCATTCCAGTATTGGAGACATGCTCCTACTTGAAATATAAGTGAGACAGTGGGTGACAGCAAACACAATAATCTCCATAATATAACACACTGAGAGATGGGTGTTAGTTATCACACTTCTTGTTTTTAGTGCTGCTGCTATTGTAAACTGGCACCAAGTGAAGTACAATTCATAGTAACCCTGTGAACAACTGATCTGACATCTGTCATATCCTACGCCACTCTTACTTAAGCTCATTGCCGCACACACTGTGTCTATCTATCTCATCGACGATCTTCCTCTCTATTGCTGACCCTCTACCTTTCCAAGCCTGATGTCCCTTCCAAGGAGTAGCCTTTCCTAACAACATGCAAAAAAAATGTGTAAGACAGAGCTTCGCCATCCCTGCCTTCAAGGAGCAAACTGGTTCCACTCTCTCAAAAACCTGTTTATTTTTTGGAAGTTTGTGGGATATTCAGCACTCTTCCTCAATGCTGTAACTCAAGGCATCAATTCTTCCCCTAGGCCACTCTTACTTGGCATTTTAAACAGCAGCATAAATCTAAAAACTAACAGATAATTACATTTTCTTCATTTTATAGATTAAAAAAAAATCATTGCCATTAAGTCTGAACCTTCCACTGAGTTTACCAGACTATAAAGTGCATGATGGGAAAGTGTCTATTATTCTCCATTGAAGCATCTGGAACACTCATATAACCAGAGGACGCAGCAAAGCTCCCTATAGGCTGTCACACTTAAGACTCCCATTGCTTGGAGAGGTAGTGTTTCTCAACATTGGCAGAGAAAGATTAACTTTAAAGAGAGATTTTCAGGAGACAGGTTAGGGAGGAAAATGTGCAACAACAGATGAATGGAAATCCAAGTTTTCTGTAAATTTTCATCAAAATATCAATTACTAAAAAGAGGTTTTCGTTAACATTTAAAAAAAATACATCAACATAGCTAATACCACAAAGAGGAATTCTTCTAATTTTGGCATACACACATAATCTCCCATGAAATGATGTTAAAAAAAATAATAACTACAAAGCATCTACTTTAGGAAAAAGTTTCCAGGGGCTACTTTTAGGCTCAAGCATTAATATCCTAGCTAAGAAATATTCTTCCTCATTTTGCTATGAATAAGTTGTTGTTGTTGTTGTTGTTGTTGTTAGGTACCGTTGAGTTGAGTATGATCTATAGAGACTCTATGAACAACAGATCTGAACCCTGCTCTACCCAGAGTCATCCTCACACTCCCTGACACATTAGAGCCCATTGAGGCAGTCACTCTTTCAATCCACTGGGTCGAGGGTCTTCCTCTCCTTCAGTGACCCTCCACCTTCCCAAACATCATGTCCCTGTCCAAGGACTAGCCCCTCCTAGCAACATGCCCAAAGTATGTGAGATGAAGCCTCATCATCCTTGCCTCCAAAGAACACTCCAGCTGCCCCCTCTCCAAGACATAATTGTTTATTCTTTTGGCATAATGTTCAAGCATTAATATCCTGGCTAAAGAAATATCCTTCCTCATTTTCCTTTGGATAAATTATACACTAGGAAAAATTTCTTTACTCCCCACAATATAAACCACTACCTAGGAAATTCCTACACAGTATTAATTATTTATCACAAATCAACAGATATTTTATCACAAGCTATAGTGTGACCATAAAAGCATTAGGTTGAGCATCAACAAATCACTGTCAAGCCTTTGACTATATATAATTGGAAACAAGACTCTAAAGCTGCCAAAAAGACATAGAAGCTGGTAGTCCCCTGTGACAACCAATATAACTAACCCAAGAATAACTGTAAGATGGAGAAAGGTTGGAGAAAGTTTAGAAATAATAAAGCAACCTATAATATTTTCACTTAGCCTCAATTTTCACTTCTAAAAGAAAAACTAATTCACCATGTCATATAAATTATAAAAAGGAAAACTACAAACTATATGTACATCAAAATACCGAACCACATTTAAAAACAAACATGCCAAACAAATTATAAAAAATGAAAACTACATAAATGTACATAAAGAAAAATAACCACATTTATAATAATAAGCAAACTAACCAAAAATGTGTGCTTTTGAATCTTTGCATATATAGAGAGTATAAGAGTTTTCTAACACAATTAGTGTTTATCTTATTCCCCTTAAATCTGGAAAATATATAACACTGCCCATTGTAACACTAATTTTTTTCTAGTTTGTATCAAAATTCAATTTTATCATAAATAAAAACAAGCACCCAATTTGTGCAATATTAAAATGACAGTATTTGCTCGGAATGTTGTAGTTATTTGCCTTACTATTTATTTCTTTGGAAGCAGGAGTGGCATCCAGTTTCACAATAACTTGCCTCTGGAAACCCTATGAACCTGGAGAAAGGACAGAAGTCATACAGGAAGTGTCCAGGACTACGTTCATAGGGTTGCTATGAGTCGCCTGCAACTCGATGGCACTTAACAACAACAACAACTTAATTCCAGGAACAAGAATTAATTTTGTGGTGTCTGGGGACAGGTAAGGGTCTGAATTATTAGAAATTAGTATTCAGTGCTCTCCTTAACAAAAGTAAAAAAAAAAGTTTTACTCTTGGTAAGGGTGCACACTACCACCTATGCACACCTACCTATGCAGCTTATGGAGTACAACTTTCTGCTTTGATTGAGATGTGTCACGCTTTCCAATAGGGTAGGGAATAGCCAGCCACATGCATTTACTATGCTCAAGAATGTGTTCACTGCAAATGGCCAATAAAATTATTTCTTTAATGGTATTTTAAATTACCAGTACAACTTAGTGACCCTATGTACAACAGATCCAAATTCTGCCCTATCCTGTGCTATGCTCACAGTCTCTGCCTTGCTCAACCTACTGTTGCAGTCACCATGTTGGTCCAGCTCATGGAAAACCATTTTCTCTCTTCCTGCATGTCTTTTTCTAAGGACTAACGCCTGTAAGATGGAGTTTCACCATCTTTGCTTTTAAATGGTGCTCTGATTGCAATTTGTCCAAGACAAATTTGTTTGTTCTTTTGATACTCCATGGTTTATGTAATACTCTTCACCAACACTACAATTTAGATCAATAGCTTGATTCTTGCGTAGATAACACAAGCCTTGTTATTGTTACTGTTGTGAACCATCGAGTGACAACCAATCCATAGCTGACCCGCCAGTAGATTTTCAGAGGCAATAAATCACACATGAGGAGACTGTCCATCTTTCTCCTACAGAGCAGTTGGCAGATTCGAAATGCATACTTTTGCACTGAAAGCACAATTCTTTACCACTAAGCTACCAGAGTTACATTCACTTTCACCTCTTTCAAGGTTGCACTCAAATACTCTTCTGTATGAAGAATTCTTAGATCCTAAAGCCCAGAAGTCAGACCTCACTCCACTGGTACGTGACAACAATTTAACTACATGAAGAGACAAATACCCTCATTTATATGAGGTCAGACCTGCATACAAAGAAAAAAAATATCATTTAATCAAAATTACTAGTTAAGATTCCTTGGAAAGAAAACTAGTAACTCCAAAGTCAAGTCTAGCCATTTTTCCACCTAAGTTGAAAAAAATTTTACTCTTTCCCCCAGTTAAGTAGGAAATTTACATTTTCTTTTTTTTTCTATAATTATATTTTATTAATTTTCATAAACA
>NW_006399771.1:9630906-9663866 GCF_000299155.1 Elephantulus edwardii
GAAATTTACATTTTCAAGTCATGCCATAAAAATAACTCAGATCTAAATATTCAGTTGGCAGTAGCAGAGGGAGATGTTACCACATGCAGCACAAGGTAAATGTGGCCACGAGAGGTAATAGCTAATTCATCTATCCATTTCACACTCATTCTGTGCCCAGCCTGGGCATGATACAGGCAGAATCTATATAACGCCAATTCCCTCTCCCTCCACACTGTACTCCCCTTCTCTTCCACTCTGTACCTCATTTCCACCCTTTTTCTTCCTCTCTCTTTTGTACTCAGTTTAGATATTTCAAGTTATGTGTGTTCATTTTAGGTATGATAAAATTCTACTAAAATAGCACTTACCACTTTCTATTGTTCGTTAATTATTTAGTTATAACCTCTCTGTCCTGCTCAATTATTGATCTTGGTCTTGCTCATGTGTCAATATAATTTGTCCTGTTGTCAAATGCAAACACACTGTGTATAAGCTATATCATTATTTGTTCTTGTTTATAATAAAATTAAGAACTGGTTCAAAAGGAAGGGTGCCAAACCAAAAGAATTTAGTGCCCAAGCAAGCAGGTTTAATGAAAAACTGAAAAGGAGTGGAGAAGACATCCTACCTGTCCTAGTCACACAGAAACTACTATAACTAGGAAAAATACCTAGATATCACAGGAAGAAGACTTCGAAAATGAGGAATGCATGAGTCACAGCTTGGGAAGCCTTAATCAGAGCACAGACTCTGGCTCTGGCCCTTCTTGTTGGTAGTCCCAGAGTTCCTTGCATTTCTATGACTCACTTCTACCACATCCATTGGTTGTGTCTCTATGTCTCTATTCTGCTTTATTATTAAGAGATACTTCATAAAAATGACTCCATTTATGACTACTGTGGTATAGCTTACTTGATATAAAGGCTCAAATTGCAATCCAATCAGAACTCACCACTGACCTTCTAGATGGCGTCCAAGGCTATAAATCACATAGGAAGAGATTGCCCATCTTTCTCCTTCAGCGCCGCTGGTGGAATCAAACTGCCAGAGATGCCTGGCCTTTGGGTTAGCAGCACAACTCCTCTGAACTATGCGATGCGAGAACTGAGAGGAGGGCAGGGGTGTGTGTGTGTGAAATCTCTAACTCACTCTATGTGACTTGGTTCCAACTCACAGTGATCTTTTATTGATTTTCCAAGGAAGGAGAATGTCCTCTTTCTCTAACAGAGCAACTAATGCATTTGAACCACTAACAACTTGTGACTTTTGAGTGTGCTGTGAAATTTGCTACAGGGAGCTCTGATGGCCTAGTGGCAAGAAGCTATACTCCAATCCCAAAGGCACACAGTTTGAGGCCACCAGCCACTTCACAGGATAAGGATGGACAATCTCCTCCCTTGTGACAACTGCCTCTGAAAACCTGCCAGAGGGTCAGCTATGGGTTGGTTCCCAGGCTACAGTACACAACAACAACATGCTACCAGAGTTAGTTCTAAATCTAATCACTCCTAAATTGTTAAAGAGAATAGATTAGATAGAGATAGGGAAAGGCAGATGCTACAAGAAAATCACTCCAAGGCTACTTTAAAGAAATGAACCAATCCAAGTGAGTTCCTGATTAGGACTGTAGCTTCTCAGACAAGGAAAAAGCAATTTCTTTTCCTTAAAAGGAACATACTTGGGGTATTTCTGTCACAATAGCAGTAGGCAATTAACAAATATGTTCCAGGGGTCAGTGGTTGTGTCTATTAACTTGCTTAATATAAATCGATCAACACATCCTCTTATTCATGCTGCACACTATAAGAACAAATTATAAAACCCTCAAATATATGAGGGCAGGGGGGAAAGCACTTGATAGACTAACCTAGAAAATTTAGTCATCCTCATTTCCTACAACAGTGTAAAGAACATGTGAAAAATCTAAAGTTTTGGACATATACTCTGAAACACAGAGGGTAAAGGGGCAACAGATGCAAATAAATACATCAAATGCATATGTTAAAACATCTTAATTGCCTATCCAATTGCTACCATCATATTAAATTAAATAGGGTACTAAATTTCAGAGACTTTTCTGAAGGTTTATTATTTCCTCGGAAAACTGCAGTTAAAGTCACAGTGTGACTTGCAGTTATACATTTTATTAAGGGCATAATAATAAATTACTCAAGGACATTTAAATTCTAATGTGACTTGAATTTACACAAAGAATTAAATTAGAGCAGTGACACTCTAAACTTAAAAGATGTTGTGGTAGCATGGTACTGGTACAATGACAGGCATATAGGAAAAGAACTGAGAACCCAGAAATGGACCCACGTATCTACGGTCAACTGATATTTAACAAGGAAATAAATTCTATCAAATGGGCAAATGACAACCTCTTCAACAAATGGTGCTGGCAAAACTGGACTGCTACCTGAAGAAAGCTCAAACAGGATCCACATCTAATACCACACACAAAACTCAACTCAAGGTGGATCAGAGACGTGGCAGGAGAGCCCAAAACCACAAAGTTCATAACAGATAAACTGAGCTCAATTTTAGAAGGCCTAGTCTATGGGATAAACAGATTGCCAAATACAGAGAGAAATGCACAATCAGGAGAGGATAAAAATTGATGAATTGGACCTTCTAACGATTAAACCCCTGTGCACATCAAAACATTTTCCAACAGCGTGAAAAGAAAACCCACTGACGGAGGCGGGGGAAGGGGGGAGAGAGGAATAACATTTGGCAATATCATTTCACACAAGAGTCCATATCAAAAGTTTACAGAATACTCATCAGCCTCCTTGAGAAAATGAAGGATAACACAATTATAAAATGGGTAACAGACATGCAAAAACTTTTCACAAAGGAAGAAAGATACTCAGATGGCCAACAGACACATGAAGAAATGCTCAAAATCACTGGCATTAAGAGAGATACAAATCAAAAGCACAATGAGATATCATCTCACCCCAGTATCAGTGGCAAAGTTTAACAGGATAGCAAGTAACAAATGGTGGAGAGGATATTGGTGGGATTTTAAATTAGTAAAACCATTCTAGAAGGCAGTTTAACATATAGAAATTCCGTATGACCCAGCTATTCCACTGCTTGGAATATACCCCGACAATGAGAACTGAGGCATAGAGACTTATACACCAATGTTTATAGCAGTGTTATTCACAATTTCAAGAACAGGGGAACTGCCCAAATGTCCAACTATACTCAAATGTATTGGGCAATTATGGTGCATTCACACCATGGAACACAACACAACATGCAGGAGCAATGATTTCTTTCTTTTTTTTTTAAATCACTATCTAACTTGTGAGGGACTGGAGAGTATTATGCTAAGTGAACTAACTAGGTACAATAAGGACAATAGTGTAGAAGACCATTGCTGTAGAAATAGATAACTAATAAAATGTATTTGGATCCAAGATGGGGAGGGTATGAGCAGAGGGGTGAAGGCTGGTAAGGGGGTATTCATAGGGCCATACAATGGGATGGGTAGAGGGAAGGGTGGGTAAAGGAAGTGGGAAAACCAATGTATATTAATTTTGTAAGTAAACCAGTATAAAATAAAAATTTCGTTTAAAAAAAATACTGTTTTAAGGAAAAAAAAAATCATTTAGAATATAAACATCTTAATTCTTAGATTTGGAGAGAACGAGCTGTGCAATCTAAGTGCTCTTCCAAGACTCCTCACTTAGATGTACCACAAACATCCAAGTGAAAGTATGGATTGCACACAGTCAAGTTCAAGGTCACCGTTATAATTATTCCAAAGGACCACTTAAATCTTACATCTCACTTTGTTAACGAGGAAGAGTACAGCTAAACTCTCTTGGCTCTTCACCAGGTCTTCCTGACAGATGATGGCTGGTGAGCTGGGACAAGGATCTGCATGTGATTTGTTCTCTCCTTAGCACTTTCCTGAGATCTGTTTGCCTACAGAGAATGAAAAGTTTGGTACTTTCCTAGTCCATGCAGCAACTGGGCAGGCCCTATCCTTAGTCTAGAAAGCTTATCAGGCTTCTGCCCACGCTGCATGACTGGATGTGGACAGTTTATGAAAGAAAAGTATTATCACACCAAAATGTCACAACCTACAGCATATTAAAGAAACCCAACATTATTATTAAATAAGCAAACAGCATGTTCTCCATCTAATTCTTGCCTCCCTTGACCACCTGGTCCAGATATGTGTTGCCCTGTGCGTCATCAGGTTAATTCTAATTCACAAAGTCCGAATGTGACAGCGCACAACTGCTGCTTACGGTTTCTCAGGTTGGAACCTTGTGCTACCACACCACCAGGTTTCTCTCCCACAGAGCTGCTCAGAGGGTCATTCCACTGGTTTTGGTAGGCAGCCAAGCACTTAACCACTGTGCCACCAGGGCTCCTGGTTCACATATCAGATGAGGGAAAATTACAGGCTCTCATCACTGTAATATATCTACAGAAAAGACTGCATAAATACTATACCCTCAGAAAGCACATCATCAAAACACCAAAAGCCTGGAAGAACTTTTCCTGGATAGATTGCAAAAGGAACACCATTTTAAAAGACATTTAGAGCCTAGAAAACAAGGTTCACCAGCAAAAAGCCACCCAGTATTATAGAAGGTAAGTAAGTAAAGAGTGTCTGGCAGAGTTCCAAAGATGCAGATTAATTTGCAGGGTTGAGAGCAGGAAGTGTGGACAGGCCATGGGATATGAGGAACATACTACTTAGCATAACTCACAGCAGCTGTGTTGGAAGGCCCACTATTCACACAGCCTCTACAACAAGCAGAAAATCAGAGCATTTTAAAAGCAGCTGCAAAACCAGAAAGAGGGTTAGAAGCAGCCAGAGCACATCCCTGCCATGGGGGTCACAGTGAAAATGCACATAGTAGAAAGTACAAAATCGGGCAAGTACAGATAAACCAAATGGCAGAGGAAAATGTCAGCAGACATGAAGCTCCTCGGTTAGACTTTGCACAGCTCCAACTGTGTCTGTCACCTCTTTAAGTTCAAAAAGCTAAAGGAATCAATTTATATTACCCAGGGCTTCAGTGTAAGCTTAGTGAGAAGAACAGAATGGCCACGCTGCAAGACTACAAAACTGCAGTTTTGAATGCACCCATTCACTCACTATCATTGAATGAGTTCTGGCGCTGAGTAAGCCTCCAGGTTCTGAGGTTGTAAAGCAGACTATCTTTCTGCTCAGGAGGTAATGGTGGATTTGAACAGCCAGAGACACTAGTTAACAGTGCAACATGCTACTCCACCAGCACAGTTTTGAACGGACCTCCCATTTGCAAAAATGAAGCAGCCAGTCTCTGAGAGAAAGATGAGAACTCTCCTCCCATATAATTTAAAATCTTGGAAACCCACTAGAGGGTCAGCTACTGACAGCAATGAGAGAGAAAAAAACAAATCAGGAAAGACTGTACTTGTCACTGCTATGGCCCGCCTGGCCCGAACATTTCACTCCCACCAGCTTGTCTTCTGTGCACACTAATGCAAACCCATTGGAATAGGTGGTATGATATGTCGTCTCCCATTTCATAAATCAATTTGGAAAGTGAATGGAAATATGGGGGGAAAACCCAAATCAGTTGAGGAAATAAAATCAGAAGTAACTTTAAAACACAATAATATGCTGAAGAAGAACTTTTGAAGAACTATTTCAAGAAGTAAAACTCTTAAATTACCCTTGCACTTGCAAGACATCTTGAGGAAGCATAGTCTCTATGAAACAAGAGATAAAAGAAAGCTAGAAGAGATTTTTCAAAGAGGCAGGGGAGGATGAACTGAGAGAAATGAACATTAGAAGTAGCTGGGTCACCTAGTACTGCAACATAAGTTTTGTTAGTTTGCTGCGCTATTGTACCATTGAGTCGATTACAGCTCAAGAAGACGCCATAGGACACAGCAGAACCACTCCAAAAGGCTTCTTAGATTATTCTCTTTACAGAAGCAGTTTCTCGGGTCTTTCTGGAGTCACTGGTGGCTTCAAACTGCCCACCTTTCAATTAACAGACAAGCATTTAACCATTACACTTCCAGGGTTCCTTATGGAAACAGTTTACCTAAATTGAAAACTGATCAGAAGAGTACGTATGTCTACAAAAAGAAATAAACTGTAGAATCAATCAGGATAAAGCAAATCTCCTCTGTAAGTAGGGGAAAACATAGTAAGATAAAGGAAGAAGAAAGGTGAGATATGGTGTAAAGAGAACGGAAACCAACCTCCAGGTAACTTTAAAAGAAATAGAACAAATGGAAAGGGATCCATGATCAAACCTTCGTGGGGAAGAAATGCCACCAGGTCATCGAGAGGCTAAACTACGGACTGAAGGGACTCAGGACAAGGCAAAATTCAATACCAGCGAAAAGAATGAACGCTGACCTAAGTCCAGGCATGTCACAGTTCATCTCTGAATGGTGAAAAATAACAAAGAATCCCCAAAGCATGAGGGCAGAAAAGTGAGAGCTAAAAATGAGAGAGAAATGACGTATTGGTCTCAAACTTTCCCTAAGCCAAGAAAGCAGTCTCGTGACTTAAGATTATATACCCTCCCAAGTTGTTCATTCATGATTGAAAACAGAAAACAATGACAGATATGTACAGGCCTATATATACTAGTACTAAAAGGCAGCATTCACATGCAGACAATGCCAACTAAAAATGAAAAAATGAACAGCTGTTTTAAATGCTGTCATAAGGGGAGGCAAATACTGTAAGAAAAACTATGAATATATAAGTGCGCGCGCACACACACACACACACACACACACACACACAATATTCCCAGTAAGTCAACAAAAACTGGTTCAATCTATCTTATAAATAAATGACTAGGATAGTGTGTAAGATCAAGTTCTTATTAGGGTGGTTTTTGTTCTCAGATGTGATTGAATTGCCTGTGACTCATAACAATCCTAAAACCTGCTCTATCCTGTGCCAGTCTTATTGTCTCTGACAAACCTACACCCACTACCCCAGTCACTGAATCAATCCTTCTCATTGAGGGTCTTCCTCTTCTTGGCTGTTCCTCCACCCTCCCAAGCAAGATCCTCCCAAGGCCTGGTCCCTTCTTGCAAATGTGTCCAAATACGTCAGATGAAGTTCCAGAATCCTTGCTTCCAAGGAGCAGCCCGGTTTTACCCTCTCCAGGAAGAACCTGTTTGTTCTCCCAGCAGCCCATGGGATATTCAATACTCTGCTCCAACACCACAGCTCAAAAGCATCAATTCTCCTTCTAGCATTCCTAGTCACTGTCCAGCTCTCTGATGCATAGCAAGTGATTGCAAAGACCATGGTCGGTATCTGGATAATTTAGTCTCCAGAGTGACATCACTGCTCTTCAGTACTTTGAAGAAGTCTCTGACAGCATACTTTCCTAATACAATGAGTCTTATAATTTCTTGGATGCTGGTGTCAAGAGTTTTGTTTGTGAAGCCAAGCAAACTAAAGCTGTTTATAATCTCAACCACAACTTCATCCATTATAATGCTGCCAATCAGCCCAGGGGAGAGAATCTTTATTTGGGCTTCCATCCATATTGAAAGCTGCAGTCCTTAACCTTCTGCAGCAAGCACTTAGGGTGTTCCTCAGTTTCAGCAAACAGGGTTGTATTATTTGCATAACACAGATTGTTGATGAGTCTTCTTCCAATCTTGATGTCACATTTCTCCTCATAGATCCAGCCTCCCAGATTATTTGTTCTGTGTAAATTGAAAGGTAAGGAGATGGTACATAACCCTAGCCTACACCCTTCCCAACTTGGAAACATTCTCTGTTCTGACAACTGCCTCCTGGTCCAAGTATAGGTTTTGCATAAGTATGACCAAGTGTTCTGGGATTCCCATTCTTCTAAGAGTCAGCCATAGTTTGTTATGGTCCCCACAGTCAAATGCCTTCACATAATCAATGAAACACAGGTAGACATTCCTCTGGTACTCCCTGCTTTCAGCCAAGATCCATCTAACACTAGCGATCTATTCAATGCAAATACAATTTATAAGAAACATAAATGAAGGCTATACAAATGGATTTCACTTGATGGTATGCATAGACATTAGATTGATTACATCTGTAGAAGGAACTGCTGGAAAAGCTCAAGAGCAACTGTGAAAACTAGGCCACGTGCTGATTGCAGAACAGACCACCAACTACTGATGCGCAAGTTCAAGCTAAAGCTAAGGAAAATTAAATCAAATCCACAGGAACCAAAACATGATATTGAGTGTATTCAACCTGAATTTCAAAACCATCTCAGGAACAGGTTTGAGGCCTTGAACACTAATGTGTGAAGACCAGATGAGTTGTGGAAGAAAATCAAGCATATCATCCAGGAAGACTGCAAAAGACATTACAAAGACAGAGGAGGAAGAAAAGACCACAATGGGTACCAGAGGAGATTCTGAGTATTGCACTAGAGCATCAAGAAGCCAAAGCAAAAGGAAGATATCAAGATAATAAGGAGCTGAACAGAAGATTTCAAAGGGCAGCATGGGAAGACAAAGTAAAGTATAATGAAATATGCAAAGGGCTAGAGTCAGAAAATCAAAGGAGCCAAACTTGCTCAGCATTTCTTAAGCTCAAGTAATGGAAGAACAAATTCAAACCTCAAGTTGTAATACTTAAGGATGCTTTGGACAGAATATTAAATGCTGTTGTTAGTTATGTGCCGTCGAGTCGCTTGTGTCTCATAGCGACCCTATGTACAACAGCTCTAAACTCTGCTCTGTCCTGTGCCAATCTCACTGTCTCTAACACACTCATCCCGATTGACCCAGTCACCGAATCAATCCATCTCCTAGAGAGCCTTCCCCTCCTGCGCCTGCCCTCCACCCTCCCAAGCATGATGTCTTTCTCCAAGGATAGGTCTCTCCTTACAACATGATCAAAGTATGTCAGACGAAGTCTCAGAATCCTTGCCTCCAAGGAGCAGCCCGGTTTAACTCTTTCCAGGATGAAACTGTTTGTTTTCTTATGGCACCCTCAGCACTCTTCTCCAACACCAAAGCTCAAAAGGATTAATTCTCCTTCTGATCCAGGATATATTAAAAGAAGATGGAAATATTATACAGTCATTGTACCAAAGGAAATGGTGAACACAGAGGAATTTCATGAAACAATGTATGAGCAAGAGCCTGTGGTGATGAAGGAAGAAGTTCAAGCTGTATTGAAAGAATTGGCAAAAAACATGGCCCCAGGAATTGATGGTATACTAAATGATATATTTCCACAAACAGACACTGTCCTAAATATGCTCACCAAGTTGTGCCAAGAACTCTGGAGGACAGCCACCTGGCCAACTGACTGGAAGAGATTTGTATTTTTTCCCATTCCAAAGAAAGGTGATCCAACATAAAGTGGAAATTATCATGCAATATCATTAATATCACATGTAAGGAAGATTCTGCTGAAAAAAGACTGGAATGGCACATCAACAGAAACTACCAGGCATGAATGCCAGGTTTAGAAGAGACCATGGTATTAAGGATATTGTTGCTAATATTAGATAAATGTTGGCTTACTAGGGAAGCATTTAATAAAATAAAAACTCAAAAAGGGATGTGCTTCCTTTCAAACAGAAATAAAGAAAAAACAATTCCATTGAGGTAGTATATTTAAGTTGTTTATTTTCCTTCATTTTAAGACATGTTTAAGTACAAAAATTAAATAATACTGGAGAAAGAGAGTGAGGGATATATTCATACAATCTATTTTACTGAACACAATTTTACATGCAATACTGTAACAAAATGGCAATTGTATTATGATATGTGAACATTACTAGAATCTGTGGAGGGAGCTCTGCTGACCTAAAAGGTAAAGAGTTGCTCTGCCAAACCTCAGGCCAACAGCTCAAATCCACCAGCTGCTCCACAAGAGAAAGATGGTGCATCTCCTCTCAAGCAAAATAACAGCCTTGGAAAACTCACTGGAAGGTCAGCTCTAAGTCAGTTACAACTCAACAGCAATGCATGAGTGAGTGAGTGAAAAATCAACGATGTACACATTATGACTATATTTCCCCACAACCACTAACTGCTGGCAAAGTAAATTTCAATTCATAACAATCCTACCAGACAGAGTAAGACTGCCCTGTAAAGATTCTGAGACCATACATTTTTATGGGAACAGACTGTGACTTTTTCTCCTGAGGAGCAGATAGTAGATTCAAACCATCCATCTTTTGATTAGCAGCTCAATGTTCAACCCTGAGCAACAGAAAGGTTTAATGTGCCATAAATATCAAAGATACTACATATATATATATAAAGTATGCAGAACAGTCTGTTTTGTTTTGTTTTTAGAACAGTCATTGTTGTTAGGTGTTGTCAAAGAGCCTCCAACTCATGGAAAGCCTATGTACTACAACTCTGAAGCCCATCCTGTCCTGAGCCATTCTGACTCTGACACACCTACCTCCATTGCCCTAGTTACTGTATCAATCCATCTCATCCAGGACCTTCTTCTCTTTGTGCTGCCCCTCCATCCTTCCAAGCATGACATCCTTATAAAAAAACCAGTCCTTCGTGTCCACATGCCCAAAGTAGGTGCGATGGAACTTTAAAACTCTAGCCTCCAAGGAGACATTTGGTTTCCCTCTCTCCAAGAGGATTTACTTGTTTTCTTGGTGGTCCATGGTATGTCCAAGAGACTTCTCCAGCACCACAACTCAAAGGCATTAAATTTTCTGTCATTCTTAGTCATATCCAGCTCTCTGATGCATAGCAAGTAACTGCAAAGATAGTGGCCTACATAAAGCACACTTTAATCTCTATACTGACATAGTTGCTTCTCAGTATTCTGGAAACATGCCTGAAAGGAGATTTCCCCAGTGCAATTCATCTGTTGATTTCCTGACTGCTGATACCAAGATATCAACACAGCTCACGTTTAGCCATCCAAGCAACAGATGTCCATATAGAATATATGCATATTATAGTCGTGGTGTTAAGGGTTCATTGTTCACAGTGGCTTCCCCAGCCACTGACTGTGATGTGGATGGGTGGGAATATGCAAATAGGGTGTGTTAGCCTATCCACAAGGGGATTGTTAAACCTCCCCAATCTACAACGGCTGATCTCAGCATTAACTTGAGCTGATCCAGCAGCAGAATTTGAGAACCTCAACTCTAACAAAGAAGCAGTAGAGGAATGCAACACATCCTTTGGGACCAGAGATTCCTGTGCCAGTCAGAGCAAGGCTATGGGAGCAGCAGCCATCGCAGAGACAGCAGAGAACCAGGGGCCTGACATAACACAGAGTGGACCTTGGGAATGTTAGGCCATGGGGAATCAAAGCTAAAAGCCTTTGCCCAAGTGTGTTGGATGACTTAGTGGGGAGTTGGGGGAAGAGTCACAATTGGCAGCTATAACCGGCAGGACCGAGAGTTTTGGAACACTGGCCTAAAGCTGTTAGGCTCAAGGCTCTAGTACCTGTCAGTCCATTTCAGATGATGTCTTGACCGAGTGATTATTTCTTACTCTCAACCTGAATTCTCTTCTCTAACATACTTCTGCATGGTCTGTGAGCTATTCCACTGGATCTTGGAGTCAGTAAAGCACTAGATTGATAACAGGATGGGTATAGATAGGTGTGAGAACGTGTCTGACCTCATGGGCACTGGTTTTGTTTATATTGTTGAGAGGGACAGTTCCCCTTTGTGAAGTTACTAAAGGTCAACTATGGTCATCCCTACATGACATTTATTGTTTTTACAACAATTCATAAAGCTGATTTAATAAATATATGTTAAATTCTATATTTTAGAACATAAACCTTTAATGGTTTTGGAAAATTCTTTAAAAATAACCATGTATTATAACAGAAAAACCTTGAGCATATATTTAAAATTTCTTCCATTAACACAGTAATTTAAAACTACAAAGTAACTTAAAATGAATAAAAAATATTTGTAATGAAACATTATTTTATTAAACTATTTAAAATATGGCCAAACTAAAAATAAGAAAAATACTAGAAAGGAACAATAAAATGAACACCCATGATTATTTGACACATAAAAATGACATTTATAAAATGCCTTCATTTCCTCTTCAACAAATGGTAAAACTGGACTACGACCTGCAGAAAGCTGAAGCAGAATGCATACCTCTCACCATGTTGTGGTTATTGTATACCGTAGAGTCAGAACTGACCCAGACCTGGCAGGTTTTCAGAAGCTGTTAAGTGCACAGAAGGAGACTGTCCATCCCCCTCCTGTGGAGCAGTTGGTGGCCTTTGACCACGTGCCTTATGCATTGCGGTGCAGCTCCTTGCCACTAGGCCACCAGAGCTCCCTATCTCTCACCATACACAAAAGTCAACTCAAGGTGGATCAGAGAACTGAGGGTAAAGCCCAAAACTATAAAGATCAGGATATAAAGTTGGACCAACTTTAGAAGTCCTAGCTCAGGGTATAAAAACCTTGACAAATATAGCCAGATATACACAATGAGAAGACAATAAAATTGATGAATGAGACCTTCTGAAGAATAAATCCCTATGTGCATCAAAAACATTTTCCAACAGAGAAAAAAAGAAAACGTACTAACTTGGAAAAGTTAGTACCATTTCAGACAAAGGTCTCATATAAAAAGTTAACAGAATCCTACAGGGCCTCCACAAGAAAAAGACTGATCACACAATTACAAAATGGGAAAAAAGACAAGGAAAGAATTTTCACAGAGGAAGATATTCAGATGGCCAACAGATACATGAAGAAATGTTCAAAATCACTGGCAATAAGAGAGATGCAAATCAAAACCACAAGGAGATACTATCTTGCCCCAGTAGCAGTGGCAAAGTTTAACGGGAAAAGAAGTAATAAAAGTTGGAGCAAATGTGGGTGGGATAGTAAAATGATACAGCCACTCTGGAAGACAGTTTGGTGCTTCCTCAAAAAAGCTGAATATAGAAATTCTCCATGACACACCTATTCCCCTGCTTAGAATATACCCCTAGAAAATAAGAACTGAGACACAATGGAGATTTGTACACCAATGTTTATAGCAGCATTATTCACCACTCCAAAACAGTGAAACACTCCAAATGTCCAACTACAATTGAATGGATTAAGAAATTGTTGTGCATTCTATGCATACAATGGAATACTAAAAAGCATGCATAAGCAATGATTTTGAAAATCACTACCTAACTTGGGAGGGACTGGAGAGCATTATGCTAAGTGAACTAACTCAGTCCCATAAGGACAAATACTGTATAAGACCATTGTTGTAGAAAGGTAACTAGTAAAATATGTATGAGGAGGAAGGAGATGGGGGAAGGTAGGAGCAGAGGGGTGAAGATGGACTGAGGGGTTAATCATAGAGTCGTACAGTTTGATGGGTTAGAGGGTAGGGTGGGTAAAGGAAATGGGAACAATCTAGTGTGAAAATGTATATGAACTTTGTAAGCAAAACAGTGTAACATAAAAAAAAATATTTAAGGGGAAAAAAGATGACTCTAGAAACAAAAATACAGGAAAAAGCTGTTGGCAAAATCTCTAGACATGTTCATGCATCTTGAGAATTTATACTGGACAACTTATGGGTTCCCTTTTTGTTCTCCAGCTCCATAAAAAAAAGTGAAGAACTCACTCTGCATTTCTCAAGCTGACAGAGCTGAAAAACAAACGTAAGCCTTGAGTCTCTAGGTTCCACAATCAACCTTCTTGTCACCAGTAGTCAGGAAATCAAAAGACAAATTGCATTAGGAAAGTCAGCTGCCAGTAACCTCTCCAGAGTGCTGAACAGCAAGAATGTCAGTCTAGAACACTAAGGTGTGCCTGATCCAGGCCATGGTCTTTGCAATTACTTGCTATACATTAAAGAGCTGGATAATGACTAAGGATGACAGAAGAGAAATTGATGCCTTTGAGTTGCTGTGCTGGAGAAAGGTATTGAATATATACCATGGACTGCCAAGAGAACAAACAAATCTGTCCTGAAAAGGGTTAAACCAAGCTGCTCATTAAAGGCAAAGAATTTGAGGCTGTCCCACATACTTCTGGCAAGTAGCCAGGAGGGACCAGTCTTTGTAGAAGGATACCATGGAGGGTTGAGGGACAACATAGGAGAGGAAGACCTCAAATGAGATAGACTAACACAATAACTGGAGGATTGGTGTCGGTGTATCAGAGACCATTAGATCTGCTGAGGTTAGAGCAGGTTTCAGAACTATTATGAATAGACAGGGTAACTATGAGTGATAGTTGACGTGACGGCACATAACAGCAAAAATGGTCAGTATGTTGAATGGTTCAGTAAGCATCAAAATAAAATGGAGGGAATATACTGTACCAAAAATAACTCACTCACACTGAAAAATTTCAGGAAACACCATATGAACAAGAACCAATGGTAATGAAGGAAGAAGCTGAAGTTTCACAGAAGCCAAAAAAAAAAAATAATAAGGCCTCAGGAATCAGTGGTAGACATGTTTATACTAACAAATGCAGCTCTGGATAAGCTCACCAGTCTACATCAATAAATTTGGAAGACAACTGTTTGGCCAACTGACTGGAATTTATTTCATATTTGTTCCCATTCCTAAGAAACATGGCCCAACTCAATATGGAAACTATCAACCAATATCATTAACATCACATGCAAGCAAAATACTGCTGAAGATCACTCAAAAACAGCTAGAAGAGTAGATAGTGAACTGCCAAAAGTTCAAGCAGGATTTAGAAGAGACCCTGGCACCAGAGATATCACTGCTGATGTCAGATGGTTACTGGCTGAAAGGAAAGAATACCAGAAGACTATTTATATTTTATTGACTATGGAAAGAAATGTGGCTGTATGGATAATAAAAAAATTATGACTACTTAAAAAAGTATTCATTTCCAAAGGCTTTTTCATCAGAAAATATTAAATATGTATTCAACCAAGAAGTTAAAGGAAAATATTAACAAAGATACACAATTCAATCCAGAAAATTATTTGGAAACAGAAAAAAAATAAGGTAGAATTGTGAATAAACCAAAAGAAAATGTGGTGGAAAAAAAAGAAAAAAAGGAAGAGAAAGAAAAATAGCTCTCTTGACTGATGAGGCACCATCATCATCTTCTCTTAATCATCAGGTCAGGACTGATTCATAGGCAACCTCCAATGAGTTTCTAAGAGGCTGTAAACGCTGGAAAGAGATTGCTCATTCTTTTCCTGTGAAGCCTCTTGTGGATTCGAACCATCAGACAGGCGTTGTCTTTGAGTTGGCCGTACAATGCTCTATGAACTAAACCATCAAAGTTCTCCTCTTGATAAGTAGTTACCAAATGTGCTGCATTTAGAAATTACTTATGAAAAAAGACACAGACTCATCCAAATTAACAACACTTACTTCAATGCTTATTATCACAGATTGGGCTATTTTGGGAAAACTTTATACAAAGGGAACCATATCATATGTACTTCTTGCATATCTGATTTTTTTTTAATTCACAACTTTGTATATGTAAGATTTATCCAATTTTCATACATTTGGAACTTTTTTCATTATAAACATATATTTAACAATTGTGTCGAAGAATATCTGGACTATTTACAATTATGAAATACAATTTATTCATTGTTATTAAAAATATACCCCACAAAATATTTACAGGTTTTAAGTATTATAAACAATTCTATCCCAAGCATTATTGCATTTAAAAAGATTATACACACACACACACAGACACAGTGCCCAAAGGCACACAGTTCAAATCCCCCAGATACTTTGCTGGAGAAATTAGGGCCATTTCTTCCTTTGTCATTTTCTGCTTCTGAAAACCTGTTTTAGGGTCAGCTGAGAGTCACTTCTGACTCCACATACACATACATATACCTCCTTTGAAACTCAAAGGAAAAAATAATGAATGATATGAACAGAAAAAAACACAAAACTAAACAGATCAATAGTCACAAATCCAATAAAAAGTTGTCAAAGGACTGTCTTCTAAAGAGAAACAGACCAATGTGCTTACACAGATCAATCCATGCAAACTCATGGGACTGATACTATTGCCATAAAAAAAAAATCAGAGCATATAAAACCTTGCCAAACCATTTTATTATGCTAGTGTAATTCTGACAAAGACAAGAAAAAGAAAAAGAAAATCACAGCCCAATCTGAATCATGAGAGCAGGTACAAAAAATAGAAACAATGTATTGACAAAAACTTGCTGTAAACTACAGAAATGTATTAACATTTTGCACTGTACCTATGTTAGTTTTATTCTTAGGTCGAGTATTGACTGACTTACAAGAAAAATAATAGCATAATTTTACATCCTTATAGGAAAGAAGATAAATAAGGTAGCAGAGTTAAAGCATGTTCATGAACTTATTCACAAAACCTTATTAAATCATAACTCCTACACTCTTTTTTCACCAATTCAGAACCAACCAAGGGCTGATCAGTCCTTGAGTTTCTGAGGCTTTAAATCACATAGGATAAGGCCACGTGTTTTTCTCCCATGGATTCACTGGTCTTCAGTAAAGGAATTTTTTTCAAGGTTGTAAATGTCCAAGGACATTTCACTGAAAACCTATTCTTCGCCCCATATATTAAATGCTCACTAATAGCATCTTTCTGTGTTGCAGTATTTGTCACTGTTCAATGAATGCATATTAAACATAAGCTGTGTGTCAGTAATATATAAGGTGCTTGCTCTACTCTACTCTTCCCAGGAAGATTAGGGTAAGAATGGGTACTTCGTCAGGAAACAGGTTTTCTCATTCCTGGCATGTTGCTGTTATGTGCTGTAGAGTCTACTATGACCCACATGGCAACCCCATGAATAACAGATCTGAACTCTGGCCTGTTCTCAACTCTAACTTATAGCAACCATAGGTATTACACAAGAAAATACGCTCTGAGTCTGTACTGCTATTCTCACAATCTCTGTTGTACTTAGGCTCACCACTGTGGTCACTGTGTTAATCCTTCTTACTGAGCATTTTCTTCTCCTCCACTGAGCTTCTGAAGGCAGATGATCTTTCAGAAGTCTGATGACCTACTGCACTACATGATGATGCACTACTAATCTCAAGGTCAGCGGTTATAATCCGGCTGGCTATCACAGGATAAAAATGTGCAGTATCCCATTTAAAGGTTGACAGACTTGGAAAGTCATTATGAGTTGCAATCAACTTGATGGGGTAGTTATACAGCTAAACAGCTGGGATCATGGGAAAAATAAATGCATCTTTCACATACAAAAATTATTCCATTATTAAAAGAAGGGGAATTTTGGGTGCATTAGTCACTAGATTTGCACTTCTCGGGCAGTTTTAATCCACCAGAGTCTACCACCAGAGAAAGATGGGCAATCTCTTCCCCCTTCGATTTACAGCCTCCTGCAAACTCACTGAAGTGTCAGTTGGAGGCTAAGAATAGGTTCTACCTCAAAGGGAGTGAGAGACTTCTATTATTATTATTATTAATATTATTATTATTATTATTATTATTATTATTATTATTTGCTAAAAAAGACATATATCGAAGAAGATATCTAGTAAAAAAATGCTTAGAAAGCATTCAAAAACACAGGGGGTCACAGCACTGTTTAGCTCTGAGTCAAGATCTACTAAGAACACACATTGGCGCTTCAAGGCAGTGTGAAAGAGCTCCAGGTCCTGGCCCAGGCAGTGCTGGCCTGGAAGTCTGTGACAGTTTTACAGTTAAAAGACTCTTGCAGCCTGGCTCATAAAAGCCTGGACGTTTTTCTGTGCCTGTGCTTTTAATGCTGATGCTAAAAATATTCCAGCCATCTGCCTATTTCCAACCTGAGTAAGCTTCAGCTTTTAACTGACCCCTATTGTCACCCTTCAAGCTACACTTTTTCTTCCATCCTAAACATTCTAACAAACGTGCACTCTTATCTGTGACTACCCTCTGCCATTTCTGGGAGAATCTCAAAGACTAAGTTACTATCTCTCTCAGTTTCCTGTTTTCCTAAGAAAGAGGATTGTGTTAACTCAGTGACTGTGTCTCCCTATGAAGATCATTCTCGAAGCAGGGAAGAGTCGACACACTTCTAAAAATGATGGATTACTGGTTATATTATTTTGACTTAGTTCCTCTCCTTCATTTCCTCCTCCTTAGAGGAATTACAATCAATAGTGAAAAGGTTTTGTTATTATCTGTTCTTCCACAGATGCAAGTCTAGCCTTGAAAAGACCAAATATGGCAGAGTTCCTGAATGTACTATTCAGATTGATGTGCCCTGAATCGTCATAGCCCTTGGGGGTCATCATGAGTCAGAACTGTCTAGACAACAATGCCTTGGCTTTGGTTTTGTACCATCATGTCAGTTTCTTTCACATATGATCCTATATACATTAGAGGAAATACCATTCTTCCAGAAAATCCAGTCTAGAAAATCTGGACTGTTTTGATTATTTCTTCAGTAGTGTTACAAGTCTGATTAAAGGAAAAAAAGTGTAATTAACCAGAGGGTGTTGGAAAGTGGGAAAAAAGAGGCTATATAGGTATAGCATTGAGGATTATGTAAGTATGGCATAAGGATTGAATTTTAGGGTCAGTCAGGGTAATGCAGGTAACAAGGGCCAAGATACTTCCTCTACAACAAAGCGCTTCAACAGGATTGCATTAAAACTGTGCGAGGAGAACAGGGACGAGAATGCAAAGCAGGAGGGAGCGAGAAAATGCTCACCAACATGACAGGAAGCTGGTACTCAGGTAGAAAGAAATAAACTTTAAAAAAAACCCAAAAAACGAACAACCCTGAAATGGAGTGTTCATCAACAAGTGAATGGATAGAGAAACTATGATACATTCACATAAAGAATTCACATAAAAAATAATAAAAATAAAATGAACAAGCCATGAAACATTGCCTAACATGGAATGAATCTAGAGGACTTTATACTGAGTGAAATGAATCAGTAACAAAAAGACAAATATTGTGTAAGGCTACTATTATAAAAAAATTAAGGAAGGGTATTACAGAGAGAATCAAAGAAATACACTTATCAGAAAGGGGACAGAGGAAGTATTAAAACTGATTGAGAGATAATAAGCACTGTTAGTGAGGATAAATAGAAAGACAGCATGGAATTAATGAATCATCAGAAAATGTAAATAATATAATTAATATTATGGAACAAAATAACCATGAATAATTTAATGGGAAAAAAACCTTAGTATACTTTCACTCAAATATCATACACACACACACAGAGAGAGAGAGAGAGAGAGAGAGAGAGAGAGGGCGCAGGAATTCTACCAGGCTTCAAAAGATGAAGATTTCTATCAGTCTGTGATAAGTTGTTGCTAATGTTACATTGTTGTTGCTGTTGTTGTTTCTGCTGAGTACCATCAACTGGAACAGATCCATAACTGACCCTCCAATGGGTTTCCAGAGGCAGTAAACTTCACAGGCGAAGACTGCCTGTCTTTCTTCCACAGAGCACCTAGTAGATTCAAATGACATGCCTTTGGGATTGCAGTGCACTTCTTAACATGAGGACAAATCCCTTTTACAATAAACCCAAACCTTCATTAAAGTCTCCATACACAATGTAGCATCAGCAACCATCTAGAAAATTAAGAAATTACAGCAATCAAACAGGATCCCATGGAGTGGAAAACAGGCACTACAACCAGGTGGCACAACGTATACTAAGAAAAAAACTTCAAAAAGAGAAATTTACAGTAGGCAGTAGGTAGGAGATTCCTGATAGATGGTGAAGTCACAGGGAATATTATCACATGAAGACAGGAAGTCAAGCTAGTATTTATCTGAATCTCAAAAGAACTGAGTTGCCATGTGTTGGGTTGCATAAACCTTGCTGATTTGCCATTTCATCCATTTCATTCCTACTGACACCATACCTGTTTCAACTTTCAGTACACTCTAATTTATTCTAGTTACCCACCTTGGAAAAAGACTGGCAAACTACTTCCAAAATATCAGCTACTGATAAGCTTAGAGAATTCAGTTCTACACTGGCACACATGGGGTCACCTGCCAAGAGGAGATGTCAACTCAACAGCAACTTGAGTTGGATGGATGCTTGTCACTAGATGCCTGTCGCTGTATGTCATGCCTCATAAAAACCACCACCATTATCAAACATCATGACATGCCAGGCAGGATGTTAATAGCCTTTTATACCAGCATGTCCTTTAATACTCAGTGCAATGAAAAAGACACTTTGCTGTCTCAGAGGTGAAAAAGTGGAGACTCAGAAAAGTTAACAAACCTTTTCAGGCTGCTAAGTGGGAAAAGTGAAAAACAGCCATCTAAGCTCATCTCTCTGAGACGGTATCCCAAGTTCCTGAATGCTCTCCCAGGCTTTTCAAGCTAATGTGTTTCCTTCTTGTGGATAAATGCTTATCATCTAACTGCCATCCTGTCAGAGCAGACTTGGAAAGGGAAACTCAAGGACAGCACAGGCCAAGACTGAGCAAAATAGATAGTTTTAGCAGATGATTACATATTCTTCCAAAGCAAAGAAAACATCATTATTTAATCAGAAATCTGAGCATATATTAATTTTTCTCCTTTTAAATGTGGGATCCACACAGGAAGATATGACTTAACAACTACCAAAGCCATGGGAGAAACTGAACAAAAATGTCTGCTCAGAGATCCAAGAAAACAAGAAATTATCAAAAGAGTTGACTATGCATTTGAAGACAAAATAACTTTAATAGGGTACCAGATGTTAATATTATCCAAGTTACTTGCAAATTTACTTGGTTAAATTTTCTTAATCATCTTGACCTTGAGAATGGGAATCCCAAAACACTTGATTGTGCTTATGAGAAACCTATACTTGGACCAGGAAGCAGTCCTCAGAACAAAGCAAGGAAACACTGCATGGTTCAAAATCTGGAAAGGAGTACATTAAAGATGCATCCTGTCTATATATCTTTACAATCTATATGCAGAACAGACCATTTGAGAGCCTCGGCTGTATGAGGAGGAATGTGACATCAGGATTGGAGGAAGGCTCATCAACAATTTATGTTATGGAGATGACACAACCTTGCTTGCTGAAACTGAGGAGGGCCTGAAGCACTTGCTGCAGAGGGTCAAGGACTGTAGTCTTCAATATGGATTGAAACTTAACATCAGAAGACAAAGATTCTCACCATGGGGCCAACTAACAGTACCATGATGGATGGAGAAGATTGAGGTTGTTAACAGGTACAGCTTGCTCAACTCCACAATGAACACACTTGGCACCAGCAGTCAGAAAAACAAAAGATGAATTATATTAGGTAAATATTCTGTCAGGAACCTTTCCAGAGTACTGAGAAGCAATGTTATCAGTCCAAAGACTAAGGTGCACCTGACCCAGGCCATAGTCTTCACAATAACTTGCTATGTATCAGAGAGCTAGATAATAACTAAGGATAATAGAACAATTGATGACTTTGAATTGCAGTTCTGGAAACGAGTCTTCAATATACCATGGACCACAAAGAAAACAAATAGTTCTATTATTGATAGAGTGAAACCAAGTTTCTTATTGGAGGCTAGGATTTTGAAGCTCTGTATTTCATAATTTGGGTATGTGATCAGGAGGGACTGGTCCTTGGAGAAGGAAGGGTGCTTGGAAGGGTGAAGGGACAGCACAGGAGAGGAAGACCTCAGATGAGATAGACTGAAAGTCACTAGGGCAATGGAGGGTAGGGGTATCAAAGTCAGTGAGACTGGCTCAGGAGAGAGCAGGCTTCAAAGCCAGTATACGTAAGATCCCTGTCACAGGCAACTTAATGGCACATAACAACAGCAACAACAAGAATAAGGCAAGATATTTCAATTAGGGAAAGGAAAAGAGTATGTAAAAAAACCCTCTAGAAGTTAATTCAGTGACTTCATAATTTATAGGATAATTATTTTAGTAATACATGTGTTAAAAATAGAATGTTGAGGTTAAGCCAATGACTGTTGAAATAGTTTGTTTGCATTTCATTTAAAGGAATCAAAAGATTTAAACATTCTCACAAAGGGAATCAAAGATTTAAACATGTTCACATTTCCCAAATCATTATGTGCATTGACTCCAGGGTTTCTAAGCCACAGGCATTAACCCATTCAAGCAGCAACACAAATATTTACACTTACAAACTAGTCTTTGGGCTGTCATCTGGAAAAGACTATGTCTGTTATTTATACAACACACACATACACACACAACTGCCAATAAGTCAATTCTAACCCACAGTGACCCTCCATCAGATTTCAGATGCTGTAAATCTTGAGGAAGAAGACTGCCCACCTTCCTCTAACAGAGCAGCTGGTGGATTCAAAATGCTGGCCTTTTTACTAGCAATTCTATGTTATACAAATAGGCCACTATAGCCTTGGAAAAATTGTCAACATTTTAGAACTATTTAATATTTTCAAAATCTTTCACTTTTGTATTTCCATCTTCTCATTAAAAAAGGGCTAACCCATACTTTTAAATTATTAGGAAAGTTTATGTTTTAATACGCTTTTTCCAGACGACAAACTAAAACCCAATGCTTATCTAGTCATCACACCGGATGCCTATTAAATGACCACATACGATCAAAAGCTCAACTTTACAGCTCATCCCCTTCACATGAAAAGGCTTTTTTTATCATTCTTGGGAGTTTTTTCACAATAGAAAAAAGGAAGTATTCAGAAATTGTAGTTAGAATCTTATCTTCCTTCTAAGATAAGTTTATTAGACAAGTCACATGAATGGGAAAAGAATACTTGAAATGTTTATGACCACCCCTTGTTCATTTTATGTAACAAAAAGCCAAAGGCCAATGCATTCTTTGTAAAAGACTGTTCTAATGGTCACAAAGGGGACTGTGGTGGGTAAAGAGTTATGCTGTCAACCCAAAGGCATGGGGAGTTCAAATCTACTGGCTGCTCCATGGAAAACAGATGGGCAGTCTCCTCTTGTGCACGACAGCTTGTGAAAACTCACTACAGGGTGAGCAATGAGTCAACTCCAACTCCAACAGCACATATCCACCACCACGTTCACGGATCTTGATATGCATGTTCAAGACACATGATCGATATCTGCTTCCTAAAACACAGTTCTATAAACAACAATGATGGTAAAAATGACAAGAAGCACCTCACATTGCAGAACACATTATTATATAAAATAATGTCCTCATATTCTATTTCATTACCTGACATACAAACATGGAAGCAAATTTGAGGTTATCATCCCCCCCACACACACACACCTTTTTACCCAGGATATCAATGCTCAGAGACTAGAATTACATCAAGGTGGAGAACTATCAAAAGCCCACTTTTGGACATTCAACTCCAAACTCTCTTCATCTCTACACTGACTCCTACATTGACCCATTATTTGTAATGGTGGTTTGCACTTCTCAAATCAATACTTATACTCAATTTTCTTAGCCTCAATGTCCCTCCACTTGCATTTCAGAGTTTATATGTCACATCAGAAGAAGACAGCTCATCTTTCTCCCAATGAACCACTGTTCCATTCAAACTACCAGAGATGTCTTTGGGTTAGCAGAGTAACTAACTCCCTATGGACTACACCACCAGTTCAAGTGCATGTGAAATGTTTATCAAACAAGGCTCCTTCACTGAACAAAAGTTAACAACAATCAGTACTTAAACTAACCTGATATTACTTGAGGACACTTTCATTGTTTTTACTATCAGTAAAACCTATTCCTTAAATAATGTATGCTATGTTTTGAGCATAAATTGCTATTTGAATGGAAAATAATTAGTTGACAGCTTTGTTTTCAAAACATTGATATTATTATGGTTCATATATGGACCTTTCTATCCTACATTTATTATGTGCCATGACAGGTTATTTTATTAAATTCATATTCCAAAGCATAATTTGGATATAAGATCTATACCCAGAAACAGAAGTACATGAACTGTTATCATGGCTAATGTGAAGCAGTACTTGAGTGGCACAGTGGTAAGGATTTGCATTGCCAACCATAGAACATACAGTTCAAATCCACCAGTTGCTCTATAGGAGAAAGATAGACAACATGTATTTATGGCCTCTGAAAACCTGCTGGAGGGTCTGCTATGAGTTGGTTCCAACTCTACAGACATAAAAACAAAACAATGTCAATCTGTTTTTCAAAGTTTTACACAGACTCATTTCTGGCCACAGCAATATTTAAAGCATTATACTGAGGTTGTAAATTCAGTCATTAGTCTAACCTAAGTCATAAGAGAGTTAAGTACCATTTTATTAAGCTTATAATTAGATACATTTAACTATGCAAACAAATGTATATAAAGTAAAAATTACCAAAACTCAAAATAAAACAGGAAAATAATAATCAAAACATTCTGGGTAATAGTATTCCCTGATAGAGGCAAAAAAATATGACTTTTAGAAGTACATATATTTATGTATCACATATATTCTTTTGTAAGCAAAACATAAGATTTATACTCTTTAAAAGTCATGATGAATCTATACAATAAGTTTTACTCCACATTTAAGTATAATATTAAAGTCAATGGCTTAGCCAAGTGAGTCAGTTTCTTAATTTCTTGAGTCTTACCTAAACCAATGTTCCAATCATTCCTTTTATTGAAAGGTCTCTTGTGTGTTACCCTGCTTGACCCAATGACACACCCCTTTTCCTCCCTGGATGTGTATGCTAATTTTTATTTTACTGAGTTGTTTCTACCAACTGCATGAAATCAGCCTTTTCAAACTGTGCAATTTTACTGTGCATCTTGCACTGCATTTAAATGAGCTTTTGAGTTGTTCCCCAAAAGAGAACATAAAAGTATTTAACAGTTGATACCAAAGAGTGCAAATCAGTGGTAGAGTAACACTGAGGGATGTTTAAATAAAGGATAATTTCCTATATAATTGAAATATCATCTTGGCTTTGAAACTACCTCCCAGCTCCAAGAATTTTGATAACAGACACTTACACAACTGAACTCCTAAACGTGCTGGCTATAACACATGATGCATGTTTCCTAGTAGTAGAGAGTCTCAAACTGTTCTTCAAATGAAGCAACAGGGTCATTAATAAACTACTATGGGGGGGGGACCTACAAACAACTAATAAATTAATTTAGAAACAAAAGAATAAATTCCTTCCACTCAATTCAGTTCTGACTCATAATGATTCTCCACTGGGTTTCTGAGGCTGTAAACCTTTTTGGTTTCTTTTCAAAATGTTTTCATTATTATCTGAAGGAATGTTTACAAATCACATAAGTTTTCCACACATATATTTCATAAACATTCTTTTTAAAACATTAATTACCAGTGATTGTTGTTGTTGTTGTTAAGTGCTGTCAAGTAATAGATGACTCATAGCGACCCTATGAATGAAAGACCTGAACACTTGTATCATTTTCATCATTTCTCCAAGTTCATAGAGTTTCCGGAGGCAAACTATTCCTGAAGTAGATGTCATTCCTGCTTCCAAGCTTGTTTTAATCGGGGAGCTCCACTAAACACTGTCCATCATGGGTAACCATTATCACATGTGACACATCAGTGTCACAGTGTTCATCATCACAGCAACCACAAGGTACCTCTGTAGAACAAGTGGACAGACCAGTGCTATACCACATAGAAGAATGTTTGACCAAAAACAATTAAAACCAGGCCTGAGGGTTGCATGCCCAGGGCCCAACCAAATTTAAGAACCAGAGCATGGTTCAAACTCCATGAGCTCCTTCATTCCAAATTCCTCCATAATCATGCATGCTCATTGGCTCTCACCACCCAAAAACGCCCAACTAGGAGCATTCCACTGCTTCTTCAATCTCCTCCTATTCTGATGCCACGTGTTTCTTCATAGAGTCTAACTTCTTTAATGATTTGTCCACTATATAGACTGAGTACACATGAGGGAAGGATACATATATCAACAGAAGATGAACAAAGGCCTGAAGCTTTTCTATAACTGTCATCATTTTTCCAAGTTTTTAGGCTTTCCACAGGCACATAGTTCAGGAAGCAGATCCCAGTCCTGCTTCCAAACCGGAATCAGTCTGGGAGCACCAACAAAAACTGCCCATGACAAGTAGCCAATTAAGATGATTACAAGTGATAGCATACTTAATTACAATGTTTAATCCATCAGAGGCTGTAAATTTTAAAGGGAGGAAGAGATTGCTTAACTTTATCCCTCACAGCAGTTAGTGGGTTTGCACAACTAAAGACACAAGCTCTTTGGTAACTCAATAACGTTACAAGGTAAGCAAGACAGTTTATATGAACACTCTTTGTAAACTCTCAAAGACATTTAAGCAAATGTTAATGTTTAAAGAGATTCTACTGATGAGTAAAATTTAAAGAGAAAGCAATTATACAAGTGAGGCAACTTTTTTTACTTAGAATGAAAACAGCAAAGCCTAAAATAAAGCTATGTGTCACTAACTATAAGGAAATCCTGGCAAGCCAATGGTTAAGACCCAGGGGGAAGGTCAGTGCTTTGACCCTTTCTACCGGCAGCTTCTCAAAGTCACTGAGAAGAACTAGAGTTCTGAAGCACTTAATTGTGCTCAGACAAAACCTCTATCTAAACCAGGCAGCTATTGTACAAATAGAGCAGAGGAACACTGTATGGATTAAAATTGAAAAGAGAGTACATCAGGGTTGTATTCTCTTTCCATACCTATTCAATCTGTATGGTGAGCAAATTATTCGAGAAGCTAAACTCTATGAAGAGGAATGTGGGTGGCTTCAGGATTGGAGGAAAAGTCATCAATGGCCTGAATTATGTAGCTGACACAACCTTGTTTGCTGAAAGTGAGCAGGACTTGAAGTACTTGTTGCAGAAGATAAAGAAATGCAGCCTTCAATATAGATTGCATCTCAATGTCAATAAAAAAAAAAAAGATTCTTACCACTGAGCCAACAGGCACCAACATCATGATAGATGTAGAACAGATTCAAACTGTCAACAACTTCATCTTGCTTGGATCCACAATTAACATGCTTAGTATCAGCAGTCAGGATATCAGAAAATGAATAGCCTTGGGAAAGACTGCAGTGAGGGATCCCTCCAAATTATTGAAGAGTAATGACATAAGTTTGAGGACTAAGGTGCTTTGGATTCAGGCCATGGCATTTCCAATCACTTGCTATGCAACTGAGTAGACAATGAATAGAGATGACAGCTGAGAATTGATGCCTTTGAGCTGTGGTGTTGGAGAAGAGCACTGGCTATCCCACGGACTGCCCAAAGAACAAACAAATATATCTTGGCAAACATTCAGCTGGAGTTCTCAATGGTGGCAAGGATGATGAGGTTTTGCCTCACATATTGTGGGCATATTTCTAGGAGAGGTTATTACTTGGAGAATGACATGATGCTTCGAAGGGTAGAGGGTCGGCAAAGGAGACAAGACCCTCGACCAGATGACTCATGTGGTGACTGTCGCAATGGGCTCTAGTGTGTCAGGATGTGTGAGGATGGCACAGGATAGGAAAGGGTTCAGATCAGTTGTTCAGTTCATAGGGTCGCCAAGAGTTGTACTTAACTCAACAGCCCCAAGCAACAACTAGCAGCTTTGCACAAGGTCGATGTAACAGTTTGCTTATACAAATATTAGAGCCTAGAAAAACATACCAGGCAGTTCTATTTTCTCCTATGAGGTCACAGGGAGTCAGAATCAACTCCACAGCAAATGGTTCAGCAAGCATGTCCCAAAGATAACTGGATTCAGCTCTGATGTGCTTCTTAATAGATCCCCTTGGAGTTAATTAAACTGCATGCAAGTCCTGCAACCATGTTTAAAGCAGAACTTGTTCACTTTCTACTTCAAAGACCCTATCTATTAAACACACTTACGGCCATCTCCACACTGTTTATCAAAACTAAAAGTACATGGAGTTTGTCAGGTATTTTCTTTTTATTTCTGCAATTTGTGTTTTGGGGGTTTTCCTAAAGAAGAACAAATAAACTCCAACCAGGGATAAAATGCAAGATTATGGGCAATCTCCTTCCATGCAATTAACTGCCTCTGAAAACCTGCTGGAAGGTCAGGTATGGGTCGGTTCCAACTCAAGAGCAAATGACAACAACTTTAAACATACTTGTGACAGAGTGGTATTTTTATTACCAATCAAGTGCTAGTTCAAGTGTTCCTCACTGGAAAGCAAAAGGCCCTCAAGAAAAGAGCTCCTTGAGAGCCATCTGGGTGACTCTTTTTGTAGCAGTGTGATACTGGGATTGATAGCTGCCCATCTGTGTAGACAACCAGTAAGGCCATAACTTCCACTATGCGGTGGTTCTCTTCCTAAAGAGGAAATGCTTCCAGGACAAAGCAAACTGCTATCAAAATCTACACATGCCTCCGCACTCAACAGAGCTGGTGATTACTGCCAAGTAATTTCCAAAAGCCAAATTATCTCCAGGTTCTTGATCTCCTAGCTTTGTTTATATCTGATCACTGTTCAGGATACTATGCTGATGCTAATTATTCAAAGGCAGGAAGGAGGTCTGTATATGCCTTTGTCCCATGCTGTGACCAAATCTGGAAGCAGTAATACCTGCCAAAGCAGCGAGGCCACATCAGTTAGGTGAAATCTTCACGCAGCTTTATTGGCAAGATGATTGCTCCCAAGCACGCTCAACCTCTACTTTTGTAAAGAAAATGCACGCTTTCCCCCTCAGCAATTTGACACAGATTATAATAGCCCTGCTACTCTACCAACCCAGGTCTTCGCTGTCATTCCAAGTGTTTTATATACTTCAGAGACTGGATGTCTCTACATGAAAAAAACCTTTAAATTATTATAAATGAAAGATCACTGAAAGGGCAAAAGTTCTATTTTCTTTCACAGGAAAACTCAAATACCTAACCAATTTAAAAAAAATAAATAAAATCAGCAACATACACAAAAAATGGTTACCTTTGGAAATGAAGGTGAATTCTACACTCACCTAGTAAGAGAGCATGTCAATCAGATCCATTTAAGTAACATAAGAAACAGAAATCTTAACCTCTCTCTCAATGCCATCAAGTCGGAGCTGACGCCTGGCTGATTTTGGGCTGCAAACTGCACAGAAGGAGGTTGCTCATCTCTCTCCCAAAGAGCCAATGGCAGAACACAAACCATCAGAGGCACAGCCTTTGAGCTGGTACAACATCCTATGAAATCCTATGAAACATCCTAGCTTTCAGAAAACAAAAGGAGAACTGTTCAGTTCTGAGCATATAAACAGACTCTGCTGTCAATATGTTGTATCTCTAGCTACAATTTATACCTTTGTCTCAGAAACTATGGTGGCAAGAGTACTCACCTATCTCCAACACCCACCATCAGAGAAAAGATTAACCTCTCCTTTCCAATAATTTCAGTGAAAATTTCAGGTACTGAGTGTCACTTGGCCAACTGTGGTAATTTCATCATCAATCAGTCAATATAGGAAGAAATTCACACTTTATCCTTTATGGTAAGGGGAGAGGTGAGATCCACACCTACTGAACTATATAGACTGAGAATATATAGAGAGAATATTCACAGGGAAAATTCTAGACTCTATATAAAACATAAATAACAGCTTGAGAAGGGCATAGATAAAAGCCATCCACCACAACCGGCTATTGTCCCATATTTTAAAGAGCAAGTAAACAAAAAGATGACAATTGAGGAAGGCAACCCAGATCTTGGAAGCAGAGGTGACAGACTCTGAGCATTGGTGAGGTTCAGTCTCTGTCCTATACAGTCAGACATCCAGAGGAGCTCCCGTAATTCCAGCAATCACTTTAAATCTCATTTGCCTATAACACTGATGAATCTTCAGACTTTGTGTCTCAAAGTAACTGCAAGTTGCAATGTAGTCATTTGGAGGCAAATCCTCCAACTACAACAGTGTACAGATGAACTTAGACTGTAATCTCTTTTTCAGAATAGCACTGATTTGTGACTGTTGCTCACAGATCACACCCAGAAAGTAATTATACCTTACATGACACCTTTTCCAAAGATGCCTTCTATAGCTGATTCCTATCCTTAAACATTTTCATTCATGACATGACTATTGCACTTGGAGAAAATAAAATATAAATTATTTTACAGGGTACATAAAATGTGACAGTGCTTAGTCACAGTCTAGAATGATACACTGCTGCACAGACTGAATTAGCAGAAATACTTTTTACACGTAAGTGTCTCTAGTAGGATCCAATTGTTTCATTTACAAGGCATTATTTTATAAATAAATTATCAGAACACATGTCTTCTTTTAAGAAAGGGCTCTGTACGCCTTCTCAGACAAAGGTGCTAAGTCCTAAATTCCCAGGTCTGGAAGGAGCTCTGGTGGCCTAGTGGTAAGGAGCTGTGTAGCCAAACCAAGGGCAGGTAGTTCGAATCCATCAGCTTCTCCAAGGAACAAAGACAGGCAATCTCCTTCCTTGTTATTTACTACCTCTGAAAACCTCCTGGAGGTTCAGCTATGAGTCAGTCCCTATGATATATAACAATAACAAAAACTCATAGGGGTTTATTACATTGTGATTTTAGTGAAAATATACAGAAAGATTGTATTTTCCTTCATTCATTTATACACATTTCCCTCCCTCCCCCACCCCAGTTCTTTTTGTAAAGCCCCTCTCCCTAACCGCCCATTCGTTTCAGAGAGGCTGTCCCTTCACTTACTCCAATGCAGTACTATATATCTGTCACCCCATCCCCACTCCTCAATCAGGACTTTTGCATTGCATTTCCTTACGGTGGCTGCCCTAACTCTGTGAGTTAACCTACTGGTGAGAAATAAATCACTAACTCTGAAAATTATTCTTCTAGAACCTTTTAAGAAAAGAAAATATCTTTTATTGAAAGAAAGCATTAAGCCTTGGTTATTATTCTCTTTTAAAAATTGCCTTAATTTCTTATCTACTCTCAATTTATTTCTGGTATACAAATACCAGAACTGGATTATTAGACATTTCACTCTTTAGGGGCACCAATCTCCCAAAAAAGCAGGTAGACTTCTACAAATTTAAGTCCCCTAATTCTGGTAACATGTCTATTTGTCTCTTCACAGATCTAATACTAGGACTGCTGGATATCCTGATTCTTGACAAAATATGACCTACTATGAATCCCTCGAGACTACACACAATGGCAGGAATTGATTAAACATTTTTCATTAATATACTACAATTTCTTTATTTTCCTAAAAGGATCAACCACATTCATTAACATAAGAAACAAGCTAACATTTGAAATCAATTAACTTGTGACTAAAAAATAGAAATGCATTTTAGACAATCTTTGAAAATGTAAAGAGCTTTACACATTAATTAATGGAACCTCCCAGAGAATTTATTATGCCTTGGGTGATCTCATGAGAGAGAGATAAGTTTGAGAAGTTTTCTGTAAAGTTTTCATATCCTCTCTGAAATAAATGAGCTTTTGAAGTTTTCTATTTTATGAACCCTTAGTAATTATGCAGAGGAGAACATGTTTCCTAATCAGTTTTCTCCATTTAAAATGATAAATCTACTCAACTATCTTTAACAACGAGCACCTCCTCTTAAAAAAAAAAAACCTAGTTGGTAATGGTAATGTGGTAGTGAGCCTTTGTTACAACAAAACCATATTTACATTTAAACTTCAGCTTTCAACATAGCAAAACCGCAAATGAGGAAACATTTAAAGAATGTTTATACAATGGTCAGTTTTTATGTTTTTACCAAAAACCTTCCTTCATTGAAAGAAAAGTTATTTGGTTTTCAGCTGGCCAACTTACATGACATTATCAAGGCTATAGCAAGAAATTATTGAATTCCTCCTTTTGAGTTTTTTCCAAACAAATCTTAGAAAGCTAACTTAAATATCACTAGACTGCAGAGAAAAGCAAGGGCATTAAGCAGGAAAGATGATCAGTCCACCATCCACACATCTACAGAACCACCCATGCATCTGTATCTTTCCAAAAGGTCCTTAACTGGAAAAGAAAAGTTTTGAAATCACTAATGTATATATGCCACTGACCTGCTGGCTGAAGAAAGGTGCACTCAAACAAATAGATGGTAAAAAGATCCAGAGAGAGAAACTCTTGCTGTAGCAGGTATGAAGGGCAGCAGGAACAATTTACCTACTTGGTCTGAACCAAGGTACCTGAACTGAGAGCAAGATAATCCCACGTGATGAGATATTTTAAAGCAAGCTTCTCACTCCACAGACAGGAAACAAAGAGACGACAAAACAAACATACCTCAATATAGCTCTAACCTATCACCAAAAGCCCATGATTATTATTTATGAAGTTCATTGCTTCCATATGAAGCCAACTCCTAAAGTAATATTTGCTTCCGTTAAAAGTTCTACATGCTACTGGAGTGAGATAATAGCTAACTGTGATTTTAATTTGCATCTCTCCTATTGCCAAGGATTTGAAGCATTTCTTCATGTGTCTGTCTGCCATTCAAATATCTTCCTCTGTGAAAATTCTTTGCACGTCTTTTGCCCATTTTGTAATTAGGTTATCAGTCTTTTCATGTGGAGGCCCAGGAGTATTCTGTGATGGTATTATCCTGAGATGGTATTACCAAATGTATGTTCCCAGTTTGAAGGTTTTCTTTTCACTCAGTTGGAAAAAGTCTTTGATGCACACATGGATTTAATCTTTAGAAGGGCCCATGAATCAATTTTATCCTCTTCAGGTTGTGCCTTTTTGGTTGTATTTGGCAGTCTCTTTATACCTTTGGACTCGTGCTTCTAAGCTTGATCCCTGTTCGTCTCCAGAAACAGTAGCAAAGTTTAATAGGACAGCAAGTAAAAAATGTTGGAGAGGATATGGTGAGAAAGGAACTCTAATACATTATTGGTGGGACTGTGAAATGGTACAATCATTCTGGAAGGCAATTTGGCGCTTCTTCATAAAACTGAACATAGAAATTCCATATAGCCCAGCTATTCCACCACTTGGAATATACGCTGAGAATATAAGAACTGAGTCACAAACTGAGATTTGTACACCTATGTTCATAGCAGCATTGTTGTTGTTGTTGTT
>NW_006399771.1:9667236-9685467 GCF_000299155.1 Elephantulus edwardii
GGGTCTGACCTGGAAGATGCCTCCTTTGCTGTTATCCGAGGTGACCTTGCCCAGTGACGCCTTCTCCCTCCCTCTCTGGCCGGGTTTAGTCACCATTAAAGAACATGGAAATAGCCCAAATTTCCAACCACAAATAAATGGATTGAGAAATTATGGTACATTCACACAGTGGAATACTACACAGCACATAGGAGCAATGGTTTTGTAAATTATTACCTAACTTGGGAGGAACTGGAGAGCATTATGCTGAGTGAACTAACTCAGTCCCACAAGAATAAATACCGTATAAAACCCCTATTGTAGAATGAGTATAAGGATGCAGGATGTATGGGAGAGGTTGGATGCAAAGGGATGAGGATATGCAGGGGGAGAGGGGTTACTCATGGGGTTACACAATTTGCAGGGTGAGGGATGAGGTAAACTGAAAGAATTTTTTTCTTGAAAACAATGTACTCGAATTTTGTAAATAAACTAGTAGAAAATTAAAAAGAAATAATTTTTTAAAGTTCCACATATTAGGTATGTATTCATATTTACTCTGAAATATGTTGGAATGCTCTCCCTAAGGTTGGCGTTCTGAATTCACCAGGTTCTCTGAGGGCAAAAGATTGGCAGCCTTCCCCTATAAAGCTTTACAGCCTCGGAAACATAATGGAGGTTTGCTATCAGGTAGGACTGAGTCCAGGGAGGTAAGTTTGTTTATACTGGGTTACCCTGAAGCACATATGGTGGTCACGAGTTGGAACTGGCCCAGTAACAATGGGTTTAGCTTTGATTTACCTAGTATGTGAATGGTGGAACAGTTTTACACTGCCGATTCAAAATTAATTTGCTAGAAGCAGTGAGGTTTGGTCATTGTGAGATTGCTACATTTAAACAGCTTTTCTATTACAAATTAACCACAAGAAAACAACCAGATTCTCCCAAATCAGGTATTTTTGATAAAATTAAACCTCAAGATTGGTGGATGAAATAAGAATAAAAATAAACAGTCTTCTTAGGGCAAAACTATTTATTTATTAGCCATTTGGAAAAATAATTGAAAAAAAATTTCATCAAGTTGATTCCAACTCATGGTGACCCCATGTGTCAGAGTAGAACTATACTCAGGTGGAGTTTCAATGATTGATTTTTCACAAGTAGCAATCCACATCATTCTCCCAACATGCTTCTGGGTGGATGCAAATCCCCAACCTTTCTGTTAGCAGTGAGAATTAGCTATTGGTCCTATGCAAGGACTCCCCTTTTCAAGCTTCAGACTTAAACTCAAACCTTTGAGTTTAAAAATAAAATAAAATATTGTTGCCAAGTTGGGTCTGAATCATAACTGACTCACATTGATTTTCCAGGACTGTAAATCACTTGGGAGGAAACTTTATCTTTCTCTCAAGGAAGATGGGTTCAAGCCTCCACAAGATCACAGCTTTTGGGTAAGCAGCTCAACTCACTAAGTATACCAATAGGGTTCAGTTTCCAAAATTTGTTGTTGCTGCTGTTACATGCCATCGAGTATGACTCACAGCAACAGATTTGAATCGTATCCTAACCTGTGCCACCTTCACCATCCCTAGCGCACTTGAGCCCATTTCTGCAGTCTGTCTCTCTGTCTCTCTGTCTCTCTCTCTCTCAGTGGCTCTTCCTCTCTTCTGCAGACGCTTCATCATTCCAAGTATGACGTCCCTTTCGAAGAAATGGAGATGAATCTTTAACATCTTTCACCCCAAAGAATACTCTGGCTTAACTTTTTCCAAAATATATCTGTTTCATGTTTCGGCACTGCATTGGATAGTCAATATTCTTCCCCAATACCATAAGTCAAAGGTATCACTTATTCTTCTATCATCTTTATTCATTGTCCAGTTTTTCCAATGTGTAGCTAGTGACTGAAAAAATGATGGCCTGAATCAAGTGCATCTTAATCCTTTGAATGGCATCATTGACCTTCAATATTCTGGAGAGACTGAAGACAGAAGATTTTCTTAATGCAATAATATATCTCCTGATCGATCTCCTGACTGCTGGTACCAAGAGTGTTGATTGGTGATCCAAGCAATATAAAATTATTAACAAATTGAACCCTTTCTCCATCTATAATGATGCTGCCTTTTGGCCCAGTGGTGAGGATTTTGGTTTTCTTGATGTTGAGATGTAATCCATAAAGAAGGCTGTAGGCCTCATTTTCAGTAAGCAAGGCTATGTTATCTGCATAGCAAAAGTTAGTAATGAGGCTTCCTGCGATCCTGATGCCCTATTACCCTTCATAGAGTCCAGTTTCACAAATCATTTGCTCAGCATACAGATTGAATAGGTTTGGAGAAAAGATACACTCCTGGTACACACCCCTTCTGGTGGACACTACATGGATTTTAAACTATGTAGTATTCCCTTGCTCTATCAGACAACAGCTTCTTGGTCTATGCAAGATTTTATACGAACACAATTAAGTGCTCTGGGATTCCCATTCTTCTCAATGTTAGTCATAGTCTATTATGATCTACACAATCAAATATCTTTGTATAGTCAATGAAACACAGACAGACATTCTTCTGGTATTCTCTGCTTTTAGCCAAGATCCATCTGACATCAATCATAATCTCCCGGGTTGCTACAGCCTCTTTTGAACCCTGATTGAACTTTTGGCAGTTCTGTGCAAATTAATCGTTCTAACCATTTTTATGACCATCAGCAATATTTTACTTGCATGTGCTATTAATGATAATATTCTATAATATTCACAATAATTCTCATGATTGTTATTCTCATTATGTGCCATCAAGTCGACTATGATTCACAGTGAGCCTATGAACAATAGCTCAGAACACTGTTTTATCTTAAGCCAATCTCACTGTCTCCAACACCTTGATCCCATTGCCACAGCTGCTGTGTCAATCCATTTTATTCAGGGTCTTCCTTTCCTCTGTTGACCTTTCCAAGTATGATGTCCTTCTTCAAGGACTTTCCTTCTTGACCAAAGTATATCAGATGAAGTTTCAAAATCTCTGCCTCCAATGAACAACCTGGCTTCACCTGTCCAGGACAGACCTGTTTGTTCTCTAGTTAGTCCACGGCATGTTCAATACTCTTCTCCAACATTACAAGTCAAAGGTATCTATTCTTCTGCCATCTTTAGTCATTGTCAGCTCTCTGAAGCATAGCAAGCCACTGAGAAGACTATGCCCTGAATCAAGAAGCAAACTTACCTAAAGCAATTCATCTTTTCATTTCCTGACTGCTGTTGATGAGTGTTGCTTGTGGACCTGAGCAAGCTGAAATTATGCACAACCTCACTCTCTTCTCCATCTATCATAGTGTTGCCAAGTGGCCACCTGGTGAGAATCTTTGTTTTCTTGATGTTGAGCTGCAATTCATATTGAAGACTGCAGTCCCTGACTTTCTGCAAATTTTCATGATTAGCCATCTTTAAATTCATAGCTTTTTCCTTAAGGGATGATTTACAAGCGTTTCAAATTCTGAGTTTTCCAAAGTATCATTATACTCTTTATTTAAGAAATCTGTGTTTACTATGCATTATTCTTCAGAAGGAGATGATGCGTGGGGAAAGGAATGGAATATAATAACAAAAACCAACTCCCCTAATACAGAAGTAAAGATTGTAAGCTGTTAAGTCACACCTGTCTGGGTGCTCTTGTCAGTTTATTTAACCTTTCTTTAGCAAATGCTTCTGATTTTTTAAAAAAATAATACTTTATTATGCATCAAGCATAGACTAAAAGAACAAAACCCAAAATCTCTGCTCTCATGGAGCTTATATTCTGGGCTGGTTCCTCAGAAGTCTAAAATGAGAAACTAAAAAAGAATTACAGAGAAAGCATGTAGTGGAGAGACTGAAACAAGGACATATTCACCAGGTAGCTATAAAGTCATAAGATATGGAACATGATATTCTGCCAAGATTGATGATAGCAATTATTATCTCACAGGACTGATAAATTAACTAATACAAACAAAACACATAGTGGTGGGTATTTAAAAAAAAAAACCAACAAAAAAACCCAAAAAGCAAAATTCTCAACACTTCTCAGCTATTATGATGAAATAATTATCATATTAATTCTTTTATTTCAGAAATAATTTCTGTTTATCAATGATGGTGAGTAAGGGGAATGGGAATAGTAAACACCAATACATTTGGTTTGTTTTACGCTCATTAATAAATAGCAAGTTCCTGGTGATCTTGTGGATAGGGAGTCGTGCTGCCAATCCAAAGATATGTGGTCCTAATACAGCAGTAGCTCTGAGGGAGAAAGATGAGCAATCTCCCCCCATTCAATTTACAGCCTCTGAAAACAGCTGGAGGGTTAACTATGAGGTGGTTCCAACTCAAGGGTACACTCAGCAACAACATGCTCTTTTGGAATATTTGGGTGGTACGGGGTCACAAAATAAACTACGAAACAAACAGTTGGCACTTCAAACCTTCAAACCCACCCAAAGATATACTGGAAGCCAGATCTGACAATAGACTTCCAAAAGGTCTTTGAAAACCCTATGTGTCTTTTCCCATTTATGGGAACTCCAGGAGTTGGAGTCGACTCCATGAAAACCAGCAGTCTTTTACTAGGTAAATTTTCTGTCCGGGACCTTTCCAGAGTACTGAGAACAAACGATGTCAGTCTAGAGACTAACATGTGCCTGATCCAGGCCATGGTCTTCATAATTACTTGCAATGCATCAAAAAGCTGGATAATGAATAGGGATGACAGAAGAAGAATTGATTGATGCCTTCGAGTTGTGGTGCTGGAGAAGAGTCTTGAACATAACATAGACCACCAAGAAAACAAATAGGTCTATCTTGGAGACGGTGAAACCAAGTTTCTCCTTGGAGGCTACAATTTTGAAGCTCCATCTCACATACTTTGGGCACATGTCCAGAAGGGATCAGGACTTGGAGAAGGACATCATGCTTGGAAGGTTGGACAGACAGCGCAGGAGAGGAAGACCCTGGATAAAATTAATTGATACAGTAACTGGGGCAATGGGATGTGCTGGAGTTAGTCAGACTGTCTCAGGACAGGGCAGGGTTCAGAGCTGCTGTACACAGGTTCACTACAGATCACAGGAGACTTGACGGCACACAACAATAACAATAACAACAACAACATCTCTCTTCTTAAACTTTATCACACAGAATGGTTCCTAACCACTTTTGGTTTGGTAAACATTACAGAATATATGCACTTCACCTTTTTTTGTTTTAAAAAATAATTTTCACTTATAGAGCTCAATGATAGGAAAATGTAAAGGTACTCTATAACCCATTAAAGGAAACATAATTAAAAGAAAGAAAGCAAAACCTTACAAATAAGTACTATCTACCATATAGATGATTTCAGTTGGCTACTATAGGATTTTCTCTGAAACCCATTCCTTTTCCTATCTTAAAAAAACTCCTTTAAAATAAGCAACTTCTATCTGTTAGCATAATCGTAATCCTCTGTTTTGAAGTGCCAGGCTCGCTACAGCTTATATCTGCTCCAAGGAGCAGCAGGGCAAGGAGATATCAAGAGCCGAGGAGCCCACCAGGACCAAAATGGAATGGCCTACATGAGGTGCTTGGTGCTACAGTCAGGAGGTCAGCTACTACAAAAAGAAGGAAGGAACATGAAAGGCAGAGCTGAGCCCCAATGTTTAGCCTGTGAGGGGGGAAAAAAAGTATAAGAAATAGTTTCTTGTATTAAAAGGTATGCTTATGAAGAAGAAGAAATTATTATTTCAGTATATGACTGAGAATTAATAAAGTAGAAAAAAGAAAACTCACTGCTGCTAAGTCAGAGGCAATTCATAGCTACTCCTCCCTCCAGTGTGTTTTCAGAGGCTCGAAGTCACACAGGTAGAGACTGCCTATCTTTCTCCCAAGGAGTTGCTAGGGATCCAAACCAGCAGAGAGGCACTTAAAGCAGAAGTCAGCTTAAATTATGAGTAGTGTACGCTAAAGGGTAGCAAGAATGATCCTGTGGTAAAATGAGTCCCCAAAGCAGACAAAGGCTAGATAAATCAGAGAACCACTCACCACACATCTCCTCTAAATAAATGCAGAAGCCCACGAGCCATCCTCCAAGAGGCTCCACACAGGATTTCTGTGAAATTACAGGTGAGGAACGCTACGAGATTCAAATTCTATTCCTTTATTCTGATAAAAAATAAATTTACACTTATCACCAAACCAGAACCACCATTTGAACTCTCACATCAACTCACTGTCACCTTGCCGAAACTGACTCATACCTGATCCTTCAACAAGCTTTCAGAGGCTGCAAATCACACAAATGGCCACTGTCCAACTTTCTTCCTCAAAGTAGCGGGTGGGTTCAAACCACTGGCTTTGGTTTGGCATGACACTCCTTACTCACTAACCGAGCGCTGAACTCAACAACAGCTTCCATTTATAATGTTTAAACATAAATTACATAGCAGGTTTTCATGTAAGAAAAGGACTTCTCTCATTTGTTGTTGTGCACGGTTGCTCTGCTATTGGGCTTCTGTGGCGGTAAATGGCGGGGGAGGAGATTGGCCACCTTCTCTACAGGAACCACCAGAGAAGCATGGTCTTCCAGTTAGCATCACCACTCCCTAAGAAGGAGGCCACCAAAGTTCCCTGTGGAAGACAAAAGCTTTACACAATTCAGACCACTTAATCTGCTCCGCTTTATTTATTTATTTTCATTTATTGAGCATCTACTAGGTGCCTGGTAAAAAGTTAATATTATTAGTCTCCATTGTTGTTGTTGTTGTTGTTGAGGCAAGGATTCTGAAGCTTCATCTGATTTTGGACATATTGCAAGTAGGAACAGGCCTTGGAGAGGGACGTCATGCTTGGGAGGGTGGAGGGACAGCCCAAGAGTGGACGACCCTCAATGAGATGGACAGACTCAGTGACTGGGGTAATGGGGGTAGTTGTGTCAGAGACAATAATGGTGGCACAGGATAGAGCAGGGTTTAGGGCTGTTGTACATAGGATCGTTATGAGTCTCAGGCGACTTGACACACATAACAACAAGAAGAAATCAGATAACTAGAAAACTGTCGTTAGAATTCCCTTATCTCCAAAGTTCATAATCTTCTGTTCTAGTCACCAAAAAAAACCCCTGAGAGCTTATTCTCATAACATATGGTCAGAAATAATGAATTTAGAAAACAAATAAGAAAGCCCACCGTAATACTTTATAATAGCAATTTATTTCTCTCATATTATTCAGACTCAATTTATTGTATTACTCAGAATATAATCCCTAATTATTACTCATCATATTAAAATTAAAACTATTGAAAAGCTGTTGAGAAAGAATCATAAATTTACTCTCAAGGATCAAATAATTGCTAAAAAAACATAGTATTAAATGTGACTTCTTTAAAAATCAACCTCCTGATGCTCCAAATATAACAGCAATATTGTTAAAATTCAGTAGTGAGTCAACTCAAAAGGGAATAATACTCCACTTAATACATCAATGCTTTTATATTGGCCAACAAACCAATTAGAGCATACCAAATACACTTTAAGTTATGTCTTAATATGTTTACTTTAAAAAAAAAAGTTCTCTCCAGAAGTTAATTTGAATTAGGTATTACTATGCCTGAGAAACTGTCAACTTTTTTTTCATTTTGGTTGCAGTTCCAAGGCTGGAATTCATTTATGCCCTATACTGTATGACACAGTGGGAAGAAAATGAATCTTGAATCGGGGACACGCTCCTATACCACTAGGTCTCTTCAGAATCTCTGACAAACCTCAGCTTCTCTGGAACTCGGTTTTCATGTGTAAAATAAGGATATTGATGGTAAGTCAAAAATTTTGTTAAAAGTTATCTGAGTTTTAGTTTTTTTTAAAATTACTCTTCAAAACTGAAATTAATTTAGTAGTGACATCTCTAAAGTCAGTGTTTTCATGGGCTGTAGTAACACAAAGTGTCACCTCTTACCTGCCAATGTGCCCCTAGTAGGGCTGACTGTTCAGGCCAGCCCGTCCCCAGCTCCACACCTTGTAGGTCTACCTTTCTGAGGTGTGGTGGTGACAGCTGCGGTGGTCACTACACTGATGACACCAACTCCTACAGCAGGCCCTCCTCCACGGCATCAGCCTGTCATTTTGGCATCACTCCTCTAAGTAGCAGCATCACACCTGCCATCTACTTTGCCACCCCCACTGATGTTATTCTAATTCGGTATCAATTATTTTAAAATCCAAGAAATGGCCATTATGTCTATTTAAATGTACTTGTTTACTATTGAGATAAAACATATTACTAGAAAGAAGAAAAAAAAACCCACTAAAATGTAAAACAAGACTAATTTATTCAATAATTTCCAGTAGGTCTAAAGTCCATCACAACTCAGGAAGACTCTCTGCTTATGTCTCCCAAAATCTCAATCAAGGTGTTGGCCAGATGGGTCTCTTACCCATCAGCTCTTGGGGAAGAATGCACTTCCACAGTCATTCAGGTTGTTGACTGAATTCTGTATCCTTGCCGCTGTACGAATGGGCATCCATCTCCTCACTGGCTGTCAGTTAGAAATTACTCTCAGCCACTGGAAGCTACATACCTTCCTTCTCACATGATCACCTCCATCTTCAAACAAATAATGGTAAGGTGAATAGAGTCCGTATAATGCTTAGAATCTCCCTGACTACTTCTTCTGCCACAGCCCTCACCCAGAAGAAGCAACCTGCTTGTAAAAAGCCTAACAGCCAACTCAAAGGATCACAGATTGAATCCACCAGATGATCTGAGGAGAAAGATGGATAATCTGTTATGCAATTTTTAGTCTATAAAAACTCACTGGAGGGTCAGCTATGAGTTGATTTTGACTCAACGGCAGTAAGTTGTTGAGTTGCTGTATCTTTACCAGCTGACATTTGATCAACTCATGGTGGCTTTATGTGTGTGAGAGCAGAAATGGGCTTCTTAGGGTTTTCAAGAACCGATTTTTCAGTTGTTATTGTTGTTGTTGTTATGTGCCGTCAAGTCGCTTGTGACTCATAGCGACCCTGTGTACAACAGCCCTAAACTCTGCTCTGTCCTGTGCCAATCGCACTGTCTCTGACACCCCCATCCCAATTATCCCAGTCACTGAATCAATCCACCTCATAGAGGGCCTTCCTCTCCTGCGCTGTCCCTCCACCCTCCCAAGCATGATGTCCCTCTCTAAGGACCGGTTTCTCCTCACAACATGTCCAAAGTATGTTAGATGGAGCCTCAGAATCCTTGCCTCCAAGGAGCCACCCGGTTTAACACTTTCCAGGACAAATCTGTTTGTTTTCCTAGCAGTCCATGGTATTCTCAATACTCTTCTCCAGCACCACAGCTCAAAGGCATCAATTCTCCTTCTATCCTCCTTAGCCATTGTCCAACTCTCTGATACATAACAAGTGATTGTGAAGACCATAATAATAATTAGTATTATTATTATTAAATTTTAGAATGGGGGTAAAATACTTTGTTGTTTTTATGCATAGTCCAGTTAGAACTGACTCACTACTGACCTTCACGTGGATTTTCAAAGACTTTAAATCAAACAGAAGCAAACTGTCCATCTTCCTCCTGCTGGAAGAACCAGACAATTCAAATCATGTATATTAAGGCTGGCTGCACAAATTTTTACTTCTAGGCCACCAGAGCTTCCTAAAAATGCTTTCACCTACTGAATTAGGGACTTTGGCACAAAGATTTGTTCTTTGTCCTGCTTATCTCGGTGGATGCAGATCTTAAATCTTTCCATTTCCCGAGCACACTGACCACATGGACAACCCAGGGACTGTATATTTTAAGGGACTGTAATTGCATTCACAAAAATCCCTTTACAATAGCTTCTGGATTTATGTCTGATTGAAAAAACAGAAGATAGAAATCTAGTAGGGACTATCCTTAAAATTCTTCCTGCAATGTGTCTGTTTATGTGTATATGTGCACGTGTATATCCCTTCATAAAGTTCAAAGTCAGAGGACTGTTTCATCCTCAAACACTGAAAAAACTCACTGCCATTAAACCAGGACTGACTCATAGCTGACTCTCAGGCAGGTTTCCTCAGACCAGCACACAAAAGTACTGAGGTATGATATTTTTAAAATTCACTGCTATTAAGTGGTTAACAACTGGCTCTCCAGCATATTTTTGCAGGATCTAAGTAACACAGGAAGAAATTGTCCATCTTTCACCCTTGATACTGCTGGTGAATTCAAATCACCTAAGAGACCACTTTTGGGTTAGCATCACAACTCCCAATGGTTGCTGTTATTATTGTTGTTGTTGTTGTTAGGTGCTATCGAGTCAAGTACGACCCACAGGGATCCTATCAACAACAGATCTGAACTCTGTCCTCTCCTGTGATATCCTCTCACTTCCTGACACAGTAGAGCCTATTTCAGCAGTTACTGTGTCAGCTCACCTGGTTGAGGGTCTTCCTCTCATTCACTGACCTTTCTGAGGCCCATGTCCCTTTCAAAAAAAAATAGCCCTTCCTAACAACATGCCTGAAGTCTCTGAGGGGAAGTCTCATCATATTTGCCTTCAAGAGCACTCTAGCTGCACCCTCTCTAAGATATATTTGTTAGTTCTTTTCAGTAGTCTTCCAACACTACAACTCAAAAGTATCAATTCTTCTTTTTTCATCCTCAATCCTTATTCTTTTTCCAGCTTTCAGATACACCACACGTGATCAGAAAGACCATGGCTGGGATCAGACACACCTTAATTCTCAAGCTGGCATCTTTACTCATCAACATAGTCAAAATGAGGAAAAGTAATGTCAAACATCCTTTAATACTTGGAACATGGAATGTACATACCTTGAATGCTGGAAAACTAGAAATTGTGAAAAATGAAATGGAATTAATAAACACTGACAGCCTAGGCATTAATGAAATGAGACGAGATGGACTAGCTTCAGCCACTATGAATCAGATAATCACAGGTATACTATGCTAGAAATGAAAAGAAGAAGAATGGTATTGCATTCATTGTCAAAAGTCACTTGCAGGTTCAATCCTGTAATACATAGTATTACCTGACAGAATATTATCCACATGCATACAAGAAAGACCTGCTAATACAACTATTATTCAAATATATACTCCTATAACTAGAGCCAAAGAGGAGGTAATTGAAAATGTCTACCAAATCTTGCAGTCTGAAATTAACAAAACATACAAGCATGATGTGTTAATGATAACTGGTGACTGGAATGTAAAAGTTGGAAACAATAAGGAAGGGATAGTAATCGGAAAATATGAGCTTGACGATAGAAATGAGCCTGGAAAAAGAATGACTGAATTTTGTATTTTCAATGATTTATTCATTGCAAATACCTTTTCTAAAAGACACACACAACAACAACTTTACTCATGGACCTTACCTGATTTGCAGCATTTTTTATCAGACTACATCTGTGGAAGGAATCCTTAGAGAAGTTCAGTATCAGCAGTCAAAACTAGGACAGGGGCAGACTGTGGGTCAGCCTCCCCATTGGCCCCTTCCTGAAATACACTAAATCTTCCGTAAATGCTTGTTCAAGTCAACAAAATGTTATCTAGTAGACCAAAACATACACGATGCCAAATAACTTCGATTAATTCAGCTCTGGCACTAGTGACTGAGAAGAAATGAGATGCATCCACCACAGTGAAACTGCTTTACTAGACAGACAGATAAGATGATAATGACAGTTGTTTTCAATACAAAAATTCTCAACGCAAATAAAAAAAGTCTAAGTAAGTAAAAGAGGAAAAACAATTATTTAAATGTTCACAAAGTACACAGTTATCTGCAAAATGGTACAGTCTCGTATATTTTTTTTTCTGCAGCCATAAATGTCCTTTGGGTCAGTAAAAGAAATTCCTAATACAAAGAAAGGTTTCTATGGAAGAAGTTTGAAATGTAGTCCATAATGCTTTCATTAGCACAGAGAGACAGGCCCACAATGGGCTCTCAAACCAGGGCCAAAAGGTATTACAATTTAAGATCACCACCTTGAATGGCACCGACAAGCAAACAGACTGCCCATGTAAAGAGGAGGACAAAGAAACAAATCATTCTGCCACAGTCCCTAATTCAGGAGGCTAAAGCATTTTACACCCATTCTGAAATTTAAATTTTTTTTAAAAAAGCTAAAACCGTGCACTATATTTCTCGATGCTCTGAAAAAGCCACTGAATTAATAGCAATTCAAATAATTTATTCTCTAGCTGCAATTTGCCTGTTTTGCATCTTAATAAAAACAAAATGTTGGTTGTTGGTGGGTTATCCCCCCCCCCAAAGCATAAATAACCCTGCTCTACTGCAGGCTGATGTGACATCTGCATAAAGATAATTAATTCTCATCTTCCACTATTATCTATTTGTCCATTACCAAAGGGTAAGTGGTGTTTTCTCTGGGCTCTTGTGTGCTAATGTACGATGTTTACTAGTAATAAGCGCTTTAAACGACTGAAGAGCAGCTTCAAAAGGACATAAAATTAGCTAAACATACATCACAACACAGTGGTATTTACAGCAGGCTCCCATGGATAATGAAACTTCGCTTAGAGTGCTCTATTTCTCTTCCCTCAACACATTTCAAACGCGATTAAAGGGATCACTACCTGCAAAGGACCTCGGCTGATCTAATTTAACTTTATCTTGTAGCACAGGGGAGTTACAGCATTCCTTGTGACAGTTGTCTTTTCAGACACTATAAAAGATTTTTTTGCAACAACTGTTATCTGTCCATCTCCAGAACAGCCAGATAAGATTTAATCATCATGTGCGGCACTGCATGAACTACTTTAATTTGGGGTTGCCGGAGCTTCCCTTGAAGAATGAAAAAATTAAAGGGCACACACTAGAACAGAAGGGAAAATAAATCCCTGTTATGTTGTTCGCGATGCTAACCAGCACCTCATTCCCACCCCCCACCCTCAGTAATAAAACAAGGATTTATATTCTTAGTAGTTCTTCAATCTAAGCCTGAGACTGCACTATCTTCCCTATGCAATCTTTTGACAACAAAAGAAAAAAAAGCAATGAAGAGCAGGCTCTCCCTTAAAATAAAATTACACTTCCCTTCAGAAAGGGAAATCAGTGATTTTATTACCCTCAAAACCTATTTTTCTCTGGGAGGTACTGTGTAGCTAGCACTGTGAGTGCTGGGTGTCAGGAGGGAAAACAGCTATTTAAGCTGCTGGGTAATACTTGAGGGGAAAACTTGGGCTCTTTGTTGTCTGCCTTACCTTAACTACAACTTCCTGTTCCCCAAGTTGTCTTCTGAAATAAAGTTGCCATGTGAAAACATTCTGAGCAAGAAAATAGAAGTGGAAGTTTGCTAGCAGGGCTTTCACAGAAATTAATGTTGTTCCTACTTTTATGTGGTGGTTGCCATTAGATGTTGTCAAGTTGAGTACAACTCAAGAGTACCCTCTAAACAGGATTATCAGACTCTGTCCTACCCTGTGCCAACCTCATCCCTTCTGACATACTTGAGCCCACTGCTGCTGACACTGTGTCAATCCATCTCGCTTGAGCGTCTTCCTCTCTTCCGCTGATCCTCCTCCTTTCCAAGCATGATGTCTCTTTCCAAAGAAGAGCCCCTTCTAACAACATGCACAACATAGACGATGCTTCACTATGAACATACTATGGACAGCCAAGAAAACAAGTACGTTATCTGGGAGAGGGTGAAAACAAGTTTCTCCTTGGAGGATAAGACTTCAAAGCTCCATCTCACATACTCTGGGCACACATCCAGGAGGGACTGGACTGGTCCTTGGAGAAGGATATTGTGCTTGGACGGGTAGAAAAACAGCACAGGAGAGGAAGATGAGATGGACTGATACAGTAACTGGGGGGAGTGAGGGTAGGTGTGTCGGAGTCAGTGAGACTGGCTCAGGACAGGGCAGCCTTCAGAGCTGTTGTACACAGGGTCGCTATGAATTACAGACAACTCAAAAGCACTTAAAAACAACAAGGAGCACTCTGGCTACACCACCTCCAAGACATATCTGTTTGTTCTTTTGGCCATTCATGGAATAGTCAGTACTCTTCTCCATCACTATAACTCCAAGGCATTGATTCTTTTGTCATCCTTATTCATTCTCCGGCTCTCAGAAGCCTAGCAAGTGATAGAAAAGACCATGTTCTGAATCAAGTGTAAAAGGAAGACCTCACAGATGTGCCTGTTTTTGCCATTTGATTTTGGTAAGACATCATCTCACATATTTCAGGCATGCTGTCAGGAGCCAGTCCTTGGAAAACAATATCCTACAAAGTACAGTAGAGGGTCAGCATGATTCTCCACCATGGACTGACACACCGAATCTCGTCATGGGCTTAAGGTTGTTAATGGTGTCACAGGATTGAGCAAGGTTTCGTCCCGTAGTATGTAAGACCACTAGGAGCAGGAATTGGCTCCATAGCAGCTCACATCTTCTTTCTGCCCAGAACGCTGACCTGATTTAGAAGTGTAGCAACACAATGCAAGAATGACTTGGCACACATGAAGATAAGAGGCAATATACTAAGGATGATGGGTGTTAATGACTGAATCGTGTCCCTCTCACTCTAAAAATTTGTTGAAATCCTAAACCATATTTGGAATTTTAAGGATAAAAGTGGGTTAGGTAAACTGACTGAAATGGAGTATATCCTAATCCTATATGACAATGTCCTTACAAAAGGGAAGACAAGAGTGAAATAATGACATATCAACAGGGAGACAGAGGAAGAATGTCATGTGATGTTGTTCTTGCAAGTCAGGGAATGTCCAAGTCAAACAAAAGCATGGAGAGAGTCATGGAACAGACAGAGTCTTTGCAAAACTTCAGAAGAAATCAGAAGTGCAGATATGCTTTGGACTTCTGACCTCTAAAATGTGAGACAATAAACTTCTGTTCTTGTAAGTTACTGAATTTGTACTATTTTGTTATGACAAATCTTGAAAACTAATATAGCAGAGGAGAAAAGGTGGCCATGGTCTGATGTTGAAAAGCTGCACCAGCCCTAGGCTACTGGCTTCCTGTTATAATAGAAAGTTCGTTTAAAGTCTCTAGAATCAAGTTTCCCATTACTTGCAGAAAAAGCATTTAAAATTAAGACAGTACCTGGTACTCTTTGATAAATGTCATTCAAAGTTCAAAATTCAGAAGACTTTCATAATATTTGTTAATATTTCTCGCAAATGTACAAATATTATATACAAATGAGAAAGAAAAAAAATGGGATAGCTGTCAGAAGAGACTCTGAAGATTGCACTGGAGCATCAAGAAGCCAAAACAAAAGGAAAACACATCAAAGTAAAAGAGCTAAACAGAAGCTTTCAGAGGGCAGCTAGGGAGGACAAAGCAAAGTATTATAATGGAAGGTGTAGAGAGCTGGAACTGGAGAATAAAATGGGAACAACTCGCTCTACCTTTCTTAAGCTGAGAGAACTGAAAAAAACAAATTTTAACCTTGAGTCTCAATACTGAGAGATTCTACAGATAATCTACTGAATGACCCAGAAAGCATCAAAAGAAGGTGGAGATAAAACACAGAATTACCAGAAAAAACTGACTGACACTGAAAAATTTCAGGAAGTACCAACAGGAGTCAATAGTAAAAGAAGAGGAAGTAGAAGCTGCACTGAAGGCATTGACAAAAAAATAGGGTCCCAGGAATCGATAGGATATCAATTGATTTGTTCAACTAACAGATGCAACCTCAGATCCACTCACCAGTCTATGCCAGGAAATTTGGAGGACAGTTGTCTAGCCAACAGATTGGAAAAGGTCCATATTTGTTCCCATTCCCAAGAAAAGTGATCCAACTAAATGTGGAAACTATCAAACAACATAATTAATATCACATGCAAGAAAAATACTGCTGAAGATCATTTAAAAATAGCTAGAACAGTACATAGGTAGGGAACTGCCAAAAGCAGGATTCAGAAGTGGCTGTGGCACCAGGGCTGCCATTGCTGATGTCAGATGGATCCTGGCTAAAACTAAAGAATAGAAGAAGAATGTCTACTTGTGCTTTATTGACTATGCAAAGGCACTGGACTGTGTGGATCATAACAAGTTGTGGCTGACATTGAGAAGAATGGGAATCCCAGAGGACTTAATTGTGCTCATGCAAAATCTATACCTGGACCAGGACGTTGCTGTGTGAACAGAGGAGGTGAACACTGCATAGTTCAAAATTGAGAAGGAAGTATGTCAAGGTTGTATTCTTTCTCCATACTTATTCAACATATATGCTGAGCAAAGTTGGACTCTATGAAGAGTAGTGTGGCAGCAGGATTCAAGGGAGACTCATCAATAACCTGCATTATGTAGATGACACAACCCTGCTTGCTAAAAGTGAGGAGGACTTGAAGCATTTGTTGCAGACAATCAAGGAATGCAGTCTTCAGTATGAACTCCATCTCAATCAATGTCCAGAAAACAACGATTCTTACCACTGGACAGATAGGCAACATCAAAAAGGAGAGAAGAATGAAATTGTCAACAGCTTCATCTTATTTGGATCCACAATTAACACCCTTGGTACCAGCAGTCAGGAAAAAGGAGATGCACTGCACTGGAGAAATTGAGGAGTAATGAAGTCAGTTTGAGGACTACAGTGCACCTGATTCAGGCCATGTCTTTCTGATCACTTGCTATATATTTTAGAGCCGGACAATGAATAAGGATGACAGAAGAATTAACACGTTTGAGCTGTGATGTTAGAGAAGAGCACTGAACATCCCCATGGATGGCCAAGAGAACAAACAGATATGTCTTGGAGAGGTGGCAGCCAGAATGCTCTTTGGAGGCAATAATGATGAGGTTTTGCCTCATATACTTTCGGCATGTTGCTAGGAGGGGCTATTTTTTGGAAAGGGACATGATGTTGGGAAGGGTGGAGGGTTGGAGGAAGAGAGGAAGACCCTCAAGCAGGATTGACAGTGACTGCAGCAATGGGCTTGTGTGTGTCAGAAAGTGTGAAGATGACACAGGATAGAAAAGGGTTCAGATCTTTTATTCACAGTGTCACTAAAAGCTGTACTCAATTCTACGTCACCAGACAACAACTCCCACAGAGCAGCTAGTGGATTCAAACTGTGTGCCTTTGGGGTTGTAGTGCAGCTTCTTATCAGCAAGCCAATAAAGCTCTTTCCTTTAGTGATTGCTATATTACCAACTAAAAGCTTCAAGGAGGCTTGGTATGTGATACCTAGAGTAGCAAAAATAACATTTACCATTCATGTCTAACCTAATATAAACACCAGGTAACCTGGGCAACACAACAGAGCACAATCTTTGGAGAAATGTCTGAGTTCTGACCTAGAGTAAGGCAAAGATGGGCAAGAATCATCTTGAAGCTATACCTACATCTTCTTAAAAAGATCACCTAGGAAAGTTCTTAACAGAGAAAATCTTTTTTAAATATTCCATTTTTAAAAAGGGAAAATTAGAGAGACCTTCAGGGGAAAGTACTAGCAGGGCCAGGGAGAGTGGGAGTAGGAATGGGGAAATACTTAAGTGGAAATATGGTCAGAGCAAGGTTCTGATGAATGCAGACACACAAAAGAAGTATAATGAGTCCATTCGGAATGTCTGCTATGTATAAACTCACACTACCAAATTATCACTTTCTTGTGGTTTAGACTAGTTTTCTATCTCCCAAATGTCTTTAACAGCAAGCTAACAAACAAGGAAAGATGTTGAGAAGAAAAACAATCACCAGAAAGTTTCAAGTGGAATGGATTTCTCTTTTGTGATCTGCTATCTTCTTCAGGTAAGGACTGTGCTGGTCTGTAGAACTCACGCATTCGAGTCCATCAAGTGGGTTCTGACTCAATAGTGACCCTCCACTGGGTTCCCAAGGCTGATATTTACATGAGAAGAGATGGTTCATCTTTCTTCTGCAGAGCCACTAATGAATGTGAAGCAGTGGAGTCAAGTGGCCTTTGGGTTAGCACCACCACTCCTTAGGGACTACACCAATTATTTGCTCTGCAACAGGTAAACTTGCATGATGTTTCAGAAGAAATTTTCAGAAGACAGATGCCCCTCTAAAGCAAGATCCATCAGAAGTAAATAAATATTCTCTAAATGAGGATGTATTTGCAATTTTACCCACAGCGTCCCTTTTCAGCAGGAAGTAGCTAAGAGAATACACCATCCCCTTTTCCTTATGACTCAGGGTGAAGTCTCTCTCAGGGAGGAGTGATAGGGAATGGCAAAGGACACACTGACAAAGAAGATTAATCAGAACTGG
>NW_006399771.1:9685567-9753172 GCF_000299155.1 Elephantulus edwardii
GTAGAGAGAATAGTGCAACAATGAATGAATGGAAACCCAAAATCTCTGTAAATGTTTATGAAAATTAATAAAATATAATTATAGAAAAAAAAGGACTGTCTTGTTATTGCCAGAAAACTCATAGGAATGACCAGAATTTTTCACCAATAGCAAGGAATAAACTAAGTTGTCTAAAAACATATTAATGGACAGTAGGGGGAAAAATGTAAATCAACTTTATGACTTTATCTCATGACTTAACACCTGCTCAATGTAATGATCCAGGATATGGCTTACAAAGTGATTTGACATATTGTTGCTGTTGTTATGTGCCATCGAGTCGCTTGTGACTCATAGCGACCCTATATACAATAGCCCTAAACTCTGCTCTGTCTTGTGCCAATCGCACCATCTCTGACACACCCATCCTAATTTCCCCAATCACTGGATCAATCCACCTCATAGGGGGCCTTCCCCTTATGTGATGATGTCCTTCTCCAAGGACCTGTCCCTCCTTGCAACATGTCCAAAGAATGTTAGACGGAGCCTCAGAACCCTTGCCTCCAAGGAGCAGCCCAGTTTGACCCTTTCCAGGATGAATCTGTTTGTTTTCTTGGCAGTCCATGGTACATTTAATACTCTTCTCCAGCACCACAGCTCAAAGGCATCAATTCTCCTTCTATCTTCGTTAGTCATTGTCCAACTCTCTGATGCATAAACAAGTGATAGATTTTATGTACAATAATAGCTCATTACATGTTCACAAAAATCAGTGACTCTCACGTCTTAAGAAACAGCTGCACCTCTAGTAGGAAATGATAATACCAGTTCTGAATATGTTGTTGTTAAGTGCCATCAAGTTAAGTACAATTCACGGTGAACCGATGAACAGTCTGAGCCCTGTCCTATCCTGCAGCATCCTTAATCATCCTCAACAAATCTGAGTCTGTATCCATAGACACCGGATCAATCCATCTTGATGAGGGTTGTCTTCTCCTTTGATCACCCTCCAACTTTCTAAGCACGATACTCATTTCCAAGGAACAGCCTCTTCGAACATGCTCAAAATACTTGAGATAAAGCTTCTTCGCCTCCAAAGAAAACTGGCTGAGCTTTCTCCAAAACCTACTGTTTGTTCTTTTGTCACTCAATGGCATATTCAGTACTCTTCTCCAATACCACAACTGAAATGCATTGATTGTTCTGTCGTCTTTATTCACTGTCCAGCTCTCAGATGTATGGCAGGTGACTGGAAATACTGTGGCTAGAGTCAGTCACATCTTAGTCCTTAAATTGACACCATATCTCTTCAGGAGTTTGGAGAAGTACCTGACAGCTGACTTTCCTAAGGCTATTCATCTCCCAATCTCCTCACTGCTAGTACCAAGGCTGCTGTGGATCCAACTAAGATGCAAGCACTTCCTATTTCAATCTTTTCTCCATTTTTCATGAAGTTGTTGCCTAATGACTTAGTGATGAGGATTTTTGTTTTTATGATGTTGAGATGTAATGCATTTCGAAGGCTCCTGTTCCTTGGTCCTCTGTAACAACTGCTTGGGTGGCAGTTATGGTCTCTTTGGGGCATATTCCCAGTATAATGACAACATTTTCAACTATTCTGTTTTCCTACTAGGTGAACACAAAATTCATTACAAGTGACTCAGAGGAAAATGTCTCTAATTCCTAAATCTATCAATAGCATTGCTATTGCTGCTGTTAGATGTTCCCAGTTGTTGTGACTGTTATAAATCATCAAGTTGATGGGTGTGAACCTTGCCCTATCCTGCGCCATCCTCATCATCTCTAATATATTTGAGTCCACTGGTACAGTCACTCCATACTGTGGAAGGTCTTCCTCTTTTTTACTGATCCTACATTTTCCTAAGTATGATGTCTTTTTTAGCTCCAATGCAAGAGAGATTTTATGTACAGCAGAACAAACAGTGCCCTGTTCTATGCCATTCTCATGGTCTCTGTTGTAGCAGTGTTACAGCCAGTGTGTTAATCTTCCTCTCACCTGAGAGGTTTCCTCTTCTTCATTGACTCTTTACTAAGTATATCAGTATATTGTTCTCCTACAAGATCACATGGCCAAAGTATGGGAGATACAATCTTGCCATTCTTGTTTATAAAGAGCATGCTGGCTGCATTTCCACCAAGATATAGTTGTCTGTTCTTTTGACAGTTCACGGTATATAAAAACTCAAAAAACACTGTAAATTAAAATGAACATAAAAGTCAACCTGCTGTGTCTTCTAAAGAAAACAAGCAACTATTAAACATTCATGTGGATCAATTTGGAATGACGGTTCTGTGTTAATAAATGGTCTGAAATATGAAGGGCAAGGGAACACTTTTTTCCTTTGTACTTAAAATGGCCAGAAATGTCCTAATAAACTAGTTTCAAAGGCAGGAAGAAAAGTCTAATAAACTAGCTAAAACCATAAGATAAACATGAACTTCCCACACTCTGTCCTTGATCATCCCTGTCCTCAGAAGAATTCAAGGATGAGCGATGGGGAGAAAGGGATTCTCATGACATCCTCTTTAACACTACAAAGAACAATGTACTTTTATGAATAGTGAACACACTTTAATTTGTTTACCACAAATAATGGAAGCTTGCCTGTGGCATTCTGATTCAAGAAAAGTTGTAATTTTTGCCATTTATATTATTTTCAAACTTACAAATGATTAAAAGAGAAGAAAAATTACCTAGTTATACTGGCACAACCAAAAGCCCTCTACTATTTCTTTTTTTCAACTCAGCACTATTATAAAACCCTAAGAGAGGCAAAAATAAAAATACCACAGAAACGTCATGTCTTTACTGAAATATTATTTGGAAAATTTGAGAGAAAACTGAAAGCAATGCATTCGCCCACCCCTTCTTCCAACATGTATTTATTATTCCACATGATGCCTGAAAATGCTTTGAGTGTGATCCTTTGAAGAACAACATCAGGGGATTGTCTCCCTTTGGGCACTAGTTTTAAGGCATGAGAAAAGGAAACTACTCGAAAAACCTGCATATAAAAAAACTCTATGGGGTGTCTGTAGTTTACTATCAGTGAGCTTCAGCATCATACATTCAAATCAGCTTTGAATTTCTTTATACACAATTAAATCTGGAGTTGAAGAGTTTGTGCTTTTAAAAAATCTTTTACTTCTGAGGATTTATCCATTTATGTTTCCTGAACTCTCCGCAATGTGTATATAAACAAAACCAAACTGCCAGCCTATTATGTTCCTGGTAGTGGCATCTATTTCCTGCTCCTTTCCTGGAGTAGACAGAGCTGCTTGCCATGTTAAATAAATAAATGCATTAATAATGTGGCTATTTTTAAGACGTTTTCCCACAGAGAAGCTGCTTCAAAGCAGTCAACAGAACTGTGGCATCTCAGAGGGCAAATACCTTGAGTATTGGTTCAAATTCTTTTCTAAACAGAATTACATTTAACAGTTTTAATTATTAATACTACTCTCCTCATAGTGTCATTTCAGATTTGACATAATAAATGCATGTGAGACTCTCCAGGTGAGCCTTTCGTAGAGAGAATTACAACTTAAACTATTATTATATTTGTTGTTGGGGTTTTTTTCCCCTATTGCTGATTGCCGTCGAGTTGAGCACAACTCATAGTGACCCTAAGAACAAAAGGCCTAAAGCCCCTCTACAACTATCGACATTTATCAAAGTTCATAGAGTTTCCGAAGGCATGTTGTTTAGGAAGTGGATGTCACTCCTACTTCCAAACCTGTCATAGTATGTTCTTGTTGTTATGTGCCACTGAGTCACCTGCAATGTATAGTGACCCTATGAACAGCAGTTCTGAACCCTTCCCGGTCCTGAGCCAGTCTCACTAATTCTGACACACCAATATCCATCACCCCATTTACGGTTTACTTTATCAATCCATCTCATCCAGGTCTCCCTCTTCTGCACTGTCCATTCACCCTTCCAAGCATGATGTCCTTCTCCAAGGACTGATTTATCCTGGCCACGGGCCCAAAGTAAGTGAGGCAGAGCTTCAGAATCCTAGCCTCCAAGGAGAGACTTGGTTTCACCCTTTCCGAGACAGACTTACTTGTTTTCTTGCCAGTTCCTAGCATGTTCAAGACTCTTCTCCAGCACCACAACTCAAAGGCATCTATTCCTCTTCTGTCATCCTTAGTCATTGTCCAACTCTCTCAAGCATAACAAGTAATTGAGAAAACCATGGCCTGGAATAGGTGCACCTTTATATCCAAACTGACATCGTTGCTCTTCAGCACTCTGGAGAGGTCCGTGACAGCAGATTTTCCTAAGACAATTCATCTTTTGGTTTCCTGACTGCTGGCCTTAAGAGTGTTAATTGTGGATCCGAGCAAGCTGTAACTGCTAACAACCTCAATCTCTTCTCCATCTAATATGGTGCTGCCAATTGGCCCAGTGGTGAGAATCATTGTGTTCTTAAAGTTGAGCTATTTACATTTATTTATTTTTATATTATATTGTATTTGAGCTATTACATTACTTATTATATTTATATTTATTTAATTTATTAACTATTATATTTATAATTATTTAAATTTATCACTGAAATTGAGAATGATATAAAGGTTAAAGTACGTTTCATAAAAGGATGGAAGATGAAGTAGGGTCAAATTTTTAGAATTCTAGATATAACTGTATTCAGAAGAAAACTCATGGAATTAGTTCTTTAGTAATTATAGCCATTTACTACATTTTCTAAAAATTGTTCAGAAATTTGCATCCTCTCAAATCAACAAATACTCTCATTCTCAATAGGCATAAATGGTCACAAATTCTAGCTGATATTTAACCACTTATACTTTGTGTAACTTCTTGTAGTTACGTGCCATTGAGTCATCTGCCACTCATGGTGACCTTATGTATCTTTGAACTCTGCCCTATCCTGAACCCTGCCCTAACCTGAGACAGTATCACTGACTCTGAAACACATTCCCCCATTATTCACATTATTACGTCAATCCGTCTTATCCAGGGTCTTCCTCTCCTATGTTGTCCCTCCAATCTTGTAAGAATAATGTCCTTCTCCAAGGACTGGTCCCTTTTAGCCATGGTCCCAAAGTATGGGAGAGATTCAAAATGCTAGCTTTCAAAGATAAATTTGGGTTTCACTCTTTCCAAGACAGGCTTGTTCTCTTGGCAATCCATGGTATGTTTAATACCTTTACCAGCAACACAACTCAAAGTATCATCCTTAGTCACTGTCCAGCTCTCTGATGCATAGCAAGTAATTGCGAACACAACAGTCTGGATCAGGCATACTTTAATTTCTAGACTCACATTGCTCGTTAGCACTTTGAAGAGGTATCTAACAGCAGACTCTCCCAAACTCAACAGCAAAATCAGAAAATGTCTACTTGGGCAGTGCTGGAGCACTGCCCAAATTCATACACTCAGAGTCTCAATTCCCAAAATGTTCATTATACTAAAAACCCAAGGTATGTATTAGGATTTATATAGCAAATAGGTTCTACTTCGCAATGTGCAGCAAAACACTTGTTAGTGTTGTTGTTGTTTGGTGCCATTGAGTTGAGTATGACTCACAGCCACTCTATAACAAAAGATCTGAACCCTTTCTATCCTGTACAATCCTCACACTTCCTCACACATTAGAGCCTACTGTGGCAGTCACTGTGTCAATTCACCTATTTGTAGGTCTTCCTCTCCTCCACTGACCCGCCACCCTTCTCAGCATCATGCTCCTCTCCAAGGAATAGAACCTCCTAGAAACATGTCCAAAGTATGTGAGGTGAAGTCTCATCATTCTTGCCTCCAATGAATACTCTGGCTGCCCCCTCTTCAAGATAAACCTGTTTGTTCTCTTGGCCATCCATGGGATGTTCAGTGTTCTTCTCCAACACCACAGCTCAAAGGCATCAATTGTACTATTAAAGTGTGTGATTAGATCAACAAGTGTTCTGCTAATACTTTATAAAAGATACACCATTTAGTAAGACAGGAGCCCTATGCCACAGTAGGTTAAACAATGGGTTGCTAATTAAAAGGTGGACAGTTCAAATTCACCAGACATGCCAGGGGAGAACAATGAAGCAGTCTGCTCTCATAGAGATTTCATCTCAGAGACGCTATAGGGCAATTCTACATAGTCCTTTAGGGTCAAGAGAGAAGGTACATGTAAGAGTAACATTTGGCTGACATCAGGTAGAGACCATAGCTAACTGCTTAGATTTAAATGCATTATTTCATTCTGATTGCTTATTGTTGTTTTATGTGCCACTGAGTAAACTAAAACTAACAGTGATCCTATGAACAATGGCTGTGAACCCTGACCTATCCTGAGCCACTTCACTGATTCTGACCCACCTGATGCCACTGCCACAGTCACTGTGTCAATCCATCTCATTCAGGGTCCTCCTCTCCTTCACTGGCTGTCTACCCTTCCAAGCATCACTGGAACGAATTCATAGCTGACCCTCCAGTAGGTTTTGGAAAGGGGATAATGCACACAGGAGGAGATTTCCCATCTTTCTTGCAGATAGTAGCTGGTAGCTTTGAACTGCCAGAGGCGCATGTCCTCTGTGTTACAAGGACAACTCATGGACTACACCACCATAGCAATTTAAGAACACAACTGATTCAGAACTTAGGGGAAATTTAGGGAATTATCTTTGTATGTATAATAAAGTGTCCACACAATGTCCAAAGAACACAATGTCTTATTTTACAAAACCTAATGTGAGTGTTAAGTGAGGCATAACTCAATGACTATGTAAAAATTAGGTACTTTATAGTTTGTAAGGTAAAAGAAAAGGACTAATACTGAGGTACTTCTTAAAGCTGCAGATAATATTTCATCTTGCATTAACTAAAGAGTCCAGTATTTTCCTTTTTCAGTCTTAGGTAAAATCTATGGTTTGAAATAAATTACAAATGGCAAGGGACTATCTTGGTTTGTATTTCCCAGAAATGTTAAAGCTCTACCAGTCAGATAGCAATCATGGGACCAAATATCCATCATGGGAATAGTGCCTAGACCATAGAAAATTTTACCCTTTTCTGACAAGGCTGTACAAGGAAAATACTGTGGAAGAAAGAGTGAAAATAAAAATATTGTGCTCCAGCTGCCATTTATAAAGTGAATTGTGTCCCTAAAAACATGTGGTACAAATTGAAACCCCAGTATCCGTGGTTACAACCCCAGATCAGATTTGAGTTTTCTGTTTTATGCTAATGAAGTAGGACTGGTGTATGCTGTGCCACAAATTAACCTCTTTTTTCCTTTAATTATTACACTGACATTTTAATAGTGAATATTAAAAATATTTGGACACTACAAGTAATATAAACACAAACTGATATATTTTCTAACTATTTCCCTTGCTATATGTATATTCACATATGCCTTGAAAAATGGAAGTTCAGATTCAGGTTCAGCCATTTAGGAACTGGTTGCTGAAGTCCTATTATCTCTCAGCAGCGTTTTTCCCATATATAAGTTGGCATATGGATCAAGCAAGATGATACATTAACAATGCCCCATCTCTGGTCAGATGCCATTAAAAATGTTCATGTTGTTCTTCACTTAACTGACTGCAGAATCATGTGAGTTTGTCAATACCTATTACTCCTTTTTAAGGTCCCACTTTAGTTCTTTCTTGCATTTCTTCCTCTTTTCAGAAAATCAGTTCTTTATATGCTGAGGTATTATGTCAAAATTAAATGTCAGTTCTTGATGCTCTTTCAGTGTAGTGTACTTATTTAATGTGAATTTTGTTCAGAGAGTTTCCATAAGAATTTTGCTGACAACAGGGATGTGTGCTATCTCCATACCTTTTCAGTATATATGTGGAACAGACCATTCAAGTGGCTGGGCTTTATGAAGGGAAATGCGGCATCAAAAATCAGAGGAAGAGTCATCAACAGCGTGCATTATGCTGACGACACCACCTTGATTGCTGAAAATGGGAAGAGCCTAAGCCATATGCGCAGAAGGTCAAGGAGTGAAGTCTTCAATACAGATTGAGGCTCAACATAAAGAAAACAAAGGTTCTTACCAGTGGCCAACTGGCAGTACCATGATAGACTGAGAAGAGACTGAGATTGTTAACAATTTCATCTTGCTTGGCTCCACAGTCAACACTCCTGGAACCAGCAGTCAGGAAATAAAAAGGTGAATTTCACTGGGAAAATCTGCTGTCAGGGACCTCTCCAGAGTACTAAAGAGCAGCAATATCAGTTGGAAACGAAGGTGTGCCTGATTCAGGCCATGGTCGTCACAATTACTTGCTATGCATTAGAGAGCCAGAGAAAGACTAAAAAAGAAGACTCAATGCCTTTGAGTTGTGATGCTAGAGAGGAGTGTTGAACATTCCATAAGAATCCAAGAAAACAAACAATTTTGTCCTAGCAACAGTCAAACCAACTGCTCCTTGGAGGCAAGGGTCTTGAAGCTCCGTCTTACATACTTTGTGCATGTTGCCAGGAGGGGCCAGTCTTTGGAGAAGGACATCGTACTTGGAAGGGTGGAGGAATTGGATTGGATGGATTGACACAGGAACTAGGGTAATGGGGTTAGGTGTGTTGGAGACAGTGAGACTGGCTGAGTATAGGAGAATCACAGGCAAGTTGACAGCACAAACCAACATGTAATTCTTGTCTTCTGAGTGGATCCCCGCTCTAGAGCTATGGACCAAGCATAGCCAGGATGAGGCAAAACCCCGTCTTCTAGGGGCCTGATCTCTGCCCTACACCCAAAGTCCAAACAAGGTGGAATGGGGTAAAAACGTTTGTCTTCAGAGGGCCTGATCCTTGATCTAAACCCAGGAATCCTACAAGGCTAGGGTCAGGTTGAAATGGCCGTTTTCTAGGTGTCAGAATGATCCTGGAAGAATTAAAAGAAAATTAAGGAATTCCAGAGAGTCACAGTATTGAAAAGCATTGGTAATCCCCTCCTGGGGCTTTGTTTTTTGCCAGTTCCTGCAGAGAAGCTTGAACTCCCTCATTCATCACCATTGCCTCCTGATCACATGCTGTTTCATGAACTTCTGTGTCAGTCAGTTTTGGTACAGCGACTTCTGTATTCCTCCCATCTTCTTTTGATGCTTGCTGCTGTATCACTCAATATTTCGCCCAAGGCTTAAGGATTGCTACTCGGGGCTTCAATTTGTCCTCTAGTTCCCTTATATGAGTGCACCTAAATTTATCTCAAGAAGTCTTGGTGGCACAATAGTCAAGTGCTCAGCCACAAACCTGACTGTTGGCAATTGGGACTCAATCAACAGCCCCATGGGAGAAAGAACTCAAGATGGGCTTTTAGAAAGACTATAACCTAAAAGCATTATGGGGCAGTTCTACTTTGTTATTTGGGGTTACCATGAGTTAAAATTAACTCACTAACATCCATCAACAACAACCTGACATGAGTCTTTTGAAAACAGTGAGTTTTACAACCTGGTATCAGACAGGATGTCAGAAAGGTTTGAAGCACCAGAAGTGCTTGATGAGCTGTATGACTTTCTGACTTTAAAGGAGGAGGAAGTCACAGGAGAGGAAATGTAGGGGACTTCTAGAAACAGAACATGGCCCCAGGAGGCAGTCAAGAAGGAAACAGGAACCTCAAAGACACAACCCAAAAGAACAGGATTCTGTCAACATCCTAACGAGCTTCCAAGCAGATCTTTCCCAGAGCTGCCAGTTATGACCCCAGCTGACATCTTCAATCTTCTTAGAAGCTGAGCAGAAAACAGCCAAGCCAAATCAAACTTCAGACATCTGACCCTCAGGTTTGAAATAAGTCACCTCTTCCACTATGCACCTTGTTTTCTTGATAACACTTGATCCAACTTCTCAACTTCTTCAACTGTATTCACTGTATTAGCTATTAACTGAAGGAACAGGGAGTTCTGGTGGCAAAGTCCACAGCAAACTGCTACAAACCCCAATGCTATGCTTCTCTAGTAGTTCAAATCTCCCGGGCGCTCCACAGGAGAAAGATGGTCTCCTCTGTGTAATTTACAGTCCTGAAAATCCAATTAAGAATCAGCTCTAAGTGGAAATCAACTCGACGGCAATGAAGGGGGTGTGTGTGTTTAAATGAAGAAAGTATTTCACAAGTGGCAAGTATTTTTAAAGGAATAAGTAAAGAGATTAATCTTTTTAAATGTTAAGTGGTTTTAAAATATATTAGTCTACTGCTGTAATTGCTGTCAATGCAAAATATAGCATATTGTCATTCTGCTGCTTGCTGTCCAGTTGCTTTTAAGACACAGTGACACTATAGGGCTGTTCCACAGGTCTTCCTAGGCTGGAATCTTTATAGGAAGGAGGCCTGTACTGTAACAGCTATACTGTTAGCTGAAATGTAAACTCTGTTGAGTTCAGCTCCCCAGGAGAAAGATGGGCAATCTACTCCTCTATGACATTCATCCTCCAAAAGCCTGCTGGAAGGTCTGCTATGAGTCAGTTCTGACTTAAGGGCAATGAGATGATGATCAATCTTTATGGGAACAGACCATGAGACTCGCCACTCAATGTTTAGTTAAGAATCAAGCCTTAACTATTGCATCATCAGAGCTCTTTCACACTAGCATCGTTTTATGATACTAATGTTAATAGCTAAGCTTTAGAACCTCCTTAGAAGGAGGTTCTTTCAAGAAAATTAATGCTACCGGAATGGCTTCCAAGAGGGAAACTCTGTTTTGCTCAAGTCGAAAGCCCAGCAAAAAGTGTATTTTTGTTAAGTGGCAGGGTATTCTACATCATAACTTTAACATTACTTAATTGTATAACCTACAAGGATACTCCCACACAGCTGAAAACCTAAATTAACCCCCTTCCGTCTGTCTACACAGCCACCAAGTTTAGTTGTTGATCCTTAGAGAGGATGAGAAGCAAAACGCATAAGGTCCTGTACTCAAAATAACACATACACCCCTAACTAAGACACTTGCTTTGATAAGAATCTATTTACAAATCGGTAGTAAGATACTATACGGCATTTTAAACTTTCTGAGCCAATATTATAGGCAGGATCATTGAAATTGCCTAAACTAAAGGTGATTTTTTTTTAGTACACAAATAGCTAGCTAATCCCTCTCTTTAACACCAGCAAAGCATTTCAACAATTATAAGCCTCAAAAAAATACCAGTCAAAACCTTTACTCACACTCTTCTGTTCCAAAGCTTTCTGTGAGTGCCACTCTTTCGGTTGACACGGAAATGAACAGTGGAAAAGAGGCAATAAAAAAAGGAGAGCACTCTCCTGACCTACAAATGAGATAAGCTTCCTATTAATCAAAAAATGGCTCTATACGTTTTTTGCATACATTAGCAGGATCCAAACGCTCTAGCTAGAGCCACTGAAGCCATTCATGACACAAACCACTCTTGTAAAATGGAACCTTGTCAGCTAAACACTTACTTGGTTTACTGGTTCCTGATTACACAGCAGGGTAATAGAAGGACACGTACTTAACTAAGCGATAGATCCAAGACATGCCTTTTGTGGAATTTGACATTTAGTACTTTCCCCCCGACCCCTGGCAAAACCAAAACCCATTATATATAAAAAGCTGAAAACTCAGAATAAATCAATAAGGAAACAAATGAATATAAAAATCAAGTCTTGAGATGCAGGCTTCTGATGCCTACAGTTTTTGCTCAGAGCAAAGAGCTATAAATCTCTAGCCAAAAGTCCCCACTGCTTCAAAATTTGTATATGGCCTACTAAATACTTCTCATAAATTATGTCCTGACAGCATGTTATTTCTACTTACTGAAAATATTACTGTGCTCACTAACGTATAATTTTCTTTCTTTAAAAGATGAGAAAAAAACCCTGAACTCACATATGCCAAATCTTACCACCACGCAGCCAGACACTCTGGAGCCCCACGTTGGCAACCTACGGAAAGTACCATTTGCTCAGTTCAGTGATAAGCCTGTGAGGTTGCCCCACACATTCTTCTCCACTACCCATTGTGCAGAAAACAGAGGCGGTGACAACTACCAAGTGGTGTGTTTTACAAACTCTGAGACAATGCACATTTGTGAAGGTAGCAGCCAATACTAACTAGAGCTTTTTATATTTGTTGAATATATAAACAACGGTAAATCTGGCACTCGATTCTAAACCCACCAACTGTAATTACAAACACATGTGCGTATTACATAGCTACAGATGCACTTAAAATAATTACCTTATTGAAGATGTCTGCATCTCCACATGCTACTAGAAATAGCTGCGAGCTACTCGGAATGCGTTAGTTTTCCATGTGCAAACACATTAATCAGAATAACTTATATACTGGAAAAGGCAAAATAGTTATCTGTGTACACACTGCTTCTTCATGCTGCATCCCTCAAATATTTCATCCCATAGTTTCTAAGCAGATCTCATTCTGCAAGTGTGCCAGCTAGGATTCTGAAGGAGCTTGTGTCTACAGAAATCTTCAGGATGGCTTCATCAAGCCTACTTTCTCATCTCACTGTCCCTGATTCTGAGATTCCTTAAATAACTCACTCTTAAACTAGTGGTTGCACTGACAAATAGGTCTGGGACATGTAACTGTACAAGACAACGTACCAAGAGTATCAACCTCAGCACTGTACAGAGGTTAAACAGAATGCTCAGCAGTCATGAAACGTTCACATATTATCTTCATAAAAGTTAACAAAGTAGATATAGGTTGTACCTGCACCCCTTCCCCCCATGTATTTATCAGCAACGGTGACATGTAAGTGGGCTTCTAGGAAAACATAGCACATAGAATACATGGCTGTGACCTCACCATCATTTCTGAAATCCCTTTCAAATGGCAGGACTGAAAGTTTGTAAAAGGTACAAACTTAGGAGGACAAAGAGGATGGCAGCATACAAGATGGCCAAAAATATCCATGAAGGCAAAGCAGATGGATGAGTGCTCATTAATTCAGCATAGAGTCTAACATCAAAGCTCCAAAAAGGCTCAAGGAGAGGTAACATGTACCTTGAAGAATAATCTAAGGGTGCTAGGGTACTCTCATGAAGAGTGACAGCGCCAGGGTTTTTGCCCCCTCCTTTAGCAAACTGATGATGTCCCTCTTACACCATAAAAGAGAACAGAGAGTCTCTGGTTTATTCTCCTGGAACAAGTCCCACTGAAGGCAGCGATAAAGCAAAAGGACTGAACTGTGCAGATCTAACTGTCGTAACTTCAGTCCCTACTATTTCACCCAAAGCAGCACTCTCTAGAACCCTGAACTGTATAGAACTGACGAACCTTGGAGAAAGATGTAGACAGGCTGGCATTTGGAGATTTCCCAACACCATCCCTGCATCTGAGTCTGCTTCTGGATCTGCACCTCTGGTGGTTTAGTCCTTAGAGAGGTGCACCACCAACCCAAAGGCCAGGACTCTCTGGCAGTGTGAATCCAGCAGTGTTATCCAAGGGAGAAAGATGAACAGCATTTTCCCAATCTTGGAAACCTGGAAGATAAGTTATGAGCTAGTTCTAACTCAACAGCTTGAGCATAGTGGAGTTTGGAGATAGATGATGAGAATGGCAGTGGAGAGGGAAAGGTTTCAATCTGATGTTAAATCTGAGGAGTCACCAATGAGTCAATGGTAACTAACAGACATATTTTTGGCTTGCTGTTTTTTTTTAAAAAAAAAAAAAACAACCCTACCTCCTATCCACCCTCTTTGGAAAGATACGGAATACAGGTAATAGGACTTTAACAGAAAAGAACAGGAAAGGCAAATCTAGAATAATATGAAAATAAGTCAGGAAGATAATTGCACAGAGGCATCCAGAACAATGAGCCCACACTGAGAAAAAGAAAATGAAGGCCACCTGGAGAGATGTCTTTAAAAAAATAAATAAGGAAAAAAGAAACCAAATCATAAACTTCCAGGTGTAATCACAGTTAAGAGTAACCTGTATTGTCCTATTAAAGGATTTAAAAGAATTATTAATAAATATTTAGAAAACAAACTAAAAACAGGAAAGAAAAATCATATACCAAGTCAACAAATAATTGCAAAAAAGGTGGGGAAAAACCCACATTAGCAGAGTCCATTATGGGAGTCAGCTACAAGTAGTATTTATTCTACATAATTATGTAAAACATAAACTTAGCGCAAATATATTGTCAGGGGCCTATTGGCTGAACGCTTGACTGCTGTACACCTATTCAAACGCACCACCGCTATGGAGAAGTCTGTTTCTGTCAAGATTTACAATCTCAGAAACTCTACGGGGCAGCTTTACTCGGTTATAGAGAGTTGTTATTAGTAGTAATCAACTTGATGGCAATTGGTTTTATTTTCCTTGTATGTATTCAGAACAGAAAGAGAAGAAGAGCATATGTGTATTGTCAAAGTAGGAAATCAATGGACAGTATAATATTAAATTATAGAGGAAAGTCAAAATAAATAGTAACTAATATTAGTGAAGTTGAGGGACTGTCATGCATCAGAAACTGTCCCACATTTCGTTCTGTTCAACCTCATCTCAATATTATAAAATGGTACTAACTTTTTTTACAAGTGGAAAACAATCATTTTGTAACAAACTTGCCTAAGGATTTATAACTGAAACAGGGCCTGCTACTTTTCCTTATAAGATGTACATTTTCTTGGATTTGTTTCCAGCTTGTGGTGATACACCATTGAGTTTTCAGGGCTGTAAATCTTAACAAGAGAGGACTGTCTTCTCCCATGGAGCAGGCAGAGAATTCAATTTGGCAACTTCTTGGTTAGTAGCCCAACACCTAAGTCACTATGCCACCAGAACATAATTATAATGCATCTGACATTTGTCAAAAAATCTAGACTCTGAATAAAGCATAAATCTGAGTCATAAAACTAATTTTTCCACTCAAATAAAAAATAGCAAAGCAGTAAGCCTGCAGCAGAAAACTTTTGAGACCCCGTTTAGTTCCAGCTTTCTCAGGTTTTATCATGTTAGAGAAAAAAAATTATACAGAAATTAAGAACTTAAATCAATTTCAGCAAAGTTGCTACTGTATGCCAGACTCTGAGGACACAAAAATAGATTTATGACTTCATCTGCCTTACTGAAGGGAGGTATCTGGTATTAGTAATGCCATTTTGTCTTTTTTTTTTGTAACTAATGTTATATTAATAATTTGCTTATCTTTAGAAATCAGGATAGAAATGTTTGGAACTTGGACAAGAAGTTATCCCAGGAGAACATTTAATGACCTTCAGAAAGCTATCTGGACACCTGAGCACTGGACAAACAAAAAAAAATTTAACTACGGGCCTTCTGCAAATCTACTGATTACAGTCTCTCAGCCTTTGTTTCTTTTTCCTCTATACAAGGCCTTAAAACCAAAATTTGAGGTAACAAAATTACCAAAGCTCTCCTTACTAGAGAGGCAAGCCGTCCAAACAGCAACAATGTGGAGGAGGCTTGTTTCAGCTACTCTACTATGCATGCTGCCAACACTGGAAGTTGCCTGGTGCCAGGAAAGGACACTCAACTGAGAAGGCAGAGACCAAAACTGCAGCTGTGACTCTGCCACAATGTATGGGCCATCACACTTTTGAGTTAGTGTCACAAAATCAAGGCTTCTAACTCAGGAAACTTGGAGCTTGGGTGGCTTAGTGGTAAGGAACAGAGCTTCCAACTCAAAGGTATGAAGTACTATGCTCTGAGGGAGAAAAGGAGGCAATCTCCTCCCAGGCGATTAACTGCCTCTGAAAACCCACTGGAGTGTCAGCTATGGGTCAGTTCTAACTTGATGTACATGACCAAAAGAACTTCAAGAGAATGAAAAAAAACCCAACACTTCAAGAGTGTTAAGGAGTTACCACCGTACCAGGCATGAAAGCGCCAACAAGCATAATTTTCCAAAAACTTAGTAGTCCACCATCTGCTTTTCAGTTATTGCCTTTCTTGGAATATCCTGCACCTGCTGGTCTTTCCAGTGCAGCTGGAGTTCGTAAAGTGATCTCTCTTTCTCTAGTCTCAAGTCTCTGGGTGAAAGCTACAGTTAAAAAAAATTAAAAAAAAAAAAATAAAATAAAAATTAAGGTGTGACTCCCTCAGCCTTGGGAATGATCCAAGTTCTTACAGACAGGGCACTCCTGGAAAAGATTCAGTTATACCAATAAAAGAGAATCAAATTGGAAATCCAAAGTCCAATGAGGAGAGCACAAATGGTCATGAGTAAGTAGCATAACTTCAGCTTGGTAAATGGAGCAAATAAATACATACATGGAAAAGATTTTCAAGAAAATAAAAATCAGAGTTATTACTGATTATATCCTTGAGAATTACAGTTTATACTCCTATATATGTAGTTCTATTTTCTCATTTTTTAAAAAAACCACTATAATGGAAGAAAGAATAAATTGCATATTACTGGGTTGGGTTTTGCTGTGGTTTTTTTTGGGGGGGGTGTTGTGGTTTGATTTTTTTTAAGGAAGTTGATGCAAAAGGTCAGGAGGGAAGCTAAGGAAATGACTGGTTTTCGTTATGAAACAAGTCCCAAAGTGCAGCTCATGAAAGAAAAAAGAGTTTTCATAAGGATAAAAAGCAAATGAAAGATTTTTATTGCCCACTGTTTAAAAGTATACAAAATGCTGGCTCAAATCCCAGCTCTGCCACTTTCTACCTAGATGACCACAGGCAAATCACCTTTCTTCTGGAAGATTCAGTTTCCTTATCTGTAAAGGATAGATAACAACAGGACCTTCCTGTCAGGGACATTAGGAAGTCGGCCTGGTGGCAGTGTGTGCGTCATGTGCCTAGTCAACAGCTGGTACATGCATTAAAAATTACAAGAATGTTTTCTGCTAGAAAAAAAAGAACCACAAGTGTCATTACCTTTTCATTATTATCATCTGGTATGCCTCATGCATACTGCTCCGTCATCTATGGTTTCCTCCATGTTCTAACCTCAATCTATATGTATTATTAATAAATGGAAACCACTTCCAGTCAACAGCAAACAGACCCAGAACATTTTTTCCTGGCACGGTATCAAAGCGGTAAGAGAAATAAAAATCTTGCAAACCACTCATCCCCAAAATATATGATCCACAAACTAGAAGTTCAATTTTCTGAAGTATCATGTTTTTAAAAAAACCCTAATATTTAGTATTTAAAAAAAAAAACAAACAAAACCTCCTCTAGCTATTAGGAAGCTTACAGAAAATAAAGTCTAGAGCACTGATTGGTAAAAATCATTGAATATGATTTTCTGAAAATAAAGATCTTCCCTAGCCCCACTTCCATTTCTAGATGGCTTACAAAAATATTCTTTATTAGTGGAGGGGGTTGGGGAAGAACACTTAACTTCTTTTAAAAAGGAAAGGCTCCTTGCTCTAAGTCTGGTTGATAATTTCCCTTCCTGCTCTCCCACTGCTGCAGAGAACAGTCTAAAATTCTGGGTAATTAATAGTAAGAGCTCTCCAGAGTGTGAGGTGATCAGCCTACAATTACATTTCAGTCTCCTGACTTCCTGATGCTCTATGGTTTGCAAGTATCATCCTCTTGCATCCAGAGCAGAAAAGCTGTACAAACATAAATATCAGGGGTCATGGAGTCACTACATATTTTTTCTTCAGGGAAGCATAAATTGATGCAGTTGTTTGCTAGAAACAATATGAGACATCAGAGTCATTTAACAATGGCCATATGGTCCCAGGAAGTCGTACCAGGCTTTCTCAAAACAACTTATGATGGAATGAAAATCTGACAACTGATTATCAGTCTCAGTTCAAGTATTCTTCCAACACTTTTTCCTTGTCTTCAAGTATAACAATTATTATGTTCCTTATATTTAAGACTGACAGTTAAGAGTTTCTGACTAATCTCTTGTCACTCTCCCTAACGCACTCTGATAGCACTCCCATTTGAAATTCCAAAACTAGTAATGATTATTTTAACATTTCCAGCCTGGCCTGCACAGTCTGAATAACCTGTGATCAGAAACTGGACAGGTTTTTGTGTTTTGATTTGGTTTTTTTTCCCCTTCTCCTCTAAGGGAGATTTACATCCTCAGAAATCCAACGGAATCAGTGCAGACTCAACAGCAATGAGGGAGAATTCTACTAAGAAACCTGCACGTTATCTGTATCCCAATATTATTGATGAGAAAAATCAAAGCTCAGAGAATTGAATGTCACCAGGGCCACTCAACATTAAGTGACAAATTGGGGCTGGGCTCAGGTGGCTCTCCGGCTAGAAAGTATTCTGCTCCTCATACTGCTGTTTTCAGTGACCACTGAGAAGTATGCTACAATGCTTTTCAATAGATTCTCATCTATGGTTTTGTTTGGTTACACAGAAAAGGCTGTATTAGATCCCAGTTCTCACAAGCCCTTGCACAAGTGCAGCTAAAAGGCTTCAGAAGACTACAGTGGGAGTTTTTAAATCAAAACAAATGGAAACTACCAGCCTTCGAGGTATTTTTTTGCAAAGCAGAATCCCTGGTTTGAGTATCTAAAACTCTGTGAGTTCCTTTCAGCTTCTAATGCCCTCCTGTACCAAATTATAAGACTTGAGGCTTAATAATTATTATATTTAAATTAGTTCTGTAGCTTTGTTCCTCCTTCATTTCCAGATGGTCAAAAATTGAAGCCTAATTCATTCATTCAGCATATCTTTAAGGAGCACTGTGGATGGCTTGAATTGAATATCTGTAAAAGATACATTAAAGTCATGGCTACCTGGGAACATGAATTTGCTTGAAATGTGAATGTGTCTGGAATAAGGGTCTCAGAAAATGTTATCCGTTAATGTGAGGTGGTAAAATTGGGTGAGTCTTCATCTAAACTGAGCTGTATGCTTATAAAAGGGATACAGAGGGAAAACAGCCATGTGGCAAAGGTTGCTGGCCACCATTAGAAGCTGAAAAGTTGAGAGTAGCAAGGAACAAATTTGTCCTCAGAGCCCACAAAAGGAATCTATACCCAATCAACAGCCGATTCCAGATTCCTATCTTCTAAAAATGTGAGACAATGTATTTGTGTTACAAGCCCTCTAGTCTATGGTAGGGTGTTCTGGAGGTAAAATCTCCAAAGATTTGTGCTGTAAGCCCAAAGGACACACCTCTCTCTGGCAGTGTGAACCAATCAGCAACTCCTCAAGAGAAAAGGTGGGCTATCTCTTCCCAATCAGCAACTCCTCAAGAGAAAAGGTGGGCTATCTCTTCCTGTGAGATTTATCATCTCAAAATCCAATGAAGGGCCAGCTATTAGTTGGTTCCAACTGTACAGCTATGAGTTAATTTGTGGTATCTTATTTTGACAGGTCTTAAAAATAAGCTAATGTAAACACCTATGATATGTCAAGTTCTGCACTAGGTGCTTGGAAAAATGCAATTAGTCAAAACTCATAGGCTTAGAGATGAATTAGACGCGGCAGGCTAAATTCACGTGACTATAATGTAAGGCAGAAACTGAGGACTGCTGGCCAAAATGAACTTTGTTTCTTAGCATGAATTTTACTGACACTCTATAAAACTGGGCAAACAGAACTAGAATTTTCTTAATGCCACCGAAGCTAATTTAACTTTGAAACTACCTCTATTCCACAGCTTAGTAAATCACATTTTCTTGAGGTGGCAGCATTATTTGAGGTTTCACATTAGTATTTAAATCATCCTTTCACAAACAATTTTCGGAGAAAAGAAAATCATGTTAGAAGTAGTATGTTTCCATGTGAGAATACTACTTAAATCTAAGTCCTTTGATTTTCTTTTTTAAGTCAAATGCTGATGAATAATTCATTAGGAGAGTCTTTATAATGGCAGGAGTGGGAGAGCTGGTGAATAATTCTTAAAATCCACAAAGAGAAAACCTTGAGTTCTTCCAGAAGCAATACAGCAAATGTGAAACAGCCACAGTCTATGTGAGAAAAAGCACTGATGATGTCAGGAGACACAGACTCTAATTCTAGCTCTATCAATAACCACAGGACAGACTTGAATAAGTCATTACCTTCTCACAACTTCAATTTCCTTATTTCCAAAGTGTGGATGATACTGCTTGCCCTAATTATACTGCAGAGACTTCTCAAAAGGAAGCAAACAGAATACCTCGGTAGAAAAGACACTGCAAAAAAATACTATATGCTACATCAATGACCACACATATTAATATAGAGATTTAATCAGGGAAAAGCTGTCCTCGTGGCAGGACAGTTAAGTTCTTGCCGATGAACCAAAACATTGATGATTCAAACCCAACAGTCACCCCACAGGAGAAAGACAAGACAGTCTGCTTCTGTAAAGATTTACAACTTTGGAAGTTCTACGAGGCTGTTCTATTCTGTTCTAAAGGTCCTCCAGCAATCAGAATCGGCTTGACAGCAGTAAGTATTTTAGTCAGGGCAAGGCATTGAATTTACCACAAATGGCTTGCAAATTTTAATTCCTATTTTTGTCTTTTCTCTCCAAAATTAAGTTGGAAAGTTTTCAAGGAGTTTGCTAAAACAGCCAGTTGCCCTCTTAGTCAACTAATTTTAGAAATTATCTCATCGTTAACTGTTGGATGCAGAGGATCTTTCCCAGACAATAACTCCATTGCAAACTGTAGGCACAGTCACTATTCAGTACCATACTCGATTAAAGAAGGCTTACTTCTCATTATTCTTAATATTGATAGTGAACAAAATAAAATAGTAGAGGACAAAGTTCAGTTCTTTTGTTCACTGGGTCACTCTGAGTCATATGTGGCTTGGTGGTACCTAACAACAGTAGCAATGACAAAGTGGGAAAAAACACAACTGGAACTATTTTGTTAATAGGAGCCACTGAGTCATAGCCACCGTATGACCAAAAGATCTGAACTCTGTCCTAACCTGCACCGTCACCACCTATCTCCACTATTGCAGCCGCTGTCAATCCATCTCCCTGACGATGTTCCTCTTTAGCTGACCTCCTACTTTTCCAAGCATGATATCTTCTTCCAATGATCGACACCTCCTGGCCACATGCTCGAAGTATGGAGATAAAGATTCCCCACTCTTGCCTTCCAATAGCACCCTGGCTGTACTTTCTACAAGACCAATGTATTCTTTCTTTTTGCAGTTCATGGTATATTTCTATTTTTCTGCCAACACCGTAAGTGAAAGGTATTGATTTTACTTTAGTCTTTCTTATTCACTGTCCAACTTCAGAAAAAATAACTGAAAATAGCATACTTGAGTCCAATTCATCTTAGTCTTTAAAATGGCACCCTGGCTCTTTTGTACTATTAAACTATTTTAAAAGTAAAAATAACTATAAACAAATAAGCAGCTTTGGTGTTACAGTGCCTATCAAGCTGCTAGGCAAAGGCAGGAAGGTCAACCAGCTCCTCTACATAGAACAATGTGAAGTCCCATTAAAAATGTGAACCCTTGGGAACCTAATAAGAGGCTGCTATGAGTTAGAATCAACTGGACAGCAGAGTTTGGTTTGGATTTATATCTGCTACTTTCAAACTATGCATGTCTTCTGCTTCATAGGAAAAGTTGAGTGTTTCTTCCTTACCTAGATAACCAGCAAGCAGCTCCTATCTCTAGAAAGTATAAAGAATATGGAAGTAAAAATGCTCCTCTAAAGAGTAACTGTTAATTATCAAGTTGGGGGATGGGGAGTTACAGCTATTTTACTGGAAGGTGCACATATTAAACCCAATGACTAGCATGTCCTATTAAATTAACTCCACTTGGAAAACTTATCATTAAGTGTAATCCAATTTAAATACATATTATAACCACTTCTATTTGTTACTCCTCTCTTGATGAGCAATTAGTTTACACTTGCACTCTTTTCCTACATACAGGTAAAATACAGACTATTTGGAAACATTTAGTATATTACCATGTGTTGGGCTTTGCAGGCTCAAATAAATTTTTCACACTTTCACTGTCCCTTCTCAGTCTTTGAACGTTGGACAAGAAAATAAGACAGGAAAATTAGGGCTTATTTGTTTTATTCAAGAGTTATAATTAAAAGACAAGGTACATGAAAAGATATAGGACTTCATTTGCTATAAGAGAAATACAAAGCAAAATCATCATGAGATCCAATTCATACCTACTGAGAATAAATAAAATTAAAAAAGGCAAATAACATCAAATGTTGGTAAGAATTTGGAAAAATTAGAATCCTCATAAAGTGCTGATGGGAATATAGAACGATGCAATCATTTCACAAAATAGCCTGGCCGTCCCTCGGACAATTTAATGCTGATTTATCACGTGACCAAGCAATTTCACTTGCAGGTACAGACCTAAAAATTGAAAACAGGCAGTCAAACAAGAACTTGTACACAAGGGTTTAGAACAGCATGATTCACAGTAATTCATCAACTGATAAATGGATAAACATATATGGTATATATCTATACAGTGGAATGTTACCTAGCCATATATGAACTTCATATATATGCATGTTACAACATGGATTAATTACAAAAAAAATGTGTTAAGTCTTAAGTCATATGAGACACCACATATTACATAATTCAATTTCTAAAAATAGCAAACATGTAATACAGATGGGAAACAGAAAAGATTTGTGATTGCTTAGGACTGAGAGGAACCATGGAAAGCAAAGGGATGGTAGCAACAGGGCACAAAACTTCTTTCTGTGATGATTAAGGTGACCTACATGGACTCTGTTAATGACACAATTACTCTTGGTACGAGCAGTCAGGAAATAAGGAGACACACTGCAATGGGAAAATGTGCTGTTAGAGACCTTTCAAAATTATTGAAGAGTAGTTATATCAGTTTGAGGACTAAAGTGCACCTGATTCAGGCCATGGTCATTCTGATTACCTGAGACCTGGACAATAAGTAAGGATGACAGAAAAACAATTGCTGACTTTGAGCTGTGGTGTTGGAGAAGACCATGGAACATCCCATTGATGGCCAAGAAAATGAATAGATATGTCTTGCAGAGCAGCACTGAAAAACAAGGAACCCATGAGATATGATGCAAAATGGATGACACTGGAGAACATTATGCTGAGTAAAATGTCTACATCACAAAATGATAAATACTGCATAGTGCCACTGTTGTAAAATGAAACTGACATCAGGGTTAAGGAAAGATAGAGAAGGAGGGGAGGAATGATGTATACTGCATTGAAACAGATGAGGGAGAGAACTGTTTAAAGGGATATATGATTGGGTATTACTGTCATGACAGGAGTCCACAATGACGGCTGCACAGTAGAGTGGACTTGGGGGGGGTGGGTCAGAAGGATTGCATAACAATGAAAGAGTTTTACTTTTCATGGAGAAGAGTGAATTGGAGGGGCAGGGGTGAGCATGGAGAAAAGTGCAACAATGAATGACTGGAAAACCTAAGTCTCTGTAAACTTTCATTAAAATTAATAATGACTTTAAAAGCAAAAAAATATTTTAAAAAGGAATATAAGAGTATAAAGAGTCACTGTACAAAAAAAGAATTTGCTGACACAGAAGAATTTAAGGCAACAAACATAATTAAGGCAATGGTGATAGAGGAGGAAAGCTCAGGCTTCTTTGAAGGAACAGGCAAAAAACAAGGCCCCAAGAATTGACATATTTCAACAAGAGATGCTGCTCTGGATATGCTCATCGGATTGTGTCAAGAAATCTGGAGGACAGCTACCTGGCCAACTAACTGGAAGGGATCCACATTTATGGCCATTACAAAAAAAAAAAAAGTGACCCAACAGAGTGTGGAAATTATCCAATAATATCACTAATATTACATGCAAGCAAAGTCATGCTGAAAATGATCCAAAAACCTCTGGAACAGTAAATTGACAGAGAACTACCAGAAATACAAGCTGATTTAGAAGAGGCTAGAGACATTATTATCAATGTCAGATGGATTTTGGCTGAAAGCAAAGAATACCGGAACAATGTCTGTATTTCATCAACTAAGCAAAGACATTTTACTGAGTTGTTGCTGTTGTTCTGTGCCATCGAGTTACCTGTGACTCGTAGTGACCCTATGTACAACAGCCCTAAACCCTGCTCTATCCTGTGCCAATCAATTTTACTGTCTCTGACACACTTACCCCTATTACTCCAGTCACTGAATCAATCCATCTCATCAAGGATCTTCCTCTCCTGCACTATCCCTCCACCCTCCCAAGCATGGCATCCCTGTTCCCTCCTTGCAACATGTCCAAAGTATGTCAGATGAAGCTTTGCCTCCAAGGAGCAGCCTGGTTTCACCCTCTCCAGGAGGAACCTGTTTGTTCTCTTTTAAGTCCATGGTATATTAAACACTCTTCTCCAGCACCACAGCTCAAAGACATCAATGCTCCTTCTATCATCCCTAGTCACTGTCCAGCTCTCTGATGCATAGCAAGCGGCTACCCTTGAGAAGAATGGGAATCCCAGAACACTTGATTGTACTCGTGTGAAATCTATACTCAGACTATGAAGTAATCACCAGAACAGAGCAAGGAAACACTGCATGATTCAAAATCAGGAAAGGACTGCATTAGGGATTTATCCTGTCTTCATACCTATTCAATCTATATGCAGAACAAATCATTCAGGAAGCTGGACTTCATGAGGAAGAATATAGCATCAGGACTGAATGAACTCATCAACAACCTGTGGTATGTAGATAACACAACCCTGCTTGCTGAAACTGAGGAGGACCTGAAAGCTTGCTGCAGAAAGTCAAGGATTCAGTCTTCAATATGTACTGAAGTGCAACATCAAGAAGACAAAGATTCTCACCACTGGGTTAACTAGCAGCATCATGATAGGTGGAGAAGAGATTGAGATTGTTAACAATTTCAGCTTGCTTTGCTCCTCAATCATTACTCTTGACAACAGCAGTCAGAAACTCTAAAGATGAATTGCATTGAGAAAATCTGCTGACACTTATCTCTCCAGAGTACAGTTCCAGAGAAGCAATGATGTCAGTCTAGAAATTAAGGTGCACCTGATCCAGCCCATGGTCTTTGCAATTACTTGCTATGCATCAAAGAGCTAGACAACGACTAAGAATGACAGAAGAATTGAAGCCTTTGAGTTATAGTGCTGGAGAAGAATCCTGAACACACTATGGACTTCCCAGAGAACAAACAGGTCTGTCTTGGAGAGAATGAAACCAAGTTTCTCCTTGGAGCCTAGAATTTTGAAGCTCTGTCTCACATACTCTGTGCATGTGGCCAGGAGAGACCAGTTCTTGCAGAATAACATCATGCTTGGAAGGGTAGATGGACAGTGTAGGAAATAAAGACCTCATATGAAATGTACTGACATAATAACTAGGGTAATGGGAGTAGCTGTGTCAAAGTCAGTGAGACTGGCTCAGGATAGGGCAGGCTTCAGAGCTATTGTACAAAGGATCTCTGAGTTGTTGTAGACTCCACGGGACATAACAACATGTCCAATGTAAATGAGAATAAAAAAATACAAAACAATGTCCATCATAGGTGCAATTGTGCCCTTCAAAAATGGAAGTGTCAATTTGATTAAGCCATGATTCTCTGCAGTTTGTCATTTATGTAATGTTGAAATTTAGCAGTTATATAATAATGCAATCATTTCTTATGGTGTGAACTGCCAATTAAGAGTAAGGGGATCAAGGGAGACACAAGTTTCTCATTCAGGTCACAGCTCTGATCTGACCTAAGAAGAGTTTCCCTGAAGTGTGATCTGCATTGCATTACCTTTCATCTCACAAAAGAAAGGAGACAGCAAAAAACAGGAAGACACCAAAAGATCTCCAAGGAATTAGGGGCCCACAATCTTGAAAGAAGCCAAGTCCAGTGGAGCTAGATTAATATTACCTGACACCAAAGGATTGTTCGTTCCCCTACATCATGAAAAAGAAGGTAAGCAAATTTTCTTGATTATTCATTTGTCCAAGAATAATTCTACAGGAGAAACTTAGGTATAAAGAAGGAAAAACATTTCCCCAAAGTTGCTGGACCTATATTTTCACTCATTGATTAAATACATTTTTATCAAGAGTTTATCTGCAGCAAGCTAATTGTTAAAAATGATGTTTTAATCATTTCCAGTCTTTCATAATTTTCCATGTTACTGTTATATAATTTAGACTCATTTAATATATAAACATCAAATAGTTATAGAGGTGTGTATCTGTGTGTTATAATTGTTGGGTACTATGGAATCTGAACCAACCTATACCTGCCCCAACATTGGGTTTTCAGAAACTGCACAAGAGGAGACTACTTATCTCACCAGGTTCAAATGGATTTGAACTATGCACCTTTGGTGGACAGCACAATTTTGTACCACTAAACGACCAGTCTTCCCTCATATATGTGCTGTATGTATATATATGTGTGTGTGCATGTGTATGCACATCTATAGGTACACACATATACAAGCTTTCAATATCTACATATATGTACATTAAGTATGTTATCTATTTGTATACTTAATATGCTTAAGTGTAGCAAAATAAACTTACCTGAAACTTTCTATAGAATAGTATTGAATTCCAGTTCCCTTCAAAAGAATAAATCTCTTCTCAAGTTAAAATCAACACAAAAGTAATGGTGAATGAGATAGTTCTTTTGGCAATACCCTGTTCAATACCATTGAACCCTGTGGCACTGCTTTTTTCACCATTTTTCACAAACAAAAATGATACTGTCTAATAGTCCACCCCACACTTGTAGTCAACTGAGACTCATGACAACCAGAGTGCAAAGCTGAATTGCTCCCTCGGGTTTAAAACTGCACATTTTCTGATTTGGGCTCAGTATCTGAATCGTTAGCCAACTCCTGATCTTAACAGTATTCTAGAAGTTCCAGCACCAAGCAGCTGGTCCAGGTTCCAATTTGGCTGCTGTCACTTGTTAAGATTTGCAGCCGTGTGTAAATTATGCACCCAGCCACTGTAGCTCTTTTTTCTGAAAGCTGGGAATTAAAACACCTGCCTGAATTTACAAGGTTACTATGAAGATAAAATGGTATAATTCAAGTTTCAAAGATTTAAAGCATTTCCACATTCATTAAAAACTTGGGGTTTTTTGTCTTGCTGAGTTTTGTAACTTCCACAATACCACATGGGAGAGTGGAAGGAATACGTCTTTCTTTTGTATTTTCTGTGGACTAGACAAAGTCTCAAACTTAATGTCACAATGACAAATTTTGTGTCCTTGGCCATACTGTCGTACTGTGTCGCTTAAATTGCCTTGTCTATAAAACATGCAATGAAGAAGCAGTTACTCTGCCTCTGCTCATTGTTTCCAGGAAAGAGCATGAGCTCATTTTTGTCTAATCTTTTTAAATCTTTTTTATTTAAAAAAAAAAAAAAGAGCAAACAACCTAGAAATAAGAATGGGTGTAAAATATGCTCACTTTTAGGTTTGGCTAAAACTGACTTTGTTGCTGGCTTTTGTTGTTCCTGTTCTATTTTGGTTTTCACAGGCAAAATTCTGGGTAAAGAAAAGACTGGGTATCCAATTTACAGCTTCAAAACTAGCCAAATGCCTGACACACTGTCAGCAGTAAACAATTTATTGAATGAATGGCCTTGGAATGAATGCCTACATTTAACAGAGCACCTTGAAGATTCTAGTTTATTTCCTGTTTTGCCTTTGCCAACTGTTTATATATTTAGGAATTTATTTTTATTTGTGCACTTCACCCTGAAATGCATCTCTTAAGAGAACACAATATAAAAATTATTTTTTGCTTCTTACCTTTAGCAGTAAAGTTAGCAAACAGATAATAAAGTTTTCTGTGAGGCAGGTTCATAACATGAGAAGGACATTTCGTCATTAAATGGCTTGAAGAGACTTCCATCTTGGGTATATAGGCCAGAGGTGATACACTCTTCATTGGCATAAATATCCCAACAAATTGCTAACTCTTTCATCTTCTAGATAAATCATCTAAATGTATGATGTTTTAAATATGAAGGACCATGTAAGAGTCATCTCCTATATAGCACTACTCTATCTCATCATTTGGTATTTCATACTTAGAACACTGGTAAAAAAAATCTGTACTCTTCACTTTTGCCATTTTGTCATACACATATGTCTGGAAGCAACAAAGAGCAAAGCACTAGACCAAAGACGTTCTGGCTGTGATGGTCAAGGCTTTTGTCAACCTGGCTGGGAGACAATGACCAATAGTATTGCAATCATGTAATGATGCATTTGGCAGTTGTCTAATGATGCAATCTGACAGTAATTTTATAATCATCTTCCATTTTGTGATGTAATGTGGTCATCTTCCATTTTCACATACCACTGATTTTTATTTAACAGTCTGGTCTTTGGAACCTAAACAATGTTGTTAAGTGAGGAGCAACTGTAAGTATAGTCCCTCAACACTGCACAATCCTGTTCTCAACCAACTGTATAAAGAATGCTTACATATTAGAAGCAGAAAAGGCTCACAGCATTTCTAATAAATTTTAGTCTTAAGTTTTGTGTGTCAGCTTTATTATTTTCATGAGTGATATAACTCGGTGTACTGCTATGCACACATTCTTGTTTTTGGTAATGAATATAAGCACAAAACTAACCTATCTTCACATCTAATTAGTATTCACAGGAAAAAAATGAAGCAAATATTACAAAGCATCCAAATATACAAAATAAGCCCAACACCTAAGTGCTAATTAACACTGGTAATTAATAGCAACATTATTTTCACTCAATAATACCAAATTCTCTAATAAATGAGAACTAATCCAACTCAACTCATTGCCAATGAGTCAGAATTGATTCACAGCTAACCCTCCAGCGGGCTTTCAAAATCTGTAAATCAAATATGAGGAGACTGTATCCTATTTCTCTTGCAGAGCACCTGGTGATTTTGAACTGCATAACTTTGGGTTGGCAGGACAAGTCTCTACCACTAGGTACATGGGAGCCTAAATATTTGCGCCTTAAAAAAAAACCAACTAATTGTCATCATCCAGTTATCATTACAGCAAAAACATTTGTAAGTAGAAAACTCCCTAAGGCATTCAAAACTGGGTTAATTAGACCAAACAATAAGAAAGAGTAGGTAGCAAATTTACTAAAACCTGAATGGGAGGAATAAATTACAAAGACATTATCGCCCCTCTTCTAGCCAATTTCTTAACTTAAGCAATTCAAAAGATTATAATTGCTGCTGCCATTGAGTCCACTGAGTAAATGATGATAAAGTCTGAAGATAACTGGAGAGAGGAATAATTCATTTTGTTAACACTGTGTCTGGTTACGAGCAGTAAGATAGAGGTATAATGCATGGAACCTTTTTCAGTAGCCATAGTGATAGGTGAACTTTGCTAAACCAGGTTTGTGTCCTCGCTATATTCAATTCCCACCAACAAAGACACCAACTATAACCATTCTACAGAGGAACACTGCAAGCCGAGAGGACCTCTATGCTTGGAAGATTTAATTTTCTAGTCCAATATCTAATTTTAGAATATAAAGTAATTGAGAATTTTTTTAATCATCTTCCCTTTTCATCTCCTCTCCTCTCCTTCTCTTTAATTCCAAATCCACAGTACACAATTCTTGATTAAAGAGGAAGAAGAGAGGAGTAAAGCAAGGAATGAGTGAGGCAGAAACCAATTTAATTGTTGGGTGTATTATATCAAAGGAGATCAAAAACAGCAGAAAACAACAGAAAAAAAGCTTTTTAGATAATAATCAAGTTAACAACTAACAGATTGCCATAAAGAGAAAAGACAAACTTCTTTTTTCTACAACAGTCGCATTTCATTATACAATTTCTGATGGAAAAACAGACAAGATTTGATACTTTAAAAAGCATCATTTATTAAAGTAACAAGAGATAAAATATTTCTAATAATCTTAATTCCAATAACAGTTTCATAATCTTGAGGTATATTCAATATGTCATCGATGCGCAAAATAGTCAGATTATGGATTTTGCTTTTACCATTATTAAAAGTGTGAAATAACAGCTAATGATATTTTTGATAAGTGGAGATTAAAAAATAGAGGCGATAACTCTTATTTAGCATTTCACATTTAAATCATCGTAAATCTAATGAGGTATGATAAAAGTGTTAGGAACCAGCCAGGGTGTTTGAGCCAACAAAAGTCTATCACCTCTACCTCATGTCTCCAAAGGCAAATCTATTCAAGTAATTCAATGATAAAATTTCCTCAGCATACTGGGGACCTGCTCCCAAGACAAATTTATCATCTGTTTGCTTATTTTACTTTTAATTGTAAAAACAAAAGAATAATTTTAAAATTTAGTACTCTGAGGCACATTGTAAACACTTAAATTGTACAAATGGAAGTTCTTTATACACACACACACACACACACACGTGTGCGCACTTCAGCGTATTAGGGAATACAATGAATAGAATAAACTAAGATGTGTAACCACCACCATACATTTGTTTTAGTGTATTTTCCCCTTCTAATAAGATCCCTCATGTTCATTTACTATCATTATCATTGCAATCCTCAGGCAAACATTAATCTACTGATCTGCCTTTCCTAGGTATTTAATCTAAATTAAATGATATACTTTTTAAATGTATAATGTTAGTCACTAAACTTTTCTTAGCTTCATTTCCCTCACAATAGTTGGTCTCTCCTCACGGAGCTGCTGTTAAGGAGTAAATGAGATCTTCTATGTGAAAAATTGAGAACACTGGCTGGCATGTATCAACAGTAAATAAAAGATTCTGGTACTATTTCTTTATATATTTATTATAATTAATTTATTAATTTTCCATTTACTATAATTTCTCAACCCATAAGGCCTTAAAGTCAACATGCCTGAACTTTCACCTTTCATCTTATAAGAGAATGCTTCTACGTTAAGCACTAAAAAGGCCATTTTACATATTAACAGTAGAAATGTCATTATGTTCTGATAGCTATTTTAAGAAATATATATCTGACATCCACTTCCTAAATAACTTGCCTTCGGAAATCCTATGTACTTGGAGAAACAATTAAGGTTATACAAGTGTTCAGGTCTTTCATTCATAGAGTCGCTATGAGTCGTGTAGGACTAGATGGCAGTTAACAATAACAACAACAACAACACAGAGAGAGATCAGTTGGCCTAGTGGACAGAAAGTGATGCTACCAAGCCAATGGTGGGTGATTTTAATCGGTGGCCCTCAGGCCTGGTTTTAATTGCTTTTGTTCAAACATTCTTCTAAGTGGTATAGCATTGGTCTGTCCATTTGCTGTACAGAGGTAAGTCGTGGTTGCTGTGATGCTAAACACGGTGACACTAATGTGTCAAATTCAATAATGGCCACCCATGGTGGACAGTGTTTGGTGGAGCTTCCCAATTAAAACAAGCTTAGAAGCAGGAGTGGCATTCACTTCCAAAATGGCTTACCTCCAGAAACCCTAGGAACTTGGTGAAATGGTGAAAGTTATACAAGAGTTCAGGTCTTTCAATCATAGGTTTTCTATGAGTCATCTGCGACTCGATGGCACTTAACAACAACAACATGCCTCCATAGTTTTGGCAATAACATGTTTTGCTAAGCTTTATATTCTAGTACATGTTCATTCACTTTGGTTACCACTCACTCTACACCTGGCCCAGGGCCTGGACACCCATGAGAAGTCAGAAAACAAAACATTCCCAAATGCAAAGATATCTCAACTGCAAAACACAACAAACTTTGTGTAATACCCATGCCCAATGTCTATATAAACCCAATCTCTGCTTCCTCTCAGAGTAGGAATGGTTTAAGCACTAGTGACATTATGGCCACACACAGCAAGTGCTTTTTTGGTCTCAAAATGTTGGCTGAGTGTTTAGAATCTTTCTATCTGTCACAACAATCTCAAAACTATCTTTATCCTATGTTCCTTCATTACAGGGATCAAGACATTCAGGAGGAAATGTGACAAATTCCTCTACTGCTTCTTACACATTCTCTTATCAAACCCCGATGTCCTACTGAGCCAAACTTTTGATACCTCTGAATTTGCTTTATTCTCATCCCCTCAGCTTTAGTTACAGTTCTCAACACTTTTGTCCCTGATTTACTGAAAATGTTTATCCACATCAACTAAGACTTAATCTAATCAATCCTATGTTTGTTCTAGGATCCTCTCTACAAATGTAAATCTGTTCATTTCACTCACTTCCGAGAATTCTCTATAACTGTTGGTATAGTTCTTCAGCTGTCACCTACAGTCTGTCATGGACTGGCATCTGTCTACCTCTAGTTTTCTGTCTTTGGTCAGTCATGAGAACTGGGCTCTTGTCATTCAGAACAAACTTTTCCACATGTATGAGCCAGTCTCAGGCTTCTAGTCAATGCACAGCCATGCTCAACTCAAAGCATCATCTGCAAGGTTGCTATTTGCCTTCCCAAAACTTTGTTCCCAGGACTAGTGTGATCTGGAGGCTCCACTTCCATCAGAGGCAGCTCTGGTGGCTTAGAGGTAAGGCAATGTACTGTCAACCCAAGGGCATGTAGTTTGAATGCACCTGTTGTTCCACAGAAGATGGACTATCTCCTCCCACGTGACTTACAGTTTTTGAAAACCCATTAGAGGGTCAATTACAACTTGGTTCCGACTCAATGGTACATAACCTCTATCAGAGAGAGTCTTACTAGCACAGTGGTTAATTTTTATGTTATATGATTTAATAAGCTTATTTTAGGGACACAAATCGAACAAATGAAAACTGTTTACTGAAAAGTAAATGGTTTAATACCAGCAGCTTCTTGATAGTATAAATATAAAGCAATTTGATTTTACAAAGATTATGGACTTAAAAAGCCTAAAAGCAGTTATACCCTGTTCTGTAGGGTTATTAAGAGTTGGAATCAACTCAGTAGCAAAGGATTTGGTTTGGTACGGCCCCCATTTAGAGCTGAATAAGGTAATATACAGAAACCAATTCCAACATCAATTAAATGAAGTGGACATTTTTAGCTCAAGTTCAACCCTACCTACAGGTGAAGGGAAGGACAAAGAGAAATAAGAGGAGGCTGGGCAAAGGAGAAAGGAAGAAGGACAGAGAGAAGGGGCAGGAAGAGGAGAGGAAAAGACAAGATGATATGACCGAAGAAGACAAAAGCACTCCCTGAGAACAAATGTCAACAGAAAGAGGAAGAAAAGAGCAGCAGCTGAGGGAAGCACATACTTCTACGAGGAGAGGTTTTCTGGAGAACAGAGGCCTTTGATGGCAACACAACAACTTACAGCCATTGAGTTGGAACCAAATCATAGCTGACCCTCCAGTGGGGGTCCTTTCTGAAGTCTGTAAATTATCCTTGTCTCTCCTTCAGAGGTGCTGGTGAGTTCGAGCCACCAGGGAAGCTACCTGTCTGTGAGTTAGCTGCAAAACTCTCTACAGACTATGTCACTAGGGTTCCCTATTAAGAATGCAAACCCTTTTAACAATCATGTGATGATAACCACACGATTTCTGTTCCTGTTCCACTGATTTCTAAAACATTACCACTCACTGTGACTTTAGCTCTAAAGTGCACGAAAACTTCATACACTTCCATCTGCTGGAGACAACATTTCATTTCCTTTTTAAAGCAGTCTCCATATTTACTGTCAATCAACCAAGCATTACTTTTCAGGTTTTCCATCTGTTTTCATTTCTTTCATCAGACTCCATGGAAAACATAAGATTTATTTCAATATGTGTATTTAAAAATGAAGGATATTTGAACAAAAGAATCATAGTGAAAAGACATGTATCTAAGGTTATTCAAATTAAAGGCTACCGGTGTTTTCTCCATTAACTCTTTTAGCTCTACTCATGTCCATTCAAACCAAGGCTTTAGGTTTTCACGTAGCTTCTTTGCCCAATTCTATCTTTAATGGTGGTGGTGGTGGTAGTGTGGTGACAGTATTTATCTTTTAGTTGGAGCCAATTCATAGCTGACCCTCCAGTGGGTTTTCAGAGGCAGTAAATCACACAGGAGGAGACTGCCCATCTTTCTCCTGTGAAGCAGCTGGTAGATTAAAATGGCTATCTTCGGGTTAGCAGTACAATTCCTTAACTACCTGGCCACCAGAGGTCAAGACACATGTCCCCATTTTATCAATCATCATCAATCATGGCTAACGGTTACATTTTCTGACAAATTCAAGAAATTTAGTACTGGAAATCCCCAACTTTATCACTGTTTTACAAAACAAGACAAATAAAAAAGACCCAACATTCTAGTAGACTGTATGATCTTGCATGAGTGACAGCAAGCTTTGGGACTCTTCTTGGGAACCCACAGTGGACTCTGGCCATTCTCTTTTTTGGGCCCTTGTCAGGTTTCTAATTACTGACTCCAATTAAACTCCTCCAGCTTCCAGATGTGAAAGCGTATGGATTCTTCATCTGTATATATCTGATGACCCTTACTTTCTTCATAAAATCTTAATAAATGTCTTCCTGTTCTAAGAGAAGTTTTAACGTTGGAGAAAACTCAATTGAGACCATGAATTTGGGGGGATGGGAAATGAAGGCTTTACTCTTCACTATCCTCTACCAACACTTTGGATTTCTGATGGCATAGTGCATAAGGAGTGGCACTGCTAATCCAAAGCTCATGCATCAGTCCATTTGAATTCACCAACAGCTCCATGGGAGAAAAACAGGTACTCTCTTCCCTTATATCCTTGGAAACCAATGGATGATCAGGTACAAGTGAGTTTTGACTTGAAGGCATTTAGTTTTAATTTTTAGTCTACCAAATCTTTGCTGTGTCTTCAAGTATTAAGGCAGGCAACACACAATGAGAATATTAACAGTACCTATAATTAAATGAAAAAAGAAATCACACATTTTTATATAACAATATAGGTATTAGACATTTCTTGGAGTATTATTAACATTCACCATTAGATATTATGGCAGCTAATACACTTGATACCAGTTTTATCATTAAGCAGATCAATAAAAAATAATTTCTGTCATTAGATGCTGTTTAATTAGTTCTTATGTATATATTACAACCCAGTGAATTTAAGATTTTGACATTTTGACATATGTATTTAAACATAATACTATATTCTATTTCATGCAATTAATACATTATTATCCTGAAATTAAATCTGTAGGTTTTACCAATGGAATTCAAGTCACCAAAAAGCAATTTGAAAGCAATATTTACTGAGCTCTTTGTAGAATCATGGGGGAAACCCTAAAAGATAGTTGGAGCTGAGCTGTGGAAACCCCATGTGTGTCAGACCACAACAGTGCTTCACAGGATTTCCAATGCCTGTAACATTTCAGAGGAAGCTCTGGTGGCCCAGTCCACAGGGAGTTGTACTGCTAATCCGCAGGCCGTAACTCTATGGTGGTTTCAATCCACCAGCAGCTCCAGAGGAGAAAGACAAGACTATTTCCTCCTATGCAATTTATGGCCTAGGAAACTAAGTGGAGGTTAAACTATTAGTTTTGACTCAACAGCAATGAGTGAGCAACCTTTCAGAATAAGCCTTTGTTTGAAAACTACGGTGAAAGGATTCTAATCCCCCAGCTGTTGGTTAGTAGCTAAGTGTGTAACCATTTTCACCACATCTTTGAGAAGCGGCAATAATAACATTACACAATACTAACTAAATAATGGTTTTAAGAAATATCCAGGATCATTCACACAAATTGGTGGGAAAAACAGGATTCATATATCATTCTGTAGTCCACCCCAATGCTTTCATGGGGTTATCAGGAGTGTGCCTCCAAGAAATAGACATATTTAGGATCAAATATGGTTCATCACTTAATGACCCAGAAATTTTAGACTAATTATATAACTTCACTGGGACTATTTCCTCCTGCACAAGAGATGAATAATAACAGCTGCCTCGGTGGGTTAAAAGGATTAACTGAAATAAAGTAAGAAAGAATATGATATTTCATAAATTGCTGTTTAAAAGATGCAATTATATACTTCCGGGGGGGGGGGATTTAACACTCTCAGTTCACCCTTATAGTTTTACAATTGTTTCTCTAAAGTTTATTCACTATCACTCAAATGCTGTCACTGTCACTCAAATTCCCTCCACAACCCTCAAAACCAGAGCCGGAGCCTGATTCTCAAAAGACTAACCCTCACGGGTCAAGAAGATGTGGGCTAGAAGGCAGAACATGATCTCTCTGATCCTTTAATTGCATTTTAAGACGACCATGCTGGAAACTTCCCTAATAAGACCATCTTTGAAACCCACAAAACTAAATCACATTGCCACCTCTTGACTGTGCTAAAGGACTAAAAACTTTAAACTTTTACACCGTAATCCTGGGAGCCCTCTTTTCTCCAGTTATCCATGTTTGGAACACATGCAACAGCCTGAAATCATAGCTGTGAGATCACTGCCACTTTAACAAGTTGATATTTCTCCATAAGTATTTGTCAACATTCCTAAATACAATCACTACTTTTTTGAGTTTACATAGCATTTCCCCCCATACCTCAACAAAAGTGTTCATTTCTGTCAAAAATCAAAATAATGTCTATCTGGCAGGTCAATGAGATCTTAGAAACCAGAGACCATATGGATCATTTATGCAACATCTCACTGCCTAACAAAGTAGATGGCAGATTAAATAAAGGCATATGAAGCATTCTATGCTCACAACAGTCCTGTAAGATTAGGAATTACTGTCCTCTTCAAAGATGAGTGTACTAAGCTGAGCTCAGACAAGTCACTGACTTGCCCACTGTAATCTTGCCAGAAAGTGAAAGATTTGAGAAGAAACACAGGACATAATAAGTTAACGCTGCACCACACCTGCCTCCTCGTGAGTAAGATACAGAACTCATTGGCATAGAGGAGAATTCACTGGCATGGAGGAGAAACTGCCTCATAGCTGACCCTCCAGCTGGCTTCAAAGGCTGTAAATCACAGGGGACGAAACTGCCCTTCTTTCTCTTGTGAAGCAGCCGATGGATTCAAACCATCAGACACGCGCAGCCTCCGGTGAACAGTGAAATTCCATATGGACTAAGCCGCAAGAAGAAAACAGCCTATGGTTGCAACCTCTTACATCCCCAGGGAATTAAAATACACAAGTTTAATGACTTCTTTTTAAAATGCCTTCTTTCCTTCACCCAAATTGCAATACATATATTCATTTATCATGTTCAAAATTCTCCTAATTCATTTAGCTTGTGACAGAGGCACAAAAGAGACAAACATGAAATGGCTTGAGATTAAGATAAGGGTTTATCTAGAAGAGAAAGACAAGAAGACTCTTCATGAAAGGCAATATACAGTAAGGTGTAGATTAGACACTGTAATTAGTTACATTAATCAACAACAATTACTATTATGACCACAAAGTCTGTGAATGATGGTATGAGAAACCGATATGATTTGTAAACCTTCACTCAAATAAAAATTTTTAAAAATATATTTCATAAAGGGGAGAAAAAAGAAGACATCTCACCAAAGCAACAACCCAAGCTTACCCTTGTTTACAGCAATTACCCTTCACTAAACAAAATAGCAAAATTATGGGAGCCAGATCTGAACGGGGGCAACCAACAGGGAGATTTAACATGGCTGGAACATGTGAAGGAAGAAGCAGGGTCTCCATGTTGGAAACCACATTTTCCTTGATGACAACTCTAACCAGTTACAGTGATTAGAGAACAGCCAATATGATGTCTGGGTTCAGACATGAAACCCTGCCAGAGGGAAAGTGTGTCTCCAATGACTGCATAGCACCAAGCAAAACCCTCAGGCCTGAAATGTGAGTTGAGAGGGAAATGTCAACATAAACACTGAGTTTATGGATGTGATTTCAACAGAACACATTTTCCTATTACTCCCATAAAATATTTTACTGATATCGAAATACCTCCAAGCCTTACATAATGTAAGCGCTGCCTGGACACGTTTGCATATCACTGCTTCTTTGGCTCTCGGCAACATCGACAATTCACCGCTTACATGCAGGGAAACACTATGCAATTATAACATCTCTACGACTACAACCAACAAACGTACTGGCTCTGTTTCTTCTCTAACTAATGTCAAGTAGAGGATTGGGAAGAAAAATGCATGTACATGACATACCTACTTATAACATTGAACATTAGGGCTGGAACTTCCTCCAAACATGTAACATCATGATACTCTTCAATCAAGCCTCATAATACACACTGGATTCACTATGTATCCTTAACTTAAATTTTGTTTGTTTTTTCATCTATTTAACCAACCCTGGGTCAAAACTTCCCCACTTAAATGTTTTCTTTTGCTGAAATTGCTTACTATCAGGCTTCAGAGTTAAGATTTTTTAATATGCTCTTATTAAAAAACCAGAAAGAGGTTGTGGGGCGGTTCTTTGTTTTGAAGTATAATAGATAGCTATTGGCTAAATGTATTTCAGTTATTTGTTAGATATTACAATTTCATTTAATATACAACCATAATTAGTTCATTTCTCAAATTCATGTTGAAAACACCACCAAAGGCAGAATTTTCCACTTAATAAAGATTCATTTTTATATATTTCAACTCTCCAGACCAACCTTCGAGCTAGAAAAGTTGAAAGCCAGGTGCTACTATTTTCTGAGACTTGCACTGATAGGTATACTAATTAACAGAATGCCTTAAATATGTAAGATACTCCACTACCAGAAAACTCCACTAAAAACAGCCGCACCAAGCTGCTAACCAGTTGAAAAATGGGGACCCTCTATGACTACAGAAGACTGAGAGACAGATCAAAAGAAAAACATAAGACCTTTTTTCTTTTCCCAGAGAAAGAAAACTCTTATCACTGCATTGCATTATTACACACGTTTTATCAAAGGTAGCACAGAGAACAAAATAAATTAAAAAAAAAGTCCCAAGAGGAGGCTGTCAACAACTAACCAGCGACACAGAGTCACTATGCAGGTGTCAAAACCTCAATCACAGAAAATCAGAACCAGTGGGCAGGGCACATGAGTAAATGGATGCCAGAAGAATACCAAACATCTGCTTAGTGCAGAGCTAAAGCAAGGCAGATACCCACGGGAGGTCAAGCAAAACACTTGGAGAGCACATTGAAGCACAGCCTGAAACAATGTAATGAAGCAACAGACAGCTGGGAAGCAACTGCCCGAAAACAAGGGCTTCCTGCTAGGGAGGGGAACGGGGGAGCAGGGCAGGTTAACACACAGCAAAGCAAGCATCCCAAAGGCAGTCCCTGGAAGATGAAGCAGCATGCACTTCCTTCAAGCCACATGGCTAGTGGGTGGGCCTTGCGCACACAGACTGAGGGCTGCATGAAATCCGCTGCTCACCAGGACTCTCAGGTTCCAGCAACTAGGTGGGACAGAACCTGTGCCAGTCCTGGTGACAAGGCATCTGAGACATCTAGTCACTTCCTGGGGCCAAGACTCCTAGGCAGTATGTTAGCAAAGTTCTGTTTACGTAGATACAAGAAAAACACCACATCATGCTCCCTATAGAGCCCTCCCAGGGAAGAGGAAATCAGGAAAATTCTGTAGATATAAATTAGACCTTCAGTGTTAACTACTCACAATTAGATCTTTAGACCCAAGTTTGTCAACTTCAGTCCAGGAACTTGTGAGAGTGAACAGATGTGCCTTCAGGGATCAAGAAGATTGCTAGAAGAGTGTTACAATTATGTATTTTCATTTACATCAGGAGCTGACAAACTTTATATGCAAAGGGCTAGAGAAGTAAATGTTTCAGATTTTGCAGGCCCCACAACTAACACAACTTTGCTGATGAGAAAATGCAATCACAGAGAATACTTGGATGAATGGATGTGGCTAATTTCCAAAACCAGGCTGCAGGGCAGGCCTGCCCAACGGCCACTGTGCCGACTCCTGATTTAAATTATAATGTGAAATACACAGACACAGACTCATGCATCTATGAACATCATTGAGCCTGTCCACTCAGATGCCCAGTGTCAGATGCAGTCACAAAACTCTTATTATTAGGTGCCACAGAGCCATAGCCAACTCATTGTAATTCTATGTACAACACAATGAAACACTGTCCAAAGTCAGCACAACTCTCTTCAAAATGTACCTCCACAGCTAGTCTAACCCAAAGGTTGCACCTCTGTGGTGGTCTGAATAGCTGGAGGATTAAGCTATGAGTCAGTTCGGACTTTATATCCACGAATTTTTCTATCTCAATTTCTTCTCACCTATGTTCCTACCTTGAATGCTCATCACCAGGAGAAATGTGAATCCTCCAAAAGTATCAATCCACGTGAAATCTTTTCACAGACACCTTTCTAGTCCCTCTGCTTTGGGTTTAAACTTACTTCACTCAGAGCATTCTCCAAACCCCACTGTAAAACATCAGATGATCAATCAGTGATCAAACCAAGTTATCAGTTCATGTTTACTATTCTCCCTCTGTCTCCTCCAGTGATGTCAAATAAAATGATTCACAGTACATGACCTACTTGTTGGACAGCAAGCCTTTAAATACACTTTTTCCTCTCCCTGTGCATTTCCCCCCTCAACATTTCTCCCTTCCTACTATCCTCAGATAGTGGTACTAGAGATATTGTAGCTGATGTTAGATGGATCTTGGCTGAAAGCAGGGAATACCAGAGGAATGTCTATCTGTTTCATTGTCTATGCAAAGGCATTTGACTGTGTAGATCATAACAAACTATGGCTGACTCTGAGAAGAATGGGAATCCCAGAACACTTGATCGTGCTAATGCGAAACCTATACTTGGACCAGGAGGCAGTCGTCAGAACAGAGCAAGGGAACACTGCATGGTTCAAAATTGGGAAGGGGTACGCCACGGATGCATCCTATCTCCATACCTTTTCAACCTATATGCAGAACAGATTATCCGGAAGGCTGGGCTCTATGAGGAGAAATGTGGGGTCAAGATTGGTGGATGATTTATCAACAATCTGTGTTATGCGGATGACACAACCCTGCTTCCTGAAAGTGAGGAGGACCTGAAGCGCCTGCTGCAGAGTGCCAAGGACTGCAGCCTACAATATGGATTGAGGCTCAATGTCAAGAAGACAAAGATTCTCACCACTGGACCAATTGGCAGCATCAGGATGGATGGTGAAGAGATTGAGATTGTATACAGCTTTAGCTTGCTTGGCTCCACAGTCAACAGTCTTGGCACCAGCAGCCAGGAAATTAAAAGGCGCATTGAGATGGGAAAGTCTGCTGTTAGGGACCTCTCCAAAGTACTGAAGAGCAATGGTGTCTCTCTGGAGACTAAGGTGCGTCTGATACAGGCCATGGTCTTCGCAATCACTTGTTATGCATCAGAGAGTTGGACAATCACCAGGGAGGATAGAAGGAGAATTGATGCCTTTGAGCTGTGGTGTTGGAGAAGAGTATTGAGAATACCATGGACTGCAGGAAAACAAACAGAATTGTCCTGCAAAGGGTTAGACCGGGTGGCTCCTTGGAGGCAAAGAGTCTGAGGCTCTGTCTAACATACTTTGGACATGTTGTGAGGAGGGACCGGTCCCTGGAGACGGATATCATGCTTGGGAGGGTGGAGGGACAGCGCAGGAGAGGAAGGCCCTCTATGAGGTGGATTGATTCAGTGACTGAGATAATTGGGATGGGAGTGTCGGAGACAGTGCGATTGGCACAGGACAGAGCAGAGTTTAGGGCTGTTGTACATAGGGTCGCTATGAATCACAAGCGACTCGACGGCACATAACAACAACAAACAACTATCCTCAGAATTTGGTAATATAAGAAAAACCTCCCTTCTGGGTCAAGGGCCCTCTAATTCCCTTGGCCCAAAAAGTGTCTATTTTCCATTAATTATCTCTTTACTTGATTATCTCTCGACCAGACACCAATGTCTCGATGAGTTAGCCCTATGTCAGATACAGCCAAGTATTTGCAAATGTTTGCCAAAAGGAATAAAGGGATGACATGAGCTGCAAGCATCATTTACTGATATTCTCTCAGAAGATAGTACAGATCTTAATAAGAATCACTTAATACTTTGAAATCAAAGACCAATGCCTATCTGCAATGACGCTGTGAATGTGAAATAAACCACATTCAAACCTTTCACTCAAATTTAAACATAATTATATTTACACGATAATTTGCAGAAATCAGATTACTTTCCTTTCTTTCTATTACTTCCTATTAGCAACTATGTCTGTCCTCTGAGATAAGTGCTCACAATACACAACAAATTAATCTGCAATGTAATTACCAAATGTTAAATCTTTTGTTTGACATATATAGAAGGACAATTACCCCCTAATCATTTTAGCTGCTTTCTTAATTTCCATTTGCCTCTTCCTCTTCTAATACCAGTGCTGATACAGAATAGAAATTAGTTTGGGAAGAATGTGAGTCAATTAACAGCAAATGATGTAGTTGTTGGAGGGGATAATTCCTTAAGATACAAATAATTGGTTTTGAAGTGAAACAAAACACACACACACACACACACACAATGGTTTTAAAGTGAAAAGAAAGTGTTCATCAATTTTCATTTAGTCAAGATTTTATAGAGAATATGTTGAAATTTTCAACAAAAACTACAGCTGCAGTGTTACTTGGGTCTATTTCTACTGATTTCTGTCTATTTTGGTAAACTCTTGGAGAACACAAATAGCTTGGAGCCAAAAAAATTTTTTTTCTTCAAATGTAGTAGGTAAGCTGCATGCAAACCATTTACTCTTTCTTTTTGGAGACTTCCAAAGATGCTTAAAGAACAAACATATGAGCTAAATTTTGGTTTGTGGATAAGTTTTTATTTGGATTTGGAGAAAAAAAAGTTTAAATAACATTCTTTTGAAACTTTATGATTTACAGGAAATCTCTGAACTTCATTTTCATCCATATTTCATAAATAAAGATGAAAAAATAAATATAAAAAATAAATGTAAGATTATGCTTACCATTAAAAATAAATTTTAACATTTAAATATCCCCAACAATCCAACTTCCATCTAGATGGCTTTGGGGATATGTGAATGCAGTGCTTAGTTTAAAAACTAATTTGCTACTTCTTTTGAGCTTCAGTTTGAAAAATGACTAAAACAAAGTCCACAGAGAAATGATCAGAATTCCAATTTCAAATGTAAAGAGATAAGCGTATGAGTATTTAACATGATCAGAGCTTTTAAATCCACAAAAATACATACACAAACTACTTGTTTTATAACACAAACCAGGTATTTACTATATAATCAAGACCAAATCAAGAACAAAAAACATCAAAGAGCTACTTACATAAGCGTAGTTAAATTTGAAATCTTGCATTTCATTTTCAAATGGTCAAGATTTCACTTTGAGAAACCAATAATCATTTGCTGCTCCAGTTCCAATTCATAAAGATAACCACCAATCCTATTCACCACCCACTGCAGATCAACTTTCACTGCCCTAAGAGAAAAGTTCATACAAAAATCTCCTTCCTCTGTATCATAAACAAAAAGCGCTGCATTAGAAAAAAAAAAGAAAAAAGAAAGAAAGAGGTAAATTGCTCTTCAAGCCAACATCTCTTCATTTCACTGAAGTTCCTTCATTTATAGGGGTATCACATCGAATCCTCTCTCTTCTAGTGGATAATCATATGGTCCGTCCTTTCCAATCCCTAGTTTTCTCTTTAGTCCTAAAAATGAACTGCTGAAACATGTTCAATAAGGTCTTGAAATAACAGTTTTCCTGTACAAACTTAATTCCAAGGAACTAAGCGTCATCATGTAAAAATCACTTGTTTTCCCTCAGTAACTTAAAATGTTGTTGTTGTTGTTGTCGTCATCATGTACCAGAGAGTGGGAACCGACCCATAGCTGAAGCTCCGACAGTTTTTCAGAGACAGTTAACTGCATGTCAAAGGACTGTCCATCCTTCTCCCACAGAGCAGATGGTGGCCTTATTCAGGATTGTAGCGCAGCTTCTTGCCACTAAGCCACCAGAGCTCCAAAAATAATACTGATTTTTAAAAAAATTACCAAAAGAATCATGCATACTGAGCGAATGTTACCTGAATATTCTAAAATTGTTCCAAGAACAGATGTGCACTAGAGAAAACTAGGCTGCTGGCCAATAAGAACTCAAAGTGCTCTTTTTAGGAGCTTGCCACTTGTTGTTAGAATTTAGTTATCAATAGGAACACAGTAAACATTCCAACTGAGAATAAGGTAACACATAAGAAATGAAATCATAATGATGGCAGAGGTAAAACATCTCTTCTTGATATTGTTTATGTTAACATGCTTCATTTTCCATTGTGTAGGAGGCACTATAGCCAGTGTTTTCCTCATAAACATTATTCATCACCCCAAAATTATCAATTTCAAGTATATTACTTAGGCACATCAACTCATATAATTGTGGCTATTTTAAGTTGGAAGGGACCCACAGGAACTCATTACAACCACATCCCGACTTTAAAGAGAAGGTTATGAAGGCCACTTTCTTATCTGATAACACACATAGCTTAATTGCACTTTGGGAAAAACTTTTCTCTTTCTAGAAAATAAAGTAACAAAAAAGGAAAACAGAAGTGTTAACTCTACAGGGTAACACATATGCCACTGTAATCCTTAGAAAAATGTTAAGTATGTGAAAGAACTGACTTAATCAGGAAAGAGAGATTAATATTCTAAAGTAATCAGCATAAATAAAAACTAACCAAAAATCTTGGAGAGGGTGCATGAAAAACAAGCTGCCCCAAAAAGTTCTTAAGAAACAGCAAGTTCTTAAGTGCAACCCTGCTCAATTAACTGTAAAAGAGTTTATCAATGTGTTCCTAGAATTTGAATCATTTCTTAATTCACCAAAATCTGTTCCAATGTACCTGAAAATTAAGTCTATTTTTAATATTTAAGATATACCTCATTGTTGTTGTTGTTGTAAGGTGCCACTGAGTCGAGTACAACTCAGCATGACCTTACGAACAAAAGATCTGAACCCTCTTTAATCCTGTGCCATCCTCACACTTCCAGACACCCAAGCCCATTGGGGCAGTCACTGTGACAATCCACCTGATTGGGGGTTTTCCTCTTTCATTGACCCTCCACTTATCCCAGGATCATATTCCTCTCCAAGGACTAGCTCCTCCTAGCCACATGCCCAAAGTATGTGAGGTGAAGCCTCATCACTCTTGCCTCCAAAGGGCTCTTTGGCTTCACCCTCTCCAAGACCTATCTGTTTGTCCTCTTGGCCGTCCATGGGATGTTCAGTGCTCTTCAGCAACACCACAGCTCAAAGGGGTCAATTCCTTTTCTGCCAAATCCTCATTCTGTCCAAATCATCATACAACAATTCTTAGAATGTTGTTGTTGTTGTTATGTGCCGTCGAGTCGCTTGTGACTCATAGTGACCCTATGTACAACAGTCCTAAACTCCGCTCTGTCCTGTGCCAATCGCACTGTCTCTGACACTCCCATCCCAATTATCCCAGTCACTGAATCAATCCACCTCATATTTCCATACTTGAAAACTCAACCTCCTTTGACGTTTCTGTTATCTAAATGTGTTCTGTTGTACATAGGGTTTTCAGAGGCCTGCTATTTAAGAAGTGGATGGCCAATCCTTCTTCCTAGTCTGTCTTAATGTGAATGTTCAGATTTAGAGAAGTATCAGACAGACCAGCAAGTTAAAGGTATATCCCTTATTGCAGAGTTAACTTTAGTGTCAGTGTTGATATAATAATTTTGCATAAACTTTACAGTACCAGCATCATTTTAGAAACAATTACTCCCAATTTCCCTAATCTATCTAAAAGGCCAACTCAAATATTACTAAAATTAAGTTTAGATTATACATATTGGCTTATAAGAAAAAAAGCCTTAATGATACTTTCAGATATTATTGTATAAGACACTTAAATGGCCAGCAATATCTTAATAGTTTCCTGATCAAGAAAAAAATTTTCCTAAGTATCCTAGATATGGAGACATATTGCCACATATTTTACATAAATTATCTCATTAAATTATCCTAACAACCATACAAAGTAGGTAATGCTTTCTCTATTCTATACAACAGAGAGCAGAGGCTCAAAGATTCCAGCAATCAGTATTATGAAGATAGTTACCAGAGATGGGAAGAGAGGGACTGCGAAGTAAAAATTAACACATAGAAAGCAGATCTTTATTAAGATGGGTGAAGAGAAAGGAAATTGACAATAAGGGAATAACCGGACATTTTGGCATTGTACTTAATGTTATCAAACAAAATGTGCCTGAGAATGATTGTATAAAAAAGTCAGCATGCTTTCTGAACTTTCACTCCATTCACATGGTCTTTTAAACATTACAAGGTAATCGAGTTAATTTGAAAACCCTTATAAAACATTCCTCTTCATCAATCTATTGCTTGAAAGAGTGTAAGAAAAAGGAATGTTTTCTAATTTGTTATAAAAGAAGATATCACCAGATCCAAGTTTTATGATTTTTCTATTATATATGAGAAGTAGATAACGCCTACAAATTCTCAAAACATGACTAATTAACACAAGAAAATCTGAGCTTAACTAACATATATACCCCCTTCCTAACTTCAAGATTGTCAGTACAGCTCTGAATCGCAACATATTTTTAAAAAAAAAAGAAGTTCTGGCAGTGAAGAGGGAGCTCATGAGTGCCCAGTCACAATATGCCCTGCCAAGCAAAACCAAAGCAGCAAAGATTATTTACACCCAATGCACTGTAATTGGTCCTATTACCCTGCAAAAGGAAAGACGTGCTTGGATTGGCCAGAATGTCTATTCACAAGAACCTTAGAACACAGTGCAAGAAATGCAGAAAAACCAACAGAAAAGAAAGCTAAGAGAGAACTAACTGCTTAAGTGTTGATACTAGGAGGCTACGGACGATAGGGAAGGCAGATCAGCTGCAGAGACATGGCATAAAGAAACTGCTAACACTAGTAGATCAATTCCAGAGTCCAAGTAGAAAATATAGCAACAACACAGAGAGAGAACACAGCCATGCTTTTCAGGAAGAAAGGAGTGAAATGCTAAAGGTATAACAATAAACCAAGTCATCCAGTCCTCTAGCCCAGCACCCATTATATCTCATCTATAACCATACAGATTCAGTTATTCAGAATGTTCACAAGTTTCACTTGATTCTCAATCATCTGATAGTCTTCAGTTATATGATTGCAGTTATGTGCCATACAAACGTACACAAAGTCTATGGTGTCTGTAAAGTCTACTACATTAAAAATCTGAAGTACACAGAACAGTTCATAACAACAAACAGTAGTCACTTTTCAATGTATATAAAACCATTATTATGTTAATGATGTTTCAGTGTATCTAGAAGTGTTTCATTAAGGTTTTGTACGCATAAAAAAAGTATACTATACAGGAAACCTTGGGGGCATAGAACATAACCTGTAAAGCAGCTACTTATAAGGTCAGTGGTTCAAATTCACCTACACCACTCAGAAGAGAGACAGATAAGCTCGTCTCCTAAAGATTTACAGCCTTGGAACCCCAAAGGAAGGACAGAGAAATCTACTCAACAGCCATGGCTTTTTCCCTCTCCAAACTGTGACCCCAATGTGCCAAATGCGGTATTGGTCACCTATCATGGACAGTATTTGGTGGAGCTCCCCGATTAAAACAAGCCTGGAAGCAGAAGTGGCATCCACTTCTGAAAGAGCTTGCCTCCGGAAACCCTATGAACTTGAAGAAACGAAGAAAGTTATACAAGTGTTCAGGTCTTTCATTCCTAGGGTCGCTATGAGTCGCCTACAACTCGATGGCACTTAACAACAACAACAACAACTATATACTAACATTTGCATGCCTGATGCTAGGCAGAGATTATTCCAAACAGTTTCAACTTAACATATAAATCTGACTTAAAGACATATTTATGTATGAAAATTGTTCATAATTCAGGGACTGCCTCTGCATGTTATTCACAAAATGTCCAAAGCGCACAGCCTATTTTTTTTCAGAATGTGTACTGGATGCTAAGGAATTATATATATATATATATACACACACACACATTTTTAACCTTTTTTTTTCTTACTTTCTAGTCAATAAAATGACCAGGCTGTAGACAGCAGACTGGTTAAAAGTACCTAAGTAATCCCAACAGTTACTAACTTGGTAATTTTGACACTAGAACTCTAGACTTTTCTCTTGTTCCAGTATTCACTCATTCACAACACTTCCTCAACTACATAGCACTTTTTCTTTCTTTAAAAAAAATAAATAAGCATAACTCACTTTAGAAAGAGTTCCACTGAAAACACTTCTACTAAAAATGTGGAACTTCAGAGATAAAGGGCTTTAACCAACTTGTCCAAAGTCTAAAGGTTTAATTTTATCCAGTTAAAGGATTCTTTTTATTACTATTCAAATACCCTCATCATTTTTAGCATTATCTGTTGTCTGAACAGGTACTTATAGTTCTTATTTCAGCTGTCTAAACATAGACACTTTGTTGTCTGCCTAAAATCTATAAATTCCTCACCCTATGAAAGCCAAATTTCTTTATAATGCATCATTCAAAATAACACAAACCAACAAAAGCACTGACTCTAGAGACTTGATTTAGGCATTTGGATTCACTGAAATCAAGTTTGTTTATTTGTCACAATCAGAATTTACCATCTGTCTCTTACCTATTTTATAGTAATGTTACAAAGAAGGCTGGCACTATTATGTATGATGTTTTTGTTGTTGTTGAGGACCATCGAGTCAGAACCCACCCCACTGCTGACTCTGCAGCAGTTTTTCAGAAGCTATTAATCACACGGGAGGAGACTGTCCATCCTTCTCATCATTATGCATGACAGTGACAGACACTTCAATAGAAATCATCTCTGAGGCTCACAAGAAGATCTCCATTCTAAAATTTAAGCTCAATCTAAAACCCATGTGGACGCTTTAAAGAAGATATTATCATTAAATAGACCCCAGAAAAAAGCAAAAGAGAGAAATTATAGGTTTTCCCCAGGGATTAGTGAGGGGTCCCCAGAGAAACAACAGTAGAGAGAAATACAAAGAAACCAATGGAGCCAGAGAAATTTATTCCGAGGCTTTAGCTGGCATGATAGTAAGGGCTGGCAAGTCCTAAATCTTAGCAGGCTGCAAATTCCAGCAATGTATCTATGCTACACTCTAGAAGCAGAATTCTTTCTCTTTCAGGAAACTTCACCTTGGGTTCTTAAAGCCTTCAACTGACTAGATGAGGCCCATCCATTTACAGGGAGTTCTGGTGCCGTAGTCCATAGGGAGCGGCACTACTAAACCAAAGCCTAGGCTTCTCTAGAGGTTCAAATCCACCAGACACTCCCACAGAGTAAAGTTGAGAAACCTCCTTCCCTATGATTCACAGCCTCAGAAATCCAATGGAGAGTCAGCTGTGAGTCAGAATTACCATGACGATAATGAAAGACACATATCATTTATTTACTTCACTTTAAAGTAAACTTGATCGGAAACACCAATCATGTGTTAATACTTTCATAGGAACATCTAGACTAATGTCTGACTAAACATTCATTGAGGACATGGCTTGGACACAAATTTAACCACCAGCTAGAATAGTGGGAATCCCGAACACTTAATTATACTCATGTGAAACCCATACCCAGACCCAGGAGGATGTTACCTGAACAGAGCAAGGGAACATAGCATAATTTAAAAATCAAGAAAAGTATACATCAGGGATATATTATCTCTCCATACCTATTCAATCTGCATGCAGAGCAAATCATTCATTAAACCCAACTCTATGAAGAATGTGGTATCAGATTTGGAGGAAGGTTCATCAACAAGCTGTGATATGCAGACGGCACACTTTGCTTGCCAAAATCAAGGAGGACCTGAGATGCCTATTGTAGACAGTCAAGGAACACAGCGTTCAACATGGATTACATCTGAGCATCAAGAAAAGAATTTTACCAGTGAGCCAACAGGCAACGTCATAAGACAGAAGACTTAAGTGGTTAATGATTTCATCTTGCTACAATCCACAACATATACCCTTGGCAGCATCAGTCAAGAAATCAAAAAGCGTGTAGTACTGAGAAGTCTGTGATCAGTGACCTACAGAGGAGCAGCAATGTCAATTTAAGAAGTAAGGTACACCTGATCCAAGTCTGGATCTTTTCAGTTGCTTCCCTATGCATCAGATAGCTGGAGACTGACTAAGGATGACAGAAGAAGAATCAATACCTTTGAGTTATAGTGTTGGAGAAGAGTGCTGAATACACCTATACACTGAAAAAACAAGAACAACGAAAAAACAACAAAAACAAAAAAAATCCCAACCCAAGAACCCAAAACCCCACAAACAAATCAGTCTCAGAGAAACTGCAGCCAGAACGCTAGTTAGAGCAAAGGATGATGACACTCGAGCTCACATACTTTGGGCATGTGGTCAGAAGAAGCCTGTTCCTTGGAGAAGGTCACCATGCTTGGAAGAGTGGAGAGTCAGAGAAAGAGAGGAAGACTCTGAATGAGATGGACAGGCACAGAGGCTAGAGCAATGGGCTCAAGTATCACAGGGATGGAGAGAATGGAGCAGGATAGGGTGGGGGTCAGGGGTGCTGTTTACAGGGTCACTATGAGTCTTGGTCATCTCAAAGACATCTAACACCACCACATGAAGTGCAGAATCTCAGCCTCATCCCCAGACAAACTGAAGCTTAAACAAGACACTTAACAAGGGAAAGTGCACTTAAACAAGGGCAAGTGATTCACAAGTAGAGGGAAATTTGGGAAGCACTGGTCTAGGTACATGTGCATAAGTACAGATGGAAGAGATACAGCACAAGGGCCAACTCAAATGTCTTTGAGAAATATAGAGAGAGCCATCAAGTTCCAGGTGAGTGAGGATTTAAATTCTTTTTAAAGGGATTTAAAAAAAAAAAAAAAAAGTCAACTGTCCATATCACTGAAAGGCGGTCTGGAGAAGATCAGTAGTAAGAAAGGACCAGATTTAGGCCCCACTGGCTGCCACACCCATCCACAACATCATACAAGGCACAGATTTAAAAACAGCTGCTAAATGCTAAATATTCTCTCATAGAAATAGTTTCCATTTTTTATGCTGATAAAATAGAAGAGGTTTTAAAACAGTAACATTTCACATTCTGCTCCACATAAACAAAATAAAAAATACTGGGTTTTTTAAGGGGGGAAAGCAATATAGAGATGAAAGAAAGCAAATTTGAAAAGGTAACATTAAAAAGAAAATAAGGTATTCATGATAAATTAGAGTTGACAATAGTTGGCTACACATAAGGGTCACTGATAAATTTGTATTCAACTCTCAAATTCATTTTTCTGTTAAACTGGAACATACTTCAATATAATAAGTGTGAGTTAAACTATAACCCTTTCTTCTTTCCTATCAATTCTGTTATATAATTCAGTGCTTTTCCCCCCTTTTTAATAATATAGGAAGAATAACTTCCCTATTTTTAATGAAGGTAATCAAATGAATTCAGGGACACCAGTTTTGCATAACTTTAAATAATTACTTCGCTATGAAAAACTACTTCTAAAAAAAAAAAAGTAAGTCTTTTTGCCTGATTAAACTTCTTCATCATCTAAGAACTTTGATTCTGCCCATTTGTAGTTGGGAAATTTTTCAGTAGAAGTTTGCTTTGTCAAAATGGGGGGGGGGGGGTGGAGGGCTGTTTGTTTGTTTTTCAGTTGTATTGAGAAGGCAGTCCTGTGGTTAATCATTTGCTCAGGAGGAGGGAAGCAGCTTGTACTCAAAGAAAAGCACTTGTTAAAATATTTGGACCGAAGCATTCTGCCAAAAGGCATCTTGTATCACCCAAAGTAGCAGACTTGATATTTAAACTACCTTTAAAACTGGAACACAGAAAAGCAAAAGTAGCCAAAAGACAGTCTGAAAAACAATGAGGAAGATCCCAGAGGGACAGTTCTGCTCCTCATGGCTGCTAGCCCTACCTGTACACTCCTCCCAAATGGCTCTGTAATGCTGCACAAGCTCCCCAACTGAGAAACACAGTCAACTCTGCGGATGTAATCTCCACAACCGCCAACTAAGGGGCATCCTGCAGACGATACAATTTTCAAGAACGTCACTTTCAACATCATGCACTGACATCCAGTAAGCCCCACTTCATTCTGGAGAGTTCTGTTACTAAACGGTTTGACTACTGACACATTTTTAATCCCAAAGATGCCACTAACAGGAGAGAGAACAAGGCAGGCATGCATTCACAGTGGAACAAATTGGAAATTAACAGAAACAAGATGTTTACTTTTCCCAAAGTGTTTTCACTTATCTTGCCTCTCCCTAAGCCTAATTTTATAATCATGGCCTTTTTAAAGAATTTCATTAACAATGCCCCTTACAACAGTAACCTAAATATCCACATACTGTATATGTGTGCATGTAACTTTCTCATATATAAAACACACATCATACTCAGCCAAAAAAGAAAGAAAATGGGGAATGACCCATATCCTGTCAGTCGCTTTTTTACATACTCATTCATCTCAATACATTGCCCTCAAGTCAGAACCCATTCATAGCTGACCCTCCAAGCAGGTGTCAGAGGCTGTAAATCACACAAGTCCATCTTTCTATCCAGCAGTAGCTGGTAGATTCAAACTGCCCGCCTTTAGGCTGACAACACAACTCTATCCACTAAGCTACCATAGCTACCTAAAATACTTATTAACAGCTGAAAACCCAAAATTTCATAAAACAAAACTGTAAAATTGGACTAGCTTACTTTGTCAAGTGCATTTAAAAATCATATCCAAAAAATTCCAAGAACTCTTCCCAATGGATTTCGAAACAACAGTGGAACTTGGCTGTTTGAACTACTTCAACCCCACCATTCAATGTGCTCAAAATGTCAAGAGCTACAGTGCATCCCAGAGACCACTCTATAACAAAGAACACATTTTTTGAAGCTATAATACTCCTAAGTGACGATGAGTGAGAATTTCTAGACTTGCACAGTCAAAAATTTCTATGTGTAAAGAAATCAATAATCCCTGGAAATCAGAGTTCTGTAAGGAAAAAAAATACAGCATTCTGATTATCAAATCTTAAGAATTTTTCCTGGTAAAAATCACAATCCTCCATCTCTAAGGCAATGTTTTTATACATTATTTTAAAATAAAAGATATCACGACCACAAGTCTACACTTATTTTTGGTTGTGGGTTGGTTTGTTGTTGTTGTTTTTGTTGTTTTAACTCAATGGTCCTGGGGAATAATTAATTACACATTATAGAAAGTTCCATGGGAATAAGCAAATGGTTTCATAATCAAAGACAAAGAGATCTGACTGCAGTGCCACAAACATTTTATTTGGCCACAACACCTAGCACACAGCTGCTCTTCCAAGGGCACTGATGTGTGTTTCATTTGACAAATCGTGTAATGCAGCCAGTCTTCCTGACTGTAACTACATGCTGTGCCACGCTCCATACCCTGTCTCACTCTGATATCACAAAATGTCATGGCAAGGAAATCAAGAAACAAAGGACGATGTCAAATCACCATAAGCAAATGGCATCTCCTCTGCCAACCACTAAGGTACTTAGAAAACAGAGCAGCAGTGCCTCCAAGCAATATGGCATGTGAGTTACTTCCAAAGCACAAAATCAGCATAGGAGTCATTTGATTCCACAAGAACCTGGATACAGAAATCCATGAGCATTTTCAATTCTTGCATCTTTTCAACCCAGCCATTTTTTAGACATGGGCAAATAAAAAAAAAAATCCAGCTCATCTTTACCACGAACTCATTTCTAGTTACTCAAGTAAAACCCGGGTTACATTGTGTCCTTAATGGAGGAACTGATTCCAAAACCATGACAGCCCCTGGTATCGTACAATCTGGAACAGAAATTATTTTAGAGTTCCTTTTTCAAATTTGTAAATAGGTCTGCTCTATACTTTACAATTCACCTGAAAAGGGGGGTGGGAAGTCATAGCACAAAAATCAAACAGTAAGCACAAAAAGTTCTGTAGACTGAATGGAATATTTACACTTTTTTTTCCCTCCTAGGAATTTAGGAGTACCAGAAAAACTGACAAATGTGACTGAAAAGCTAAACTGACAGAAAAGGAAAAAAGGCAAAGAGATCCATATAAATCTGAGCTTGGATGGCACAGTCTTCAGAAAGCTGTGAATCCAGAGGTGGTGTCTCTCCGGTGGTTCAAATTTATGAGCTGCCACCTGGGAGAGAGATGGGCACTCTCCATCGGTGCCACTTACAGCCTCTGCAAACCCACTGGACCGTCAACTAAAAGTTAAGTTTCCACTCATTGGCAATGAGATTTTAGAGTTGAGGGAACGCTGATATTGTTGTCTGCAGGGAGTTGCAAAGGAAACCTAGCCATGATTCTCTGAGGGTTTGAATCCACCAGCTACTGCTTGAGAGAAAGATGAGAAACTTTCTTTTATGCAATTTACAACTTTGGAAATCCAAAGGAGAGTCAACTATGAGTCATTTCCAGCTCAGTGGCAAAGACTGAATGAGTGTGCATGTTACCAATCATCTATAACGGGTCAGGCCTACAACTTCTATGCCAGTAGAAGAAGTAAAGAGTTCTGCTCACACCGAGGGCCAAGAAAAACCCCTGACATGGCAGTTACCAAGGAAACCTCTGTTATGACTACAGAGTCAATGAGCATCGGACCAAGAGTAAGGTCAGTCCAAACCATTCACCATGTATCTCAGGCATGGATGCCCTTGGAAAGAAGGCAACGGGGTCCCAATGAAAGTTTTCAATGTAATTGTCAAAATATACATGAATGAGAGATCAAAAGTTAACAGAAGGTAAATCAGAAAGACATTCAACCTGCCAAAGGATAAACTATCAGTATTTTTCTAGTCAATCATCTAACTCCAAGATTCACACACTTTCCAGAACCTGCTAGAAGTACAAAAAAGAAAAGACAGACGATCTCTGGGTCAATGCCTAAGCACAAGGGCAAGGACCTGCTAGAAATATATCATTAAATAAACATATATATTTCATAACATATAATCTGTGTCATCTTGCATCCAAAGGAAGCTGAGAGTATATTGTGGTTGTTTTAGGTGCCATCAAGTACAACACACAGCGACCCTATGAACAATAGATGTGAACCCTTTCTTAGGCTTTGCCATTCTCACACTATCTGAAACACTAGAGCCCACTGCAGCAGTTACTGTATCACTCCACCCAGCTGAGAGTCTTCCACTCCTTTGCCGGCTCTCCACCTTTTCAAGCATGATATCCCTTTCTAAGGAATAATCTTTCCTGACAACATGCCTGAAGTATGTGAGACAAAGCTTTATCATCTTTGCCTCGAAGGAGCACTCTGGCTACACTTTCTCCAAGGCATATCTGTTCTCTTGACAGTCCATGGGATGTTCAGCACTCTTCTCCAACACCACAGCTGAAAGGCATCAATTTTTCTTCTGTCCTCTTTATTCACCTGTCCAGCTCTCTGATGCACAGCAAGTTACTGGAAAGACCATGGCCAAAATTAGACACACCTTAGTCTTCAAACTAACATCACTGCTCCCCGATAATTTGGAGAGGTCCTTGACTACAGACTTTCCCGGTGCAGTATGTCTCCTGATTTCCCGATTGCTGCTACCAATGGTGTTGGCTGTGGATCTAAGTAAGATGGAAGTTGTTGACAGTTTCAATCTTTTCTCCATCTATCATGCTGCTGCCTATCGGTCCCGTGGTAACAATCTCTGTTTTCTTGACACTGAAACACAATCTATATTGAAGGCTGCATTCTTTAATCTTCTACAAAAAATGCTTCAAGTCCTCCTCATTTTTAGCAAGCAAGGTTGTACAATCTGCATAAAGCAGGTTCTACTCTTGATGCCACCTTCCTCATATAGAGTTCAGATTCTCAAATAATTTGTTCAGCATACACACTGAATAAGTATATAGAGAGAATAAAATCCTGATGCAATCCTTTCTGGTAGTATTGTTGCTGTGGAGTGCCATTGAATTGTAACTGTCCCACACCTGACCCTCCAGCAGGTTTTCAGAAGCAGTTATTCGCATGGGAGGAGATTGTCCATCCTTTTCCCACAGAGCAGCTGGTAGCCTCGAACCACGTGTCTTTGGAGCTGCAGCACAGCTTCTTGCCCATAGGCTACCAGAGCTCCATTATGTTAGTACAATCTATAGAGAATCAGGCCGCTAACCCAAAGGTCACTGGACTTCAGGAGTTAGAATCCATGAGTTGCTCTTACGAGACTGATGGGAAATTTCCTCCCATGACCATTTTCAGCAGCAGAAGTCTGATGGAGGGCTGCTATGTGCCAGAGACAATTTGACAACAGTGATTTTAATTTTGAGTACTACCCATAATTGATAAACTATATAGCTGTTTAGTTCTCTAAAATACATACAAAAACCCTTTAAAGAAAACATCTGTCACTGTGTATCATTATACCTGTAATTAATTATTCAAAATATAGTCTTTTTCATACTATAAAAACTAGAAAGTGTACAATTCTTAATGATACTCTCCCCCACTTGCCCCAATCAGGATTCCAAGTGACAACAGCTATTCATAGAGGAGAGGTCTTTTATATTCAATAACCTGCAGGTCTTTCCATCAAGGCAGCCACATCTGTCCCTCTTGTGAAGCCATAAAAGAACTCAAAGCTGAAACACTATCCAGCTTCCAGGAGTGAAGTGAAATGTTTAAAAGATGTACGTTACTATGTTAAAAGCACTTTGGGCAAATACAAAAGAAAGAAGCTTTGTCAGCCACAGATTTTACTTTTATCAGATCACCCTAAGGGTAAGCTGTGCCCTTTCCTAATGTCATGAAGGCACTTGTTTTAGAGAAAAAGCAGTCCTGTCCTATGATAAACAGCTGTGCCATCAGGGCCACTTTACGTAAGGGCTTTTAGTTTGCTGAGAAGCACCAAAGAGATTAGGAAGACAAGCTATGCTCCTAACTCATGCTGGAATCCAAAAGGTTGTAGCCATTTCAGAATTACAGCAACAGGGAATTCAGTGTTGCCACAGAGTGCATTAATGCTAAAAATTTAAGTGTAGATGACAAGAAAAAAACCCAGAGAATCATCAATGTAAACTAATAATCAAAAGGGAATATGTGTGTGTAAGAAGACAGAAGTCCTGGTAGCATGGTGGTTGAATACTGAATTGTTACTTGACAGGTCTGCAGTGGAACCTTCCAGCCCCTCCACAGGACAAAGATGCAGCAGCACACTCCTGTAAGGACCCACAGCTTTAGGAACTACTCTGTTTTAGAGGGCCTATGAGTTGATAGTAATTCAACCTTGGGATTGGCTTTGTCTTGCAAAACATACAATAGTCATCCTACCTGCCCCGCCTCTTATGCTTTGTTGTTGCTGTTATGTGCCTTGAAGTCCTTTGCGACTCACAGCAACCCTACCCTTACGCACAACAGCCCTAAACCCTGCTCTATCCTGTGCCAATCGCATTTCCTCTGACACACCCATCCTGATTACCCCAGTCACCGAATCAATCCACCTCATAGAGGGTCTTCCTCTTCCCCTCCTGTGCTGTCCCTCCACCCTACCAAGCATGATGTCCCTCTCCAAGGACTTGTCTCTCCTTACAACATGTCCAAAGTATGTCAGACGAAGCCCCAGAATCCTTGACTCCAAGGAGTAGCCTGGTTTAGCCCTCTCCAAGATGAATCTGTTTGTTTTCTTCGCAGTCCAGGGTACATTCAATACTCTTCTCCAGCATCACAGCTCAAAGGCATCAATTCTCCTTCTGTCCTCCCTAGTCATTGTCCAACTCTCTGATGCATAACAAGTGATTGCAAAGACCATGGCCTGTATCGGGCGCACCTTAGTCTCCAGAGAGACACCGTTGCTCTTGAGTACTTTAAAGAGGTCCCTAACAGCAGACCTTCCCATCGCGATACGTTTTTTTATTTCCTGGCTGCTGGTGCCAAGAGTGTTGACCGTGGAGCCGAGCAAACGGAAGCTGTGAACAATCTCTATCTCTTTACCAGCCATCCTGATGCTACCAATTGGTCCAAGGTGAGAATCTTTGTCTTCTTGACATTGAGTCCATACTGAAGGCTGCAGTCCTTGACCCTCTGCAGCAAGTGCATGAGGTCCTCCTCAGTTTCGGCAAGCAGGGTTGTGTCATCTGCATAATGCAGATTGTTAATAGATCTTCCACCAATCCTGACGCCACACTTCTCCTCACAGAGCCCAGCCTCTCGGATAATCTGCTCTGCATACAGATTGAAAAGGTATGGAGATAGGACACATCCCTGGCATACACCCTTCCCAATTTTGAACCATGCAGTGTTACCCTGCTCTGTTCTGACGACTGCCTCTTGGTCCAAGTATAGGTTTCACATTAGCACGATTAAATGTTCTGGGATTCCCATTCTTTTCAGAGTCAGCCCAAGCTTTTATTTTCCATGATTTTGGTTACCTGCTGTTTAGTTGTGGTACAAAAATATCAAATTAATATTGTGTTAAATTTCACACCAATGTACTCCAGCCACCCCAGATGTGAATTATTGATTGTGTCAAATTTATAAATTAAACTTTAGCATGCATATGCATGGCCAAGGCAAAATATGTATACAGTACAAAGTTCAGTACTATCCATGGTTCCAGATGGAGGTATCCATGGGAGTCTGGGACAATAGCCAACAGGGATGTGGGGATGACATGATGTGTGTATGCATGTGGATGTAAATGCGTACATGATCGATTTTCAATTCACATCTATCCAATGTGACATGGTATGTGACCTCACAGAGCTTTCCAGGCTGTAATCTCAGCAAAGTGGACTATCATTTTTTCTCCTCCAAAGGACAGTTATCAATCTAGTTCTCAAACAGTGTACCACCAGCACTCCTACCTTTATTTCTCTCTCTCATCGCTGTCATGTCAGAACTGACAGCTGATCCTCCAGCAGATTTTCAGAGGCTGTAAATGGCCTAGATGTTTCCTTACTTGCCATCTTTCTCCCTCAGAGCAGCTGGTGGATTTGAACCACTGACTCTGGGTTGGTAGTGCAACTCCTTGCCCACTCAGCCACCAGAGCTGCCTTCTACCTTTCCTTAGAGAGAGTAAAACCTGTGAAAGTGAGAACCTGTGGAAGGCACGAACCTGTCAATGAAAGGAATCTCATCCAGTTTCCACTAATTGCAACAGAAAAGTGGTAACACTACATCATCAAAGTAGAAAACTGGTGAGACTTGGAAAAACCAGACAGTTCCATTAAATTCAGGCATATACACATACACACCTCTGGATGCAAATAAGAGACAGATGGCAAGAGATTCTCCCTACGGTATTTGTGCATGTCCACTAAGGGCTTGTATTTGGGTCACTTGCTAAAATCCTCATGTGACAGGACCAATACAAGTAACAGAAAACAATCAACACTGAATTTGCTTGATTTTAATCTTAATTTACTGATAACAAAAATATTTGTTAAAAATAGCAAAATGGACTTTTCTAACAGCTGGAAAACAAAATACCTTGTAAAGTAACTCATATGCTATGAATTCTATCCAACTGCATTTTTCTGCTCTATTACACACTGACAAGGAAATTTTTTTTTAAAGTAAAACAACGTAAACACTGGTTTCTTCCAATAATGAGCTGATGAGACACTCTTAGACACGCCTCCCTTATTTAATTTTATAGTATTCTTTCTCAATGTGCTTTTATGAAATACCATGCATACTTTCAGTGACAGAACATAGCAGAATTTTAAGATAATAAATCTGATGAGTCCGAAAGCAAGCCTATTAGAAGGAACCCTTTATAGAGATGCTAACAGAATGATCATTTCATAGGGGATTCTTATCACACAGGGTTAAAACCTCAAATTATTAATATTAAAAGTGTACAATGGAAGAAAGAGTTGACTATGTTTTTGCTTATTTTCTTTTTTCTTCTGAAAAAGCAAGTAGTGGTTTGTTTGGTGCGTTTTTAAAAAAAAAGATTCTAAATTGCTGCTGTTGTTAGGTGCCATAGAGCTGACTATGACTCACAGCAACCCTGTGAACAACAGACCTTAAGTCTACCCTGTCTTCCTGGTTTCTGACAGGCTTGGGCCCATTTTGTTACTATTCTTTAAATCTTGCATTTCTTTCTTTCAGATTCTGATGTCCAAAATCACAATGACTGCAGAGGAAAATAAATCTTTACCAGTATCTTTATAAAAACTAAGATTTACATTTACATCCATATGATTATAAATTTTCTAGCAAGAATTTGGAATGTTTTAAATTCAAGAGTAGAATATTCTGCTTCACACAAATATGGCACAGTGCAATAGCTAACAAACTTATAGGTCATTCTGGGGTTTAACAAATGCTTCTTCAAAGAAGCCACAAATACATTTCTTATTTCCAAAATATTAAATCACATTTTGTTTAATTAATGTGTTAATTTGCTAACATGTAAAAACTGAAAAAATGTAAAAAGAGGGACATTGTATTATATTCTTATGTATGTGCATACACACACACACCTATCTCATTACATCAATTAGATAATATGGACAAAGAGAAATCACATTTTAAAAAAACAACAGTCCTGATTTATCCTTGATGCCTTGAAATAAGCTTATTGTTATCTCCATGGGAGACTTAGTATTTTTAAGGGAATGCAGAGAAAATGATGCAGTGTCATCCTCTACTAACGATGTTAAACAGAAGGAACTCTGGAGAGTCACCACAATTTTTTACCACTGACCTAAACACATTTCTCAAAAATAAATAGTCTTTCAATGGGACACATATGGTTTTTCAATGTGGCAATTTTTAATTTATAATTCCAGTTTTTCCCTAACCACCTAAGAGTCAGCATGTTGTTGTTTCAAGAAGGCAAGAGGCGGTAGAGTTGAAGCTGGAACCATACATGCTTCTTCATCACATTCTGTGAATTCCACTCTTCTAGACTTGTCTTATCACACTGTAGCAGTCTTCAATTCAGCACAAAACACTTGCTGAAATATTGAACTTTACTACGGGGAAATTGATTTTGCTACAAGAAAGTTTTGAGTTACCATTTAAACACAACCAAGCTCCATAAAGCACTGAAAGTAATTGCACATATAGTATATAAAGTAAACTTGATCACTATATTTAAAAGAAATGATAACTTTGGGAAGTACCACAGTAATAATGTGCGAGCCTCAGCAAATAAACCCTCCTGAAGCAAGTGCCAGATTCTTTAAGCTAAAATATAAAGTCTTGAGTAAGTTAAGCCAAGTCGGGCATAAGAGCCATCTCCCTTCTTAAGTACCACTCTCTTCATTCCAACACTGGCCTCCCTTAAAGATCTGTATTTCACAAAAGCTTTGGGGAGCTTGGGAGAGAAGCCATCAGAATCTACATTTGTAGTATTAGAAGTATTTTGAATTTGATTCTTGGCAGTCCGAAATGCACTTATGGGAATAAACATATCCTCTTTATTCTCCAGTTCCTACTTGCCTCCTCAGCTCCTTTTCTATGCCACACTCCAGTGAGTTGTTGTAGATATTTGAAAAGTCACACTTCACAATGCATTCTGACATTCAACAGCTTTAATATGCTGTGTATGCCGCAAATAAATTCAGAGCTCCTCTTAGTAAGAATCTCACAGTACCTAACGTACACAAACCCCAAATTTGGTATTTTTAAAAGTATGTTACTACATAAGTAGTCACCTACTAAAAAAGAAAAATAATACTTTTCAAATCACAACAATCAGTACATCATCTAGCTGTCCTACACAAAATATTTAGCATCATAGCAATTAAAACACATAAGCATATAACAGTATGGTCACACCAATATAGAAGTCAGGAAAACGAACACTTCATTCAGTGTACATCATATGAAGAATTCCTAACAGCTAGCAAACAACAAAGCCCACAGATTTATCATCACACTCACAACAACTCCCCAAAGTTAATCTGTCTGATGATTAGAGAGAATACGCATTAGACTTACTGAAAAATGTATTTGCAAAATCAGTCCAGTTTAAATCTAGAGCAAATAAAATAGGAACACTTGATCTATGTAGATTCCTGTAGAACAATGTTCTACAACTGTTGCACTGTTATATTTTGTTTTTATAAATTGTATATTCTTAAATACTTGCACTTCAAACTTGCCTCAACAGAGCCAGTAACTGCCAAGATTCATCCCCTGTCCTTAGTTTACTCAAAAGTTAGTCATCTTTGGAAGCAAGCTGCTTTAACTCAGGACCAAACTCTCCAAATAGCAGGTGCACTGTAATAGAAAACTGGAGGGGGAAGCAACAGCTCACCTTATCCTATCAAATCCTCCAATTCTCAAAGAATGCAACAGAACTGCTAAAATGTGTGCACAGCTTCCAAGCTAGAGAAAAGTTCTTGTTGAGTAGTGTCTTGCTATTAGTCCCCAATAAATAGCACATCAAATGCATTAAGATGGTTCTGCTGGATGTTCTTACACTATTATCAGAGGAGTTCCTAACAGACAAGTGGATGTGAACCAAGATTTGCTGCTTGAGAGCATGCATCCATGAACATGCTTTTAGCCGGTGAGTGGGAACACTGGAGACTACAGAGTGCAGCTAATTACCACCAGAAGACTTTGCCTTCACTTCCCCTCACTATCAACTACTCTGCTTAAGCTTGCTGGCTGCCAGGCCATGACCCTGGGGATCCATTCACTTTCCATAGCCCAAAGAGGCTGCTGAAAAGCTGTCAAAGTAAATCTGTGCACACTTTTTGGATGGTTTAATTTCAATGGAGCATGAAACTCCTCAGGACGGTTAATAAGTTTAGCGAGGCGTGCTGTTCTCCCTAATATATTTTAATTATGCATCTGTTTTAATTGTAATCAGATTAAGTCACCGGAAAAGGCACAAATTGGAATTTTCCCTAATGGCTATTGGAGCTTTTCATCAGTTTCTAAACACTAACAACGTTTAAAAAATAGGTAGAGACTCTAGCACAACTGTGACATTTTCCAGAAATCGATGCAGTTTCTCAGACAACACAGTTCAGGTCTCATTAGCCACCCAAACTAACCCAAATCAGAAGACAACTTTGGTCCCCTGGTGGCATTTTCTTCCCCAGTTAGAAGGGGAAGGGGGGGAATCACTAAAGTCTAATGCAAAACTCCTAAACAGAAATGCAAACTGAGACTTTTCTGAAGTGCAACTCCATGGATCCCCCATGCCGGGGTGAGGGAGAGGAGCGAAGACCAGACACAGCCTTATCTGGGCTCAGAGTGAAGTACTCCGCACGCCAAGCGGAAAAGTTGAAGGCTAGCGCGATCCCTAGTCCCACTATTTTGGCAACTGTCAAACGTCTGTTTTAACCTCGGGAAATAAAAGTGTCCCATCAATAAAAGGAAACGTTACAGGGAAGATCTATTAGGGGGCGGGGAGCAGCTTCCTTCCAAGCCAGACGCAAAATCGCTTAATGTGCTTTTGCTGCAAGAAACACCTAAGACTGGGGGGAAAAAAACTAGACAAAAAAAACAAAAAAAAAAAACCTTTAAAAATGTATATATTTATATACACATTAAGCAGTTGCCCAAATTGCTGGGATTTCCGTTAAGAAAGTTAAGCGTCTGCCAAACAGCCAGGAAGCCAGAGAAGGAACCTGCTGCAAACTAAGAACCCAACTCCCTGCACCCCGCCCAGAGCACTTGCATCCCGGGTGTTTGCTTTAAGTGTGTGTTCAGGTGTTTCCCACACCTTCAGGTCCTGAATTGATGCCTCCAAGGTGCACTTCAAATCCAAAAGCAGGAAGCTTCAGAGCCACGAGGGAGTCCCCACGCAGCCCTAGTCTCCCCTTCCTCTCCCCCTCCGCCTCCTTACCTGTCATCATAGCAGAAATCTGCACTCAGGGTGTTGAGGTACAAGGCGAACCCCAGAGCGCTGCTCACCAACTCTGCAATCATCTCTCCACCGCCTTCCCTCCGGCTCAGCTCCCAGCGCGAGGGCAGCAGCGGCAACAAAAAACAGAAGCATCAATCCCCACCTTCCGCCGCCTTCTCCTCCCAGCTTCACTTTTCCCTCGCTTCCCCACCCTCCTTCCTCTCCCTCCCTTCCTCCCTCGGGTCCTTCCAATCCACCGCTCCTCTCCTCCTCCTCCTTCTCCTCCTCCTCGCGCCCGTCGCCTCCACTCCTCGTCCTCCCCGGGGGCCGGCTCACACCGCGCTCCCCATGCCCGGCGCCCGTGAGCGGCGAGCGGCGTTCGGGCTGGGCGCTCCCCGGGTGGATGCGCAGGGCTGGTCGTTCGCGCAGCTCGTAGCGCCTCCCCTACCCCATGGCAGTTCGGGTGGCCCTAGGTGAGGAGTGGGACAAGGAGGAGGTGGACGAGTGTGGGGTGGGGACAGAGGGACCGGACCGAGCCGGGCTCTGGGACCAGCTGGAGAGAGAAAGCGGAGAGGGTGGGCGGGACGGGGAGAGCCACCTCCCCACGCCGCCTCCCGAGCGCTCTGCTTCGGAGCCGCTCGGGCTGACTCCGGCCGCCACGGCGGCTGCAGCTCATTCACTCTTTATTAGCTCTCTCTCGGCCCCAACCCCTTCTCCTGTGAAGTGAGAAGAGGCGGCCAGAGACTCCACAAGCTCCCGCGTGGGGTTCACAGAGCTGCCCCCCGCGCCTGCGTGGCCAACCCACCAACGCGGGCGAGCCCCGCCCCTGGCTCCACCCAGCTCCTCCCGGGGCTCCGCCCACTCTCCCCGGGGCTAGAGGCTCCTCCTCCCTGCCCACCCCCTTGGTCCTCTGGCTTCTTGCACCTTCCATTTCTCTCCGGGGAAAGCCCCAGGGACCCCTGGGCGATGGCTGACAAGCCGTCCAGAAGGGCGACTAGCACGTTCCCCGGGAGGGGGAGCTAGAGGAGACGCAGAAGAGGCCTTGGCTCCTCGGCCCGGGGCTGCCTGGCTGCGCCGGCGGCGACTAGTACCGGCTGGGCTCAACCCCAGCGCTGCGCGTGCCTGGCGCTGCTAGGGCTGAGGCCGATCAGCTGGAGAGCTTTCCGGGAACCGGGAGTGGAAGAACAGGTTTGGCGAATGCTCGGGTCTTGATGCTCACAAACACACATGCGGTCTCACACATGCACACGGTGCAGGAACAGAAATGGAGGGTCCTTGGCGCACTGGGGGCATCGGGGAATATTTCCCCTCTCAGATCACCTGGTACTCAGACACGGAAATGTACCAGCAGTAAGATTAAAAATAAAGGATGCAAACAAGAAGTGGAAAAGGGACCATCTGCCCCTGCAGCCTGCAGAGACCTCTCCAGGTTTTGGAGGGACTGTCAGGCCGACCCTGAGGACACAGTGCAATTCCATGCAGAGCTATCCTTTAACCTAAGAAGGCAGGAAGCTGATGGGCCCTTTTCTTTTCCTCCCGAATGCAGGACGGAATGGAAGGCGTCCAGCATGATGAAATATGGGATAGGAGAATGGCCCGTGTCGAATAAGAGCTGGATACTAAAGTTGAAAGACCGAAAAGGACCACAGGCTGCCTGCCACACCTCCTGGCTTCGTCCCTGTGGCTGGGTGAATGACACCATCAGACCATGAAGAACACTACTGCAGCGCCCCCTGCTGCATGAAAACCTCCACGGTGCATGGAAAACAGTCTGTAGCCAAGGACTTCCCCAGCCCCGCCCCCACTAAGCCTAAGGCAGCCCCTAACCCCAACCTCTCCAAAGCCCTGGCCTTCTAGACATTTGTCAGTGAGCGGCCCAAAAAGAAAATGGCACGGTTTTGGCGTCTCCAAAACAGAGATACATCTTTTCCTAATTTCACAGAAAAGGTCTTATGTGGATATGGATGAAATGATTAATGTTGTTGTTATGTACCATCAAGTCAGAACGGACCCGTAGTTGACCCTCCAGCGGGTTTTCAGAGGCTGTAAATCACATGGGAGTAGAATGCCCATCTTTTTCCCGCAGAGCGGATGGTGGATTCTGACAGCTACCTTCAGGTTGGCAGCTCAGCTCCTCACCACTGGGCCACCTGAGCTGCCGATGAATACTCACGATAGGTAATATGCTATGCACATCAGGCACATGTTTGTTTCGTCGTTGAAAAAAATATCTACAAATATAAGTAAAAGGGAATTGTATCTTTTTAGGCAGGAGACTGATCTTTTATCTTGCTTCCCCCCTTTTAACCTTTGCTCACTGCTGAAAAGCTTTAAAAATCATTTTAATTGGCTCAAAGGTCCTATGTTGCCTGTTTGCAATGAGAACAGTGATGTGCTTAAATCTCAAAGTACATGCTCTAGAATCGGATGCCTCTGTTACATGTTCGTTTTCTCATCTGCAATATAATGATAAGTATATTGATAGTGAGTGATATTATGTAACTGTCCTATGAAAGGAATTAGCAGACACAGAAGAATTTCAAGAAACAACCTATGAGCAAGAGCCTGTGGTGATGAAGGAAGAAGTTCAAGCTGCTGTGAAAGAATTTGCAAAAAACAAAGCCCCAGGAGTTGATGGCATACCAACTGACATACTTCAACAAACAGACACTGCCCTGGATGTGCTCATAAATTGTGCCAAGAAATCTGGAGAACAAACCACCTTGCCAACTGACTGGAAGAAATCCATATTTGTTCCCATTGCAAAGAAAAGTGATCCAACAGTGTGGAAATTATCGAACAATAGCATTAATATCACATGCAAGGAAGATTCTGCTAAAGATTATCCAAAAACGACTGGGAGAGCACATCAACAGAGAACTGCTAGAATTGCACGCTGGGTTTAGAAGAGGCCCTAATAGTAAGGATATTAAAACTAATGTCAGATGGATCTTAGCTGATAGCAGATAGTACCAGAGTAATATCTATCTGTGTTTCATAGACTATACAAAGGCATTTGACGGTGTGGACCACAACAAACTGTGGCTGACTCTGAGAGGAATGAGAATTCCAGAACACTTGATAGTGTTTGTGGGAAACCTATGCTTGGACTAGGAGGTAGTCATCAGAACAGGCAAGGAAACATTGCATGGTTCAAAATTGGGAAGGGTGGATACAAGGCATGTGTCCTATCTCCATACCTTCTCAATCTATATGCAGAACAGATTATCCAGGAGGCTGGACTCTATGAGAAGAAATGTGGCATCAGCATTGGGAAGGCTCATCAACCATCTGCATTGTGCAGATGACACAACCCTGTTTGCTGAAACTGAGGAGGACCTGAAATGCTTGTTGCAGAAGGTCAAGGACTGCAGTCTTTAGTATATATTGAAGCTCAACATCAAGAACACAAAGATTCTCACCACTGGGCCAATTGGCAGCATTATGATAGATGGTGAAGAGATTGAGATTGTTCATAGCTTCAGTGTGCTAGGCTCCACAATTAGCACTCTTGGTTCCAGCAGCCAGGAAATTAAAAGACATATTGCATTGGGAAAGTCTTCTGTTAGGGACCTCTCCAAAGTACTGAGAACAACGATACCAGTCTGGAGACTAAAGTGCACGTGATTCAGGCATTAATTTTTGCAATTACTTGCTAGGATCACAAAGCTGGTCTAGGGATGATTGAAGGAAAATTGATGGGTTTGAGCTGTGGTGCTTGAGAAGAGTATTGAACATACACCATGGACTTCTTTTTATTGTTTGTTGTTGTTATGTGCCCTCGAGTCGTTTCTGACTCATAGCGACCCTATGCACAACAGCCCCAAACCCTGCTCTATCTTGCGCCAACCGCACTGCCTCTGACACACCCATCCCGATTACCCCAATCACTGAATCGATCCATCTCATAGAGGGTCTTCCCCTCCTGCGCTGTCCCTCCACCCTCCCAAGCATGATGTCCCTCTCCAAGGACCCG